>NC_018213.1:2049985-2674951 GCF_000219625.1 Zymoseptoria tritici IPO323 | reverse complement strand
ACCCTAACCCTAACCCTAACCCTAACCCTAACCCTAACCCTAACCCTAACCCTAACCCTAACCCTAACCCTAACCCTAACCCTAACCCTAACCCTAACCCTAACCCTAACCCTAACCCTAACCCTAACCCTAACCCTAACCCTAACCCTAACCCTAACCCTAACCCTAACCCTAAGCAATAGTAAGGCTAACGCCCTTACGAGGCTACCTTAGGATCTCCTATTAATACCGGATAATCTACGCCTTTAATATTAATACTAAACTATTCTCTAGCCTAAGTACCTTAACACGTCTAGCCTCCTTATATACGCCCTCGGATCTAACACCTACCTTAAGGCCGCTGTTCGTATATAGTACGAAGGTAGCTTAGATACCGCTAAAGAAGCTCGGCAAACTATCGCACTACTTAAATAAGGCCTAGACGTTAGCATCCTACTACTCTCTCGCGCTAAGGTACACCGCCGCGATGTCCGCGTAGAGAATAGAATGCTATACGTTCGTAACCGCTATAATAGCTAGAGTCTCTTTATACCTAGTTAAGATAATAACGACAACGACTTGCGCACTCGAATCTTCCGCATATGCTACGACTCCTTCGGAGTAGGCTACGTAGGTTAATTAAAGACCTTCGAGCTTATTAGCCGCTAGTTCTTCTAGCTACGTATAGCTCGTACCGTTAGTCGCTATCTACGTAACTACCCCTACCGAAATAATAAGTTAGATACTAAAAGCTACTAGTTACTTCTTTACTCGCTACCGGTCCCCTATTATCCCTAGACGTAGCTCGTAGTAGATTTCGTAGTAGATCTACCCGCTAGCAAAAGCCGGTTAGACAACGCCGTTTATAAAAACATTATAATAGTAACCTACCGACTTACTAAAGAGCGACACTTTATCCCGGTCCTTACTATAGATGCGGACTATTACGCTAGGACCTTCCTATGCTTCGTATAGTTACGACATAGCCTTCTAGAGTTTATCGTATCTAACCGAGGACGATAGTTTGTCTCTACCTTCTAGTCCCGACTTTATGTATTACTAGGAATTAGCTAAAAGCTGTTATCTTCCTTCTACCCTAAAACCGACGGCTAGTTAGAAAATAGTAACAAGGGAATAGAAGGGTACCTCCGCTAGTACTATTCTTACCTTTAGGACGACTAGGTAGACTAGTTGCCCCTCGCGGAGTTCGTAGCTAACAACTATACCTTAGAAACGACCGGTGTATTACTATTCTTCGTAAATACTAGACGTAATCCTTATTTTACCGAGATCGACCTATCGCTTCCTACGCTACGGCTCCCTAAGGAGTAGGCTATTAGTGCCGAACGAGCGACCGAATTCGCCTTACGAATAAAGAACCTCTATACGTTCCTTCGCGAGAACATCGTAATAGCCTAGGCCCGCTAGGCGGACGCCGCTAACCTTTACCGTAAAGCCGCACCGGAATATAGCGTCGGCGATCTCGTACGCGTTAGTACGAAGAACATTAAAACAGACCGTCTATCTAAAGGTCTAGATTATCGCTTCGCCGGACTATTCCCTATCGAACGCGTCCTTTCGTACAACGCCTATCGTATAGCTCTACTACCTTCTATAAAGATCGAGAACATCTTCTACTTATTGCTACTTCGCCGAGCGTCTAACGACCCGTTACTAGGCTAAGCTCCGGCGCTACCTCCGCCTATAGTTACTATCGTTAGTAGCTCCGACTCCGGCGATTATAAAGAATACGAGGTAGAAGAAATCCTCGACATACGTAGTCGTAAGCGTAAGGGAAGAAAGAGTAAGACTAGTCTAGCTAAGCCTAACCTTTAATAGTAATACCTAGTCCGCTAGAAAGGATACTCCGAGGCTACTTAGGAGCCTACGGAGGGAATCGTTAAACGTGCCGTAGTAGCGGTTACTAACTTCTATTATAACTACCCTAACTTGTCTATTTACGTCGCCTTTAAACTACCGTACGACTAGGTACTAAATAAGACTCGTTACGTAGGACAACATCTTACGAGGTAATCCGGTTACTAGCCTACGTTACCGATAAACTAGTGCCGTATAGCGCCTACGTAACGTCGCTCTCGGGTCTAGTAGGTAATGCCGTATAGCTTAGCTGTCTACTATACTAGCCCTTAACGACGGGTTAATATAGAGCAACTCGAGCCTACTTATTAGGTAACCCTATAATAGAACGAGGTAGCTGTCTACTATATAATACATTTAGCGACAGAAACGGCTAGCCCGTCGGAATACTAATATTAAAAAAACTTAAGGAGTTCTCTGCCCTCTTATTAGTTTACCGTTTCTTATTAGATTCGGCGTTTCTAGCTCTAGCGCGAATCGTTTCCGCGAGTCTTAGTTATTCGTAGGGCATAACCTCGCCGTCGTAATCTACCGCCCTACTAAGTTGCTATACGACTACGAACGTTACTACTATACTACTTTACTAGTTAGCGCTAACCGCTAGCCGCCTTACTATTACGCCGCCGTCGCCGCGCGCTACTACTACGTTACCTCGCCGCCGCTACTAATACGTAACTTCGTATATATACTATCGCTTTACGCTTACCGTACCTTTACTATACTCGCGAGCCCTCGCCCTTAGAAGGGGGGGGGGTAGTGTTACGGCTAGCCTCTACCTACCTCGGAGGTAGTGCCTTAGGCCGCAACATCTATATAGTTTAGTCCTTCTTAGACTCTCTTCTTAGCACTATATATTAACTTATCTATTTACCGAGTTATTAGAATTACGCCTCTCTTTTATTAAGCCGTAACATAGAGTCTCGGCTACTAATTAATCCCTCGGAACTATAGTAGTCTCTTGTTCGGATTACCGGGTTTTCTAGTATACTAGTAGTAGGCGGCATCTTAGTACGCCTAACCCTAGTTAAGAAGGAAGTTTATAAAATAGTAGTTACGGGCTATATAACTAGGCATTCTATAGTTAAGGTAGCGACCTTAGCGCATAAGCTCGTTACGGTTAGTTCCGGCTCTACTACTTCTATACCTATTCGCGCTAGCACTTCCTATACTATTGCGATAGGGTGCCGGAGGGCTAAGTTAAGGGGGTAGTAAACCGGCGTTCGTATATACATAACTCTAGAAACTAAGGTCTTCTATAGGGGCGCGGTAAGTAGGTGCGTTAATCGGAGGATTTACGGGCACTTAAGGTTACTATATAGACTAAGTCTAAGATCGAAAGATCTTAAGATCCCGTATACGTCGATTAAGCTTATTAATCGCGGCACTCGGTTTATGCTCTTATTGTCGCTATAGACTAAATAGGGAATAAGAGCTACGCTCTACTATAGGTACCGGCTTCTATATTTCTTATGCCCTAATAAGACTAGCCGCAACGCTGTCTTCTACATCGCCGCTAAGTTCCTTAAATCTAGCTTTACCCTTAATCTTAGTAAAAACCGCCTTATAGATAGTGCTAAAGTTAGTATACGTAGTAGGATTACGGAGGTTAATACCGAGGCGACTATAAATAGAGCGAGAAACTCGGGCTAGAAGTCCCTTAAAGAACATCTTTATACGAGAGACATTATTAAGCTAGTTCGGTCGTAGACATCTAGCAATCGCTTTAAAGTGTCTATAGAATATAAGAAGCTCCTCGTTACTAGTAGTCTCGCAACGACTAGATTGTCGAGCTACTAGCTGTTCGAGAAACGACCGGTCCTTAGTTCTAGCCGTAGAGTTAAACTAGCGCTAAGTAAGAAGCGCCTCTATCTTAAACGTAGACTAGTCGCTATTAGTAAAGGCGTCGAATAACTCGAACTACGAACGTAGCGTAGGGACATAGTACTTAATAGTCTTACGGATCTTCTTACGATCCGGTAGCTTAGATAGGTCGTAGTAGTCCTTAAAGAGGTCTTCGACATTCTCGAAGAAGGTAGTTACATCGGCACCGTTAAAGAGGGGAGCGTCGGTACTTCCGGGCATTAGTATTAAAGGGGTAAGACGAACGAATAGTACTACGGTGTTACGTCTTCCGGTAGCTATAGGCTTACGTATATAGTCGGCTATATTACTACTCTCGAAGGTAACCTCTAGCCTATTAGTAGAGTCCGAGAGTATAACGTCGCCCTTCGGTTTACGTATAACCTAGTTAGGGCTAATCCCTTTAGTAAGCTTAGTCGAATCTAGGCCGTCTTAGCTAGGTATAGTCGGATTAGTGCCTTAAGAAGACTCCGAGTTATCCTTACTTAAGGAAGGGCTAGTTTTAGTACGAGCGGTAGAAGAAGCCGTAGCCTTAGTAGGGTCGCTAGTATTACCTAAAGATATAGCGATTAGTGTCGGTAAGGTTTAAAATAAGAGCCGGCTCTAAATAGCGATATCCTTACTAAGTTAGGCCCTTAGACTACTCGATCCTTAATAGTAAACGAGGTATTATAGATCGAGTAGTAATCTTACTAGTAAAATATATAGCGATAAGCGATCGCCGGAAAGTGTCGGAGGAATGTAGGAATCGACGATTATAGTCGCCGGTTCCTTAGAGAAGAAGTGTTATATCGATCGCGAGGCATCTAGTTTTTAGGGTTTTTAGTATACCTACGCTCTAGGTATCTAGTAATTCTAGTTAGATTTTATCTAGTTTCTTCGTATCTTCGAGGTATACTATTAATCCGTAATTCCTATAATTCTTAAGCCGTATATAAACTACGCTACGAGTAGACGTACATTTAGGTTTTCTAGTAATAGTAACAATATATAAACCGTACTATAGATTCGGTACGTATTTAGGTTTCCTTAATTCCTTAATCTCGAGTAGACTATACTACGTACGAGCATACGTCCGTCTATACCTTATAATTTATAGTAATATACTATAGTACGAGCGGGTATACGTACACCGTCTTTAAATTAGAGGTGTCCTTAGGCCTTAACTTTAAATAAACTATAATTCGAGCGACTATACGTTTAGTAACTATAACCTTAAACATTAAGAGATTACCTCGTACTCTATAGTAGCGCACTATAGTACGAGCGGGTATATATACGCCGTCTTTAGAGTAGAGGTAAACTATAAGCCTTATATAAACTATACTACGAGCGGGTGTACGTTTAGGTTTCCTTAAGCCTTTAATAAGCTATAATACGAGTAACTATGCGCCTAGTGTTCTTAAATGTACTATGTTTCTAGTAACCTTATATAAGCTATACTATAGATTCGGCATACGCTTAGGTTTCCTTAATTTAAGTACTTCTACTTCGCCCTATTAATAGCCTATAGTACGAACGAGTATACGACTACCGTCTTCGGTACGAGTAAAGCTTCTATATGCCGCGTATCTTTCTTAGTACTATATATCCGAGTCCTTAAGGGGTACGTCCGTAGATCCGAGTTTTCCTATAACTATTATATATAATATAGACGACTTATATACTTACCGAGTATGCCCTTTCCTTCGTATAAAGGAGCCGTAAAGAGTCTTATATCGTCTACTAGAAAATGTAGTAGGTAGAATCGACTACTACTAACCTAAGGTACTAAGAGGTAAGTACATAAGTGCCTTAAGGGCGCGGTATCGAGCGTAGAATTATATTAAGAAATAAGTAGTAGCTATAAAGTGCATTAAGTGCTACCGACGACCGGTAATGTTACTATTAGATCCTTAAAAAAGGAAGAATCCGACTACTATACATCGCTAAGACCTAAAACTACGCTATACTATAAACTATGTTCGATACTATTTGCCCTATAATAGTAGTAATAGGTATATTTCCTAATATATTAGGATTTAAAGTAGTAGAGCTTTTATAACTATGTTTAGTATTTAAATGTTTTTTAACCGATTTATAACTATTATTAATATAAAGACAAAGCCGACATTTATACCCGTCTAAGTTTAATTCTAAGTTACTATAATAATAAGAATTATAAGGTATATTCGAAAGACTAGTTAATTTATCGTTATTATTAAAGAATTCTTTATTCTCTAAGAAGTTACTAATATACTCTTTAATAGTATCCGAGTTATAGTATTTAGATTCTTCTTTATTACTTTTATTTAAATGTTTCTATAATATTTAGTTAGTAAAAGAAATAAAAGATAAAGTAAACCTTACCTTTAAATGTTTTATAATAAGACTAGTATTATTACTAAGAGTAGTAGAACATTCCGAGCAAACTAGAAGCTTTAGCTCTATATTATAATTAACCGAAAGTCTTTCTAAAGTCTCTATATTATTTTTAGTAATAAATTTAAAAGTATCTTTAGTAAAAGGTTTATTATTTTCTAGAAGTTTATTAAACTCTTCTATAGTAAGAGGTTTAATCCTATCTAAATTATTAATAGTACTAGTAGTAGTACTAAAAGATATTTTAGTTATAGACTATAGAAGTATTAGTAAGCTTTTTTATATAAAGAAATAGAATACTTACTAATAGTAAATTTATAAAGTAGTAAAAGAGTTATTTTTCTTAAAGTAAAGGCCCTTAAAGTAAAGGTATAAAGTAGTAGAAAGTAAAGGTTTAAGGAAGAGAAAAGAATTAGGAAAAAGATAAATACTTATAATACTAGAGGTAACTACTTTAGTTCTATAAGGTTTATTAAAGTAATTATAGCTAACTAAATTAGATTATTAAGCTATCTAAAGTAGATATAGCTAATTAAAATAAACTTAGAGACTATCTAAAGTAATTATAGCTAACTATATTAGATTATAAAGCTATCTAATATAGATATAGCTAATTAAACTAAACTTAGAGACTATCTAAAGTAGATATAGCTAATTAAACTAAACTTAGAGACTATCTAAAGTAATTATAGCTAACTATACTAAATTATAAAGCTATTTAAAGTAATTATAGCTTACTAAACTAGATTATATATATATTTAAAGTAGTTATAGATAAATAAACTAGATTCTAAAGTTCTATATAGTAGTTTTATCTAACTAGACTAGATAAAAAGGCTATTTAATATAATTATAGCTAGTTAAAGTAGTAAATAGAACTATCTAGAGTAGATATAACTAACTAAATAAGATAATAATACTATTTTAAGTAGATAAAGTTAGATAAAATAGAGAATACTAATAATTAAAGTAGTTATAATTAAGTAGACTAGATATAATTTATCTATAAAGTAGCTATATATAATCCTAAGCTCTAACTCTAAGTAATTAAAGACTTTATCTAATAACTTTTATTTCTATTATTTTTATATCTTTATATTATAGTTTTAGTAAATATTTATCTAACTATATTTTAAAGTATACTCTTTTCCTATTCTAGGCCTCTAATCTTTAATATTTTTAATATTTTATATAGAAAAGATATTTTAAGTTAATAAAAGATAGCTTACCCTAAGTAGTTTTTCTTAAGAAAGTTCTTATATTTATTTTAAGCCTCTTAGATTTTTATAGACTTAGCTATTATTTTTCCCTTAATCTAGATAACTTATATACTTATATAAAAATACTAGCTAGCTAATAAAAATTCTAGGGAGTCTAAGATAAATTACTAAAAATACTAGCTTTTATTCGAAAAGTAATATTATTTATTTTAAGCCTCCTAGATTCTTTTAGACTTAGGTAGTATTTTTTCTTTAATCTATAGTACTAATATAGTTATAAAGAAATAGTAGCTAGCTAAGGAAAAATCTAGGGAGTCTAGGATAAGTAGCTAAAAGTACCGGGTTTTATTTAAAAAGCTCTATTATTTATTTAAAGCCTCTTAGATTTTTAAAGACTTAGCTAGTATTTTTCCTATAATCTATAGTATCTATATAATACTAAAAAAGTAGTAGCTAGCTAAGGAAAAATCTAGGGAGTCTAGGATAAATAGCTAAAAGTACCGGGTTTTATTCGAAAAGCTCTATTATTTGTTTAAAGCCTCCTAGATTTTTTAAGACTTAGCTAGTATTTTCCCCTTAATCTATAGTATCTATATAATATTACAAAAATAGTAGATAGCTAAAGAAAAATCTAGGAGACTAAATATAAATAGCTAACTATATTACTATCCTATTAAGAAAAGTTTTAAATTAATACTATTATATATATAGCTTTTAAGACTAACTACTCTTTCTTTAATAGATATTATATATATACTCCTAGGATAACTATTATTAGCTTTATATCTAAGCCTAATAGTTATTTTAAAACTTTAATACTATAAAAGAAATATAGCTATTTAATTTAGCTTCTCTAGATTTTTTTAGGCTTAGCTAGTATTTTTCCCTTAACCTATAATATTAATATAGTCGTAGAAAAATAGTAGCTAGTCCTTAGAAATTCTAATAAGCCTAGGAAAAATCGCTAAAGATTATAGTATAATATAAAATCCCGGTTACTATTTAATTTAAGCTTCCTAGATTTTGTTAGGCGTAGCTAGTATTTTTCCCGGATTCTTTAGAGTCGATATAGTAATAAAAAAATACTAGCGAGATCTAGAAAAATCTCTACGCCCTATTAAAATTCGATCGGTATCCTCGCTCGGTCCGACTTAGTTCCTCCGCGCTACGCTATTAGTAGGGTTATATATATTACTATTAAGGTCGCTTTTAGAGGATAACTAGAGAGAAGTAGTAGACGAGGACTAACTAGACCTTCTACTAGCTCGAGATATAGCGTTAGGGGAAATAAAGTCGGAATTAGCGTATATAGTAAGCTCGCTACTAGAATAAGGCGTACTAGGATAATAGGATATATTTAGTATAGTTTTTAGTTAGTTTTAGGGGAGGAAAACGTATATATATATAGAGTTTAGAGGTTCGAGGATATATAGTAGTTTCTACTATAGGATATTTAATACCGAGTATAATAAAAGAAGTCTAGTATTTCCTTACCTAAAAGATAACAATATCCTTATATAATAGTATAGAAACTAGCTTAGACCCTCTAAGTACTTTCCTCTTCCTATTACTCCTATTAGCTATAATTATTATAGGGCCCTTAAATATAAATAATCTTACCCTAAAAGGGAAAAGGTTTACCCTAAAAGGGGGCGCTAGCCCTAAAGGGGTCTAGTATAGAAGCCTATTACCGAAGGCGATAGGCTTGCCTATTACGTACGGAGCATATTTAAGCCTAAGGCGAGAATTTAAGTGCCTAGAGCGGTTCTAATCTATATAAGATAGGGCGAGTCGCTATAGGAATAGTACGGAAAGTAGTCGCTCTCCTAGTAAGCAACATCGTTAATGTTCCCTCGAACTTCTTTGCATTCGTATTCTAATCTCGGATTCTGGACCACAACTATATTCTGACAAAACTCATTGACCTCGTGCAATCCTGGTCTTCTCATTTTCCCTGGCGTCTCCGTTTCGTGGCGATGGAGCACAGCCACAACTGCGCCTTACACGCAATTGTCTCGTCCGTGAACTTGGATCAAGAATCGTCAACTCTCATGCTTTTCTCGCGACGACAACATATTTTGTGAAAGAGTTGACACGTTCAATCACGCTGGGAAACGACCACCAATGAGCCGCGCAAGACAGAGGCGCCGTCGATCGTGAATACGGCTGCCTCCTCACGATCACAAGACCACAAGCTTGGAGACATCGCACCTGCCTGCCAGAATATCCACCGCCGGTGTTTTCGTGCATTCCCGGCGTGATTCCAGCTTGCGTTCGCCGACCTGTTCGCTGCGCAGCTCATTTGGAAAGCGGCATAAATGAGGATCGTTTGAGAGCTTCGCTGTTGCCAGGATGCTGTTCAGTCACTTCACTTCAGTGTTCTGTATGAGAATACCTGGCCAGGAGTGAGATCTATGGAACAGTGTTGGCTCTGCTGGACGTGGGCTGGCCCGGAGAGACAGTAGTCGCCTGTCACGCCGACAGGTCCATGGTCTCGTGTTCTTTTTCGAAAGACTTCGGCAGCTGCCCGTCCTGTGACCGCGGTACATTTCGTGCCTACAATAGGCTTTATGCTCTCATGTCGCCGCATTGACGAAGCTGGACGCAGGCGAGCACGGCTGGAGTCTTGGGAACTAAGAACTGAGAACTGAGAACTGAGAACTGAGAACTGAGAACTGAGAACTGAGAACTGAGAACTGAGAACTGAGAACCGAGAACTGAGAACTGAGAACGAGAATCGAGAACTGACGAGTGAGAACTGAGCACTGAGGAGAACAACAAACGCGTAGGAAAAGAAGGCAGAGAATTTCACGGTACCTTCCATTGAGAACGTATCTATTATCTGTCCTTCTGATTATCCTCCTTGAGAACCCTTTTATTCCTCTCTGTCTAACAAGCACTCTCGCATATCTAGACCCCGGGATTCTGCTCGAATTCATGAACTCGTAATATCAGGGAAGCTCACCCCAGATGGCCTCCCAGCAGGATCGACAACGCTAACGTCCATCTTCGCAGGCAACGGGATTTTGACAGACAGTGATGCAACACCCGCTGTAACATTCGCCGCCACGGAAGCACCTCTCTACCATAATTGTCAGTTCCCGTTTGGAAAGAGAGTAACAGCAGGAAAGTCCAACTTACGGCTCAGGCCTTTGAGAGAACGATCAGATTCGCCCCGACGAGCAAGAGAGGTATCGTCGGCTCGGGCGGCGATATCAGCTAGAGGTCGGCGTAAGTTACAGCACACATCGATGCGGAAAGTGTAACGCGACTTACGGAGAGCGAAGGCCATCGCAGCCAAAGAGAGGATAAGGTAAACTGTGCCCTTCATGACGAGATGCAGTGGGCTTGTTGGATTGAATCCGTGTTGGGTTGGATTGGCAATGGATTAATTTGTCTCGTCGAGATGCAGTGTCGGGGATAGGGCGGTGCGGCGGAATTCCTTGGACAATGAGGTTCTCAAAACAAAATCAAAATGGGAAGACGTGGATATACCCTTTCGTTCGCCTATCACACATTCCTCCGCCGAATACCGACAAGCGGCATCTGATCCCTGGCCTCAGCGTCATATGTAGCCCTACTGGAACCCTTTGAGCTCGTTCGAGTGCGCATGGTACAATCAAGTCGCAGAGGCGGTGGTGATTCACGCTATCGCAAGGGTATTGCCATGGGTTTGGTCTTGCCCGTGCGTCGTGAAAACAAGGGAGATACCAGGTTCGGAGGTGCCGTCCGGACGACCTTTCAGCGCTTGCAAGCCTTTTGGCATGCTCTAGAGCCGTACACCAAGGGCACCTTGCACGAGACATGGTTCGAGTGGGTCACCATCGCAGTGGTGAGGTGATTGTAGTAGTGATCGTGACGTCGAATGAGGAGGTTTACGGAGTTACCGCCGGCTGGGCTATGGACAGCCATGAATTTCATCTGGGGACAGCTATACACGCGTAGATTCTATACTACACACTACTTTGCCCTCATTTCTTTCGCATTAGAGCCTCTGGCGGCCAGAATAGTTCTGCTTAAGCGCTCGCCGCTGCGGGCAAGGGATTATGCCTCACGCGCTCGGGTATCGTACGTCCGTCGCTGTCCTCGCAAGCTCGGGCTCCTTAGTACTTACTTCCCTCTGTCGCTCGTTACCTCGCTCGGTCGGCTCGCTTGTTAATAAAAGACAGTGCGCGTAGAATCAGTACCGTATGGCTGTCCTAAGATGAGATGTTGCGCCGTGCGGTCATCGCAGCGAGGGTGTCGCGATCGCTGTTCTTGTTGCAGGGTAGCAGGCACTGAAGATCCTCAGAACAGAGCTGATGGCCGTGCCAATCACTACTCAGTAGCTGCTCGTGCTGCTGCGTGTGCTCTGCGAGAGGCTAGCACGACGTAGACTTAGGTCGAAGCGACGGCTGGCATGACGGAGCGGGATCATTGCAGGTCCGTGTGCAACAAAGCAGGAAGACGTAGATTCAATAGAACATATTTACCACCTCGTTTTCCAGCTCCTTGGCAGTCAATGTGGACCTGTAACTTCCGGTCCAGCGACGGTGTGAACTCACCTTATCCACGCTTAACCTCGTGTAGTAATCCGGAGCGGTGATCTGGTGTGGCCTCACACCAGCTTAGTGTAAGCCTTCACCAAGGTCGTTAGCGCCGTAAAAGGAATGGTAGATGTTGTTGCCGCTAATGCCGGAAGGTTGTATGTATTCGTGTCGTTTACGCGTACGGTTAGCGTTCTCGTATACCCTTACCCTTACCCTTACTAACACTATGTCGCAATATAGTTAGTTCGGCTCGTATATCTAGCACGGTAATATGTCGTCGTAGCAGCGGACAACACTACTACTCGTACACACCGGCGACGTACTTATTAGTAACACCTTCGGCTCTAGCCCTTTAGAGCGGCGTTAGCACTAGCAACAGTAGTACGCCTTCGAGCAGTAGCGCGCCTACGAGTAATAGCATTAATAGCATACATATAGATATTGCTACGAGTAGCTACGGCCGAGCTACTATAAATACTATTAGGTCTAGTAAGTAGCATTGCGCTATAAGGAGCGTAATAGCTTCGTAACACTAGTAGGCCCTACAATCGACCTTACCGGCTCTACTCCTTACGCTAGTTAGATACTACCGCGCGGAGATTCTAGTCCATTGCTACAGCCGCAATACTAGCTTACTTACCGGCTAGTCGTAGAGCTAGTCGTAAAGCTAGTCGTAGCCGGAAGCTCTATAAAGCCGGTAATTATATCGGACGATTCCTAGACGACGTTAACGCCGCCGTCGTTAAAGTAGAAGAAGTAGAAGGTAGAGGTGTTAGACGCGACTAATCCGGACGAGGAAGACGATAGTAATAGCTTATAGGCTAAGCTCCTAAAGATTAGTCCGCTCGGCGGTAAGAGCATAGTGTAGACACGTATTAATTATACCCTCGACCGGCAGATTATAGTATAGTAGACGATATTTAACTTCTAAGATACCGCTATTAAGGAGCTATCGCTTACTACGTTCTTTAAGTAGGTCGAAACGGCTATTTCGAAGTAGACGGATCCCCCTTATAAGATAAGAACTCTATAGCGGACGGTGCTTAGTAACGCTACTCGCAAGGGCTAGGTTAAGGAGTATAAGGAGCTTATAAAGAATAAGGTTATTAGCACCGGTAGGCCGGAGTCTTAGGCCTATTAATTCTGTAGCTAGTAGCTCGAGCTTATAAGGACGCGGAAGATATACTAGGATCGGAAGGCGAAGACTTAGTAGTAGCGAGATAAGGAAGATAAGCGTAAGGAGGATTACCGCACGCGTAGATTAAAGAGGGCTCGCGATCGAGACGATTCGGGGGGTAAGGACGAGGCCGGCGAGGCTAAGGAGGAGTCTATTAAGGTCGATAGGGTTCTGTTAATACCTGATTTCCGGAAGAAGGGTAAGCGTAAGTCGAAGAAGAAGGCTAAGGAAGAAGAGCGTCGTATCCGTGCTACTAGTACCGCCGCTCTCGACAGCCTAAACGAGTAGATAGCCGAGGATCGCAAGGCTAATACTAAGGCACAAGGCAAGCTTATAGCGGTGTTAGAGAAACTAGTAGACACGCCGGCGAATAATCCGAATGTCGCGGTAATAATAAGGGAGGTTAGCGCGTTAAAGGAGTCGATAAAGGGGGTTAACGAGCTAAAGGAATTAATAAAGGAGTTTCTAAAGAAGTAAGGAATTAGAAGTGCGGTCGCGTAATTAATAAGCAATATTAGTCGAGTATTAGTAGAGATTTGGACGTTAAGGTAGTTTTTTAGTAATTGCGAGGAGGAGTTCGGAAATCTAGCGTTTAAAAACACCTTTGCTAAAATTTATAGTATAGCTACTAAAAACAGCGCTAAGAACTTAAACTTTGGACTTACCGACTCCTCTACGCAACTCGAAAGTAACTAAACATAAAAAAGTGCAACATTTCGTTCTCTACCTGTCCTTTTAACCCCTAAACGTACTAAAATTCGAATATTCCTTTCTACCGCGGATAACCTCCTTTTTTAGTACAACAACGACGACACTACTACCCCTTCTACCGCCGCCCCTTCGATCTACCGCCCTTACCGCCCTTAGTCCTATCGATATGCACCGAGGTAATCTTTAAGAGACGGCGGTGCGCATATAAACGTAGCCTAACATACGCTCTTAGCTCCTTCCTTATATCTTATGCATTAGATACAGTTCTGCAACAACATTAATACTAAGCGGTAGGCCGAGCACGGCTAACACTCGCTTCTAATATTAGAGCCCTTATTTATATAGCCGAACAGCTTATTGTTTACGCTAAAAGCGTGCTCTACGTAGATCCGAGCCTATAAGTGTAGGAAGTTCGCGGCTTACTAATTCCGACTTAGATATATATAGCTACTAGCGACAGCCTACTATAGCGGAATAATAGTGTAGCAATTGCGGTATGTACTATTACTATATATATATAACTCGCCCTCCGGCCGGCCCTCGAACAACCCCCTTAGCCTCGTTTCTACGCCGGAATCTACGAACATCTAGAAGTCGTTCTTAGGCCCTAAGAACGGCTAAGAGGCATACACAATTAGGCTATCCGGTGCTACTATTACTTAGAACTTCTCGCTATAGTCTTTATAATAACCGGAATACACCTCCTTCTGCCGCTAGTAATTACTCGGCCTTACGAAGTCGAAGAACGTGCTATCGATAAAGGCCTAAACACCCTTAAACCCTATGTTCCTACAATACCGTTTATATCTCTTTAACGTATTAATGTCGCGTAGCGGTAGCTACTACTCTAGCATCTTACCGAATGTCTCTAATAGTAGCTCTACGGTGCCGTTAAAGACTTAAGATATCTAGGCGTATAAACGACCGAACGAGAGGCTAATATAACGTCTAGGATATGTAAGCCTCTACAATACGAGATATAGAGCCTATACTAGCTCGGCGACGTAACTATAGATGCTATAACTAACGAAGCGTAGTCGTTTATAGCTAAGGAGCAATAGTGCTAGTCTGCGCAGTTATAGCTTCGTAAGCCGCGTCTTAATCTCTACGTTGTCGTCGTAGATATTATCTATTAACTATAGGAAATAGCTATATTTATATGTCTTCCTTTGCTATTAAACTAGCACACTACGCTACGCCCTTGCTAACGCTAGCTACTCTTCCTTAACCGCTCTTATTATAGCTATAGTAGCTAGCAACATCCTCCTTCTACGAGCCCTTACGCGAGCCCTCTACGTCTATAATACTACTACTATCGCAATAGCTAGTTAACGACGTCTATCTATAGATCTAGCGAACAACGAATATACGAATTCACGACTCTACGAGCAGCAACACGAGCAGCAACACGAGCAGCAACACGAGCAGCAACATAAGGAAGACGCGACGAATATACGCTACTACCGGCAACACTACATTAAGTAAGCGTGAAATAACTGCCGAGGCAGTGAACAAGGTTGAGAGCCGGCACCCCCTTGAGCATAAACTCCACCTCGTGAACGCACGAGCCATGAACATGGTGGTGGCGTTAAGGTGGTAAATCTGTTCTAATGGCACCAACTTTATAGCGATGAGTTCTTCACGGATGAACCGAGGATTGGCCGGCCACCTGTTGCGACTGAACAAGCTCCGAGTGAGGTGACTGCAGCCATTATTAGCAAGAACAGAAGGACGAGATCGCTTACGACTGCACTCATCTACCCGCAACTCAAGAAGAAGACTCTGTATAGCGATTCTGATCCGCATAAGATAGGACCTTCGCACCTTACGTATCGAATATCCAAGGGAGCAAGGGAGTGTTGCAAAGTATACACCACCAGTCGAAAGAAAGTGACAGCCGCATTCATTGGATGGTCGAGATATTTTCGGCAGGACTATAGGCCCATCGAGGTCGAATGCTGGACCGATCAAGACCAAGTCCACATTGTTCTCCTGCAACGAGGGTCAATTCGTTGTTTGTCCTCGCGCGTGGCGTTGTGAGCAGCAAAAGCGCACAGCCACAACTGCGCCCTACACGTAACCGCTATTGCCGGTCAACTTCGAGCGATCATGCCAAATACATACCTTGTGCTGTTTTTGCAACAACAACGTCGGGCGTCTTCGTGAGAAGATTTGATCTATTCCATCAGTCTTCGCATTGACTGGAATGGAATGGTCTGCGCAAGATAGCGGGCGCCGTCCATCGTGAATAGGTAGTTCTACGGCTGCCTCACGACCCCTCACGACCACAAGCTTGAAAACATCGCGCCTGCCTGCCAGAGATCCAGCAGACCACAGCATATTCCCACGCGCAACATGACTTACGAAATGGCCACAATCATCGAGGCGACCTCACTATCATCCGTAACGAGCATCGCCACCAATCCACCTCCGCATCCCAACGCTCCGTCCGACATTCCGAATCTGCCGCTCGTGCTCTACATTGCACGAGTACCTGGAAGCCGCGATGTATTCCTCACGCCGATGAAACCACGCGAAAAGGTCGTGTCCGCCGAGGATGTCCAGAGCTCGCTGTACTACATTCACATCAATTGCGAAGAGGATCTTCAATCAGCTTGTCAACTACCGACATCAGTCAATTCCGATGCCGACCAGATTCCATCCATATGCGAGAATGAGATCAAGAAAAAGCCGGTCCTTCCCACGAGGCTGAGGCCGACGCTCCCTCCCTATCCGCTGGACGATGGAACGATGCCGAGCTACCATTCACGACCGCCGAGTCCGCCACAGCGCAAACAGATCACTCGGAAGCCTGTCAATGCCACAAGCAGATCATATCACACTACGACCCAGTCACCAGAACTACCTGTTCTACGCCCTCGCCCACTTCCTTCACTACCACAAGAAGAACTACCATACGAAGCATCCCTCCACTCCAACAACGTCCGTCTCCTCCATCACACAGACAACTCCCAAGCGAACAACCCATACCTCCGCGAGTACCCTCCCTCCGATCCGCCCCTCGATGAGCTTCCCCTCCCTCCGCCAGGGTCTCTAACCCTCATCCGCCGCGACCCATCATCCAACGAACAATGGAACGTAGCCCTAATCCACGATCCACCGATCCACGAGATCAGCTCGGCCGCACTCCGTAATCCGACCGCGGCCGCGCGGACTAAACGAGGAGGTGCACCACTCTACCTCGACATCTCCAACCCAGGGTACGAAAAATTTCTCTTTGGCGAGGAAGATGAGCGGGCAGGATCTCGGATCAGTAGCTCTTCGACTTCCTCCTCCTCCAGTGATCCTCCGCCAGAAGGTGTATTCCGGCGAAGACTTTTCATGCCCGGGTCTCAGCTTAGTGAGCACAGCTATAGGCATTCTCGTCTCGGATCGAACGGTTCTGAGGACTCCATCCCACGACATCCCCCACATAGATCCTCCGCCGCGATCGACGACCGCCGCCACAAGGGCTATACCTTCACCAGTCCGTGGTCGGGACGTTGTGAATTCTCCACCGGTACGACTGGTAAAAGTCTCACATGCCGCCACACGCTCCCTTCACACCATCAACCCACCAGAGACCCGCTCTCGTCCTCCGAAGTCAGCGAGCTACGCTTCAACCTCCCAACCTCCAGCCGCACAGCAGAAGCAGTAAAGACCAAACGAGCGTCCTACTTCCACGGCGGTGTTCGAGCGCTCCCGCACTCCGGGGAGCGACACGACGAGAAGAACGACGGCTGGGACTCACCTCGGTCGAGCATGTTCACGTTGGGCGAGGACGGCAAGATGGATCTGACGCTCGGACAAGAGCGAGCAGGAGGAGGGTTTGGAGGCAAGCAGGCGAAATTGGGGAAATTGATCATTCAGCCGGCGGGGATGGAGATGTTGGATTTGTTGGTGGCGGCGAATATGGGGCTGTGGTGGAGGGCTTATGAGAGGTATTGATGGTGAGAGGGTATGAATATGGATGTAAACTTGATGAAGCAGTGTATTCTTGGGGCTTGGTTGTATAGAACTGGCCTGGTTATGGAAACTGCTACGGTCTCCATTCCAGCCCGAAGCAGCTCGAGCAATATCTTACCATATCATACCCACGTTGTGTGGCACATGCGTGACGTCGCTTATCTGGGGATGAGATCTGCTATGGCAGAGTAAGACAGGTGTCAGTCTGCGTGCGGCGTGGCTCCCAGCGATAAAGCTACTATTTGATGTCAGCAGCAGCGAGCCATGTATACATCGAAGCGCGGCATGCCTCCGTAGCTCCGTGGGACGACAGGAGCTTGTATTCTGCAATGTCGTCCAGCAACGAGACCGAAATGGCACGCTGCTGACACGAGTTGCACAGGCCCGACCCAACAGCCCGTCACCTCAAAGCAAGCACATCGGGCTCAGACCGCAAATACCCATGCGGTGCTCCTCACTTTCGCCGCTTCTCACCAGTGAAGGCAAACACAGACAGCGACGATCGCCATCGCCATCGCCGTCCTAAACCTGAAGGCCAGCCTGTATCATCCACCTGCCGACTAGACGTCACGACCGGCCACATCCAAGATTTCCTTCCCTCTACCGCGCCGCCCATCTCCCGATGACACCCACCATCAACAAGGACCAACCCTGCCCTCCACATTCATTCGGTACAGCCACGTCCCGAATTCGGTACGAGCGTCTCAATTATTCCGCGGCCAGCAGACCCCCGTCGGTGTGGTGTGACCCTGCGACGGAAGAAAACGTGCGAAAGCCGCGGGATCGGGCGGGGGCGGGGATTCGGTCGGTGTGAGTCTGGAACAAAGCACGAAAAGTCGGAAACATGCATGGGGCTGGAGTTGGAACTTGTTGTGGGCATGGAGACGGAAGGTCGCATGGGATTTCAAGGGCAGGGAAGTGATCGGGTCGTTTGCGATCAGTGGGAGATGGGGGCGATCGAAGACTTCCGACGTTGTCGTTACTGTCTTCGATGGGTGCGGATTATTCGAAAACAGGGCCGGCGGATGGTCGTCGAGGCAGCGGAGCGTCGATGTCTTGCCTCGTATTATCGTCAGGGTGTGAGTGCTGAGACCAAGTGTAGTATCAAATTTGAGACCTGCCATCGTCGCCGATGCCTTCCCGACGGTCGCTCACTGTCGCTGATTGCCACCTGCGCTGTGCAACACCCTCCTCGTCAGTCGTGTTTGCGTAGCAACGAGAATCCTGCATATATCCGTAAAAGCGGTAAGAGGCGGCTAATAAGGTACGTCCACCGAAATCCCACCAACCCGTCGTGCATCCATCGCGGCACCGCCAGACTGGTCGGGCGTGCCAACTCGCGTGGAGCTAGAACAGGATCGAAAGAACTCCGGCGAAGTCTGCACGAGATTAGGTTCACGGCCCCGTGGGGAAGTGTCACATCCATCTCCGACGGTTGAAATTCAGCCCTCTTCTGCTGGGTTTATCCTCCAACGTGTTTCAAAAAAGGAGCATATCATATCCGAGAAGATGAAAGGATGATCGCTGTGGAAGTCGGGGCGGAACACGGACGGCGACAGATGGGTCGACGTGTCATTTTGAAGAGGAATCGAGGGGAGGAGAAGTGATCAAGATTGACCACGACAAGACAAATCCAACGGCCCAAGGCACTCGGATCACCACTGAGTCTGGCAGAGTCGCCACCGCCATGCGTTCCATATATATCCAGAACTGGCAATCCAAGCAGCCCAGTCATCTCAGCAATCATCAATCCGAAGCGGTGAACGGTCGAGAACTGGAGCAAACGAGAAAGAAGAATGCGATGCGTGTTCAATTCTCCGTGGCGTTCCCAATCCATCGGGAGCGTCGTCACATCGGCAAATCTGGGGGCGGTCTGGGCTTTGATTTGACTCGTCGACTTCCCTCCTGTCGACGGGTGTTGATCCCATTCGCTGCCCCGACGGTTTGATGCACAGATGCACAAATGTGCCACGGCCCACGGCAGAGCAAGGGGATGGTCATCCCGGACGCCCCCCGCCCGGTGCCAGGAACGAGGGAACAGAAAATGCAACGGTTACCTTATTCGTGGCAGGGCTTGTGCTTGGGCTTGGGTATATGCCAGGGTCAGCGAGGAAGTATTTATTCGCAGTCGCGTTCCTCGGATTTTCTTGCATCCTTTCTTCAACCATCCTGACCAACTCTCAAGCTGACACGCACACTACCTGTTGTCCTGTCCATCGAATATATCAATCGACACTTCGATCACCAACGTGAACGACCGCATCAACGAACGACAACCAGACTACACCACTCAAGTCAGCAGCCTTCTCCACCACGGCTCCAACAACCAAGCTCAACTCCAACACCACCACCACGACAATCGCCAAAATGACCGACACAATGCCCCTCCCAACCCAACGCTCCTCCATCCCCCGCAACGCATCCTCCGAATCCTTCTCAGCCGAAGACCTCACCAAAGCGCTCAAAGCGTCGTCTAACAAACCCAAGAACCAAGCCCTCCTGCTCGCTCAGCAAACGACCGTCCCGCCTCCATCGCCAATGCACTCTCGCCCGGCATCGAGACGCTCTTCGTTCTACAACAGCACCAGCAGCAACAACAGCCGGAGATGATGGATGGATGGATCCTCAAGCTGGTCTTGATCGATCGGAGAGGAGTCGTTGATCAGACGACTGCGGCTATTTCGGCGTACCTCTTTTTGCTTTGCACCAATGATATCCCAGTCTCGGCATGGCTTCGAGACGTTTTTCCTTCTTTTGTTGCTGTTGGCATACAGCGATGCCTTCTCGGCGTTACACATTGTTTGTTTGGGACATTCGGCGTTGGGAGACTGGCTGGACATGGAATTGTTCTCTTCATGGGATGGGATGATCAATCGAAGGAGTTGTCCGCAAGGGTTGAGAGGAATCCATGGCTTTGTCTCTCGGAGTGTTTTGTACTTATCACCTCAAATCTCTAATGCATACGCCGGCGGCGCCGGTCTGCCCTGACTGTCGTCCTGACCGAACGAACATCTCTCTGCGACCAAACGCTTGTCTTGCTTTGCCATCTCTCTTCCATCACACATCTCCGATTCACGACAAGCCAAATTGCAACGACTCCATCCCAAACAATCACACACGTCAAGTCCAACCCCATGAAATCAGAAGCCCCAGACTCGTCCAAAAAAGTGAAACAAGAAGAGAAAAGCCTGGAACATCAACAAACGCTCTCGAAAACGGCCCCGACTCGCGAAACACTTGGATCCGTGACTTCCCCGTGGGGATCAAACGGTGTTTCTGATTGACATGAAACGGGTTTCGAAGAAGGTTCAGCCACCATCGTCGGGTTGCGGATGGCAGAGGACGGGAGGCAAGATCAGCCGCCTGGAGTGGTGGGAAGATCTGGTAGGGTTAGGGTTAAGTGAAGTTGAGCTGGATTTGATCGAAGCCCAGATTTGCAGATATACTTATGGCAAGCTCGTATGGAGAGACATTCAATGTGTCCGGGAGTGGTGTCAATAATGCTGGATGTTTAGCATTCTTCAGTACTTGCCGCAGTGCAGACTGTTCACGGTAGAGTGAGGCCACCTTCGAAATCAACGCACGTCTTGAGAAGCATTTTCGTTCCAACCGTTGTATGGTATACACGCTCATAAGTCTACATGGGGTGATCTATCAACCTCGCGCTTTTAGTCCTCCATCTCAACATCACCATCCTCATCCGCCGCCAAAATCATCTCCTCCTCTCCACCCTCCTTCTCCGCCGCATCAACCGGTAAGAAAACATCAATGCCACCCGTCCCAACCCCACCAATTCTCCCCGCCACAATCCTCGCACTGGGTCCCGCAAAATTATCCCCTTCACCCTCCAACACTGCGTCCCTCAAAAAATTCACCGTCGTCTCGAAACTCATCTTCATGAACGGACTCGGGTTACCTCTATACCCCATCCGACTGAAAGCCTGGTACACACCATCTCTAGTCATGTAGTCCGCAATGAGCATCAAATGTCTAGGATCGACAGAGATACCGTGACCGCCAAAGACACCCGCCAACTCTTTGACAATAGCATTGCGCGCGGCTTCGACACCGTAGTGCACCAAGATATCGTGGATTGAGTTCGTGTACAAGTGATGCGGGTGGATGATGTGTTGCAATTCCCACATGGCCGGGATGTTGACGCCCGAAGCGGCGAGGATGGCGTCGGAGTGAATGCCATCTTTCTTGGCTTCATTCATGGCTTCTTCGTCAATCATGCACATGGCGATGCCGGGTACAGATTGGATGAGGGAGGCGTGGAGGGCGGATTCGAGAAGGTGAAGCATGAGGATCTTTGCGGTTGCGGAGTCGTATTCCAGAGTGAAGGAGCAGGTGGCGCCCTTCTTGTCGTCGAAGGAGAAGGCGATGATGTCGTTCGTTTTGGCGTCGGATTTGATGCGGATCTCGCGGTCTTTGGCTGAGGATACGCGAGGCGAAGAGTCCTCGACATCAGGAGTTGACCGCGGTGAGCCTCCATAGGCTTCGTCTTCATCGGAAGACTCCTCCGGCTCTGGAGTTGCATCACGCTGCTTGAGAACCTGCTCGTCCTCATCTTCGTATGCTTCGTACCCAGCTTGCTGCTTGTTGCTCTTCATCTTGTCGCGCGTTGCATCATCATCGCCCTCGCTGTCAGAGTCGTCATCTCCACCCTCGCGATTCGCCTCCGGACGGTTGCTTTCCTGCTCGATGGCGCCGGCAGACTTTCCAATGTCAGGCATCGCGTCGTCCTTGGCAGTCTTTAACGTCTTCGCATCGCCGCGCTTCTTCAACTCCTTGCGCGTGGTGGCTTGCAAGCGAGGCAACAGGCGATGCTCGATGGTGTTCACCACATCGCTGATCGTAATGGCGTACTCCTTGGAATATTCCTCTGCTGGGAAGAAATCAAGCTTGATCTCATATCTCTTCGCCTCGGCATACGCAACACCCTTGCCAGTCGACTCGGTCACGCTGACTTTGTCGACAATCTCGCCCAAGCTCAACTTGCTGATGCCCTTGGCAAACTTCTTGGCGCCTTCCACATCGACATCATCGTTCAGGCGCAAGGTCATGGTGGGTGTAGCAAGATTCGTCGCGGCTGTCATGACAATCTCACGCAGACGAGGAATACCCAAGGTGACGTTCTTCGCAGCGTGACCAGCCAGATGGAAAGTGTTCAAAGTCATCTGCGTACTGGGCTCTCCGACAGACTGTCCGGCGACGACACCGACTGCTTCGCCAGTCTCAACAATGGATCTCAGGTAGCGCATCTCCAAAATGGCGTTGAAGTTCTTCTTGGAGACCGTGCGAGGCCCGTCAATCCCGTGCTTCTTGTCCTTGATGAGTCGTTCGGTATTGGTGTCGACCCAGCTTCTTGAGGTTGCAAGGAGCTTCTCGCTAATGCTTCCAGCATGTCGAGCGGGCGGATACACGGCCAGTGCAGGATCGCTAGCACCCAGATCTCCGGTCTTGCGATACTTCTTCTCCGCTGCCTTGTTGTGCTCCTTCGCTTCTTCACTGATCAAAGAAGCCATGTTGTCGTTCATCTCCAGGTTGTTGTACAGCGAAATGTAGTTCTCCGCGGCGAACTTGAAGTCTGACAGATACTTCGCCTTGCCAATGTCAAGACCGTCTTCGCCGTACAGGAACTGCACGATACTACCATCCTCAGTGTTCCGCACAGATGTATCGTATTCCACTTTCAGACCTTCCATTCCCTTGATGAGACAGCGCTGCAGATATCCTGAGCGGGAGGTCTTGACAGCAGTATCAATGAGACCTTCGCGACCGGCCATGGCGTGAAAGTAGTACTCTTGTGGACGAATGCCTGTCAGAAAGCGGTCGACAATGTACCCTCCAGCGCGGACGTTCGACTCGAAAGGCTTGAAGCATGGGAGTGTCTTTCCGCTGACCATGATAGGCACTCTGCGACCCTCCAGAACTTGTTGTCCGAGAGCACAGGAGATGAGATTGACATTGACCTTGGATCCTTTGGCACCTGATGTAGTCATGGTCTGCATCTGGTTCTTTGGAAAAGGCTTCGCAAGACCCGCAGGCATGCATTTCTCCGACACTCCAGAGCTGATCTTGCCAGTGGCGTTGTTGGTGACTTGATCAAGACCATGTTGCTTCGCATCGTCACGAAGAACGTCTTCCAGTCGTTGCTGCAGCTCGCGATCCTCGCCTGTCGGCTTCTGATCTGCTAGGCCCACGTACTTCGCCGAGACCTCCAGTCCGATCGATTGTGCGCCAGCCAATGCTTGACGACGGTCCTCTTCACCCTTTTGTGTGAAGATCAAATCTTCAACACCGCAAGAGAAGGCTCGCATGTGCAGGAGCTTGGTCAAGAGTCGTCCTAGGACACTGAGGAACTTACCGGCGACCGCATGCCCGTAGGCCTCGTAGATTGCATTGACCAGACCTCCGGAGGAAGGTCCAATTTGCTTCTTGTCGATTATACCTTGCAGCAACTCTCCGTCCTTGACCACTACGTCGCCTTCTTCCTCTCCTCCTGGACCCCACATTGTCTTCGCTGTTGTGCTCTTGCCATTCACGGTCAGACCAAGGCATCCCGGTGGCGTTAAATTTTTCAACACCGTGCTGATCACCTGCTTCCCAGTCCAGAGTGCCTTTGGCTTCATAATCGCTGGCGGCATTGTCTCGAGGCGATCATTTGCGCAGTGCCCGCTTTCAGGTCGAAGTGCAGCGTATAAAAGGTTCATGTAGTCTCCTCGTTCAAAGAACAATTCCCGACTCGTCAGCCAGACACACATTGAAATATGATCTTGGATCAAACCTCGAAGCGGGTTACCAGCAGTGGCGGAAAGGTACTGATGGTCAGTATCCGCGATCGAGAGAGCTTCTGCTCGAGCCAATTCGTTCTGTGGGAAATGCATATTCATCTCGTCTCCATCGAAGTCGGCGTTGTACGTGTTGCAGTTGGCGTAGTGCATTCGCAGTGTCTTCTCTCCGGGCAAGACTCTGGCGCGATGACACATCATAGAGGGTTTGTGAAGAGTGGGCTGGCGGTTCATGATGACAATGTCGCCGTTGTTCAGATGTCGATGGACCTTCTTTGGCCGCGTACCACGAGTGTTGCCGCTTCCTGCTGGAGCAAGCAATTGATTTGCCAACGCTGTCCGCTCTTCTGCATTCTTTCGATCCAGCTTCAACACGGATCCATTCTCATTCTCGATCGCCAAAGCACCGGGCCAGATGAATGCTCCGTTCCGCACAGCCTCCTGCATCTCCTCAATATTCCACTGCGTCACTGGCTCGGGGTATGTGAGCTTCACGGCGAAGACGGGCGGAACACCGATCTCGTTCGTTTCGATGTTGGGATCCGGCGAGATGACTGTTCGAGCAGCAAAGTTGACACGCTTGCCCATCATGTACTTTCGGAACATACCCTCTTTCTTCTCCAGCTTTTGCTTGACACCATCTGCGTTTCGTGCCCCTGCGCGACCTTGCAATGGTGAGAGATTTTTGTCGATGAGACTGTTGACGCTCTCTTGCAGGGTGAGCCATGTGGTTTCGAAGTCTGCGTAGGTACTCGGCCGGTATCGTGGTACTGCTGGAGCTTCTGTGCCGCTGAGCTCACGCTGGATCTCGGTCAACCGTTCGCAGGCATTCAGCACTGCCTTGTACAGAGAGTTCTCTTGTGCTTCGGCAATCTCATTGTCGCCAGTCTTTGCCTCAGGTCGGTACTTGTTCGGAGGAACGATCAACGCATTCAGGAAGAACATGTCGGCTGAGACACCGGAATGGCCTGGGCTGTCTCCTCCATAGACGAGGTTCAAGACTTCCGCGTCCTTCTCGAATAGCTGCACGAGCTGTGCGTGGACTCGACTTGGATTGAGATAGATCTCAGGCTGTGTCTTGCTCGCAGTGGACTCGTCCGCGATGCCGCCTGCGATCTCTGGCTCGCCCTCGGAGGAATCGTCCATGTCCACGTCATCGCCGTCTTCTTCCGAGCTATTACTCAGATCTGCGACTGCCTCATCCTCGTCTCTCTTCCGCTTGCGACTACTCTCCAGCCTCAGCTTTCGCCGCATCTCCACCACCGGATCCTTCGCCTTCATCCCAGCCTGAACCATGGCGATGTGCTCTTTCTCCAGCAGCGGTTTCCTGAAGATCTTGACGTATCGATCCTTTCGATGATTGTGATTGATGCCGTTGCAGTTTCCGCACTTCTTTCCGACAGTGATCGCAGCCATGAATTCTCGTATTATCTGTTTCCTTGCATTGTTCGTGGTCTCGGTCTTTTCGGTGGAAAGTGTGCCATTTCGCTTCGCATTCTTGATGGCGTCCTTGACATATCGCTCGAACCGTAATGCCACTGCCTTTGCGTCCGCATCTCCATCATCGTTCTCATCCTCATCAGATCCGGCCGGAGTGGCATCCTTCCCTTTGCCGATCTTTGACTGCACCTCGTCCAGCTGGTTCAACTCCTTCAACAAGCCGTATCGTACGAGTTGTAGCTTTGCAATGAACCGTGCGACCGCCACTCGTCTCATCTTGAGTCTACCGCAGTAGATGCACGCCGCCCGCAGCAGTCTCAGCACTTGATCCATGAATGTCGGGTGGTAGCATGGCACTGGCAGCTCAATGTGTCCAGCGTGTCCAGGACATTGCGGATTCTTCAATCCACATGTTGCGCACGCATTGTCGCCGAATTGTCCCAGCTCCGCGCTGTAGAGTCCGCCGGGTACTGGGTTCAAGAGGGTATCGAAGGTGGTGCTGTTGGTGATTTGTCGGGCAGAAAGAGCTCTGACATCCTCAGTGGTGAAGCATCCAAAGTTCACGCCTTGTAGCTGTGATGCCACAGCTTGTGAAGAATTCATGACGGCGGCGTCGCCAGATTGGGCTGTTGTCGTCCTTGTCGTGGAGTCGAGCAAAGAACTTTTGATCGAGAAGTTCAAAGGCGGAAAATCTTATCTCCCTTTGCCGAACTTTGGCGGAGTCAAGTCCGGCGGCTAGTTTCGCGCGCTTCAGCCTCTCGAAGTTCGCTCAAACTATTGCTCTCTTCCACTCACACCAACGACCGCTCCACACATGTGCCCACGATGAACGGCAAACGACCGCACGAGACGAATGGCGATGATGGCGATGCCAAGCGGCAGCGCGCTCTGGATGGCTCACCTTTGCCGGTCAAATCAGCGGATCATGAAATGTCAGAGCTTGACAGGAAGAAGGCGGCGACCCAGGCGAAGATTGCTGCCATGAAGCAAGCGTTAGCAGCGAAAAAGGCCGGTGCCGATGCTGCAGCGGCTCCTCCACCGCCGCCTCCACCCGCCAACGATGTCGATGCCCAGAAAGCTCGAGCCGCGCAGAAGATCCAGGAGCTCAAGGCGAAGCTTGCGGCGAAGAAGCTGGAGAATGGTGCTTCTCCTGTCAACGGATCATTTGCAAGCCCGCCACCTCCTCCTCAACAGTCCGAGCAGGCACTCCGAATCGCAGAAGCTCGTGCAAAGGCTGCAGAACTGGCAGGGAAGCGCGGTCCCAGCGCAGCGCCCACACCTCCTCCGAGACAGGACACCCGAGGAGCTAGAGGAGGGCTGGGTATCGGCCTGCATCCTTCACTGCTGGGCGATGCGGGTGCTGCAGATAAAGGCAAGGCGGGCCCGAAGTTCAGCACAGCAAAAGGAAATCAACAGCCAGACAAGCCCAAGGTCAACCCGTACCTGATCTGGGACGACGATGAGAAGACGGGTGAGAGCAATCCTGCATTTGAGCCGACTGGGAGGAAATATGCGGAACGAAAGAGCAAGCCCCTCGCATTCAGTGAGAAGGGAAAGTACATGGCTCAGGCGAACGCTTTGAGGCAGCAGGCGAAGCTGGAGGAGATGAAGCGTCGTATCGCAGCAGAAGCCAGGAAGACTGAGATTGAAGAGGCGTCGGACAAAGCATTTCTGGTTCCAGCGCCGCCGGAAATTGAGTGGTGGGACGAAGGTCTTCTTCCTGAGGGTCAGAACAGCTACGATAAGTGGGACGAGCCGTCTCGAAATCGCATCGACACGGATGATAGCATCATCACTGCTTTGATCCAACGCCCTGTCCTACTCCAAGCACCGCAGGACAAGCTACTTCCAGGGCCCAAGCCATTAATGCTTACACAGAAGGAGCAGAAGAAGCTACGTCGGCAGCGCCGCATGGCCGAGATGAAGGAAGAACAAGCCAAGATTCGTCTTGGTCTGGTGGAGCCGCCACCTCCGAAAGTCAAGAAGTCCAACATGATGCGAGTCCTAGGAGAGCAGGCTGTCAAGGATCCGACGGCAGTTGAAGCACGAGTGAACAGGGAGATCGCACAACGTGCCTACGACCACGAACGTACCAACGCTGAGCGAGCACTGAGCAAGACGGAGAAGGAGGAGAAATTGCAAAGACAGATTGCTGGAGACGAAGCGAAAGGTATCTACGTGGTCGTCTTCCGCGTAGACGACTTCTCCTCGGGCAAGCACCGATACCAAGTTGACGTCAACGCAAAGCAAGATGCCCTTACTGGCATGGTCATTCTCAACCCAAGCATGAACTTGGTGATTGTGGAAGGAGGCCAGCATTCTATCAAGCACTTCAAGAAGCTCATGCTCAACCGAGTCAAATGGGCGGAGAACACACCACCGGCGGGATCAGCAAGCACATTCGTCGGCACGACAGACGGCAGCATCTCAAATGTGGCCACCGGAGCGAGAGGAACTGGCAGCAAGGCGGCAGAGTGGTGTCAACCGCTGGACGAGCGTGGGAATCTGAAAGACTTGAGTGATAACCGATGTGTGTTGGTCTGGGAGGGACAAGCGCCGACTCGTGCGTTCAAGCGATGGGGAAGCCGAGCTTGCGAGACGGATGGTGAAGCGAAAGATGTTCTGAGCCGGACGAAGATGGAGAACATGTGGACGCTGGCGCGGAGCAAGTGAGGTTCATGTTCTTTGGGCAATTCAAGGCATGTGCTTCTTTGATCAAATTCGCTACGTATTGCACGTCCGTCGGTCCTTTTGTGCTTCTCACTTCACTTCAGCCCTTCAGACCACACCTCAACACCGATCACTTACTTCATATGCTCTGCCCTGCTTCGTCATATGCGATCCAACGATTGACTGTCACTTGAACGCAGTATCTCCATTAGCTCTCGGATCATCTTCGACCATTCTTCGCACTCACATCAACCTCGCCACAACCACACTTTCTCGACCATGGCGGCAGCGACAGATACTGGACAAGCTCCAAGTGTGGCACTGAGCCGGCACGTAGACGAACCTCCTTCTGCGCATTGTTCATCCAAGCTAACTTCGATGCAGCATGTACAATACTGGGGCCTGGTCTGACCTGACCATCGTCACCGCGACGAAGACGTTCGCAGTCCACAAGAGCGCGGTTTTTGCTTCCAATGCGACGTTCTTCGGCGCTGCCATCGCACGGGCCGGTGGGCAAATGATCATCCATATGGACGAAACTGAAGCAGTGGTGGATGCCATCCTGCGCCACTTCTACGAGTTACCAATCGAATGGCTTGAAAAGTCTCCCACAGGTCCTGTTCTGGCCGATGGTCTGCTCTCAAGGGGAACAGACTGTGCTCATTTGATCGTTGCTGCTGAAAAGGTACGTGGAGGACTCCAAGGAGTGCTATCAGAGAGGCAGCTGACCCGATAGCAGTTCGACATTGGGAAACTGGGTACATTGGCACTGAGGAGGTTCCAAATCTGCTTGCTGTCGAACAACCTCAAACCCAAGCAGGTGGTTGATCTGGGATGTCTCTGGATGAACCTCACCAAGGACAGGGGATCTGTCCTTTACAATCGAGGTTGTGAAATCGTCGCGGTTGCGACCCACCAAAAACTGGCCGGCATTGTCGTCGACGCTTTGGCGTGGAAAAAGCTCTACGCCAACGAGGCATACACGAGACTGGTCATGTCCAAGGCAGAGTTGATGGTTCGGGAAGCTACGAAGAAGCGACCTGCGCCCGATGAGGCCTAAGAACGCTGAGGCGTCGCGCCATCTGCGCTGCAACCGCTCAGCAAGACTGTTCCTTCAGGTGCGGAGTGTATGTGTGAGGGCATCGAGCGACACGTGGTCGCTGGCGCGGAGCAAGGGAAGCGGGTATGCAAGTTATTGCGGCTTTCACGAGTCGTATTGCACTCAGCCTCACACCTCTCTCCTCAGCTCTTTCGCGAATCAAATCTTGCTTCGTTCTACTTGCAGCACAAATGTATGGTTCTGCGTCAAACGTGGTAACACTCGTCTCGTCGCTTCATTGCGCTCTTGCGTCAGCAGGCTACTTCTGTCGTGAAAACCCGGAAGGACCGACACTTCCTTTTGCACCAGCACTTCAGTCCGCACCTTCACTTAACACGACATCAACGCGCGCGCTTCCTACAACACAACTTGTTCTGCTTTCACACAACACGACCTCTTCGGCTTTCACATTCGCGACTTCCGGAATCTGAGCAGAGCACTTCATCAGCACATCTCACAGCACCATGGCGCCAGCTGGAGGAACGTCGGCGTCGGCTTTGAAGCAGTACGACAAGAACACATCCAGAACCTCACCAGGCCTCTCACTGACCGAAATATAGCATGTTCGACACAGGAGAATGGTCCGACCTGGAGATCATCACCGCGAGCAAGACTTTCAAAGTCCACAAGAGTGTCGTCTGTCAATCTCCCTTTTTCCGCGCAGCCTGCACCGGCAGAGGAGTTCGAGAAGCCGCGTCCGGCAAGATCGATCTGGAGGAGAGTGAAGACGTGGTAAACGCCATACTCTGCCACCTGTACGAGCTGCCGATCGTATGGCTGAAGCAGCGATACGACTACAAGACGGCCGAGATGATCTTTCCACGTGGCCGAGACGCCATCGATCTCATCGTCGCCGCGGACAACGTATGTCTATGAGCCAATACGCGAGTCTCCACACATGGCTTCCCCACTGACAGCTTTGCAGTACGACATCTCAGGTCTAGCCAAGGAAGCCTACGACAAGTTCATCTCCTGCATCTTCTGCACCGATATCGCGCCGAAGCACCACATCGCGCTAGGAGAACTGTTCCTCGCTGAAGTCGACGCCGAGCCTTTCCGGACTGACGGCAGGCTCGCTATCGCCAAGTCAACGAACGAGATCATGAAATTGATCATCAAGGATCGCTCGCTGTGGAACAAGCTCTATGCTAACGAGGCATATGTCAAACTGTTGCTGGGATACACGCCGGGCGCAGAGCAGGCTCGAGCAGCGAAGCGGCCGCGGGTCACTGAGGATAGCGACTGAGGAGTTTGTGGCGCAGCGCCGTTCGTCAAGGCAGGATGGATGATTGGACAAAGTGTTTGCCGATGGATGTGCTTGTACAGCTACACATTGTGAGAGTTCGGCAGAAGAGCATCGGTATGAATGACACAACGTTCGAGCGATGGTAAAGGCACCAGACCGTAGCTTCTACAACGTGCAGTGTATTCCTCATCGATTGTTAGAGCGGAATTTCCGCATCTGAATGAAGAAGACCTGCCCGTTTGTAGCACGAATCTGGTCGGAGTTAGGGGTTTCCTGCAGATCCACTCCCGTCGGTCGAGAAGAGGAGCTTTGGGCGTCGTATATGGCTTCGAACGAGCCTACTTTGAACTTCTATGGACCAGACCAGGGCGATCGTCAATATTCGTTTTTGCATCAACGGTAGGCATACTCGAAGTATAGCCGAGGTCGCAATGCGTGAGACGGACTATATTGATGTATTCTCAATGGAGAATGTGACATTGTAGTGGAAGGAAGGAAGATGTCGTTGATTCGCGTTCGATGTCAAGCGGAGTTGCGTCCGTCCCCGTGAGCTCCTCCCCTCGGACCTCACCTTTCCATTGACCTGACCACCGCCATTGACCTTACCACGAAACCTTTGACTTCAAACTCGTCCACGAACGTATCCTCTCCACCGGCCACGGACCCTCTCCTTCCACCGCCAAAATGGTAATTTCCTTCATGCTCATCCAAAACCGCCAGTCCGTCCTCCCTTTCCCTCCCCTCCACCCCTCGGCCTAACCCCTCTCTCTCCTCTAGAGGCAAAACCCGCCTAGCAAAATGGTACTCTCCCTACACGGACGCCGACAAAATCAAGCTCAAAGGCGAAGTCCACCGCCTCGTCGCTCCCCGCGACCAAAAACACCAATCGAATTTCGTCGAGTTCCGGGGCTCCTCCAAGATCATCTACCGGCGATACGCGGGACTGTTCTTCTGCGCTTGTGTGGATGCGAACGATAATGCGTTGGCGTATTTGGAGGGGATACATTTCTTCGTCGAGGTGCTGGATCAGTTTTTTGGAAATGTTTGCGAGTTGGATTTGGTGTTTAATTTCTACAAGGTGAGTTGGAATGCTGGCGTGGGTGGGATGGGGATGTGGGCGCTGATGTTTGGTTGCTGCGCAGGTCTACGCCATTTTGGATGAGGTCTTCCTCGCGGGAGAGATCCAAGAGACGAGCAAACAGGTCGTGTTGACGAGGTTGGAGCATTTGGATAAGTTGGAGTAAGAGCATTGAGAGATCCTTGGAGAGAAGAGACGGAACACATACAATATCATCCGGTCATGAGACTTGTCAAGCAAGCGTGTTGACAGTGTTTCCAGACGCCGCGAGAGATGGTTGCCCTGATCGCTGGACCGAAGGGCTTGGACGGCTGAAGGGTCTGGATAACAGGAAGCGTGCAGGCGGCTGCGGCGTCTGAGACTCAAGTTGGGAGAGCGGAGCTGATGCAGGACATGGCAGATCTCTCGGCGCCAGGTTTGGCAAGAGGACATGCTGGGATACAAGTCACTTGTCTCGAGCGACACGGACGGACGATCACGCAGGAAGCTGCATGGTGACAGGACAAGAGGCATGCGGAACGTTGCCATCGACGGCGCAGCGACGAAGGCTTGGAAGCACTTGTTGCCGGAAATGCATTCAGGGAAGCATACCAAGTCAATAGGGAGACAGGGAGGAAGTGCACAACAGCTTGCAGATGGATAATGATACACATGAGCTGCTTCTAGTGCTACAAGTCTCTCTCTGTTCGCGAGGCGTATCGATGCGTTGCAGGGAGGTCCGCAGAGGAAGACGGTTATGCATCATCTGGACCACCTCCTCTCCCTGCGCGGAAGTCGCAAGGGCGAGAAACAGCAATATTCAAAACGAATCCTGAACCACAACTTCCCACTTCTCCAATTCTTCACGGTCTCCACCTTCAACACCCCATCCACAATCACCACCTTCAACACCTCACTCACTCCTCATCATCATCATCCACCAACTCCACAACCTCCACCACCCCCTTGGGCACCACCCCCTCCACCAAACTCCTCTCCTCCACCTCCTCCGCGCCCTCCTTCCCCAACGCCTGAAACACCACAAACTTATCCCCAAAGTAATCCAACTCCCTCATCTGATCCTTGAACCCTACACCCTCCACGCCCCCAACCAACAACGCCAAATCATCCGGATCACTCATCGTCGTCGTCTGGAAGTAATTCCACACGGTCTCCACCGTCGTGTACTTGTTACCCTTGAACCAGACAAAGTCTTTCTCCGAGAAGTGGGGTTTGTAGAGGTTCTTCTTGGGCAGGAGGACGGCGATCCAGTACCGGCGGGTCCAGGCGAAGGACTCGTAGGAGGGGAGACGGGGGATGAGGTGCAAAGCGGCGTTGTGGAATTTGGAGTGGAAGGCTAAGTGGCGGGAGAGGTCGCGGCGGGTGTCGGGGCGGGGGCGAGGGGGTCTGGACGTGGGAGTGGTGGTGTTTGTTTGAGGTGGTGGACTGGACGAGGTGGAAATGCGGGTTTGGTGAGGTCCTGGACGGGATTTGATGCGTGAGGAAGGACCGCCGGAGAAGGCGGACGAGGCTTGTTCTTCTGCGGTGGAGGAGGCGCTGCTGTCGGTGACGTGGGCTTTGGACTTTTTGACCTTTGGGGTGTTTTTGAAGGCTTTGGAAAAGAGGCTGTCCGCATGCTTGGTACCGCCATCGTCGAGCATTTCGAGGGATTGGCTGGGTTCGTCGTCGTCGTCGGAAAGGAGGTCGATGATGGTGGTTTGTGGACCGGCTTGCTGGCGCTGGTCTTGAGAGCCAACGTTGGAATCACGAACTTGTGAGTCTCCTGCGGTGACTTGGGAGGCGGTCTGTTCTTTGTCGTCTTCCTCATCCAAAGTCTCGAAATCGGATGGCTCATCCTCCTTCTCGTCCGCTTCTCCGCCGCTGCCGTTGTCAGATCCGACGTCCGCATTGGCAGGGTTTCTGCCTTCTCCGGTCTGCTCGCCATCTTCATCCGCTTCATCTTTTGGCTCAGCATCCTGCGAGTCCTGCCCAGCAGCACTTCCTTCCTGGCCACCTTCGTACTTGTCATGATTGCCGCCCATTCGCTCTCGATTCTCGCTGGGGTAATTCTTCTGGGGCTTGCTCTCCGCAGTGTTCCTGAAGGCACCCATCCGTGCTGCCTTGAAGATACCAGATTCTTCGCCAATCTTCACTGCCATAGCGGTCATGGGCGTGACCATGAAATCAGCCCACGTCAAAGTTGGCTCGTCAGGATCCGTTGCCTCGGAGTCTACATCAGAGTCTCTTCGATGGTCACCTTCCGCGCTATCCTCCTCGCTGTCCTCATCGTCTTCGTCCGAGCCCGCAGCTTCTTCGTCAGAAGCCAACTCACTTCCCGAGGGCGAGATCTCCTCCTCAGCATCAACGAACACTTCCTCCTCTCCATCAGATCCCATCATATCAGATCGGGCAAGACTCGGAGATCGCACCGCAACTTGAGTCCGAACAGGAGGCTGACCACGCCCGCCGTCATCAGCTCCCGCCATCAGTTCCTGGTCGTACTCGCCCATCCTGTCCACTCCCCAGATCTCCTTGCGCGAGATGACGGGGAAGAGTCTGCGTTGCATCACGCCTTGAATGTCGCTCCCAGCAGCAGTGGTGCCTTGCGTGTGATGCTGGTCGGTGTTCTGAGCTTGAGCAAGATCTTGAGCATCGGCAGTATGGATGTCTTCGTCGCTGTGTAGAAAGTCGTCGAAATTGAGGGTAGGCGATGGAACAGCGAGCATGGGATGTGGTGCGGAGTATGGATTTGGGGTGGCGGCTTGAAGCTCGTTCTGGAACTGATTCTGTGCGCGGACATGCTGACTGAGAGTACCATTGTTGTCGATGTGGGAGCCGGCCATGTTAATATCGGAGTCGTTGCGGTCGATATCCAGGCTGCGGTTAAAGATCGGAGAGCTGAAGTCGGAGTTTTGGAGGAGAGGATTCTTCCAAGGACTGGCTGATGTTCTTGGTGCGCGGCGTTTGGATGGCGGTGTGTCGAGTGCTGAAGGTGATGGTGAACCTTCGCGTTTGCGAGTGGGGCAAGGCGCGGTCGCCATGGTCGAAGCAGGTTGAAGCTGCTATAATTGTTGATTGTGGTATGGAAGCTATTCAATGTCGATGTTGACGTCGAAGGGATGTGGTGGTGTATCGATGGAAGAGGATGGAAATGTGCGGTAGAATGTTGGTGGTGGTGAATCTCGTGATGCGGCAGCAGATGCCAATGCCTGTGATGCTCATGAGCGTGCTGAAGGGAGGCGAGCATGTGACAATTGCAGCTTGAACTTCTGAGCGAGGTGAAGTGGTCCGCTGAAGCCTGCAACGGAGAGAAGTCCGCAGAAGGAGAACACGATGGCATTGATGTGGCAGAGCAGAGCAAACAAACATTCTGCCGCGGACAATGTTCGTCTTCCGTGCCGCAAGAGTAAGAGACAATAAGGATCAATCTCTCTCGTAAGCGCAGCAGTGCAAGTTCGAGCCCAATGAAGCCATGTTCCGCGTTGGACCAGATCGAGTGAATGGCATATGCCAAAGAGTGAAGCACAGCTCCAAAGCTGTCAGGTGAGCAAAGTCCCGAATAATTCACCTTTTCGTGCTCGAGCTCTTCATATCCTTTGAGCTCCAACTCTTCCTCTCTCTTCCTCTTCCATCTTCCTTGCAACATCCACTTTGCTCCTCGCACAATCCTCCAACACCAAGCAACACAACCAAGCAATCCCAGCCTACCCACAACAACACATTCAACATGTCCGACACCGCTACTCCAAAGAAGAGCGCAACTGGCTGGACCGAAGCCGAGAAGGTACATTCAATCACCCAACCTCTCCACTTCCTTCAACTACTAACACCTTGCCCTCCTCCCAGCTCGGCATCCTCTTCCAGGTCATCGAAAAGGCCGGCCCCATCCCATGGGGAGAGCTCACCCTGCCCGAAGGCCGCACCCAAAAGGCCTGCCAGGTGATGGTGGACAAGGAGAAGAAGAAGGTCCGCGACGCCAAAGCCGCCGCCGGCGAAGCCACACCATCCGGCGCGACTCCCGCTTCCACCACCACTCCCGCCGGCAAGGGCAAGGTACGTCCTTCTCCTTCTTCTCTCTCTTCACGTGCGACGGCGCTGGAGACGGGCGGCTTCAGCTTGACCGCGGCGATCTCTCAGTTGGCTGACCAGGTCATTGTGACGGAGCAGAAGCGCAGCGCCAAGGCTGCTGGTGAGGGTGGAGATGAGGACGATGAGGAGAAGGAGACTCCGGCTAAGAAGGCCAAGGCTCCGCGCAAGAAGAAGACTCCGGTCAAGGTCAAGGCTGAGGCTGATGAGGGTGAGGAGGAGACCAAGGTCGAGGAGGGTGACGAGGGCGGTGCTAAGGTGAAGGGCGAGGAGGACGACGATATGGTGGGTGTTTGAGAGTGAGGAAGAAGGATACACACTGGCATTTTCGCCTTCGTGCGATGACTTGATGGCGTCTTGATCTTCTCTTGCGATGCGGGAAAGCTCTTGAACTGGCACAGGGGGACTGGCGATCCGGGTGCGCATGAGATATCATACAACTCAGCGCTCCCTCCATCTTTCGTAGCCGGGCGCGTCGCGAACATCATTCCATCTCTGGAGCGTCCACATCCACACACCTTGCTCACACCCACAATTATTCCCGCGGGCGTTGCGGATGGCGGTCTTACGTCTGTACTGTTGTCAATAGCGAGCGCTTTGTTGCGTTTGAGCGGATTACCCCTTGAAGCGGGGAAACAATCCTTGCCTTTGGAACGCTGCGGAATCGCAGAACCATGGAAGCCCAGCTATCGGTAAATGCTTTCGGATCAATGCCCTTGCTTTCGGAACGCTGCGGCATCGTAGAACCAAGCCCAGCTATCGGATCGGTAAATGCTTTCGGATTAATGCTGGCGTACCGGAAGCTGCGGAATCGCAGAATCAGCTATCGGTAGATGCTTTCGGATCAATCCTTGGCTTTGGAACGCTGCGGAATGGCAGAAGCCCAGCTATCGGTAATAGGGATGGTTCTGTAGGGAATGTTTCCTACGTAGCCTACGTAGGCTACGAATAGGCTACGTAGGGAACGACGGTTTCCTACGCTAAGGCCCGTCTCATGCTTTCGGATCAATGCCGGCGTACCACACCTGAACCAAAACCAAGAAGTACGGTAGTGCATAGCCCCTTGGGCATGTCAACGGCCTCATCGCACCAATGCGATCTCTCAATCAACTGCCGAAATGTGCTCAGGTTGTACCGGAAGCTGCGGAATCGCAGTCAACGATTCAATGCGATACATATTGACAAGACAAGGACATCAACAGGCCTTGGTCAGACGATTCCCTCGCAGACAGGCCTACGACCTCGTGTCGGTATTTGATGGTATTTGATGGCCGGCATTGCGATGAGTCTATATAATGTGGCAGTGCTGCCCGCCTTGACCTTTGTCTTTCTCATCCAGAACGACCTCCTTCCACACTTGACAGCATTACCTCGTGCTACCTGCGGGTGCCTACTCTGTCGACAACCCTCACTCGAGCTACAACAACATCAAGCTACAACAACATCAAGGATGAAGATCTACGCCTTCCTCGCGCTCGCCGTCGCTCTCGGCGTCAACGGCTTGAGTATCAACAGTCGGAACCCAAACGACGGAGGTATCGCAGAAGACCGCGGCAAAGGGTCTTCTTGCGGTCACCGTGGCCGTACGTGTGCCTATAAACAAGCCTTCAGGCAGCAATGATACTAATTACACATTACCCAGACATTTGCGGTAGCTGCTGCCCAGGTCTTCAATGCGAAGATGTTGGGGCCCCAGACGGCAACAAGTATTGTGTGTAATCAAAGAGAAACCGGTCGAAAATGCGGGTTGGAATTTTCAACTGTGGGCAAGACTTTGGCTGGAGACCGAGGAGGAGATCAGGTTGCTGATGACGGCTTACCTTTGTTCTTCGCCGGCTACTGCTCACGACTGCTACACGCACCAGGCGACTGATGAAGATTACAATACACAATCAGAATGGACATGGTTCTTGCTGCCCTCTCAAGTTTCATTCTCGTCCCATTTGAGTCCTGTCATTATGGTTAGATCTCATGTCACCAGTGCTCTGGCACACATCTGCCGATTGCGGTCGTCTTTCGGAGGCGCAGGGTATGCTGAGCGTGTAGTTTCTGATCGGTATATGTGTCGTGGTATGAGAAAGAGAAGATGTCTGTAAGGTGAAGTCAGGAGGAGGACTCCCGTCAAAGTTTCGGTTCCGTGAAGCTTGGACTCGTCTCCAGGATTCTCACGTGCATGTTTCTTTCCCGAGTCCTCCATCAAAGTCACTGCTTTTCCAACCAAACTCTGCGATTTCCTCCTCCATTCCAGGACGACGCCCCATACACCTTCGTCCTGTCTATATGCTCGCTGGTAGTGCCTGTTGTCGGACGCTCTCATCGCTGTCTTGGAACGTTACCCTCCGCCCATTGACGACTTCCACGTTTTCGACTTCGACATACTCGATAACACACCTGCTGCGCAACGACAATCTCGCACGACCTCACCCGATCCGCGCATCGCAGACATCGTCCTACGCAAACAGCCAACACATCTCCAGATCTCTGCGTTACCTTCGCCATAGACCTACATTACCCACCTCCCGATCCCTTGCAATGGAGCACGCCCCCAAGCGAAAGCAACCTCCGAGTTCCACAGCCTCAGATCGACCTGCGAAACAAGTGCGAAGACCAGAACCTGCAGATATGGAGAATGGGAGCTCAAAAGGATTGGGCAATGGCGTGGTGACCTCTGCTGCGGATACCCCGAACGGCTACGATTCGCCTGAGCAGGATGAGATGGACGAGGACGAGGGTCCTTTAATACCGGCCATAGCCACCGCCGATACAGCAGAATGGCAGGCGACGATTGAAAAGGTCGTGCGCAATGTCGTCAGCATTCATTTCTGTCAAACATGCTCTTTCGACACGGACTCGGCCATATCAAGCGAGGCAACCGGTTTCGTGGTGGATGCCGAGCGCGGATACATTCTCACCAACCGCCACGTGGTTGGAGCAGGGCCGTTCTGGGGTTACTGTATCTTTGATAACCACGAGGAATGCGATGTCTACCCAGTCTACCGCGATCCTGTCCACGACTTTGGTATTCTGCGCTTCGACCCAAAGGCGATCAAGTACATGCCATTGGCATCCCTCGTCCTGCGACCGGACCTTGCAAAAGTTGGATCTGAAATCAGAGTGGTGGGAAACGACGCAGGTGAAAAGCTCAGTATTTTGTCGGGTGTGATTTCAAGGTTGGATAGAAATGCGCCGGAGTATGGAGAAGGATACAGTGACTTCAACACGAATTACATTCAGGCTGCGGCGGCGGCTTCAGGTGGATCTTCAGGCTCGCCGGTGGTGAACATTGATGGATTTGCGGTGGCGCTACAGGCGGGTGGAAGAGCCGATGGAGCTGCGACGGATTACTTCCTCCCCTTGGACAGACCACTGCGAGCACTGGAATGTATAAGAGCTGGAAAGCCAGTCGAAAGAGGGACGATTCAGACACAGTGGATACTCAAGGCATTCGACGAGTGTCGTAGATTGGGACTGACCAGCAAATGGGAGGACCAAGTACGAAAGCAGTTCCCGAAAGAGACGGGTATGCTGGTGGCAGAGGTCGTCTTGCCGAAGGGACCTGGACACCAGAAGCTCGAGGAGGGAGACGTCCTGTTGAAGGTCAATGGTGAGCTGCTCACACAGTTCGTCCGCCTGGACGATATACTGGACAGCAGCGTGGGAGGCCAGGTCAAGCTGTTGATTCAACGAGGAGGAGAGGATATGGAGGTCGAGCTGAGTGTGGGTGACCTGCACGCCATCACACCGGATCGATTCGTGTCAGTCGCAGGAGCTTCTTTCCACAATCTGTCTTACCAACAAGCACGTCTGTACGCGATTGCAATCCAGGATGCAGGAGTGTACTGCTGCGAGGCATCAGGCTCGTTCCGGTTTGACGGATCAGAATACGGCTGGTTGGTGCAGTCCATCGATCAGAAGCCAACCCCCGACCTCGACACATTTATCGAAGTCATGAAAAACATCCCTGATCGTGCCAGGGTGGTCGTGCGTTACAAGCATCTCCGCGATATGCACACCCTCAACACCAGCATCATGCTTGTCGACCGCCATTGGCATAAGAACATGCGAATGGCTGTGCGCAATGATGAGACTGGTCTGTGGGACTTTACCGATTTGAGCGAGCCTCTTCCACCAGCGGACCCGGTGCCGAGAAAAGCCAATTTCATTTCGATGGAGGGCGCGCAACATAAGGCTGCCGTGTCAATCGTTCAGTCTTTCGTCCGAGTATCCACAAGCCTTCCCGTCAAGATCGATGGCTTCCCGAAAGCACGAAAGATTGGCTTCGGTCTGGTGATTGATGCGGAGAAGGGCCTGGTCGTGGTGTCCCGCGCGATCGTTCCCTACGACATGTGCGATATCTCGATCACCATCGCCGACTCGATCATCGTGGAGGGCAAAGTGGTCTTCTTGCATCCTCTTCAGAATTACGCCATCATCCAGTACGACCCCAAGCTGGTCGACGCTCCAGTGAAGTCGGCCAAGCTCGCCACGAAATCGATCAAGCAGGGAGAGGAGACCATCTTCTTCGGCTTCAACCAGAATCTACGACCTGTTGTGGCGAAGACTGCGGTCACCGATATCACGACTGTTGCCATCCCTGCCAGCGCCTCGACACCTCGCTACCGTGCCGTCAACCTGGACGCCATCACCGTGGACACGTCCCTCAGCAGCCAGTGCGGCAGTGGCGTGCTCATCGCTGAAGATGGCACCGTCCAAGCCCTTTGGTTGACCTACCTGGGTGAGCGCAATCCCCACAACAGCAAAGACGTCGAATACCACCTCGGGTTCGCAGTCCCCGCTCTCCTCCCCGTCGTCGAACAAGTCCGAAGCGGCGCCAAACCCAACCTCCGCATCCTCAATCTCGAAACCCAAACTGTCCAAATGTCCCAATCCCGCATCATGGGCGTCTCGGAAGAATGGATCGAACGCGTCGAGCGAGAAGACCCGCAACGCCACCAACTCTTCATGGTCCGCAAAGTCGATGCCGACGCCGGTGCCGCCGACCAAGACCTCCCTCCTTCCACCTCCCCTGCATCCAACACCACCTCCTTCGAAGAAGGCGACATCATCCTCACCCTCAACGACCGCCTCATCACCCGCGTCTCCGACATGGACCTGATGTACACCTCTCCCTCGCTCACCGCGCACGTCATCCGCGCCCAACAACCCCTTACCCTCACGGTCCCCACCGTCCCCACCGAATCGCTCGAAACTTCCCACCTCCTCGTCTTCTGCGGCGCTATCCTCCACCGCCCTCACCACGCTGTACGCCAACAAATCAGCAAACTTCACTCAGACATCTACGTCTCCGCCCGTTTCCGCGGAAGTCCGGCGTATATGTATGGTTTAGCGCCGACGAACTTCATCATGGCGGTGAATGGACGCCCCGTCAAGACGATTGAGGATTTCAAGAGGGAGGTCGAGGGGATTGAGGATAATAGTTATTTTCGATTGAAGGTCATGACGTTTGATAATGTTCCTTGGGTGGCGACGTTGAAGAGGAACGAGCATTACTTTCCTACGGTGGAGTTTGTCAAGGATGAGGGGGAGAGGGAGGGGTGGCGGAAGGTGAGTGTCGGGTTGAAGGGGAAGAAGGAGGGTGGCGATGCGGATTTGGGGAGTGAGGTTGCGATGGTGACGGATGAGGGGAATGTGGAGGTTGATGGGGATGAGGTTGTGGGATGAAGAGGGCGAGGTGGGAAATCATTATAATATGTGCTCGATGTGCTCAACGGAGGCATAGCGCATGTACAACACGCGAGGAGATGGAGAGCATAGAGCAGAGGATAACATAGCAGGTATGATATGTTAGACTATCGTATCTGAGGTAGCTTGCCGACGCTTCGGCAGCCTGATTCAAAAGTCGCTGCAGCACTCTTCAGTGCACTCTTTCCTCCTTTCGAGACATAGCTCGCCGGTACAGACGCGGCCGTATGTGTCGAGCTCACAGAGTCGTGAAAACCGTCTCGCCATCCGCGTAGGTGTGTGTCACACTCCTCACCATGAAGGTAGCGGCGGGTGCGTCATCTGGGAGAGACGAAGAGTCGTCAGGGGTAGATGAAGGGCTGTCCGTCTCGCTGGCGCCGTCGTCTGTCGTTGGCTCTGCACTAGCTGAAGCGCTATCTGTCTCACTGGCACCGTCGTTGGTCATCGGTTCCGCGGTAGGCGAGCCGTCCGAGTCTGCCGTGTTGGTGGGATCATCAGACTCAGTAGAGGAGACGTCGGTAGGCTGGATAACCGAGCCGTCGTCTGTAGTCGTCGCATCGCCAGGAATAGTCACAGTAGTAGCCTGCGCATTATTCGCACCAATCGTGCTGTGCGGCAGACCTCCCGGCGTAGTCGTCTCAATCTGCTGCGTAGGCACTGCGTTCCCCGAGCTGACCGGCAATCCACCCGGCGTCGTCTGCTCCGCGACGTTGTTCGCGCCAATCGTGCTGTGCGGCAAGCCTCCCGGCGTGGTCGTCTCAATCTGCTGAGTAGGCACTCCGTTCCCCGAGCTGACTGGCAATCCACCCGGCGTCGTCTGCTCCGCGACCAACCCATTGACGGTAGATGTCACCACCGACTCGGAAGGTTCGCCGTCGGTCAGACGCACACCTTGCATTTTATAGCACATCCAACTCTTCGCGGTGTCGTTGAAGCCGATGTCCTGGAGGTTGGAGTAGCCGGGGTAGATCAGGGGTTGAGATTGTTGACCTTGGCAGTTCTCGTCGGCGTAGAGGAAGCAGATCTCGTTCGGAGAGGGGCCGGCGGAGAGGACTTGGGAGGTGAGGCCGTCGGGGAGTTTGGGCGCTGGAGGAGGGAAAGAAGTCAGTGAAGTGTTCGGTCAGCCATCGATGGATGGAGCCACGCATACCGCACTGTCCGCTCGGGTTGCACAAGTTCAGGCCCTCACCCTCCCAGCCGATGGCGCTGGTCATGTAGATGCACGTCTGATCGTCGGCAGGCTCCCATGACGAGTCGGTCACGGCGCTGTCGAAAGTCGTCGATGAGACTGCCGCCGTCGAAGTGATCGAAGGCACGTTGGCGACTTGAGGCGGGTCCTGGTTCGAGTCTGCTGGCTGCCACTCGTCGCGACGGAGAGGCGGTGCCGCGGTGACGGAGAGGATGGCGGAAGCCAGCACAGCGGTGATGGCGATGATCTGCATGTTGCTGGTTGAGGAGTTTGTGGTCGATTTTGGGTGGGACGTGAGGAATGTCTTGAGGATAATGATTCCGAGGGAATGCGGGTGAACGGAGTGAAGAGAAGTGAGAAAGAATCGAGGTCGTTGTGTTGTCGTTCTGAGTCGAGGTGAATGGGAGAAGGAGAAGATGGTGAATTGAAGAGGTGGACATGAAAGGAGATGAACTTTTTCGTTTGGTCACACAGACATTTCGGGCAGCTGCGTCGACAAACGCGCAAGGTCCCGTGTTCAAGGGAAAGAAAGGAAGTAGCCAACCGAGCGAGTCAGGCCAAGTAAAAGACGAGAGAGATCTAGAAAACAAGATCAGGCGTATTGGGTATCTCTCACATCATACAAACTGTTTGCACGATATCGTCCTCCTTCGATCGTGAACTTCATCCGTCGCCAGGCTTGCCGACGAAAGATCCCATGCCGAGCGGTCGGCCGGTATCTTGCCGTCGCAGCTGCTCTCACGGTCAGGTCTATTGCGCCTCGTTGCCGCAAAAGAGGAAGGACAAAGCAATGTCCATGCTCGAAACCCTTCCCGAAAATCCTCCTGCCCTCATATGCCATCCTTTGGCTCAGGGATTGGCTGAACGTCCGGTTCCTCGAACTTCACCTTCTTCCCATTGCCATTGCCATTTCCGCTCGTCGTAAAACCCTCCGCGACGTCCACCTCATCAATGGCCTTTCTCTTGCCCTTGCCCTCCACCACAGGCTCGACATTTTTCGCCTTCTTCTTCTTGACCATGCCGGTCAAATCGTTCGCTTGTGCTGTCGCATTCGCCAATCGCTTCTGCGCATCCGCTTTGCTCTCCCCCAGCATCGCTCCCAACACGCCTTGCAGCGCTGCGTCAGCACCTCCGTCTCCCATTGGACCCAGCGCTCCACTCTGCAACGCCGACAGACTCTTCGCTGGCTTGCGGAGGTCTTCCAGTCGCTGCTCCATGTCTGCTACCATTTCCTTGACATCTTTGATGTCGGCCTTTGCGTCCTTCAGCTTGCTCTCGTCCTTCAGCTCAGCCAGTGCTGTCTCCTCCTTCGTGACTCGCGCTCTGCACGACGCAATCGCCTTCTCCATCTCCAATGCTGCCTCGCCGCGCATCTCCTCGTTCACTTCTGCCACGGTCTCACCACCATCTGCGTTTTCAGAAGTGGAGGTTACGCTGGCGAACTCCAGTGCGAGAGAGAGCTTGTAGTGTGCTTCCGCGACCAGGCTGGACTCAACAGGGTAGAGTGTTTGTTTGAGAGTGAGAGAGTCGCGCGTGTCGGAAATGGCGTCTGTGAAGCGTTCGTTTTCGAGGGAGATCTCTGCTTGGAGGTCATGTGTGTCGGCCAGGCGCTCGCGGAGGATTCGTAGTTCTGTCGATGATTTCGCAGCGACTTTGGACTCCTCGATCGCGGCGATTTTGCGTGAGAGCAGAACTCGTGCCATGTCGAGAATCTCGTAGGCCGTCTGAAAGTCATCGTCCTCTTCCTCTGCCTCACCAGCCTCACCCTCCTCGCCATCCGCAGCATCCGAGTCTTCAGAGTCTGTCCAGTTCTCGTCGCCCGTAATTTGAAAATAAGGCTTATTGGCTGTGTCGTCCTCCTTCTGGAAGCTGTCCTTGTTCTCCACGGCCGCCTCAACCACATCCTCCGCCAGCTTTTGCTCCCCAGACTTGATCGCATCGCCAATCAGGCTGCTGCTGCCCTCACCAGCGTCATCATTCGACTTTGTGACCTTTCTCTTCTTCCTCTTCGGCTCTTCGTGACTCGCGACCTTTCCACCCAGCACATCTGATTGCGACACTGCGAGATGGTACAAACATCGGCCGTACTGGTAGAGCACGTCGGCGTTTTCGAGCGACATTTCTCCGTTGACTTGATCTTGAACCTCTGCCGCTTCGCTGTATGCTTCGGCCGCGGCGCTGTAGTTCTTCAACGAGTATTGCTGAGTCGCTTCGGCCTTGAGCTGGTCGAGTCTCGCTCCCAGACCGGCTTCGGGGAAATTGTCTTCGGGCGCCATGTTGGCGGTCGGTTCTCCGTCAGCCATGATGATGATACGCTTTCGAGGGAGTGCGTGAAGTATCTGTTGCTGGTAGATGATGGTCAGGATGCAGTGTCGCAAAAGAAGTTGGCTCGTGGTACTTTCGATTGAGCTCGGACCATGTCGCGTTCCTCTCCCCTCGCGACGCGTCAAACTTTAGATTGACATCCCACTTCGACCACCAACATGTGAAAGGCAGCGAACTTGCTCGACTACATCCCCCTTCTCATAGGACCGACGACATGGCCACCGATACGACCGCATACTCCTCTTCGCCGGCCTTCGCGACACCGCTCCACCCTCTCCCCAACAACGCCGCCACACGACCAATTCCTCCTCCGCCAGCCTTCAAACCCTCGGTCTCGACAATACTCCCGATTCTCCTCCCTCCTCCGACTTTACGACCTCTCGCGTTTCGTACATTCACAAAGAAGCACAATCTCACACTCCACTCCACAGCTCTGCAATCGCTCTCAACGTTCATTGGGCGACATTGCGGATCTTCCTGGCGAGAAGAAGGGACTGGAGAAAAGGTCCTTGAAGAAGTCGCGAAACTATGGAAAGCAGAGACGGGACCAGTAATTGTTGAAGATGGCGACCGACTCAAGACCATTCTGCGGACTTTGGAGGGCAGTATGGTTGGAGGAAGAATCGGTGCAGCAAAAAGCGGAGGACCAAACAGCCTGAGTCTGAGCAGGCAGACAAGCTTTGCGTTTGGCAACGACAGTGCCGTTGACTTGACCGATCGGCCGGGTCTTGAAAGAAAGGGGAGTAGTTTTGGACTTAGTGGTCTGCGAGTGGACTCACAAGGAGAGGAGGAGGGAGAAGACGAAGGACGAGATGCTCGGAGCTGGCTGAAAGTGGTGTCAGCGTTTGACCAGCCACGATTCACATACGATGTCGATAAGAAGCACTTTCTGTCGATCTCAACAAAGCCGAGCATGTTCCCTTCGCCGTCACATAAGACGAGGGTGTTCAAGGAGAGGTATAACATTATTCAGCAACGACTGCGGCGGAACCCGATCTTTCAGGCGCCGAGCTTTTCAGCGGGACAAAATAATGGAGTGGTACGAAGGAAAGGAAAGGATGCAGCGGCGAGAGAATTCTACAAGTTGACGCCGATTGCGAACTTGCTGGGAAGAGGAGGAAGCTCACATACATTACTGGGCATGCTTGTGATCGCACCGACAGGAACGCTGGCTCTGAACGACCTCAGTGGCAGTATATCTCTGGACCTCCAACATGCAACTCCCATCGGAGGAAGCGTTAGTGACGCATACTTCTGTCCGGGAATGATCGTGTTGGTGGATGGAGTGTACGAAGAAGACTGGGCGGGAGCAGGATCAAGCGGACTGGGTAACACAGGGGGTGTCGGAGGATCGATTGGAGGAAGATTCGTTGGGTTTGAGATTGGCGGACCGCCCGTCGAAAAGCGAGATGTCTCTCTCGGCATCAATCTCGCATCTGGAGATCAAGGCGGAGGGTTCGGATGGATCGACTTTCTTGGTCAAGGCTCGGATCGGGCAGTTGGAGCCCGGATGAAGAAGTTGGAACGCAGGCTCATGGGACCGGAAGCCGAGACCAACACGACCACATCTCAGAAGACGGTCATTCTTTCAGAAGTCACGCTCGATCAGCCGTCCACTCTTGTCGCCCTCCGGAAAGTCCTCGAGCAGTATGCGACAGCAGAACAACCGCCGATGGCCTTCATCCTCACGGGCGACTTCTCCAGCAAAGCCGTGATGGCCGGTGCAGGCACAGGCTCGATCGAATACAAAGAGCTCTTCAACGAACTCGCCGCTCTGCTCGCCGACTTCCCAACGCTCCTCCGCAGCTCCACCTGGATCTTCGTGCCCGGTGACAACGACCCTTGGGCATCATCCTTCAGTGCAGGAGCAAGCACTCTGATCCCTCGAGAAGGCGTACCAGAGCTCTTCACAAACCGCATCCGCCGGGCCTTTGCAACCGCAAAGACCGAATTAGGCGCCGCGAAGAAAGGCGAAGTCGACGGCGAAGCAATCTGGACCTCAAATCCCGCTCGCCTAAGCCTCTTCGGCCCAGCTCACGAAGTCCTGATATTCCGCGACGACATCTCCTCCCGTTTCCGTCGAAACGCCATCCGCATCGGCCAAGCCGTACAAGATGAAGTACCCCAACACCCTCAAACCGACGCCGACAACGACATCACCATGTCCGGCGCCCTCCCTTCAACAGAAGACTATATCCCCGAAAACACACCCGTACCTCTCCCCGGCCCACTCGCAGCAACACCCGAATCCACATCCCTCGCATCCGCCAAACGCCTTATCCTCTCTCTTCTACCTCAGTCCACGCTCTCACCTTTCCCGCAAACTATCCGACCGGTACACTGGGACTATGCACCTAGTGCACTGTCTCTCTACCCGCTACCGCATACGTTGGTCCTGGCGGATGCTGAGGAGGCCGCGTTTTGTATTACGTATGAGGGATGTCATGTTGTTAACCCGGGACGACTGGTGGAGAAGGGAGGGGGGCGGAGGAAGAGGGTGGGGTGGGTGGAGTATGATGGGTGGACGAAGAGGGGTGTTGTAAAGGAGGCTTGGATTGGATAATGTGCGTGAATGAGGTGGCATGAACGATGTGTACAAACCAATTCTCATTTTGGGAAGCATTGTTGTGCTTGTCTCGTTGTGGTGTTCTGTGGAATCAAGTTCATACTTGTGGCCACTTGCTCGAATCAATAGGAGCATCTAGCTGAGGCGGATTTCAGCTCTCGCGCTGAGCTGAAGGCCCAAAGCTGGTGGACGCTTCGGTGCATCAGAAGCGCAGCAGTCTTGTGCTATCGCAGTGTTCTTACGCATCATCGGGCGCTTTCCGCTTCCTTGAACCAGCCTCCTCGGCGCTCAAGGCGCACGAAGAACATTTTCTCCGCGCTTCAAACCCGGCCTTGGAGATGACGAGTTTTGCGTATTCTTCATGAATGTGGAGCGTCTGCCATGCGTCACGTCGGCTCACGATGCGCGCCAATCTCTTGTAGGTGGCTTCTGCGACAATCTCGCGACCCTCCTTGAACAGCTCCACCGATGACGCATTGCCTTCTTGAGCCTTGACAAGACGAAGAAAGATGCTGCCCAACTCAACCGTATATTCGGCCTGGAGGAATCCACGCGAAATTCAGAACTCGAACGTCCGCAAAGCCATGAGCCCAAGACGTTCAATCTCATACTGCTGCGTGGTTAATAGATCGTTCGATATTATCACTTGTCTGATGGAGTCCGATAGCATACCTTTCTGGCCGCGACGATGAGTTCCGCGGCATCCTCACCTCGCGAGCGAATTCTGTGCTGGCGGCCAGGCCCAACTGAAAACTGGTATGGCTCTTCCAGCCATGCAATCGGCAGGCCGTAGTGGTGTCGTAGCATAGCATCCACCACTTCCGCAGTCTCCTCCCAGTGGACTGTGCTTGGTCTCGACTGTCGGAAGTCCTGGTGGCAAGCGTTACGCAGAGCAGCATTCTTGGGACAGACAACGCTCCTGTGAACTTTGAAGGTCTTTGTGGCGGTGACAATGGATAAGTCTGACCATTCGCCGTGCTCGTACATGCTGCGTCGTGGTCAGCCGGAGGATCGTGGAGCATGCTGTAAAGCGTGAACTTACTACTGAAGGCAGGACACATCTGAAGCTTGACCGGTATCCGTCGCTGCCGCCATGGTGGAGAAGTGCCGTTGTGGTAATGGTGTTGTGTGTGAGAAGGATTGAGACTGGCCGAGACAGAAGAGAGATGTGGACCGCGAGTGAAGGGATCCTTCGGAGTGTCACATGTCAATCCACGCGCCCAAGGAGGTGAGATCGCCACGAGCAGAAGAGATGGCATCTGACAGAAAGTACGCAACACGGTGGACCGACGCACATGCGATTCTTGAGAGTAGGCCAGGCTGGGCGGCCAGCAGGAAGTAGATGGAGAGCCATGACGCTCGTAGTCGTTGTACACGGCTCCATCAATGCCATGTCATTTCGGCGTGTCTTTCGCGCACAGAACTTGAGCACACTCCTCAGTCGTCTTTCTCCAGAGCCGGATGCCGCGATCATTCAGCAGTTCCTCAGTCATCGTTCTCCAAAGCCGGATGCCGCGGTCGTTCAGAAGTTTGGGACTCGAACGAAGCCGATGTCCACCACAGCACCAGACGTACATACTTCTCGTTGGCGTGAAGTCTCTCGAAAAGCTTTTCATCTTTGACAATAAGTCTCATGATTTCGTTGGTAGACTTCGCAATAGCCACCCGACCGCTCGTCCTGTACGGCTCGGTTTCAACGGAAGAGAGGAATAACTCGCCCATAACAATGAGGTGTTCCGGTTGGATTTCTGTGCGGAAGATAATGCGAGCAAATAAAGCGTAGGCCTTTGCCCCGAGGACCGGAATATCGTACTGTGCGAAGTCAGCAATCTGCAGCTGCTTCTGAACTAGGAACGAGAACTACCTTATCAGCCGCGATTAAAAGGTGTATAGCGCCCATTCCCCACTCGAAGAGGATCTCCGTCTCATCGAAGTAGTCAGGTTGTAGCCAGACGACCGGCAACCCGTACAAGTGGCGAAGGATAGCATCTACGACCACTTCGCTCTCTTCGAGCCGAATCGTACTCGAAGCCGTTTCCTGGAAACCTCGAGTACAGGCGGCGTGGAAGAATGGGCATTTGTGGCACACAACGCTCTTGTGTACATTGAAGGTATTTGTCGCGGTGACGATCTTCAGTTCTGGTCATTCTCCTGTCTCGAACATGCTGCCTCGGGTTAGTAGAAGGTCGCATTTCGCTCCTAGCATAGTTGTCAGCTTACTGCTCTAAAGCTGGAGTCGACTCATCATCCTCGGACGATGTCTCGGACTTCACAATGGTGCTGGCAGGCATGGCGGATGCGAGGTGTTCGTGAAAGGAGGAAGTGGCGGGGTCTGCTCACAATGTGGCAGGTTGTGTGGATCTACAGGGCACCCCTGACTCCGACGACATTTGTGCTACAAAGTCGACAGGTCTTCTTCACAGAGGCCTGAGACAATCCTTCCAACTACAAAGCTCTTCTTCTCACCCTCTAGCGCCACCCTCCACTCACAACCTCCTCCCACCCCTTACTCCTCCTCCCCAACAACAACCAACCCCCACCCCTCCAACCCCCCCTCCATCCCCTCCCTCACCCAAACCCTCGACCTCTCCCCCTTCTCCCCTCCAAACCCCTTCAACTTCCACGTACCCTGTCAAGCAAAGCGTACAAAGTCAGCCAACATCATAAACACATCAAAATAGACGAAGTCACGAAGGCGCCGGTGGGACAACCTCCTACACTTCGATTTTCTTACCCTATCCCTCCATCCCAACTTCTCAAAAACCCCATTACTCGCACGATTCCCCACTGCACAAAGTCCCACCACCTCCTTGACACCCAATTCCCGTTCCGCGTACTCCAACATACCCCGTGAAGCCTCGATGGCGAAGCCTTGCCTCATAAACGCCGGTAGGATCGCGAAGCCCAAGTCCGGCACAGTCGGATTCTCGGGCGTCGGGGGTCCACGGTTGAGGGAGATCGTGCCGATATACACTTCCTCCTCCACTTCCTCCTTCCCATCCCTTTCCTCCGAGGTTGGACTTGGCCTTCTCAGGGAGAGCAAATAACTCCCAAATCCATTCCTCACATATTCCCCCTCAAATCTCTTCTCGATATATTGCCTAGCCGCTTCCCGAGTAACAATACTCGTCGCGTTCCCTCCATTCGAAGCGATGAATTCGGGGGTATTGAAGAGGGTGACGATGAAGTCGCAATGCGTATCATTTCCCGATTCGAGGTAGGAGAGGTTGAGACGGGGGGTTGTGGTGAGGAGGCCGGTGTGGGATGACATTTTGAAAGGAGAATTGTTGAGGGGAGCGGAGGAGGGTCGTACAATTGTGGTAGAGACGTCGATACCTTAAGATGGCGGCGATGAGTGAGTCACGAACGCGATGGCTGGCTCGAAGGATCATTATGGTGTTGGACGGTGTTCGGAAGAGCCAATCATATGCCAAGACGTATTATGCTGATGGTATGTGGTAGACCGATACAATGAAGCAAAAGAAACACTCTTGAATCTTTGTACAGTGGCTTCATTGCGTTGACTATTGTGTACATCCTCCACTCGCAAGGCTCCACAGTCCCTCCAGCTCGACCCATATATACAAACACGTCCCTCCCACGCCTCATCGAACAACCATTTCACGATGCACGCAGCCACGCAGTCCCTTTCCAACTTGAAGCCGCCGTCGCATTGCATAGACTCGTTGCGTCCTCCCCCTCAAAAAATAACCCCCTCCCCACCCGGCCCACACTCCCCAAACCCCCCTCCTCCTCCTCCTGCACCACCCACCCCCTCAACCCCACCCATCTCCCCTCCCCATCCAAACATCCCCGGCCCAACGACAAACCCCCCCGGATCCGCAAAACCTCCATACCCATCCGCGCTCGAATCCTCGAACCGATCGAGTTGATCCATCGTCATACTGCCCGCGAGACTACCGTTATTCTCCACCGCGAAGTCGCCCACGGCGGGGAGGTCGAGCCAGGAGAATTGATTGATGGAGGGACCCATAAATTGAGCTGGCGGGGGAGGAGGAGGAGGGGCGGTGAGGGGGGAGGGGTAGGGGTGTTGAGTGTTGGTGGAGGGGTAGTAGGCTTGTTGTTGTGGGTAAGCGACATTCGGATCAGTCGGGTGTTGCTGGGCAGGGTGCTGGTTCGGGTATTGTTGACCCTGCCCCCCATCCCCCACCCTCCCATTCTGCGCCGTAGTCGGCCGTGTAATCTCCCCCGGATCCGCCACCACACTTCCCCTATGCCCGGGAGCTTTCCTCCACAACAAGCGAATAAGTCGCGAATACCTCTCTCCGACATCATTCGTGCTCGCCGAGCTTTTCTGCAAATTATTCATCGTATCGGTGATCAATCGCTTCACACTACCTCTCGAGTCGGCGGCCATGACGCCCGTGGAGCGGGCTTTGTAGAGGAAGACGGCGGAGTAGATGACGTAGAGGTAGTATCTCAGGGGCATGAAGCGGAAGGTGTCGTGGGGGTCGACGAAGGAGCAGAAAGTGGAGAGGAGGGATTTGGCGGCGTCGATGGCGTCGTAGATGAACCGGGCGTCGGGGGTGGTGGCGATGTCGGCGAAGGGATAGGTGACGGAGGCGGGGGTGGCGGTCCCTGATTCGGCGGATTCTTTCATGCGGGTGATGAGGCGGTTGAGGGTGGCCTGGAGGTTGAGGTGTCAGTGATGGAGGACGATCTTGTAAGCTTCGATGAACTCACCCGATAAGCAAATGCGTTGATGTACAACCGCAAATACTCATAGCTCAGAATCAAGCTCGCCTTCAGCGGCGGCGAGCACGTGAACCATCCCCAACTTTCATTCCAATGGCGTAGCGCCACACGGAAGTCATCGATATACTTGACATACTCTCCTCCCGCATTCAGCTGATTCGACCGACTCTTAGTCGCATACAGCACATCGTGCGCATTGGAGAAGAGCTGCGTCAACTCCAGGTTCGCCTGAAAGATAGCCGCGAAATTGTCCTGACGATGCAATCTCGGTTGCAGGCTTGGAAAGTCCTGAGCGCGGAGAGCAGTCATCGGTCCCGGACCCCTCGACCAGAATGCCTTTCCAATACGGACAGAGATCTGCCGATCGGACATGTAGCAACTTGCCCACGCCAGACGTTTCCGATTGAGGTCAGCGGACTGAGCTTCCGACTCGCCACGGAAGCCCGTGCGATCAATACCAAGGAGGTAGCCTAGGCGGACAGCAGTACCGACGTACATCCACGCAGCTTGATCTTCTTCGCCGCGACCGATAGCAGGAGTCGAGTGAGGACGACGAGGTACCCATTCAGCGAGGATGAGCATGGCCTCAACAGCCTCCACACTCCCCCTCCCCTCATAAACCAAACTCGCCACCAAACTCTGCATATGCGCCGAGCAAACCTCATGCACCTGCCACCAATCCTTTTCGTCCTTGGACGCGACCGTCAAAATCGCCGCGAGTAAATGTGGTTCCTTCCTCGCAATGGTGGGAAGATTATCGGGATCCATCGCGGCGGGGTTAGCGAGTGGGAAGAAGGGGTGGTACTTTTCTTCGAATCTGAGAAGACGTCAGCGATGGTCCGAGGTAACCAGTGAAGATGACAACGACATGACATACCGATAAAGCAACACCTTGATCATATCCAGACTCAATTCACCCTTCTGCAAAGGCGGCCACTCGATCGTCGCGTCGAAGCGCACCGAGTTCTCTCCGCCGGGCGCTCCGCTGCCACCAGTCCCGCCCGCTGCAGACGCGGATCTGTGGTCGCTCGGAGCATGTCTCGGGAGACTACCTCTACCACCGCTGCCTTCTCCGCCTTCGCTGCGACCTTCAACTGCACCTGCTTGCGATTGTCTAGGCGAGACGGGATTGAGCAGAGAACGACCGTAAGCGCCATCAATACCGATCTGCATTGAGGGTAGCCTTCCTCTGCCACCACCTGCATTGCCTTTGCCATTCGCTTGCCCGTTACTGTCTCTCTCCGCCACACTCGCCAAGAACTCCAATGCGTCCGCCGGGTTTTGCAAATCCGTAGACGCAACTGGATCTTCGACGGTCATCTTCGAGGCAGACCCAGTCCCAGACGCAGGACCAGAAGAACCGAGAAACGCCTGACGATCAGTATTCGAAGGCTTGTACATCGGATTCAAGATCGGCGAGCCAGGCTTAGTAACCGTACTGCCATCATGAGACAACGGAGGAAGCGTCCTCGAGGACGGATGATCAAGCGTCGACCAAGACGGCAGTTGATGCGGTCGATGAGGCGACTGATTGTGCAGACCAGACTCGTGAGATGTAACCTGATGTAACGGCGGATAATTCTGATTCGGCGTCGCGGTGTTAGGACGATCGCTGGTCGATATAGGCGTGCCATTGTTGGCATTCACCTCGGAGGCGGAGCGCTTCACACGCTTCCCGCCCCTGCGCGAGCCGCCGAGGATGCATTCGTGCTGTTCGCGGATACAGCGCTCGCAAGGCGGACGACCGGGTTCTCCGCTGCTGTATCTGTATGCCAAGGCATTGCGTTGTCAGTGGTGGTCCGGATTGATGTGTATGTGAATGAGGCAGAAGGATGACAGCGGGGATGCGGCGGCGACGATAGAGAAGCACAACGTCGCAGAAGAAGAAGCCATAAGCGCAGCGGTCATCCAGCCGCACACCAGCACCGCAACAAGTGAGGCTGAAGGTTACATGACCTTCGGATCAAAGTCCGGTGCAGACGGGAAGATGAATGTCTCAAGACCACAATCGGCAAGAAGTGAGGCGAAATCCAAAACGCAATAGCAACAACGAAGAAAGAAAACAAATCATCAACAACAAGAAAAGGAAAAGAAAAGCCAACTCACAAATCACACCTGCTCTTCCTCTGCCGACAATGCAAACAAGCCCGATAAGTCCTCTTCTCCCTCTCCGACTTCTCTCGTCGACTCGGTTTCGAAGCCGCAATCGAAGCCGGACTCGTCGGCGCACTCTCCTGTGAGCTACCACCATCATCTTCGTCATCCCTCTGCCGACGTCGATCTTGTGGCTGCGGCGGGCGGTCGGGAGTATATTGGTGCTGCTCCTGGTAGTACTGCTGGTGATGATCATATCCATTACCGCCTCCACGACCAGAGGCCGCTCCGCCACTCCTCTCGCTCGATCCCGCAGTCCCGGCGCCGGCATTCGATCCATGCTGCTGGTACTCCATCCCTCCTCCGATCCGGCAGTGGGCAGTGGAGGATACCGATCGGAGTTTGCAGGTATCTGCTTTTCCCGGCAACGTCTCCAAAGCAAACGGCAGTGGACGGAAGTCACGGAAGGCACGGAAGGCACGGCCAGGTTGGGTGAGAAAGCCGATGCGACAGCCTTGATGCCGGGGAGGGTGCGACGTTACCGTTACCACTTCCGCCGCTTGCCGATGTTTGTGTCCGATATACGGGCGGGATTGCTTTGCTCGTCGTGTCGGGTGGAGTTTGGTGCGGAGAAGCGGAGTTGGCGGAGGGGAAGATCCTGGAGTGCGCATCTCCTCTGGCGACTGACGGTGATTGAAAAATCCACTGTCCTGTGCCGAGGACGGGAGGAGCCGTGATTGAGGGATTAGTTCTAATGTGATGGGTCCACAGATCAAAGATTTTGGCCCCCACATGTTGAGGTTGAGGGGTCTAGATCGAGGTGGATAAGGTATTGGATCGTGTACGACGACATGTTCGTTTGGATGTGGTATGACGAGTGCCTGCACAATCTTGCAATGGTCTACGCCTCCCACTCAGAACGGGCATCTCAATCTCCAAAGCATCGACATCTCTGAATCCTGATCAATCGATCCCTCCAAGTGCAGCAGAAAGAAACTTCCATCCCGATCCTCCTGCAGGACCACTGCACTCCACGATTGATCCCTCGACTTCAGAAAACACCAATATGTCCATCTCTACTCCGGAGGAGAGCATGCATGCATGTCGGCGATTGACGGTAGAGGTAAAACCAACATGACCGGGCAGCTCTCCTCGGATTCCAATGCGTGGTCAAGACCATCTATCCAGAGGCATAGCTATTGTTGAACACCACGAAACTTTCGCCAATACACGAATCACAAGGTAAGGTAGCATTGCTCGCGAATTGAAACGACAGATTCAAAGATTTCCTGCATACCTTACCTATTGACTTCCCTTAGGAAGAAACCTTGTCCAACCCAACCGAACCGACAATCTTCATACGCATATACAGACAAACATACAGACAGACAACAGTTTCCCGCTCTTAATACAAGGAGATTTCTCCCAGCCGGATGCCTCGACTCTTCAGCGCCACATCCATTGGAATACACTCACCTCTCGTGATTGACAAAAAAATCCCTAATCTTCAACTTACCTTACCTCTTTCATCATCATCTCCCCGTCCCAAGTGCAGTCCGAAAGAAGCCTTCCATCCCGAATCCTCCATGCACTCCACTCCCCTCGATCCCTCTCTCCCTCGACCCCAAACCGTCGATCTGTGCCGTGCTCATGTGTAGACAAAGAGCATACATCTCGGCAACCGACGACCTCAGTCAGACGTCCACCATCACCGGAAAGAGCTCTCCATCACTCTCGCAATGTGTATAGAAGAACCAACTCATCAAACATATATACCATCGAGCTCGTCGTAGATCTGTATATCTCGGTGTAGCCAACCAAAACGTACCTACACAAGGTGGAGCGTTCATCCAACTCCGAATCATAGCAGCATCGTTGCTCTTCGACCATCTATCTGGTCAGTAGTAAAAGGCGAAGGTAGTCATGTTGAAACACACAAGACCAACCTCTTTCGTGTCTATCGATCTACGAACCAAAGCGGATGGATGGGAGGAGTAAATGGCACACACAATCTGCATACCTTTCCGAGACTAAACAGAGGTGTTGGTTCATTCGAAAAGCAACATTGTCCACCTGTATATACAATTTCAGTCTCCTCTCCACTCCCTCACCCAACTCATCTCATCTCTCTCTCTCTTCCTCCCTCCCGCCCAGCAAGCAAGCAAGCAAAAGCATCTCAAATCTTCTCCTTCGTATCATTCACCAACTGCACCTCATGCTTCTCGCTATCCCCATCGATAATCGTCGTGAGATTGTCCCTAACTTGATCGTCTTTGGCGAAGAGTCGATCGACGTCTTCCAATGCGAGGCCCTGCGGAAGCAAAGTTAGTAATACTGCAGGCGATGAAAGGGAGGATTGCATGCACTCACCTTCGTCTCCGGAAAGAAAAAGTAAATAATCGGCACCCAAAGCGCATTCAACACGGCGAAAATGATATACGTCCTGTATTTAATACTCCTGATCGCAGGCGGCGTGATGTACACAATCGCGAAATTGCAAATCCAGTTACAAGCCGTGGAGATGGAGGATCCCTTTTGACGGAGTTTGAGGGGCAGGATCTCCGACGGGTAGACCCACACGGTGGCTTGGAAGCCGATGGTGAAGGCGCCTTGGAAGATGAAGAGCATGGCGGCGGCGCCGCGGCCGGCGGGGATGGCGATCGAGGTGCTGTTTTCGACGTTCCAGATTAGACCGGTTTGGACGACCATGACGGCCGCCATGAGGGAGATCATGGAGAGGAAGAGGGGGCGGCGGCCGATGCGGTCGATTAGGAACCCTGGAGGATGAGGTTAGTGAGGTTGACTTTGAGGGCAGGAAGGGTGGTCGGCTTACAAGGAATGAAGGACGCGGCGAAGAACCAGGTGTTGAGGATTCCGGCCATGAGGGCGGACATTTGCGAGTCGAAACCCAAGGACTTGTGGAAGAGGGTGTTGCTGTAGTAAATGAGAGCGTTGATGCCGCCGAGTTGCTGGAAGATCTGCACACCACAAGCGATGAGGAAACGGCGACGGCTGCGGATTTCGTCTTCGCGGAGGAGGTCACCCCATGACCCGCTGCCGATGGACTCTTCAAAGGCCACGGTGTTGGTGACATCGGCGTGCATGCGCAAGATCGCCTCGTCGGACATTTTTCCCTTGTTGAGGCGTCGCATCACGTCGAGGGCTTCGTCGCCGCGGTGTTGGGAAAGGAGCCAGCGGGGTGTTTCGGGGATCATGGCGAGGATGATGAGCATGGGCACGAGGAAGATGCATTGCATGATGACGGGGATACGCCAGGCGTAGGAGGGCGAGCCTGCGATTTTGCCGAAGCCGTAGTCGATCCAGTAGACCATCATGATGCCGAAGTTGAGGGTCGAGAGCTGCGCGCAGACGTAGATACCTCGGGTGGCTTTGGGCGCGAATTCGGCCATCATGACGGGGACGGTGGAGTTGATGAAGCCCTGAGAGGTGAGGAGGTCAGCTTGCGGGTGTAGACACGTAGGGTCGTGAGATGATCTGTACCATTCCGATACCTGCGACGACGCGAGCTATGATCAGATGTGTGGTGCCGTAGGCGGTGGCTTGGAGGAGGGCTCCGGCGATCATGATCAGGACACCGTAGAAGATACTCTTCTTTCGGCCGAGGGACTCTCCAATGAAGGAGGTCACGACGGCGCCGATGAAGCATCCGATTTCGTACTGCGGCGGAGAGAGTGGTCAGTCTGAGAGGAAAGACAGCGCGGTGGAGATGTGACAGAACTCACGATAGCCACAATCAGGGCAATCATATCTGTGCCTGCATCCGTGTCCTGGTCCACCTTGAACGTGTTGTAGAAAGATTGGGCTCCGACCAGACCGCCCATGAGACCATTGTCGTAGCCGATGAGCAGGAAACCGAGACAGGCGAGGAGAGATACGCTGTAGAGAAGGGCATTGCCCTCGAGCTGTGGTCCGATGTGCATGGTGGCGGCGGAATGTCCTGTATGTGTCGACGGCGATGTGTGGATACCAGAGTCCCGACCCTCTCGCCTGTGGTCTGCAGAAGGAGGAGGAAGGATGGCCAATATACAAGCAGAAGAAAGATGAAATGCAGTGGCAAGCCCGGCGGTGAAGTAGACAAAACCACGCAGTGATCGAGGGAAATCTTCCCCAGGATATGTACTCCACTCCTGGGATTGCTTAGACGCGGCGAATGAGATTATATCGAGGGTGCATCCTGGAGTGGTGATATCAGCAGGTCATGGGGAAGGAGGTCAATGCCTGAAGCCCACGAGGATGCCATGTCGGGGTTTGATCGAGTGATGCATGGATTCGTTGGTCGGGTTTTTGACTTTTGGACCATACAAGGTTTCTTGGCTTCACCCGGCTCATGTGGTTCAACTTCCTCGAGGTGATGTTCCAAATTTGGCTCATCACAGAGAGTCGAGAGATTGGATAGTAAGCAAAAAGGTGCAGATCGGACATGTTGTTCTTCCCTTGTATGCAGAGCGGAGAGGAGGAGGTTGTACGCGATATGCCGGCAATCGAGAGCACAATTGGCCAGTCGATCCGAGTCCGCTGAAGCCGCATGTCTGCGATGGAAGTCTCCGCCCATGGGGAAAAAAAGTCTCATTCATACGACGCGATCCTTGCAACCCCGTGGGTGACAATCTGGAGAGAGTTCCCAAGATCGAGGGCATGTCTCGCGGGTCACATCTCATGGTCAACACCTCCAGTATCACACAGAGGTTGTCTTTGCATGAGATTGGAATGCTGCATATAGGGCAGGATCGAGTGTTGCTCTTCGGCTACAGATATACATATGTTCATCTGGCATTCGAGAGGGACGGCTTTCCGACCTCATTCTCAATGCTGAGGATCGGCAGAAGCGACCTGGCGGCGCTGAAGCACAAAGGGCGTGCGTGTGCTTGATGACAACAAGACCATCACAGGCACAGCACGCGAAGAGCACATGATACATGGTTCTTGAGTCGAGGTCCGAGCGAACCCAAGGTAACGGCTTTTGCTTTGCAAGGTAATAAGGTACTGGGTATACATTCCGGTCGATGCGGACCGGATCGACCATCGATCGACAACGTGGAGTGTTGCAGTTGCTGCTTGTGTCGGCTTTTGGCGGCGTTTGAAACTGCAGTGGTCCAGCATTTTCGACGGCGATTGATTGCCAATGGACCTCACACCGTGAACCCACCTCACCTCACCCTGACCATCAATATCGTTCATACACGTGATGCCGACAACAACATTAGGTGATTCTTCATCCGTTGTCACTCATATTCCAAGCCATCTCAAGCCGCCAACGAGCACTATTGCGACCTCCAACCGAACAACAACAATGAGCCTTCCCAAGAATTGCAAGGTCGGTACGACTTGATCCCTGTCCGGAACATGCCCTTTTCCCTCCCGAGATGACACCATATACTGAGACCAAACATCAGCACATCCCAAAAGAATGCCTCCTCTTCCACGACCACGCCACCGCATCCGAAGCCTCCCACGATGAAACCCCCTTCTTCGCCGTCCACGATCCATCATTCCTCTCCATCCTCGGTCCATCACCCTCCATCACCCTCGGCCTGGAAAAAGACTGGCCTTTCGCCCACGAAGCCGCCGTCTACGTCCCCTCCCAAGACGCCTGCTATATAACCTCCAACCTCTGTCCAGCCTCTCCTCCATCCGACCAACCAAAAATCTACCTCGGGAAACTCACCCGCGATGCTTCCTCTCAAACATGGACCTACGAGACCCTCTCCACGGACATAGCCATGGGTAACGGCGGCATCAACTATCCCACCCCATCAAATCCCAACACCCTCCTATTCTGCGACCAAGGCTCTCATGACTCTCCTCCCTCCCTCGCTATTCTCGATCCGACGCCACCGTATAAGACGACCCGTCTGCTGACCGCCTACCACACCCGTCCATTCACTTCTCCCAACGATGTGGTCATCCACTCCAACGGCAGTATCTGGTTCACCGATCCAATCTACGGCCACGAGCAAGGGTTTCGACCGACTCCCTCTCTACCCTCTCACGTCTGGAGACTGGATCCCGAGAGCGGAGAGCTGAGACCGGTCGCGGACGGCTTCGGGAGGTGCAATGGCGTGTGTTTCAGTCCGGACGAGGAGACGTTGTATGTGACGGACACGGACTGGATTCATGGGGATGGGACGACGGATCATCGTCGGTCATCAAACATGTGAGTTTGATTGAGGTCGAGATCAGTGACGGAGTGAACGCTGACGATGATTCAACTAGATACGCCTTTGACGTGATTGAGCGACACGGAGGCCAATTCCTCACCAACCGCCGCCTCTTCGCCATGGCAGACTGCGGTACGGTCCTCCCTCCAACCCCTCCAACCCCTCCCACCTTCACCCAACCCACCTTCACCCAACCCAGCTAACCCATCCTCCCTATTCCAGGCATCCCCGACGGCATCAAAACCGACCTCCACGGTAACGTCTACAGCGGCACCTGGGACGGCATCAGCGTCTGGTCACCCGCGGGCCGCCTCCTCGGCAAAATCCGCATCCCGGGGGGCGTGGCGAATTTCTGTTTCGCGAAAAAGGGGGAGTTGTTGGCGTGTAATGAGAAGAGGTTTTGGGTGGTGAAGATTGATGGGGCGGTGGAGGGGGCGTTGTTGAGGGGGTTGGGGATTGAGGTTTGAAGATGTGGAATGAAGGAAGGGGAGGGAGGATGTGGGAGGGTTGGGGAGGGGAGGGTTGTGTAGCGGAAATCTGGGGATGTCGAGAGAGAAATAACGAGACTTCGAGCTTCCTTCATTAAATAAGAAACCCTAACCCCAAGGAATGACATGCGTAGTCCAAGGTAAATGCAAAGTACCTAGAAAAAAAAAAGAACTCTTTCTTACGCTACATTGTCTATACACCAGGGCAACAAAAAAACGTCCACGTCCAGCAAAAGCAGTGCAGAGGTTTCATTCACAAGTACCTAGGTAGTGCACAGGAACGACAAGAAGAAGTGCAGTATGTGGTAGAACTCCCTCCCTCCCTCCCTCGCTATAGTCATTCTGCACTGTCGTCTATGATACTTCCGCGAAAACAGATCCTCAATCCATAGTCGATGTTTCGAACGGATTCAAAACTTGAGCTGTCCGTCCTTCTGGTAAGAAGGCAGCGGGAAGTCGCACTTCGGACGACCTGGCACGAGGGGCCCAGAGAAAACAGGAAAGGTGCATAGCGACGACGTGAAGTTGGGGCTTTCAATCTTTCCTGAACATTCATGTGACAGTATATACACTATTTATGGACGCGAGACTCACCCGTGCTATAGGCTCTGCCCTTTTCGAAACTATCCTACACCCCCCGCGCCTCTACTCCCGTCCCCTCAACCGTCCAATCTCCCCCCTGGCCAATTCCACATCGCCTTTGCTTTCCTCCCCATCCCGTTTCCTCCCCTCCTCCCCCTCCTCTCCCTCCTCCCCTCGTGCCCCCACGTCCTCCTCCCTCTCCTGACCCTCACCCAACCACTCCCCCAACCCCACCCCACCAAACCCCCACTCCCCAACCTCCAAATTCTCCCCCGTAAACCCCATCTCCCTCTTCGGCGGACTCCTCCCCTCCCAAATCGCCACGTCCACCGCCGCGGCGTGCGCGCGATCGTTGCGGGCGGAATGGTAGAGCAGCGCGTTGATGGCGCGCCAGGATTCGTAGCGGAGGGTGGAGAGGGGGATGCCGGTGGGGCTGAGGGGCATGGATCTTGCAGGGGTGACGGTCGAGGGGTCGGGTTGGGTGGTGGATGCGGGATCGGGGACGATGGGATCGGTCTTTGGGACAGTGGGATCGGTATCTGGGACGGTGTCGTCGGGGGAGAATTGGGAGGTTTCGTGTTCCGCAAAGGTTGCGTCCCTGTCGTCGGACGATGCGGATTTCCTGACTTGCTCGGTAGTGAACTCATCGTAAATCTTCCGCATTTCCGCCTCAGGAATGTCCGCGAAAATACTCGGTTCCCGGAGGAGCATACCGGGTCGCTTTGAGAAGTCCATCGCACCACTGGGGTCCTTTGTCTTCTCGTCGAAAATCGCGAGGTCTGCACGAAGTCTCTTCACTCCTTCGAGAATCTCCTCTGCCGTCGAGCGTGCCAGCTCAGGGTTGGGGACAACTTCGTCCCTGCCCATGGTATAGTAGTCGATGGACGACTGCTCTTTGGAAGACAGATACTGCTTCGCCACATCAGCTTGTTGCTGGATGAAAGCCTTCATGCCAACTTGTCGAGCGGCTTTGATGGTGACGTTCAAGTCGATGAGGTCCGGGCGTTTGCCCTTTGCGCTGCGGGATGCCACGATGTCGTCCCATGTCTTGTGGACCATTTCCTCGTCGGCGATTGCCCCAGCGACGTTCATCATCGCGCGTCGGGTGGCTTCTGTCGGCTCCAGGCCCAGTGCTGTCATATCAGCCATGGCATTTTCCGCAATGGATCGAGATTGAGCAGGAGCGGCGATGTTTTTGATGATGTTGACGAATGCTGAAGCGGTAGGAGTGGCTTGGAATCGAGCGCCAACATCCCAAAGCGTCTTGATGATGTCCAGAACCAGCTGAAATATCTCGTCTCGTTGAGATTGAGTCATGGCAGCCACGCCAGGCAAGAGTCCAATATGCGTAATGGCAATCGTGAGCTCAGCGAGAGTGTTGCTTGGGATCTTCTTCGAGTTGCCCACGAACACATACATCATGGAGACCATCGCGCGGAGGACTTGGAAATGTACGGGAATGGAGGTCATGTTGGAAGCCAGTCGTAAGCTGGACATGAGCGTTTTGAAGACCTGTCCGGACGTGTTCATGCCCGCGCGGTAGGCCATGGCGTATATTGTGTAGGCCTCTGTAATGGGGCGCTCGATGAGAAAGTTTTTCAGCAGGCGATGGGAGATATTGGTTGGATACAACCTCAAGGCCGTGTCCAATGCAAGGTAGGCATTTCGAGTGTCGCCTAGAAGAAGCCGAGCTCGGATGATGGCTTTTTGCAGATGCATGGGTATGCCTTTCAACTCCATCGGTTTCTCGCGGTCCGGCAAGATGGCATTCGGAGAAAGGTGATATGCGAAGAAGCTGCCTGGAAATCTGGCCAAAGCCTCATCGTACAGCTTCTCGCAGTCCTGCAGTGGTCGTCCGGCCATGGCGAATATCTCAATCGCCGCACCGTATACTCCCGTACTCACATGCGAGTCATCTTGGGTTTGCAGCCATCTCCAAAACTTCTCGCCTGCAGCGAGTGATTTCGACTCTCTGAAAATCCCCAAGAGATGCAAATGAGCGGCAGTGTTGGGCACCAAGTATCCCCGCCTGATGTCCTCGGCCAAACGCTCTGCAAATGCCACAATGTCACTCGTGTCATATTGACCCTTCTTTGAGTCCTTGAGATGCGGCGCCAGATACTCCAGGTTCAGGAATCGTAGGCAAGCGTGGGTGCATTGCGCCACGGCGTGGAAGTCTTCAGAGGAAAGAGGCTTCTTCTCGGGGAGTGAACTGTATGCTTGTATGACACCTTTTATATCCTCCTTCGCAACGGCGTCGAGCAGTTCTCCGTGCGCTCCCAGAGCTTCCAATTTCTGTATGCGGCTTTCTGGAGCATCTCGCAGTTTCGCTCCCAGTACTCGATTTATCTTCCGTTCCCGTTTGCGTTGTTGAGCTGGGGATTTTGCGATCTTGGGTGGATCGTCGGTGCTACCATTTTGCCATCCATTCTTCCATCCCCTCTCGGACGGCTCTTCCAGGCCGTCTTTCCTGAATGGACGTGTGATCCCTTTATGCCTGTCCAAGGTGAATTGTGCACGCACCGACTTGGCTCCGAGGGATTGGGCCGAGCTGAATGATCGAAGCCATAGTCGATGGCATTGGAGGTCGAGTTGCGCACGACGCAGTCCAAATGTGAGCATCGAGTGGTAGTCGTGTGAGTGTGAGGAAGAGAGAGAGACAGCAATGCGATGGACTTGGGAAATTTACGAGCTTGAGGCTGGTCTCACAGCGGAGACGGCTCCGATTGAGGGACGACGACGACCCTTGGACAAGTGTACCACATTGACATTGAACTTCTGAACAACATCTCGACCGACGATCCTCTGAACAACAACGAACACAACCCATTGAGACCTCTTCAATCCTCTCACGCACTCCTCACAATCATGGCACCCAATATGAGTCTCTTCTCCGTCAACGCCATCCTCCTCCTCTCCACCGACGACAACTCGCGCATCCTCGCGAAATACTACAGTCCACCACACATCCCGCAAGGCGCTCAGGGCAACAACTATCCCGGCGCGAATCCATACCCGACCGTGAAAGAGCAGAAAGCATTCGAGAAGGGATTGTTGGAGAAGACGGCCAAGCAGACGAGCGATGTCATCCTCTACGACAACCGTGTGGTGGTGTTCAAGATGGAGCAGGATGTCATGATGTATGTGGTTGGAGGCGCGGAGGAGAATGAGATTATGCTGTACAATGTGGTTTTGGCGTTGAGGGATAGTTTGACGATCTTGCTGAAGTGAGTATCTCGAAACGCCGTTCAAGCTGTTGCAATGCTGACAACACGACAGAAACTCCGTGGACAAGCGCACCGTGATTGAAAACTACGACCTGGCCTCCCTCTGCATCGACGAGATTGTCGACGACGGCATCATCCTCGAGACCGACCCAGTCGTCATCGCAAGTCGTGTCAGCCGTCCTCCACAACAGGATATGCCCAACATGCAAGGTATTGATCTCAGCGAGGAGGGATTGTTGAAAATCTACCAATTCGGAAAGCAAAAGTTGGGCGAGAGATTACGGCAAGGACTTTGAAGAGCTGGGTATGAATGGGTTGGTGGATTTTGCAACTGCGGCCGGAGCCTGCGTCGCACATGGAGTTTTGGAGTTGCACCGGAATAGAGTCGGCTTACCTGTCGGCCGTGGTTGGTGAGGGATGAGTGGCCCGGAGATTCATCCATGATCTTTGACAAAAGCAGGATGAGCTCGGAAAATATCGATTGGGGTGACTGGCATTCGGTCAGAGCGGCGTGCGGGTGTCAACAAACGTGTCAAAGGCTTATGCGACTCGAGATCGCTCTCTGCACAAGCAGACTGTGCTTCGTCGTCTTGCCGGAGCTCTACTGGACTCGACATATGCGGCCGACGCATGAGCGATTTGAAGGGAATGGAAGCAATATACAGCGTCTAACCTCCACAATCCAAACCCCCTTCCCTTCACTCTTTCTTCTTTTCGTTACATCAAAAGCCAGCTAACCCCCAACCACGCCCCCACGCACCCCATCCCAATCAAAAACACCACCACCGCTAACGCAGACGCAGTCCCCACCCTCCCTGCCGGCCCCCCTCTCCCGATCCCCAGGCAAACCCACAACAGCACCGCCGCAATCGACAACCCCACTACAACTCCAACCGCCATCAAAATCCTCCTCCAACTCCACCCAACCACAAACTCCAACCCCTCGCCATCGTCCCTCCGCCTCGCCAATTCAACGCCTGCATCCCTCTCGTCCTCGCCTACAGCAGGCGGCTGGTCGACAGCCGCTAATCTCTGAGCCCAGCCGACGAACGCCATTCGTCCTTTACCTCGTTTCGGACTCTTGAAGCCAGCTAGGATCGATTCCGGACTGAAGGAGTCGGTCAACCCCTTTCCCGCCACCCGACGAGGGGAGCGAGAACCAGGAAGCCAGCCGCGGTCGTGGTCGAATTTCGTGAGGGTGGAGACTTGGATTCCTCTCAGGGATCGGGCGGAGAGGAAACGCAAAGGCAAAGGGACGAGAGACTTGTATGCCCGTCGGAGCGCGAGGAAGAACGATGTGTCGTCGTAGGACTGTGGGGCAGAAGAGTCCGTATGCGGCAGAACAGAGTACGATGACGGAGCAGGGATGGTGATGGTCGTGATACGCGGCGTCGCGGTGGATTTCCTCGCCCTCCGGACAGAGACGGTGAGTAACGACTCTGAATTTGCAGGCGCGAGGAGAGGAGTCGACGTCGCGGAGAAGTCTTTCTGATGCCTCGTTGCAGAAAACGGATACGGTGTCCGCACGAGATTCTCCGGGAGCGAGTGATGTGTGCCCGTCAGATCAATAGGCGGAGGAACGAGTTGGACTTTCTTCCCTCCCGCCGTCGATCCTCCTTTTCCTCCCAGTGCACTGTCCGATGTGCTAAGCGGCGGTCGACGCGGTACAGCCGGCGGACTCCCCCTCCTCGGGCCAGGTCTCAGCGACGAAGGCAACATCGACTCTCGAAACCGGGCGGACGGCACCACGGGGGAAATAGCGTGCATTTTGTGTTGATGCAGCAATTCCTCGTCCCGGAAGAGGCCGTTGAGGTACACTTCATGCGCGATGGCGTGGATTCCCAGCCGGTGTTCGACTTTTTCCGAGTACGTCGATGTCCGCGGGTCGGCGTAGGTTTGGGATCTGCGCCCTCCGTCGAGGGAGAGGCGGGGGTCGTGGGCTTGGGATCTACGCTGTTGCTGGTCGGAGGGGTGGTCGTTGTTTTTCCAATTTCCCGAGCTGCGAGGCGTGCGGGCGGAGGAGTTACGGGTGGACTTTGGTCTTCGCGGCGTGTTGGCATCGGCATCGACGTCGTTGGCAGGCAAGTCATTCGCAAACTCATCAATCGAACCGGTGTATGTCGTGCTGGGCGTGGAGGTCCTCACAGGGGCCAACGCGGCGAGATTCGAGTCCAGTCGCTGATACCCCCCCTCGCCAGGCTGCAGCGGCCAGTCCTCGCCGGCGGTCCCTCCTTTCGGCTCGCACTGCGACACGAACGGCTTGATCAACGGAGCCGGCGCCTTGGATCTCTTCTTCACTGGAGATATGGGTCGTTCTTCCGTCTCAATCGCGGCGGCTTTCGCCGGTCCTTCATCGTCATCGGAACTCTCGTCTTCGAAGAAGTCGGTGTTGCGGAGCCCAAAGTCGACTTGGCTGTCGATCGAGTCCATGCGGTTGACGCTGTGTTCGGGATGGATGCTTCGCGCGGGACTCGGGAGGGAGGTTTCGGTGATGCGGGTCCAGCGTTGGGGGGAGTCGGAGTAGCGGACGTTTCGGGCGGTGGTGGTGTTGGGGGGTTGGGGGTCTGATAGCTCTATTGGGGGGTTTTGGAGTTCTGCCATGTTGGACGAGGACGATGGGGGCGGAGCTGGACGAGTTCGACGAGCTGGACGACTACAATGTTGGCTGGACGAGTCGACGAGCCGCGTACGGGGGAAGGATTTGAAATAGGGCCAGCAGTCACTATATCCTTGTGGTGATCGCAAAAGAGCTGGACGCGAACGACGAGCGAGCGGTGGTTGCGAGGTGCGGACGCCAAAACAACGCCCGTGGAATGCGGATTGAAATGATGCCAAGATTTTGGTCGATGGATGCGGTATGTCGCACAGGATGCATGACTGCCATTTACTGGTGCCCGATGTCGTCGGTAAGTCATTGTTGCTCAGCATCCCATCACCATCCACTGGCGATGTACAGTTCCATTCAGGAGTCGATAATACTGGTCTCAAATTGGATAAGTTGGACATACCGCCATCTACGACAGCTGCGAATCATCCGACCACCCACCGCATTCAGCTCGACGGTGCATTGATGCGCCGAATCTCGAGTTTGCCAGCCAGATCGACCACGGGGTCAAACCAAAGTGCATCGATGGAGAAATCATTATCCTTCGCCAACCGCCATACAATACTTGAGCAGCACCCGGAGCAAGACAAAGCGCAGCTCGCTTTTCGCCCAAGAATCGACCGGGGTATATGGGCTTGCCCATGCCAAAGGCATTATGATCTCTACCAGAAGACGAGAAGACATGCGTCGGACCATTGACTTCGCAAAGCTCCAAATACCTACGGCCATTGAAGGTGTCTGGATCGGCATGGACATCTAGACTCCACATCGAGGAGGTGTTCACTGCGAGATGAGACCCCCATGGAATCTTGATCCCGCTGGGAGTACCGTACTGCGCACCGCTTTGTGCTCAAGGAAGACCAGGAAGGGCAAGGTCCTCTGACCCTCCTTCATGACGCTGTCGAGGAGTTTCATGCTGTTCAGCGCATTTGTCGTTCAATTCGACGTTCTCGAATCCCTTCTCTGAGTGGTTCGAAATCCAGATGTTCACAGATATTCAGGGCGATCTGTTTGAGTGTCTCGAAGGTGGTGTACGATGCCGCAACCGCAAGACCGAGCTGCAAAGCGCCATGGTCAAGTTCGTGTCAGGACTCGTCTTCTCCTCATTGATTCCTAGTAGCATTTGCAACATGGGCTTCGGCGACTGGAGGAACGCCCTTGGCCTTGCAAAGTTTCGCCTTGATGACGTTGATCATCGAATGGACCGCAGGATGCATCGCCTTTCGGCTTTCGAAGCCGGAGTAAAAATAACCAGTTCTTCATGGCGCAGATCCTTGTTCGCCTTGACCCATGGAGTTGGGAAGAACCGGAAGAACCGTGTTCAAGCAGGGGTATTTCTATTCCAAGACCAAGCAAGCCCTCTCCTTGTACGAACTTCTCCGCCGGTTCCCGTTGATAGAACAATTGTTCTGTCGGATCATCGCGTCGGCATCGTATATGTGCCGTCCATTTCCTACTTCCTCCCCTCCCTCTTCTTCTTTTCTCCAACCTCCGTATACCCAAGAAGACGAACACCAAGAACGCAACGAGGAACCATGCACATCTTCTCCCAGCTCGCCGTTATCACCCTCGCCATAGCCGGGACCACCTTTGCCGATGGCGTAGGACTTCCACCTTACCTCCCTCATCCCAACCTCATTACTAACATATAACTGACACTCAGATTTGTGGGCCCGCGGCCGACATCCTCAAGCCCTGGAAGCCTTACGGCGTGTGCAACTTCAATCCAGAAGCTGATCACAGCTTCTATCTCGACTGCCAAGCAGTACGTCCCGCTCCGTCACAAGCGACTGGAGTCACATGCTAACGTTGTCCTTGTGCAAGGGTTCGGCATGCAAGACGCCGGGCAAGCCCTGCAAATTGGATATGACGACTCAATTCGCGAGAGTCAAGAAAGCACTCTGCCTGAACGTGGCGCCGCGGGAGGACCAGCCACCATCGTCCTGAAAAGATCCAGTCCACTGGCCATCTGCTCGCGGGATTGTACGCCTTGAAGGCTACTTGGAAGGTGCGATCTGGAGAATGGGAGACGACGTGAGGTCATCAAGGCCGCTGTCGTGTGCTGTATCGACAGTGAAGGATAGATAGACCGACGATAGCAATACCAATGCCGGTCGAGGAGCAGGTTTTCACTTTCATGATGTTCATCCCTGTGTTGAAAGTATTCATAGAATGCAAAATTTGCTGGCTATTGTTTTTAAACTCCAGCTGTTCATGAAGTGCGTCCACAGCGTATGATCAGATTCGACCATCTCCTAGTCAGGTGACCTTTCTCAATACGTCTCTTGCCAACAACTCGCTTTGCCGTGCCAAAAAGCGGATAGAAGCTCTATCCTCGGGCTTGGTGAGCAAGTACTTCATATCGTTTACTGCAACGTCCCGAACTTCCGCTAGTCTGTCCGAAGGTACAAGCCGTCCTTGCACTGTTCCAGCCAGGCGTTGGTGTTCGAGATGCCTGTGATGACCGTAGCTCAACAGACTTTGCATCACCAGAACCTCAACAGCACACCAAGCACGAGCAAAATAGGTATCGTCAACGAGACTGATCATTGTGTTGCACAGTGCAATGACGAGAGGCAGAGCGCTGACGCCACGGTCTTGAGCGCCTGGTTCCTGGTTGATCTGATCAATCGAAGCAACGTCCTGCACGGTCATGTTAGCAAAACCTTCATCGGCCGAAGAGTGATGTATAACTTACCAACCACATGAAGATTCTGTCTTCGCTCAGGTTCGTCGTGTCCGTCAGCTCAGGTGGGCTGACGAGCAAGAGTTGGATAGCATCGATCATTCCTTTGTACTGCGAGCCTTTCGAGTCATCTCGCTCGCCATAAGGCACGCTCGTCTTGCCTCTCCACTCATATGAAAAGAAGACTACATAAGGCGACCGTGCTGCGTTTTCCGGCTCGTGAGCTGCGCCCGTTTTAGCATGCTCGCGCAAATACTCCATGTCTTCTGTGCTATTCGGCTTTGGAAGCTTGCCCAGGGATTTGAAAGCGGCGTATGAGATGTACTTGAAATTGTCGAAAACTTCTCGCTTGTCCAGGTCCATCTTGAGAGCGTTCGTATACTTGTTTCTCAGTTCAATCAAGCAGCTGTCGCTCGAGGTGCCGGGCATCTTTTTAGCAAGCAGTGGACGGAACGTTAATTGAAATATGTCACGGTACTGTTTGCGTCGCTCGGCTTCGACCTTGCGAATATTGACCTGCCTGTCCACTTCCGCCTCTTCCTCGGGATGAAGGCGGTCCATCTGGTCGCGTAAGCCTCTCAGGATGATTGCTGAGCAGTTGTCATGCTTGGCCAGTACAGCGTAATCGAGAGCGGTATATCCATGCTGATCATGGCGATCGAAACGGATTTTTAGATCTCTCATTGTGCGCAACCATCGGCAATGCTCGTCGGACGGCTCTCTACAAAGAGCTATGACAGAAGTGCACAGGTCCGGCTTGGCAGAAAAGTCCCATTGCCTGCGTGCCTCTTCGTGCTCGCCTGCAGCCAGAAGCGCATGGCCGTAGTAAAAGCGAGATATGCCTCGAATGACAGGATCCGGCGAAGGCGTGGCGGACTCCACTCGCGGCTCGACCGTACTGCAGCGCCTGTGCATGCTCGCCCAAGGCAGTGTAGCAAAGCGTCAGGTGACCAAGACCAAGTGAGCGCCAGATACTAGCGGCGAATCGGTAGTGTCCGACATCGCCGTGCTGAGTTATGTTCTCCTGTAATGCCTCCGCCTTAGCCACCCTCTCCTCGAGGTTATCTATCGCGTCGTCCAAGAGGGGTTTTCGTCGGACTGGGGCTGTTGTAGCAATGTGAAATTTTACCAAACCCAGATCTCCTATTGCACGACAAGCCTGGGCTTCCACGGCTACTGGAAGCCCGGGTCCGAAGTATCTTCTCGTCCTTGCTGAGACGTTCAGCATTACCGAGTTGCTTCTGGAAGAGAAGTCGGGCTTTTGCGAACTCATCTTTCTGAATGTGGACAGCTCCGTGCTCGCCGATGATTTCCAGATAAGGCAAGTCGCGCATATCTCCATTGGCCTCATATGCTTTGTTCAAAAAGCTGATTGCTTTGTCATAGTTCCCTGTGCGCCTTGCAAGCTGCCCTCGTCTCCTCAAGATGGCCACGCGAGCCTTCTTGGATTTCGATTCTGGCAATGCTTCAGCTGCACCAAGTGCGTTCGATGCCTCCTCCCATGCCGCGAATTCATAGCAATTGCCAGCCTCCGCGAGGTAGCGGGCGACGCTGGGGACTGGTCAAGACATCCCAGGTCCTCTTATGTACGTGGCCTGTCCGGAGACACGATATCAAGCCGATGTGCCTCGCTCAGCTTCCACCTGGCTTGATCTCGATTTCGTAGAGTCGTAGTCGTCGTTGCCAGGGCGAGTCTTTGACTGATCCTCATGCTCCAGCTCGCCAGCAGAATTCTCCTTTGTCGGCTGCTTCGCGCTGAATGTCAGACTTTGTGATTCTTAATAAGCTGCTGGGAGCTGAGGACTGAAGGAGTAGAGGGCTCGGTACATGGTTCAGTGCCAGGTCGAAACTCGCATGTCAGACTCGCGGTGAGGCACGCAGCTCAAGACAACGCCTGTTCCCCGCAGATGTACTGGGCTTGATAGCCAAGGTAGTCGTGCAAGCGAAGACGCCACAGCTGCAAGCCAGGATGATTCGGTAGTGGCAATCGAACCCCACTGAATTGCACGGTCGTGGATCTCAGCGAGAGTGCAGCTCGTTCAACGCCCTCTTGAGCAGTACAGTAATCGCTCCAAGACCAGACGCAGCCAGATCCACGGCATATCAATGTGCCAAATCTCGACGCCGCTCGTCTCAAACAAAGGACGTTCCGAGACTATGTCTGTCGTCAATATCGTGCCTCACACTATTAGCCTCGTACAGCGCTTTTTCAATGTGCAGTATGAATGTTGTGTCGTTTGATTTTTGTCGTGTCGTTTGATTCTTGTCCTTACTTACTCCGCTTAAGCAGTCCGGGCATGAACGCCAGACATTCGTCAAGGCCTGGGTATTATTCCCAGCCCATCGAATTATGTAGCAGTGCATATTGCATACAATTCATCCGACGCCTGCCTCTCCATTTTCAGAAATACACCGCCAAACCCCGCTAAAAGTCAACACAAAGAAAGAGACAGTTGGAGCTCTTTTCCCAATTTCAGTCAGCCTCCCTCGTACGTTTCTTCGCGATGCGCAACTCTATGCTGAGGCCTGAGCAGGCACATCAGCAGGCAGCTTCTCGATCTCAATCTTCGGCATGGCAGCACCGGTACCGCCGAGGTCTGTGGCGCGGGCCTTGGGGTTCTTTGTGTAGTAGTTGCTGATGGCGGATTTGATGGCGTCCTCGGCCAACATTGAGCAGTGGACTGTGAAAGCGTATCAGTATTATCCTTATGACTTCTCATCTCCTTGAGGATGACTTACGCTTGACCGGAGGCAAGCAAAGCTCCTTCGCAATCTCGGTATTCCTCACTCTTCCGGCCTGCTCCAATGTCATACCCCGCACCAATTCCGTCAAGTAGCTGCTGCTCGCGATAGCGCTTCCACATCCAAAAGTCTTGAACTTGACGTCGGTAATGGTATCGTTATTTGGGTCCACCTTGATCTGCAACTTCATGACGTCTCCACAAGCCGGTGCTCCGACGAGTCCTGTTCCGACATCCTGGTCGTTCTTTGCCATGCTTCCAACGTTGCGCGGGCCTGGAAGAAGGACACAAAGGTCAGCAAGTGCTAGAACGCAAAAATCATGAGGACAGAGCACCGCTTGTTAGCATATCCCGAGAGACACAGTCTCGGACTGGCTGCAAGCGTTCTGCCTTGGAGATGGCTTACGTTCGTAATGATCGAGGACCTTCTCGTGGTATGATCGTCGTAGAGGTGCTTGTGCACATGGTGCGAGTGTGCGAGTGATGAATTGAGGGCGGACGGAGGTCGATGTGATCCTGCTGGCTTGCGCCGGGACGGCGGAGATCGCACGCTTGAACATGGTCAGGTAGTGAGGTTTGGTAGCGTGTGGATAGGTCGTCGAGTCGTTGGTGATAGATTCGTCGATGTAGAGTGTTGATTGAAAGAGGTGTGGTTGTTGGTTGTGTCTGTGGCGAGGGTCCAAGTCCCATGTGTGGTGATGCGGTCGAGAAGCGGGAAAGACGGGAGCCGGGATGACGGAGAAGATGCGGGCCCAGAATCCGGTGTCCTTCGAGGGATCATCGCTCTCTTTGTCCGGATATGGGCAATGAATGGCGAGAGGTCGATAACGAATTCTAGTGTCTCACAATAGTAGTATTGATGCCTTCAATGTTTCTTGCGGCATCGACGAGCAGTGGTGCACAGTGAATCACGGAGGAACAGTGGTGGTAAGGTAGCACATACTGAGATGATGTATACTGAACAGATGCGTCAGAACCAGTAGAACTTTATGAAGTAACAAGACACGTTATGACGGCCGATCGATACCTTGTATTGAAGGCGTCTCTAATAGCCGTTCTTACATAGTCGTATTCACTGCGTAGTCTGACACAGCGTACGCTCCGTTTCGCGGGGCCTCCTCCATCACTCCAGCATGCTCGCCTGGTTCGAGTAGAGCACATCCACCACGCTTCCCAGCTTCTCAATCGTGTCGAGTGCCGCATCATAGCCAGTATCTCTCTCGGTCTCCTCGAAGATCTCCAGCACACCATTCCCCTGATCAAGCACACCGATAATGACCTTGTCCAGGATCATTTGGCTGAGCTTCCTCTCCACCTGCGCAACGTCCAGGCCGACCATCTTCGCGATATGGCTGATCTCTACCCTCGAGAATGGCTCGATAACCTTGATCAGGTTCTGCTCCAACATGCTGTCGTAGAGGCGACGGAGATGGGATGCGATGAAACGATCGCTGCCGAGCTCGTAGCGGTAGGCGTGCAGGGCTTGCTCGTACTCCTCCAAACTCCGGTTGTTGTGTGCACGCGCGATGGCCTTCATCGCATCCAAGTTCTTGCCTGCATATCTGATCGCATGCTTTGAAGTCATAAGCACATCCACATCATCCTTGAGGTTGAGCATGACCTTGCAGAGGAGCATGTATTGCAGGGCGGACGTAGCCTTGACCGGGTCATCCTGAGCGTGATAGCCCTCCATGGCCTCGATGAAGTACGAGAAGGCGGTGTTGAAGTCTCCATCTTCTGCGTGCAGCTGTCCAGACTGCATGTCCAAGTTCGCTTGCAACAGCGGCGGCGTGTACACGGACGCCGCGCTTGTTCGCGCACTCGTCAACGCAGCTCTTCCCTTTGGCAAGTTTCCCAATGCATGGTAGACTCTGCTCTCCAGTAATTGCACTTCCACCAAAACAAGCTTATCATCCAAACGCTTCAGCTCTTTCAGCAGGCCATTGATGAGGGTGAGAGCTTCGTAGTAAGACTGCTTCTGCATGTGGAGGCCCACCAGCCGGACTTCGAGATTCTGGCGGAGAAAGCCTTGACGTTGTGATACGGCCCAGTCGATGCATGATTTCGTGACTTCGATCTGTGTGTCGGTGGTGTTTGGGATGGCGTGGAAGAGGTCGAGGAGTTGCCGGACTGTTTACGCGGTCAGTTCATGCAGTCTTCCGAAACAATGCATCCGATGAACATACCTAGCTTAGCAGTCTTCGCGCGGGCGAAGCTAGTGAGCACATCTCGCGTTTGTTGGATGAGGTTGGAGAGGTCTTGTGTCCGCTTGTGGTCGCGGTAGAGCTCGCCGAGACCGATGAGAGCGTTCTCAAATTCGCGTACGGCTTTGTCGTTTGATCCAGGTGGTTTCGAGAGAATGTCCTTGTAGATGGCTTCGCTCTTCTGTGGCTCGTCTTTGGACAGCTTCCGCGCTTCCTCAATCCGCTTTGCGTTGTCCTCTGCGGCCATGCTGGGTGGTGATGTGAGAGTGTCGAACGAAGCTGATGTCGAGCTTCAATTCAGCGTTGGCGAGCGGTGATGGAAAGATGGCGTTGGTGTGTGAGTTGGTTGATGTTGGCTCGAAAGAGGCAACACCTCATGCGCGGAGCTAGATAGAGTTTCGGCGTCAGGTCCGCTCTATCCTCAGGACCTCGAACTTTTTTGTTGGACTTTGCGACTTTCATTCCCATCACACAGAACATGGACACACGATGAAGATCAAAGCGCTCACACGCTCCTCGAGCTCGCACCAGGCGCCTGGTAGCGATGTCGCTCGCCAGCCTCGAAACCTCGATCCCGCACTACATCCCTTCGAACGGGCAAGAGAATACACCAGAGCATTGAATGCGACCAAAATGGAGCGCATGTTCGCTGCGCCTTTCGTTGCGCAACTAGGCAGAGGCCACGTCGATGGAGTCTACACCCTCGCAAAGGATCCGCATTCTCTGGACCGAATTGCGAGTGGAAGTGGCGATGGAGTTCTGAAAGTCTGGGATTTGCCCAGTCGGGATGAAGTATGGCAGACGCAAGCACATGAGAATCTGGTGAAGGGAATGTGTTGGACACAAGACCGGAAGTTGTTGAGCTGTGGCACGGATCGTACAGTAAAGCTCTACGACCCGTACAACTCTCCTTCCAACAGCAAGCCTGCGGCGACATGGCTTGGTTCAAATGCCTTCACAGCACTGAGCATACATCGCCACGAGCCCGCATTTGCTGCCGCATCTTCCTCCGCTATCCAGCTCTACGACCTCTCTCGGCCTTCAACGACACCCACACAAACCCTGGCCTGGCCAACCAGCATCGACACCATTACTGCTCTAGCCTTCAACCAGTCTGAAACCTCGCTCCTAGCATCGTGTGCCACAGATCGTTCTCTGGTACTCTACGACCTCCGCACATCTTCGCCTCTCCACAGAAGTATTCTCTCCATGTCTAGCAACAGCATCGCATGGAATCCGATTGAGCCTTTCAACCTTGCAGTCGCCAACGAAGACCACAACATTTACATGTTCGACAGCCGGAACCTCAGCCGAGCCTTGAACGTTCTCAAGGATCATGTCTCGGCCGTGATGTGCGTCAGCTTCAGCCCAACCGGTCAGGAGCTTGTGTCTGCCTCGTACGACCGCAGCATTCGACTCTGGACGCCAACAAAATCTGGACACAGCAGAGACATCTACCACACCAAGCGGATGCAGCGTGTATTCTCTTGCACTTTCACCGGCGACTCGAGCTATCTCTTGTCCGGCTCAGACGATGGTAATATTCGGTTATGGCGGGCAAACGCGAGTGATCGAAGCGGCATTAAGTCTGCACGAGAGAGGCAGAAAATTGAGTACGATGAGGCGTTGAAGGAGCGATGGAAGCACATGCCCGAGATTCGCAGGATTGGTCGCCACAGACATGTGCCCAAGGTCGTGAAGAAGGCAGGGGAGATCAAGGGTGAGGAGTTGCGCGCGATCAAGAGAAGAGAAGAAAACGAGCGGAAGCATTCTAAGAAGGGTTTGCAGAAGCGCAGAAGCGAGCGGGAGAAGATGATTTTAGCGACCGAGCAGTAATCTGCTTGTCATGAGGTTTATGATAGCATTGCGTTGGCGTTTGGGCGGCTTTAGTATGCGTGGCGGTCACATGGAGGAGATCATCGCCATGGTGTATATGAAATTCACGTACCCTATCGAACTTCAGGAGTTGCCTTTCGTCTCGTCTCCAGGCATTGTCCTTCCATCGAGTTGGCTACGTCACGTGAATGGTGTCAGAGCTCAAAATCCGAAGCTCCCGTCTTCCGCTTTCCTTTGACATCGAACTTCCACTTCACCAACTCTTCTTATCATCACACATCTCAAGCATGTCTCGCACCGGAAGCACCACCCTGTATGTCACTGGCTTCGGTCATGGCACACGCGCGCGCGATCTCGCATACGAATTCGAACGGTATGTTGCCCACCAGCGATCACGAAGCACACCCTCGATCGGCCTTGCCCATTGAACTCCCAGAACACCGTCTCGTTCACACTCTTCGCCTCGATCATACTTGCGCCGAGTAGCGCTATGTGATTCCGCGCGAATCCATTGGGCTGGCGGCCTATCCGATCAAGAAATAGCGTGGAGGAACAAGGAAGCGCATACTGACACTTCACAGTTACGGTCGTCTCGTTCGCTGCGACATTCCAGCTCCTCGCACTGCTTCTAGCAGACTGTAAGTCGGACATCCACAGCTTCCATGCGCCTGCTACAATGCTAATCACAAGAACAGCTTCGCATTCGTCGAGTACGAGAGCCGCCGCGATGCTGACGATGCTTACCATGAGATGCACAACAAGCGCATTGGCCGCGATGATCTCCTAAAGATCGAGGTAAGTCTTGCAATGGTTTTCTGCTCGGCTTCATGCATATTGACTCAATGCGCAGTGGGCTCGCACTCCACCTTCAGCCAGCTGGCGCTTCGACACCGGCCGTGATGGCGAGCGTGGTGCTGAACCTCGTGGTAGCGACCGTGGAGACCGTGGCAGTGCTCGAGGAGGTGGCCGTGGAGACGATCGTGGTGTGCGCCGTGATCGCTCTCGTGGCCGCGGACGTTCTGGCAGCCCACCTCGCGCCCGCCGCGCCGAGGACGACCGCGAGCGCGACTACGACCGTGGTGGTGACCGCCGTGAGCGTCGCGACCGTACTCGCAGCCCGGAGGATCGCGACCGCGACAGGAAGATGGAAGACCGTGAGCGCGATGACGACCGCGAGCGAGAGCCCCGTGAGCGTGAGTACGAGCAAGAGAATGGCGCTGCGAATGGCGAGGACCGCAAAGGTGAGTTCGAGACACTCAGCAACAAGACAGCAGTCTTTGACAATTCAGCAGAAGTGAAGGAGGAAGAGCTCCCACCGGCCCACGACGATCTCGACACTGCCGAGTAGACGCACTTCGCCAAGATGATACCCAGCGAGTTGAGCGCACCTGCACGTTACAGAGTGTTCATTCAGCATGAGTTGCGTGCGATGTGGCTCGCAGTACAAAAAGCAGACTGGACGGCGTTTCTTGATTAACAATTGTACTTCAGTATATCCTTCGAGCATACCGAGTTCCCTGGACCACATAGCCACCCCCGAATCGATCGGCATTACGAACGACTTGACTCGCCGTCTTTCCTCCGCCCTTCTTCGTCCCCGTCCTCCACTCGACGCCCAATTGCCTCGCACACGCACCTCGAATGCCTCGTGAATGTCCACCACCGACCGAGCTCGTCGATGCGGCGAAACGTCCTTCTCCTTCGATACCCTACCTACGACCGACACGATACGTTCACGAGTCGCAGCTGGTTGACCATCCGATGATCATGAACGAAGGTGAGCACTGACAGACCACTGAGCGCGAGACTAACACTTCACGGCGATGTGTCAATTGATGCGAACTGACGCGCTCACTCCGTGACGTTCGTGACACCAAATAGCTTCGTATGTGGTAAATCCTCGTTTGAGACTACTCTATATCCTCCGCTCTCTTCGTCGGTGGACTCGTTCGAGGTTTCGAGGTCCCGTCAGCGCTGTACTGGGTCGCCAACGTTAGACTGTCTCGCATGAGATCTGCTCTGACACTCGACGTGCTATCTCGCCCTATTGCAAACTCATCTCCTAGCGAGTTTCTCCCCTTCACGCTCGCCTCCTCTTCTCCCACAATCTCGTGTGCCTCCTTCTTCGCATCTCTTCGCATCTTGCTGTACTTTAACCAATTGTAGCCCGCGATGCTCGCAATGGTCACTATCAACCCGCTCACGTTGATGGGTGAGAGCTCGTCTCCAAAGGTGACCGACGCCGCGGAGATGGTCAACACCTCCTTGAAGATGCCGCATACCGACAGCGTGACCACACTCGTTCTCTTTAGCAGCGCAAACTCCGCCGCGACCATCATGAACGCTAGACATCCCGGGAATAGCATGATCAAGATCCCCAGCAAAGTCCCTTTTGCCGCTGTCAACTCTGCCACTCCTTTCACAATTGCTGCCGGTCCTTCGATCGGTAATGCCAATACCACCAACGCCACAAACATGACCGGCGTGAGGAAGAAGATGCTGGCGAAGGGGTTACTCGTCGCCGGATTCCTCAATAGCAAGATCTGAGTCAAGGACCATCGAAAGCCTGAGCAAAACGACGCTGTCATGACGAGCATAAAGCCCAGCGCGTTGAATGCTGTTTCGCCTGCTACCATCATGATGACTCCCACCGTCATTAGCAGAATGATAGCACAAAGTCGCCAAGTCGGTTTCTCGAGTCGGAAGAGGAAGGCGAATACCAGGACGAATGCGAGCACGGAGGACTTGCACATCGTGAAGAAGGTGAGGGAGATGAAGCGGAGGGAGAAGTTTCCCAGCCCGATGTCCAGAGCGGTGGCGGTGCCGCAGGGGGTGATACGGGTGAAGTAGAAGGATTTGGTCATGAGGACGGGTTTTTCGGCGGGAGGAGGTGGTCCGTCTTCATCATTATTGAGTTGAGAGTAAGCGCCGTCGCGCTTGTGCGCATGTTGGTGTTCGAGGTTGTAGGCGTCCGCGGCGGCTTGTGGTCGGAAGCGAGGGAGGAAGAAGAGGACTGTAGTCGCAAGGCTGAACTGGACCAGCATATGGAGGGAAGTGGTGAACAGAGGAAAGTGGAAGTCCAGTCCTTTATTGCCGGCAGAGAACATCCATTTGTTGTATACGCTGATGCTTATAGAGAAGCTGTACCATAGAAGAATCAAGACTGTATTTATGATCGTGTTCTTGATCAGACTCGCGCGTGCGATGCCTTCTTCCAGTCTCCTCTCGGCTTCGGCTTCGTTGGGTGTGAGAATGTGCTTCTGTTTCCGCCGTCGTGTCTTGCGATGTGATGATTGTGTCAGGCCCGTCTCTTCGTCTTCGGAGTCGTCATCGGATAGTGTTGAGAGCTCGAGTTCCTCTGAACTGGAGGGTCCTCCTATTTCAGAGCTATCGTGTAGCTTGCCGTCGCCAGACTCTCGGGATGCTCGGCGTGGTCCGCCGGCGCTCGCGGCGGAGTCCATGGTGTGCAGTCTCTCCTCATGTACTGTAATGATGTCTCATTCGGCCTGGAAGAGAGCTTTGTGTGTTTCCCAGCATGCAGCTCTTTCTGAGGCTTCCGAGGGCACTCTCGGACGCGACAACTCCGTCGACTCGTGAGGATTGGTAGGCTCGCAGTGCGATCTGGCGTAATGCGGTATGGTATGGTATCGAAAGAGCTGAGCAAACTGCCTATGTCCCTGGCAAACGCAAGGTCAGCAGCTCCTGAAGTTCGACCTGATCTGAGACATGTCACGGCGGATGGACGGAGTGAGGTCCGGCACTACATGGACCCTGACTTGAAGCAGTATTGAGGAGGTCAGAGTCAGACTTCAGTCCTTGCATCAACTCGACAAAGTCGTCGCCAGAACGGACATCTTGGATTCACCTCACATCTGATGTGCGAAGAAGTAGACACGAAGGCGATCGCAGTGTTGCAGTCTTCGGCCAGTCGCCGAACCTCAACTCTTATGCTATGATGGGTGATATGCCTTGTACACCTGCAAGGCGCCCTCAATCGACTGGACAACGCCAAAGAATACAGTCAGCGCAAGAACGGCTATTGCTACCCAGAACGTATACCACTGCGGGCCCTTCCGGCGGTCGTGCCACCACTGCGAGAGCGTCTTCGGCTCGGCCTCATCGAAAACCTGCTTGAGAATGGATAGACGCTCGCCCCAAAAGCAAAAGGCCTCGATCTGGCGATCATCTGCGCGAAGCTTGCGGCATCGAATTGCTTCCCCGTCGAGGTTATGAGCGGACTTCTGCTTCTGGAACCATCGCTGCGTATCGCGATCCGATGCTGGCAAAAGCAGCGCAAGGGTTCGCAACGTCTCCTCGCAAAGATTGGGTGGAAATATGTCGCTACCGTGCCAGAACATCAGCCGAAGAAGCCGGAAGACTACACCTGCTGTACTCACTGTTTGATGTTGTCTAGAAACTTGGCGTGATGAAAGACCAATACTTTCGTGTCATCGTCTCTCAGGCTTAGGTGGGACGACAGGTCGTTGGTCCACTCGATTTTGACTCCTGCAAGGCGCTCCAAATTGCGCGCATTGAAGTTCCTCTCAAGCCGGACTTGCACGCTCGCTATCTGATTAGCGACGAAGACGTCGGCGAGGAAGCTTTGTAAAGAGCCGCTTTTCCAGACCAAGGGCCTGCGAGACGAGAATGCACAAGCCAGCGTCCCTATCTCGGTGCATGTGAGAGCTCTCGCTGCCCAATTGACCGCATTTTCGACAACAGTATATGCTGGGGACCCGGCTGCGGCTGACGAGTTCTTTGGCGCTTGGAGCTCGGCGACGATGTCATCCTTCGTTCGCGATCCGTCGATAAGCTTCATCGCAACGTCGACGAGCTCCTGGTGAGTTGCGACATGTCCGTCGACATTTCCAGAAATGGGGCACAATTCGCCCTGCTCGACGAAGAAAAGGTCGCACTGCTGTGCGTAGTATGCGAGGTAGGCATTGGGCTGCCTTCCAGGAGGCCATCCACCCCACAAGAGATCGAGTAGTCGGACTTTGGCGGCGGAGCTGGGGGCCACGGTAACAGATGTCTCAAGTGAGCTTTTGTCGCTCGCGATGCTCATGATTGTAATAACTCAACTGTGGCGAAGTACGATGAATGAGCGAGGCAATCTAGACATCTACCGTACCCACTTCGCAATGATGTGCGGAGGCCGCCTCGGATCTCGAACCAGTGCGGCTGAGCTGCATATGCACGACGGAGCGGGCGAATCAAAACCTCGTCCTGCTGCTGTACGCAAGCCCACGACCTCAAGTGCTAATCGCTCAACTTCTTCTCTGCTTGTCTCAACCCAACACCTATCGCAAGATGAACTCAGCAACCTCCACTTTGGAAGTCCGTCTCATGCGCGTTTTTGACCGTGTGGTCGACCGACCGAAACCATCGCTACCATGGCCAGACCCAGAAGCCTCCATCGGAATATTCTACAGGACACTCGGACGCCATCATTGCTGGGAGATGCGAGGTCACGCTCGAGAGGCCTACCTACGTCTTGCTGGCGGCATCAAAACTCACCTGGAGCGGCATGGCGACATCGTCTCGGCGACGGTCATCTGGGCGGCCTACATGGTCGGGAAGACAAAGCAGTGTGCTAGCCCAACCGTATTCTTCTGCAGCAAAGATTCACGGGCACGGAAAGCCGTGAGGAACGAAATCGACGGCAGCGGCCTTCTCGCTTCCTATTCTGGATTTCGCACGGGAGACTGTACGAGACCGCCACATCTGGACCAAATGAGACAACTTGCAATGGGAGACTCCGATGTCGCAGGCGAACACTCGGCAGACAGCGACACGACTTGTTACAACCCGATGGGCCGGCGCATACATGTCAAGTCGACTGATGGATGGGCTGCTCCCGCCACCGTCGGAGCCATTGTGAAGTCCGATGAATTGCTTTACTTCACCACTGCAGCTCACGCCTTTGACGAGTTTGAAGACGATTTATTCGAATGTGAAAGCCCGACAGATTCCGCGTTTGAATGGGACATCGACGACGATCAAGACGAATCTTTGGTACCTGATGTACGATCGAGCGCAGCATGTCTTTCACCAGGATCTAAATCGACAAAGGCAGATGGAGAGGATCGCAATCACGGAGATGTTTCTTTCTTCAATAAAGAAGATGTTAGATTTTCCTCGGCGAACCGGCGAGAGTCTTGTCTGGACTACTGCTTAATCGAGTTGAAGCAACAGGATTTGAGGTTGTGCCACGGCAACCCGGCGGCAAATTCCTGCTATCATGACATCTTGCCGAGAGGTGTAGCTTCGGAAGGGCCTCTCGAGGGAGAAGTCATTGCGTACACAGGTTCGAAAGGCGCAACTCAAGGTAAGTTAACCGGAACGCCTGCTTTTATGACTTTGGCCGGCGGTCATATTACCCAAGAGCTCTGGACTGTGCATCTTGATGACACTCTGGAGAACGGAGACTGTGGCTCAATGGTCATCGGTGCCTCAAGTGGCAACCTCGAAGGCCACATCATAGCTGGAGACCCCGACAACGGATCGGCACTCATTGTTCCCGCGTACCAAATGCTCAAGGATGTTCAGCTCGGATTCGACAGCAGCATTCGCCTTTTGACAGTAGAACACTGCTCCGAGCTAGAGCAAAACGTTCCTCACCACACCAGCAGCGCCCAAGGTCCTGCCGACGGTGCGACTGCTGACGACGTCGCTGTTGGAGAATCAGGTACACGTCAAACTTCCGATGACTGGGCCGCGGACGTCACCAAACGATTCCGCCGCATGCTTTCGGAGAAACGCATGGCAAACCTCAAGATTTGGCATATCACGAAAAGCCAAAGCGTTGAGTATCGACCTCTCAGCCAATACGACATGTCCTCAGGTCGACCAGGACGCAGCTCCGCCGGCTTCTCACACAGTCCTGCTTCGGGGCTTAGCCCAGTGCCTAATCGCTCGCCCTTTGGACAACAATTCAGTCCCGAAACCATGCGACCTGCAGATATTCAATCAGCACTCTCACGCTATGACAGGGAAGCGCCCATGGCTAGTAAGTCAATGGCCCTGTGTACTTTATGCAATACAAATACTGATGCGTCTGCAGAAATCGACCTATATCGAACAAAGTCAAATCCGTACGCATTTTCACGTCCGCCTTCTCCAGTTCTTGGGGGTGGCCGTGATCGTTCTCGCTCCCGCGGACGATCTGATCCCAGCTTTGATGAGAACGATGTCAGCCTGATCGAGCAATTGTACCAGATGGAGAGAAACATGGTGCATGCTCCTCCTATGAAGGTAGAGGAAGATGCTCGGGCTTTCTCGTCGCGAACTGAGGGGGAAGCCGTTGCGCAGTCATCTACCGCGAGAGATAGCTCTGGCTCCGACCCTGCGGGACAAGTAACTCCATCACGCTTCAGCCCCAGGAGCCATCCCCTGGTGGACGTATCAGGCATCTCTTCAACCACTGCGACCACTCTTCCGCACACTCTCCACCTTACAAATATCCCGCGCGAATCTCTGAGCCCTAGCACGAACAAAGACCTCCGATTCCGAAAGCTTCTTATGTCCTTGTCAAATTCACCGTGCAATTGGGAGGACCCTGTTTTACTGGATGCCGCTCTTGCAAAGATCCCTCTGCAGTACATCTACGACCAAGCCCAAGCCAAGGTAGACGCTCTCCAAGCCGTTGCTTCGCTGCTTGGGAAGGTAGCGAAGCCAGCGTGGGGCCATCAAGACTGTGTGATCCGCGCCCTGATGACATGGTTCAAACGAGACTTCTTCCAGTGGGTCAATAATCCTCGATGCCCGGTTTGTGAATCTACGACCACCGCGCTTGGCATGATCCCGCCTACTGTTGGTGAGAGCACTCGCGGTGCTACTCGAGTCGAGTTGTTCCGATGCAGCAATACTGTAAGTATCAATTCATGCAACATTGGCAACAACTTGGTCCGCACTTCGATTGGCGGGCCACCGAAACCTGAGCCATGAAAACGTGTACTGACGAGACGAGTAGATGTGTCAGGCACACGAGAGGTTCCCTCGATACAATGACGCCTTCGTGCTTCTGGAGACCAGAAGAGGTCGAGTTGGCGAATGGACAACGTGCTTCACAATGCTTTGTCGGGCCTTGGGGAGCCGAGTACGGCTGGTCTGGAGTGCTGAGGACCACGTTTGGACCGAGGTATACAGCGTCCATCAGCAACGATGGGTGCACGTTGATGTTGCGGAGGGAGCGTGGGATAGACCGACGCTTTACACTCAAGGTGAGCTACCCGAGCATGAAGATACCTTTGACCATAGAACTAACAATGGCTCAAATTTAGAATGGGGCAAGAAGCTATCTTATTGCATCGCTTTCTCCGTCGATGGCTGTTGCGATGTCACAAGGCGATACGTTCGCGACCCGGACATGTATGGAAACCCGCGGACGAAGTGCGCTGAAGAAGTCTTGTGGCACATCACTCGAGAGATCACGGCCATGAGGCGCACCGACCGTGACGTGCAAGAACTCCTGATAATCAGGGCGGAGGACAAGCGAGAAGAGCTCGCATTGCAACGGCTCGCGATCGAGGCTCTCATCACCCGAATGCTGGAAGAATATGATGGACGCCCACGGCATAGCATCAAGGGCCATGTCGCGAGACGCAGCGAAGCGTCGCAACGCATCGGAGGAGAAAAGGCCGCAGCAGTCATCGAGGAATCGCAGCGTCGAGCTCGTTTCGGAAGTCAATTCTGAGATAGCTCGAGGACAGGCTACTTCAAAGCATGTGTAGTAGAGAAGGCACATGAGGGTCAAGAACCAACATCTTCCAGGTCAGCAAGACGTATACCTTAGGCGTAGTCTTGAAGTCTTGATTATGCATCGAAAGGCTGTCATGCCGCTGTAAACACCCATCTAGTTGAAGTTGAAAGCATTCCGACAAAGCGGACATGTACTCGCGTTACTGCTCTTGAACCACTTGAATAGACAGCTCGCGTGGAACAAGTTCTTGCAGGTCTGGCAGCGCTTCGTGGGCAGCTCCTTGGCTCCGCTGATGATGGAGTAGCAGATGGCACATTCCGTCTGGCCCTTTAGGGTACCGCTGACGTTCTTGCGCCAGGCGGCGAGAGCGTCTGTGATGCTGCCGTTCTGTAAAAGACAGTGTTAGTAGAGTTCTCACTCGTGCAGAGGGTATAGTCCGACTTACTGAGAATGTGATGACGCCCTGACAATTGCGCAGCCAGCTCTGCCACTTCTCCTCCTTGACTGCCACACGGTTCACGCTGGTCACCTTCGCCGCATCCAGAGGGTACGCTTCGGGCAGCACGACCTTGATAGCCATGTGCTGTTCATCCACCAAGTACGCAACGTTGACTTCTCGGCTTCGCATGCCAACCTTGACAGTCATATTCTCATAGTCTGGATCGTCCTTGACGCTCTTCTCCGCCCAATCAGCGACTTCTTGCAAGCTGGAGGTGATGGTCAGTGGACTAATGTACTTCGCGGTCCAGGTCTCGATGATCTGAGGAGTCTGACGGCTGCGGATGTCGAGAACATAGGCTTTGACCAGGCTGGGCAGATGGGTAAGGGCGAGGTAGTAGAGATGTGTAAGTAGCCACTGGACATCCCTCTCGACATTGGGTTCTGAGTCCGAGGTGTACTGCTTGACGTCAAACTTGGATGCGTCTACTGGTCGTCCGCGAGTGTGGCCCAGAAAGTCAAACGTCAGGCTCAACAGACCACTCACGTAGCCACCATCTTTGAGCTGCTCCACATAGTCTGTCTTCACCCGATAGCTGGAACCATTGAAATGTTCGAATAGAACTCGCCAGCTGTTGAGGAAGCCTTGCAGTTGAAGAGGCATCGCGACGTCGAATGAAGCATCAGCCAGCGTGTCGAGTGTCGGTGCTTCGATAATAAGAGACAGCAGCTCGTCGGGTAGTTGTGCCGTTTTGTTCTCCAGCGCAGCATCGAATGAAATTTGCTCCTGAGCTGCTGGAATATGCTTCTGGAGCAATGTGAAGGTGGCGCTCTGAATGGCGTGTGAAGGAGCGTAGAGGAGTGGGAATAGGTCTTCCGCATCGTTCAGGGACTTGACGGACGTCTTTGACAGCGTTCGTGCGAGTAGTTCGTTGGTGATCATCAGCGGCTGATGATGCAGATCGGAGACATCGCTGGATGATTTCAGCAAGTTCACCAGACCGTTCAAAGACTGATCCTTGTTCTCCTTCGTCGTCTCTACAAGATCGTCGTTGGGCTCTTCTGCCCTCGTAAGCTGTTCAAGTGCGCTGTAAAGTCTCAGTGAGGCGTTGATGACAAGGATCTTGCTCTCCGAAACAATCGGATCGTCGTCTGTCGATGGCGATGCACTCCACAAAGATATCAGAATCTTTGTCACTTGTGCCCAGTGTTCTCCGTACATGTCAGACATGCTCGGCAGCAATGAGGTCAGGACCTTTAAGACCTCAGCTTTAACGGCCAATGATGTTCCTAATTCCAGCCATGCGATGATGTGCTTGACCATGAAGACCATTCTATTCTTCGCGATAGTGGAGCTGATATCGTCCTGAGAATTCAAGATAGCATTGAGAATGACGAGCGACCCAAGCCCATCGCTCTCCTTTGCTTCGATGTCAAGAGCGGTGAGGTCGGCGACCAGCTCGTTGCACAGTCGAGTGAGATACTGAGCGCCTGTGAGCGGCTGTGCGTACTCCACGATGTACGCTGTAAGCGCAAGCGGATCTTTGCTGGCGCGAACAGTGCGCAGAGTGTCTTCGCAAGATTTGTTCAGATCGGTGCCGTGTCCCTGTAATTCAAAGATGTTCTCGTGCGCCTTGACTGCCGCGAGAGACGCATAGTATGCGAGGGGCGAAAACTTTCCGGAGTCCGCCTTGAGCGTCGAAAGACCGGCGAAGAATTCATCCTCGTTCTTTGCGGAGACTTCTGCAAGTACAGCATGGGCATCTCTCACAAACTCCATGATCTCATGCTCCAATGCTTGCGCTTCGCTTGGAAGCCACATCGCATTCGCGCCTTTGATACTCAGACAGTCTTCGACCAGCAAGACGCAGACGCTAAGAAGCGCCACATATGCCGATGCGTGCCCGCTAGAGAAAGAGGCGATGTCAGCGCCGATCGTTGACGCCAGGTACATGGACATCCTGAGGGCCTGCGAGAGTCCTTCGCCATCGTATTCCACTGCTTGCGACGGCTTTGAGGGTTCCGACCGCAGAATATGCACAGCCCCGCCGAGCGGACTGTGAAGTCCAAGAGACTCTTTCGGAGACTTGATCACTGCGATCGTTGCCCGTCGAAAGACGTCGATGTTTGGCAGGCTGTGATTGTTTTTGCCACTCTCTGCGTTCACCTTACTGCCCAGTTCCAGAACAGTGTCCATCGGCAGTGATTGTGACGAGACTTTCTCAAGATTGTGGAGGATCATGTCGAACCGTGCACCGGTTGCTTCGCTGCCAAGCGTCGATGTCAGTTTTGACGAGAGCGCAGCTGCCTTTTCGGCCACGCTGTCGTCTGCAGACTGCTCCAGTCTCAACACAATTGGCATCAGTTGTTCGCCTGCTCCATTCGGGCTGGACATGAACGCTTTGAGCGCTTGCTGGTTGGCGGAGGCGATTTTGTCGAAGGTTGTGATGGCCACCTGCTGTTCCGGCCCAGAAAGCGAGAGAGAGTCCGTCAGTTGCGAAAGAAGGCGATCAGACGTCTCAGAGGCTACGACACCAAGCTTCATAAGGTCCGAGAATAGGTTTGCAGAAGAAGCATCAGCGTGAGCAATCGCAAGTGTTGTCAGAAAGCTTTGCAGTACTTCAGACGATCGCGCAAGCTCGACCGCTTGCAAAGGAGTGTTCATCGGAAAGAACGCATGCAAAGCCTTCGTCTTCGAGTTGTCTGTGTCGTCACCCCTGAGTATGGCCGCCAGTGTCGTATCGAAGACTTCTTGAAACTCAGACTCTGAAACGACTGCATACAAGCAGCGGGTCAAATGCCGTTGGGCCGGACTGTATACCAGACTTGGCATATCATTCTTCAAGAATGCGAGCAATGTGTTCTTGAAATTCTGATCCCTCAACAGTTCAGAGGAGCACGTCCGTAGTTGCTGCTCGACAATAGCAGCCGCTCCATACGGCTTGCCGTTGCGAGTCTTCAGCAGCGCAATTGCCTCACTCAAAATCTTCGCGTTGGCGTCGGCAAAGACAGATCTCGTAGAATCAGGCAAGTCATATGCGGTGGCATACAATTCTCTTTGGAGGTCAGCCCACCTCTCGCCTGTGGTGGCAACATGCTTTTGCGATTTGTCAAAGTCTTTGGACTGCTCTGGCTGGGAAGTTTTGGCGCTTTCGATGAGTTTGTCAGCGTACGCCGGCCATTCGCGCTCTAAGAGCGGCCCAAAACCCTTGACCATGGCAGCCTTGGATACTAGTTGAGCTGCTTTTGCGCCAGTCACGTTCCACTGAGAAGTTTCGTCCGAAGGTTGCAGGTATTGGCTGATAGGAGGCACTGCGAAATTTTGGAGAATTTTGTCACAGTCTTCGCTTGACAGCTGCCGAGCCGCGAGGTCAACGAGCGTGAAGTATGCTGGCCATGCGGCGGATGCGTTGAAGCGCTCTTCCTTCCTCGTAACACCATCTCGTGCTGCAAGCAGTAGATCCGCAGATTCATCGTACGATTTCGGCAGCACTTCAGCTGGCAATATCTGGAAGACGTTGCTCATAGCGTCCCAAAAGCCTGGAGGTCCGGAGTATGATCCGGTTTTGAGACACTGCCGGAGGCGTGACATTGCGGGCTTCTTGCCAGTGTAAGCTTCAGTCCACGCCGTAGGAAGTTCTCTTGTAAGGACATGCAAGGTCTGTGCGTAGTCCAGACTCGATCCAGTCTGATCTGAAGGTAGAGCTTTGTAAAGGAACGCATGCGAGACCAGCTTCAAGTTGTCGCTAACGAATGCGGGCTGTTTGTTCAAGCATACTCGGACCAAACGATGAAGTGCCTTCCGAACGGTGGAGTCTGAATGCGCAGCGTTCTCCCAAAAGCCTTTGTCGCCGAACACTGCTTCGTAAAGATAGCTTTGTTTCGCAACTTCTTCAGATGGCAGATGTTCCAGTAGACTCGAGACAACGGAGATGCTGGTGGACACAACCCGCGCATGTGTTGCTTGAGCGTCTTCTACGCTCACAGCACGCTCATCACTTAGTGTCTGTGCAGTCTCATTGAGAAGAGCATCTCGGCAATATTCCAGAATGGCCTCCTGGAAAGCTTTCCGAAGACCTTGAATCTTCTCCTGATTTGGGAACACCGTTGACAAAGCATCCTGCGCAGCCTTCGCGGCAGCTCGATCGTTGTCAAATAGTCCCGAGAGCCAGGCGCCAGCGATCTTGGGCAAATGCTTCGCCACACGCTTCCCACATTTTGCGCATAGCTGACCGTTCAAAGAATGCGCCAATTGACGGACCCTGCGGGCATTGTCTATCGACAGACGAGGAAATAGACGGACCCAAGTCTCCAAAAGTGCATCACTGATATCATTGTCCGTCACAAGCCCGGCCTGCAGATCCTCCAATGCCTTGGTCTTTGTCGTGCTGTCCTTCTTCGTGAGATTCTTCAAGGCAACCACAACGTTAGCATCACTGATACCAGAATAATCGAGAGGCTCCTGAATATATGACAATGTCGATGATTGTGTCGAGCCGAATCCCGAATTGCCAAAAGTGCCCACTCGGCCACTGCTTGCTTGCGACTTGAATTTCCGGCTCATGATGACGAAAGAAACAGCTTTGGCCCGATTCCTCAACACTCCTGTGGTCGATCTGTCGAGCTCCGGACTGAATGCCGCTGCAAGGAAAGTCGCGCAAAGGAGGATTAGGGAAGGAGATGAGGTGAATGTAAAAGCTGAGGTTATTCGACGTTGACGGTTTAGGTTCTCAATTTTGGCAATGACGCTCCAACGAGATAAGGTTGGCGCTAGCATCGCAGCGGCTTACTTAAGCAGGTACTAGCTCCGATCGCTGCTGAAGTCATCTTCAACATTCGGCCATCAATAACATTCACCTCCTCCTCATTGAACGCTTCCAGAGACATCAAGGCTGACCCGGACACGAACGCGCATACCATCGGCTGTGCTTCTGATCGTAACTGCTATGTTGTGGCGAGCATGATCGAGATTGTTCCGCCCACCACCTTCGCTCTTCATTCAAGATGAAGTTCTTCATCGAGGACCTCCCGGTCCTCTTCCCGTATCCCAGGATCTACCCGGAGCAATATGCATACATGTGCGATCTCAAGCGCACGCTGGACAGCGGAGGTCACTGCGTACTGGAGATGCCTTCGGGAACAGGAAAGACCGTATCTCTGCTATCGCTCATCGTGGCGTACCAGCAGTTCTACCCAGAACATCGAAAGCTCATCTACTGCTCTCGTACGATGTCCGAGATTGAAAAGGCTTTGGCGGAATTGAAGGCTTTGATGAAGTATCGGGCAGACCAGCTGGGCGAGGTGGAGGACTTCAGAGGTCTTGGTCTCACAAGTCGAAAGAATCTCTGTTTACATCCGTCGGTGAAGCGTGAGAAGAGTGGCTCAGTGGTGGACTCCAGATGTCGAAGTCTGACGGCTGGATTCGTGAAGGAGAAGAAGGAGCGGGGAGAGGATGTTGACCTTTGCATTTATCACGACAACCTGGATCTGCTGGAGCCGCACAATCTCATCCCGCCTGGCGTTTGGACACTCGACGGGATGCTTCGATACGGCGAACAGCAGAAGCAATGCCCATACTTCACAGCAAGACGAATGATGCCGTTCTGCAATGTGATCATCTACTCCTACCACTATCTACTGGATCCCAAGATCGCCGAGAGAGTATCGAAAGAGTTGTCAAAAGATTGCATCGTGGTTTTTGACGAAGCTCACAACATCGACAACGTTTGTATTGAATCTCTGAGCATTGACTTGACAGAGGACTCGTTGAGGAAGGCCGCTCGAGGAGCCAGCAACTTGGAGCGGAAAATTACCGAGATGAAGGATACTGATGCTGAAAAGCTTCAGAACGAATATGCAAAGCTGGTGGAGGGTCTGCGAGAAGCAGATGAGGCCCGAGACGAAGGTGCCTTCATGTCAAATCCGGCGCTCCCAGATGATCTGCTCAAAGAAGCCATTCCCGGCAATATTCGACGAGCGGAGCACTTCACTGCATTCTTGAAACGCTTCATCGAGTACCTCAAGACGCGCATGAAAGTTCTGCATGTCATCTCCGAGACACCTCCTTCCTTCTTACAGCATCTGAAGGAACTCACATTCATCGAGAAGAAGCCTCTACGCTTCTGTGCCGAACGACTCACCTCACTTGTGCGCACGTTGGAGCTCAGCAATATCGAAGACTACCAGCCATTGCAAGAAGTCGCGACGTTCGCAACTCTTGTCGCCACCTACGACACAGGCTTCCTGCTCATCCTGGAGCCCTATGAATCTGATACCGCAACCGTCCCGAATCCCATTCTCCACTTCACTTGTCTCGATGCCGCGATCGCAATCAAGCCAGTCTTTGACCGCTTCAGCTCGGTCATCATCACGTCGGGAACTATCTCTCCGCTCGAAATGTATCCCAAGATGCTGGGTTTCACCGCAGTGGTGCAAGAATCATATGCAATGACACTCGCCAGACGCTCTTTCTTACCCATGATCGTTACGAGAGGTTCAGATCAGGGTCAAATGTCCTCCGGCTTCCAAACTCGAAGCGATCCCGGCAACATTCGCAACTACGGCGCTTTGATCATTGAGTTCTCGAAGCTGACGCCCGATGGCATCGTGGTCTTCTTCCCTTCATATCTGTACATGGAGAGTGTCATCTCAATGTGGCAGGGAATGGGAATCCTCGACCAAGTCTGGAAAAGCAAATTGATCCTGGTCGAGACACCAGATAGTCAGGAAACCTCTCTTGCGCTCGAAACGTACCGAACAGCCTGCAGCAACGGCAGAGGCGCAGTGCTACTCTGTGTCGCCCGTGGCAAAGTCTCTGAAGGCATCGATTTCGACCACCACTACGGTCGAACCGTGCTATGTATTGGCGTACCCTTCCAATACACCGAGTCCAGGATTCTTAAAGCTCGTCTTGAGTTCTTACGAGAGACCTACCGCATCAGAGAGAACGACTTCCTATCCTTCGACGCCATGCGACACTGCGCCCAATGTCTGGGTCGTGTCCTGCGCGGTAAGGACGACTACGGAGTCATGGTGATGGCGGACAAGCGATTCGCCAAGAAGCGCACGCAGCTCCCGAAGTGGATCGGCAGCGCGATGATGGAAAGCGACGCAAATATGTCGGTCGACCAGGCCGTTGCTGCGGCGAAGAAGTTCTTGAAGAACATGAGTAAGCCGTTCCCCGCGAAATTGCAGGATGGCATCAGTACGTGGAGCTACGAGGACTTGATGGAGCACCAGAGTAAACAGCATGCGCAGGAGAAGCTGCAGGAGCTGAATGGCGGCGCCGATATTGATGGGTATGCAGGCGACCAAGTCATGGCTGACGCTCAGCGCAACGGTGATGATGATGAGTTCGACATGGGCGAAGACCCTGACATGAGTGCTGCGATGATGGAGTTGGATGCTTGAGATAACCCAGTCCTGTTATCATATCAAGTTATGCGGCATTGACGATGTGCCCGCCGAGAGAAATTAAATGGCTAATATGCACTGATCGTTTCCATCCCCAATACATCTCCCATCATTGCTCTCCGTCTCTTAGATACAAGAATCTTTGATATCGCTGGTATGTCCACCGTCTGCAAGCTTTGCCCCAGATCATCATGGGTACAGTCGTCATCTGGAAAACAAAAGACAAAACACCAATCGCAATAAATGTGTCGGCCAATCCACTAGCCTCGATCCAATAGCCTGCGATGTCGTTAGCTTTGGTCTTTTGATCATGCACAAACGCTGAAGACTTACTCGTCGTGAAAGTGAAGAGACAAGCCAGTGTATTGTTAATGACAGCCACGCCGACCATTCCTTCCAGCACCATATCGGGGTATGCATCCATCAAATAAGCCATCGACAAATCGCCCGCACAACCAAATCCAAAACCAATCATTCCAAGTCCGACATACGGCGCCGGCCACGCTGCGCCTTTCGACGAACTGATACCGAACAGCATCAGCCCAGCTGGATTGATGAAGGCTGAGGCAAACATAAGCCACAAGCGATCTTCCGCTTCGGAAATGCCATTTCGGCCAGGCCTCTTCGCCATCCATCGCACAAAGACGTCCGAGAACCAGCCACCGTATACACAGCCGATCGCCGCACCAATCAATGTCGGAACATTCATGATTGCTACAGCCGAGTTGGAGTAGTTCCACGGCGGACCATAGTAATTGTCCTCTTCCACCGTAAGGTAGAATGTAAGCCAGGCGTCTTGAGCTCCCCACTGTAGACCAGAGTAGATGACGGCGGGAAAAGTGAACACTCGCAGAGTATGAAAGAGGCGGTGAAAGTATTGCTTGAAGCCAGTACCGATCATGTTGGGAGCTGGAGTAATAAGAGCGATGCGCTCGCGGTAGGTTCGACGCCGGTCCATTGGGATCGTGTCGCTATCGGTCGAGCCTCTGGCGTCCAGCTGGCCCTTGTCGTCTTTCTTCTCATCGGCAAGTGTCTCTACAGGTTGCCCGCCGAGATGACGCCCGAGGATGGCCTCTCGATGGAACGCAGTCTCCTCCAGTCCAAAGTAGAATGTAACGAGAGTGGCAGCGGAGATGATAAGACCTGTCCAGCCGACCCATCGCCAGGCATCTGCAGCGATGTATCCTGACACCAAAGGACCCAAGAACGTCCCGACGGACGTTGCGAGAATGTACACACCCAGAACTGAGCCGCGCTGATGTTGGAAGAACAGGTCGGACAAGGATAGTTGCGCCAGTGCTTCTGCGCAGCCCTCGGAAGCACCAACGAACAATTGGCACCAAATCGAGTCCTGGACCCCTTGGATGTTCGCAAACCATGCCAGACCAATAATAGAGAACCCCAAGCTTATCAGATACTGAATGCGTCGTCCGTAGAGCCAAGGCATCGGACTAGCCAACAAAGTCCAGTACCCGATGCCAAGAAACAGCACTCCGGCGGCTGTATTAGCAACGCTGTAGTGAATACCAAGTTCTTCCAGCATTCCATCGCCAGCTGCCCCAGCGCTGTTCGACGTGGCTGCCGTGAGGCCAGTGATAAAGAGCACGAGTGTGGCATGCCAGTACTTCCGCCATGGCGACCAGTTTAGAGGATCGTTCGGGCTTGTGGTCGGCGGAGGCGTTAACGTGATCTCTTGGTCGCGGAGATGTCCTCCATCCTGTACGAAAAGTTGGAGGGTTCCAGGCAGGACCTCCGGAATGGGATAAGTCGTAGTAGACATGTTTCGTCCGCCCAAAATTCCCTTGTCCTCGAGGTGAAGTGGCTTCCTTAGAGCGGCGAAAATTGACGTGTCACTGGTATGTCTCCTCAGCACCACACCAGTGCCCTTCAAGAAGAGCCCATGCGGTCAAACCTGCGAGTGAAGAAGAGAAGCAATTCACGTCGCGCAATTTCTTATCTTGCGATACATCACGGGCCGGAACGGCCGATCATCCTTGAAATCCTTGCCGGGTACAGATCTTTGGCGCTAGTGCGAGCGGCACTCGCCTACCTTATGCTGACGTCTTGACTCCTTGAGTCCACCTTTTCATCGACAGTCAACATTGCTCAGCATTCGTACCTCAGCGACCAAATCATCTCCAGTAAGGCGCATCAGACTTCTTCCTCCAGCAAGTAGTGTGCGATCAAAGGGAAGACAATGGTAGCATCCGACTCGATGACGAACTTCGGAGTGTTCTCATTAAGTTTTCCCCACGTAATCTTCTCATTTGGCACCGCACCACTGTAGGAACCGTACGACGTGGTGGAGTCGGATATCTGTGCAAAGCACGCCCACAGAGGGCACGGGAGTTCGAGGTCCTTGTGGATGAGCGGAACAACGCAAATGGGAAAGTCGCCCGATATGCCGCCACCGATCTGGAAAAATCCGATAGGCGATGTCGTCGAAGTCTTCCGGTACCAAGCAATCAGCGAATGCATTTGCTCGATACCGTTCTTCATCAACAACGGCGAGCTGACTTTGCCTTGCAGAGTGCAAGCAGCAAAGAAGTTGCCAAGGGTAGAGTCTTCCCAGCCGGGAGTCCAGATGGGCAGATCCTTCTCAGCAGCAGCCACCAGCCAAGAATCCGCCGGGTCGATCTGATACTTAGATTCGAGGCGATTGGAGCGTAAGATCCGATAGAACATCTCGTACGGAAACAGACGCTCATTGTTTTTCTCCGCTTCCTGCCACACATCGAGAACCTGGTGCCGGATCTTTTCGAACGCTGTGTCCTCTGGAATGCAGGTGTCGGTGACGCGGTTCAGGCCTTGATCGTGTAAGTCCATCTCTTCTTTGGCGGTAAGTGACCGGTAGTTGGGAATCCGGCGATAGTGCGTGTGCGCGACAAGATTGAATATGTCCTCTTCGAGATTGGCTCCGGTCACACAGAGGGCATGAACTTTGTCTTGTCGGATGAGCTGACCCACAGACAAGCCCATCTCAGCAGTACTCATAGCACCGCCCATCGTGAGCAGCATCTTGCCGCTTTGGTCCAGCACAGCCTGCCAGCCATCTGCAGCATCCACAACCGTGGCTGCATTGAAATGGCGGAAGTTGTGACGAAGGAACGTCTTCATGGAAGACATTTTGCAATCAGAGGGGTTGTTGTGAGGATAAGCAGAGAGAGTGTGTGTGTGGTCCTGTCTCGGAGATTGTTCTGGATGTGAGCGAAAAATGCACGAAAGCAGACGGTTGATTGTAGTAGTCCTGAGTGGTCAACATGAATCGTCATGTCTAAGGTGTGTTTGACGGTTGCTGAATATGACGGACCTTTGATGAAATGTGACGAGCTCACTGATGATGTTGAGATTACTAGTCATGATGAAAGCGGGGGGCCCAATCAGCTGGTAGTGAATACCTTTAGTCAGTAGCATTCTCGGCTTCAACCACCGAACTCTGAAGGAGCAAGCTAGCGGCTGATCTTTCTTTTTTCCTCTTTGGGAAGTTGCCAAGCCGTTCTACAAGGATCCATCAATGAATATGACGAGCCTCGTTACTGAAGAGAATTTCTTCGACGACTTACTCGACCGCTCAGGATCGCAGAAGACCGGTCACTGGAGCAGGATCCAATGCCTCCCCCTGATGGCGATACGGACGATTCTTTACTAGTGTAGGCTCGGGAACACGGCGATCTTTGCTCATGACAGGGCGTGTGCACGGCACGGCTAGTCGATCACCCCACGGGCATAAAATCCCGCATGCACGAGATGACTTTTGGCGCACCGAAAAGAGTGATTACGCAATGTGGTTAGAGCAGGTTGGCGCGGACAGACCGTTCGATGCTTGTCACAAGGCTTATTTCCTGACGATGAGACGACGAGAGGGTAGGTAGGCAAAATTGCGTCCAGAAATGCGCCCCGAAATTGCTCGTGTGATGTGTCAACCAGTGGTACACCGCTGGGTGCGTCTACCTGCTGAATACTAAACACAAGGTATCAATGCAGGAGAGTCCGATGCAGGCGGAGCAAGATGGTACTGTGTTATCATACTAAACCACTGGATTACGGAGAAGCGCGGACTTTTGTTCACTCGCACATGCACAGAGCGTCCCCACTTGAAGCTCACTCCCTACCGAAAAACAGGAGGAGAAACTGCCCTTGTACGGCCCAAGCTTGCTAGGGCGTGCATTCTCTCCTCTCTTACTGTTGCTCACGTCCTGTAGCTGCACGTAGCGATGGAAAGAGCAAAACACTCTGTAGCGATCCTGATTGATATGATAGATCGTTGTCGAAGGCAATGCCCATCTACATGTTCCATGGAAGTATACTCTACAACGAGGACCCCAGCCTCTGGCCGCTCAACTCGCTATTGCCATTCCAGGTCTGCTTTTCATCGTCCCGCTCCAAATTGTTGACGTAAAGGATCCGCCGCTCATCCGAGAACCCATTGAACCTTGTTGCAGTTGACAAAGTATAAGCTATCATCGACAATTCGTCAGTGTTGGGCTTGCCTCCTTTAGAGTTTGGACAGAGTCATTCTGCTTACCTCCCATGTTCTCGTACATCAACCAGTCCCCTACTTGAACGCGGCACGGGAATGCTGCCCTTCGCGAGATGAGATCAGTACTGTCACATGTTGGTCCCCAGATCGAGTAAGTATGCGTTCCCTCCTCCAGGACATTATTGGTCCGTGAGACCGGAACCAGAATAGGGTGGAACTCCTCCTTTTCGATGATGCGATTCATGAACGACTTGTACACTCCATCGTTCTGGTAAAGCATGTGCTGCCAACTGCAGGAAGTACGGCAGGGTTGTTCATGCGTGTCGTTCTCTCTCAGGGAAATCACCTGAGTGAACAGGGTATAAGCATCTTTTGCGAAGAATCGACCCGGTTCAGCGATCAATTTGGTATGGGCTGGGAACCGGGCTCGAGCGATGGCTTCTTTTACCGCCGTCGCCATTGATATGAAGGATTTCGAGGAGGATTGAAAGCCACCGCCAATGTCCAAGATCTCCATGGGCATATGCAATGATTCGGCCAGGTCCCAAGCGTACCGGGCACTCTCAATAGCTGCACGAAGGCTGTCTAGGTCTGAAGCGCCAGAACCTGAACAGCAAGTAAGTCGGGGGGGAGTGATTCAAGAAATGGAAAGCTCTCACCAACGTGGAAGCTGATTCCAACAACATTTAGTCCAAGAGCATGGGCTTTGTGGAGGAGAGACGCAACGGAACAGCGTGTAGCACCAAACTTGTCTCCAAGCGGTACCAGCGCTGTTGGATCGTTTGCATATATCCGGAGCAAAAGTCTCGCATTCGGCATCAAGATCTTGATCTTTTCGAGCTCACTGTGGTTGTCAAAGGTTGTCGTGGTGAGGCCTTCTCGGGCGGCAAAAGCCAAAGCAGAGGGTGCTTTGCATGGGTTTGCGAATATTATGTCCTTTGATCGTACACCGGTAGCAAGCGCAAGATGCATTTCAGCGATCGAGGCGCAGTCAAATCCGGAGCCAAGCTGCGCCAGTAGTCCGAGTAGGTTTGGATCAGGATTGCATTTCACGGCTTTGGTAATGTTAGCTAAGGGCTCCAGACATCTCTAATTGCAGTAAGGACGAACCATAGAAAGGACGAACGGCCGGCAAGTGTGTATTCCATAATTCGAACTGTTTGACAACCCGGCCGAAATCTGCTAGGAAGAAGGAATCCTCGGATTTCAAGCAGTGGTCCGCTGCAATGCTAAGCAGGTCAAGCATCGTTGCTGAACGTAGTGTCAAATCTCACAATCTGGTCCAAAGCCATGAGGTACGATCGATGAGATCGAAAGGCGAGGCTCTGTTGCCGTTAGCGAATCGCAATGAAGGACGAACAATATAGGAATCAGACATCGAGGCATAGACATGGAGCTTCTGCTTGAGCCGAAAGGGACCGCGGAAATCGCGGGAATGCGTGACACGAGCACAGGGAAGGAAAGACATCGTCGTAACCTTAGCAGTATACCGAGAATCTAGGTAAACTAAGGAACCATGAGTTAGCTTAGAAAGGGTCGACTCAGCGGCCGAGTACTCTTCTACTTACATCGATAGTTTCAGGGCTAAGACTAGACTTATTTGCTTATTGCGCACCTTCGCCGATCATCTACAACGACGCCGACCCTCGGAGCCGAAAGACAGGCGATCGATCGCTCACCGCAGATACTCCCTCCAGCTCAGCTCGATAGTATCGAATACAGGCTACACTTGCCCTGCTCCACTATTCCGGAGACATTACACTCCTGACATCGCCATAGCACTAGATCTAGAACACATACGATCACGGCCGGTCTTTGTGATCGGAGCGCTCAGCTTTTGTCTATTCACAGTAAGTGAAACGACCATATACAACTTTACAATGCTTCGCAAGCTGACACAGCTTCGCAGCATACACTGCTTTACGGCTTCGTAAGACTCGCAAATCCGAAGTCGCAGTCGTTGACTGATCTCGACGGGACAGCTGTTGCCAGTACTCCCAAGCATACTGGTTCCACGTTTTTCGGTGTCGGAGCATGAAGGTGCGTACTTCGCGGTGATCGTGGGCGTGCGCAACTGATGATGATATTTCAGTAAGTCGATGGATTCGCATCTTACTCACCGTAGAGGCATTGGCAACCCTGCTCGCGAGTCCTGTGGTCGGCTTCCTGGCCAAGATCCTCCGTAGTCATCGTTTGCTCCTACTCTTCGGCATAGTCCTCCTTGGAGTCGCAATGGCGATCATCTCTATCCCTCGGTCTATCGGTGCCCTGGTTGCGGGAAGAATTGTCCAGGGACTGTCATCCGCTCTCATTCAAGTCACGAGCATCACCATCATTCTGGACTGCTCACCAGAAAATGCTGTCGGACAGTTAATGGGATATGCCGGTGCAGCAATGAATCTCGGTTTCCTAGCAGGGCCATTGCTTGGAGGAGTGCTGTACCGTTTTCTGAACTGGGGTGGATTGTTCTTTGTCGTGGGCGGTGTACTTGCCCTCAACCTAGTCGTACCGCTGGTCATTCGCTCGCCTCAACGAAGGACTGACTGCCATGGAGCAGCGCAACAAACGGCAGTGCCGGCCGATGACCAATTAGGAGCAGCAGCAACGCCTTTCACTCGCAGGAATCTATTACGCAGATCCATGATGCGTGTGGGTCTTTTGGCGGTGGTTGTAAGCGGCATCTTCATATCTGCGATTGACACGGTATGTCGTTCTTCCCTGCTATTTCCGCGGTGTTCCATGTTGTCACATACGAACGGCTAACTCGAGCAGGTCCTACCAGTGTTCGTTGGAGGACAGTCCTATTGGGGCCCTCTTGGTCAGGGTCTGATATTTCTGCCTGTATTAATACCGGCGCTCTGCGAACCAGTATACGGTACCTGAACCAAAGCTTTTGATTAGGGCGACGCTAACTTCTGTCAGGCTGGTTGGCCGATAAATACGGTGCTCGAATCGTCGGATCTGTCAGCTTTTGTGCTCTGGTACCGTCTACAATCTGCCTACGCCTTGTGACGTCGAACTTAGTCTCTTCGATCGTTCTTCTATGTGTACTCTTAGTATGCATTAGGATCTTCTTGGATGCAACTGAACCTGCTGGCTATGTCCTCATGGACAATGTCTTGGAAGACATGGAACGGGAATCCAGTGGCAAATACGACTGGAAACATATCGTGGCGCACTCTTTTGGCATACAAAACGCTGCACACTACTTCGGCATCACGATTGGTCCAATCCTGATTCTGCCGATTCCGTCAAGAAGTGGACTTGCTGCTATTGGTCTTTTGCTCGCAGGCCTTTCGTTTGGCATCGCTCTGCTCTGGATCTGGCTTGTCAAAGGCGAAGATGTCTCCAATTCGGCTGAAAACGAGTCTGAAATGGTCCATAGCGAGTCGCACCACGGCCAGACTCGAGAGACATCGCTATAGCTGGTGCTTCGTACAACCGCTGCTAGGGCGAGCGAGGCTTATTGTCAACGCAGAGGTGTTCGAATCGCTGGCGGCGTCTTCCCGCCCGCAGTGCTTGAAGGTGAAGTAGTTCAATATCATTGCGGTCATCTTCGCAGTAGCAGCCACTGTCATCAGAAGATTCAGGCTTATAATAGTGGAGTCGCGTGATTCAGAGGAACGTGGAGGTGGAGGTCGCAATTCAGTCGAGGAGGCAAGTCCCTCGCTTGCGCAATCTCAGTCACGATGAACTATGTATCACTGACTAAGCGGCAAGTTTTCGGGGCTCCACTCCCGACTTCCCGCGTCCGCCTTCTCTTCAACCTCACACCTCACTCGGGGCTACAACAAGTACCTACGCATCCCATGGTACTAAAAACGACAGCAACAGGATCATCGTCTTGGGTACCGCACCTTCACAGCACACAGTCGAATGTCAAATTGCCAGCGAAACATGGCTCAGTTATATCACATCACGTCACGGATATGCGAAAGCCCTCCCAAAGAACCTTCGAATCTTGGCTCCGGCCTGGGTGAAGACGATGTGTCAATCTCTCTCAGCGGCAAGACCTCTGCGGACGAGATGCCGGCTATCAAAGCAGGCAACCCAGGACTGGAGCCCGAAGAAGAGGTCAAGGTCATAATTGTAGGCGCTGGCATCGCCGGCTTGCGTGCTGCCTCTGTTCTCCAGCGGCATGGAGTCGAAGTCGTGGTACTGGAAGGCCGTGATCGAATCGGTGGACGCATACACACCACCAGGAACGAACAAGGAGTGCCGAGAGACATCGGTCAGTTCCTCGAAGAGGAAGTTGTAGCTGACACTGAGCTGCAGACCTGAGTGGGTCTGCATGAGGGCCGCAAGGCTTCATCACTTCCAGGGTATTTGTCTCAAAGCTTGCTAACTGCTTTTCAACGTCATGTAGGCGCGGCTTGGCTTCACGAAACATCTCAGAATCGATTGGTTAAACTCATCTCCTCTCTCAAGCTCGATTATTATTACGATGATGGCCTCCCATTATACTACACAGAGCAAGGCCGTGCCGGAGCACAATTCAAGGCGAAGAAGGTTGCCGACGAATTTGCAGACCATTGCGAATGGTTCTACGACACACATCCCGACGCTCCCGACCAGAGCGTGTCTGATTTCATTAACAAATTCGTGCAAGAACATGAACTCATCACCAACGATGAAAGAATGTGGGCTCCGATGGCTGTGAAAGAAGTCGAACTTTGGCTTGGAACTTCGACCGAGTTTTCAAGCTCAAAACACCTGTCATACTTCATCACCGAGCGAAACTTGTACATGAAAGGTGGTTACGATAACATTGTGAAATGGACGGCTGAGTCGCTGAAGCCGAATACTATCACCCTGAATCACATCGTCGATCGAATCTCCTGGGCCGATGCACAAACACCATGCGATTCAAGGCAACCATGTGCTGTTGAGTGCCATGACATTCATGGAGAATTATCCACCTTCCAAGGCGATGCGGTAATATCGACACTGCCCCTTGGTGTTCTTCGCCATGGACTGGTCGCCTTTGAACCAAGCCTTCCGGACGACATGCAGCATGCTCTTACCAAATTCAGCTACGGAGCTCTCGGCAAAGTGTTCTTCGAGTTTGCTGATGTGTTCTGGTCGAAGGACAACGATCAGGTGAGCCGATTACTTTTTTTCTGTTTCCAAGGGCACAACCTGACATATCATTTAGTTCATGTACTATCCAACGCCGCCACTCGCAGTTGAGGATCTGTACTCCACCTCCGCAGGTTCAGACAGCTCGCACTCTAGCGAAGTGGACAGCATCCTAAACTACGCCACCGTCACCATCAATCTTTGGATCATGACTGGGAGCAAAGAACTCTGCGTTCAAGTAGCTGAGCCTTTGACCCAACGCATAGAGGCAATGACGGACAAGAGAGCACTTTACAAGTTCTTCGAGCCGCTGTTCCGCCTGCTACGCACCGAGCCATACAAAGCTTTGCCTCGACTGTTGAATATCGAGACGACGAAGTGGACGCAGGAGTGAGTTCAACTGTCCCTTCATACATCATCGATCCACGGACCGCCACTGACAGACTGATAGCCCACTTGCCGGCTTTGGCTCCTACTCTGCAGACAAAGTCGGCGACGAGCCAGAACTGATGATGGATGCCTTGGAAAATCACAAAGACTCCCGACTTCAGTTCGCCGGCGAGCATTGCACCATGGTCGCAAACGGCTGTGTTCACGGTGCTTTCGCAACGGGCGAGACAGCGGCAAGGAACCTGCTCCGCACTTTCAATATTGAGTATGACGGTGGCGACTTCGTCAGCATCGCTTGAATAGCGGCATGGAGATGGTTGGCGTGATTGCTTTTGTCGTCTCTGGCTTCAGCAGATGCCGATGGGCGGAAACAATGCGTCACTCGATCTGTTGATCTGCGATCAATGCATCGGTGAATGATTAGGCAAGGATGTTGCTAGCTACTCAGGCGGCAATTGACGGTTCTGAAACGCATGTACCTTTATTGGCTCGGAAAGCACGGTGTTCTGTTCAAGGATCGTCCATTGGCTGTGGTCATGGGATTGGGCCTGTACAGAGCCATGATCTACCGCGTGGGAGCGCATCGGAGTGGTGACAATGTGTCGATCTGTTAGCGTTGATTCATGAAACAGGGTAAGACCAGGGATATTGACTCCAACAGCCTGATTACGTAGTTAGTGTCCTATATGATATTATAGGATATTAGCGATAAGACCCCAACCCCTTTTAGGTATTTGGAATTACGGCGTCTATATAGTCTTTAGGTCGATAACCTTAAGAAACATATGGTTTTTCTTAATCTTAAAGTTCACCCCTGCATTGTACTACTTAATTAACAGTTATAAGCCCGGTTTCGACTTAAACAACAAGATTAAAGACAAATTCGCATTAATAAGCAACAATAGAAGGTCTTAAGCTAGACTCGTTAGGTTTTCTAACCGTAATAGGACTAAAGCGTCGAGAAATCGTCTACACCGATTAAACTAAGTACGATAAATAGTACCTAAACACTAAGTCGGCGGCAATTAATAACTATATATAGTAATACATGCGAGAGACAACCCTAATAGTTAAAGACGGTATAGCCGTAGACCGAACTCTAGAACTAAAGGTCCTAAACATGCCGAACAAGACGGATTTAGGCCTTACAGACACTTAACTTCTAGAAGGCGAGAACTTTATAAAGTAGCAACAAAATAAAGCTATTTTCGACTCTAAAATAAAGAACTATACTAGAGAATCCGTTATCTACGAGACGTTTAGGAAGAAGAAAGAAGATTTTAAAAAATACTTTAGCCGGACTATTCCGTTAACGTACCTAGACGACCTTAACGATTAGTCTAGGACACTAGTAAGCTAGATAGACTTTGTAACTAAGACATTCGCGCCGGACGACGTAACGAGGCGTAGAATGCTTTCTAAATAACATAACGACCTATTGTCTAGACCTAAGTCGTCCAATATCCTTATGTACCTATAGAAGTAGATTAAGCTTAAAAAGAAGATAGTTAGAGGACACTATCCGGCCGCTAGCATCCTAAAAGACGACTTCGTGCGGATAGTAGAAGACAAGATTAATATTACTATAGGAAGACTATTAGCGAGCAAGAATAATCTTAGTTAATACGTTTGCGACGTAACTACGTTTATTAACAGAGACCCTAGCAACTTAGCTAAGTAGTTCCGTACAAACGCTACGTTTGGGTCTAAAGAGGCTTAAATTACCAGAATAGGTTAGGTAACATTTAACGTAACGACTAATTTAGGTAATTAAAACAGAGGGAACAGGCCTAATAATAAGGACAGGACCTGTCGACCGTATATAGGTAAAGATGCTAATAAAGCGTGTCCAAAACTAAGAGATTGTCCTATCGTTAACTATCGTCTTCGACCTAATAAAGCCGATATAACAAAAGAAGATAAGAAATTCCTCGACAACTACCGGAACGTCCTTAAGAAGGACAAAGCCAAGTGCCTCTAGTAGATAAAGTTTAGAGACCCTATTACTATAGGACTAAAGGATTACTACAAGATTACTAAGGTACTAAAGGAATAGACTAGGTCCGGAACACCTAGTTTAAGTAGGACAATCGTCTCTAACGAACCGAAGACGTAGTATAGCAGTTACGCTATTAGAGCGGTAACTTAGTTTAGAGTAATGTCGACTAAAGCTTACGACGAGAAGAATCGATAGCTTCTAGATAATAGCTCGAACGTTTACATCGTAAACAATCTAACTATAGCGGGATTCGAGGTCGTTAATATACTATATAACGTATCGATTTACGCCGGGAACTAACAGATAAAGGCTGCTATAAGAGGCACGGCAAAAGTGTAGTTCCTATTACCCTTAGGCAAGCCGATTACGCTGTTACTAAGGGACGTCCTATATATACCCGGATTTCACGTTAACATCGTGTCGACTAGGCTGTGCAGAGACTTCGGCCTCTTCTTAGACGAAAGGACCGACAACTAGATAGATAAGTCCGGAGCAGTTGTTGCTAAGATTAAGCGATATAGCGGCCTACTATACCTAAACCTAGCGACTACGCTAAAAGTAAGGATTGAAATTATTAACTAGCTACTTAACGAGGACAGTTAACCCCTAAGCGTCGAGATAGCGTTAAAAAGGGATTAACTAGCCGATAAATAGCTCGTCGCCTTCGCGACGGATAGTAGGGCTACGAGACGACCTAGAGTCCTCTCTTAGGCCTAATAGCACCGAGTTATAGGCCACATTAGGGGTAATCGTATATTAGAACTCTATCGAGCTACTAAAGGCGTAGAGTATCTAAAAGATAGAGATGCGGCCCCTAAAATGTACGAATGCTACTTATACGCCTAGAGCAAGTCGAAAAGAGTCGTTTCTCGAAGGAAACCGGTTAAGATTAGGATGCTAGTACCTTTTTCCGACGTTGCGGCCGATATCGTAGAATTTAATATAGCAAAGAACGGAGATAAATACATGTTTCACGCCGTGGATTTAACAACACACCTACACTTTGTTTAGACAATGCCGAACGCTAATTAAGCGAGCCTAGTACGATACTTCGAGGAACTTTAGACCTTTATAAAGAGTATAGGTTGTAAAATATTCGCCCTTAGATCGGACGCAGACCCTAAGTACGGATTAACGTTTTAATCCGCACTCCGCAAGGGATTAGTAATGTAGAAGCCCTTAGCACCGTATACGCAAGCATAGGACCTAGTAGAACGAGCCGGCGGCGTTATCGTCGAGATAGCAAGGACACTAATTATCGAATCGAGGCTCCTAAAGGATCTCTAGAATAAAGCCTACGTAACAGCAGCCTACATTATAAACAGGGCCCTAACGCAAGTATTAGGTTACAAATCTCTATAGGAAATAGCGACAAACTAGAAGCTAGATATCGCCTACATCTATAAGTTTAGGTCGAGAGCATATGCATATAAAACTAATCTAAAAGACGTCCCTAAAAGGGAGAAGATAATAGAGCGAGCAAGAATCGGATACCTAGTCGGCTTCGAGGGACATAACATCTTTCGAATCTAGATTCTAAGCCTAGACAGGGTAATTAGGACAAGAGATATAGTGTTTAACAAGAAGATAAAGTACGAAGGACTCTACGACTTTAATCTAAACATAGTAGTACTACTTAATCTTACGATTAATGTCGAACTAGACTACGCTACAGAAGCATATTAATTTTATAACCTATAAGAGGCTATGTATATAAGCTACATCGCTAGATAAGGTAATAAGGTCGAAATTCCGGAATCCTTCCGAAGAGGTGCTCTAATTTAAGACGATAGTAATGTCGAATACATAATCCCCTATAATAGACCTAAAGAGATGCGAGAGGACATTATAGAAACGTTTGTTAGTGTCTAAGGCATCGAATATATAGACAATTAACTCTTCCCCTTCTATTAAACTTAGAAGCGGGGACCGGAATAGATAGATCCGGACGATAAGCTCGATAAACTAACGTTATTAGCTTAACGGTAGAGAATAATCGACTACTAGCTACCTCTAAGCTTTAACTCTAAGGTTATAGACTTTAACTTCGGCGAAATAACCTTATTCGATACTACGGGAATGTTCGCGACTTATACGACGATAGCCAAAGTCTACGCTATTACTACGATAAAGGCAGTTATAGAAGAAGGAGCATCCGCAAAAGACGCACCTGTCCTTATCGGAGATTTACTGCTAGAACTAAAACGCTAGAAAGACCTTATTATGCATAAGTACTTAAAGGAATTCGAAAAGGCTGCTAGAGCAGAGTTTTAAAAGACTCTAGACACTAGAACGTTCTATTAGATCCCTAAAAGTTAAGTAGGAAACAACCTAACCGTCCCGTTAACGTAGGTGTTTAAATATAAGCAAGACTTAAAAGGACACTTAGAGAAGTTTAAGGCTCGAATTTATATAAGAGGAGATTTGTAGTTAACCGAGCTTAACACGTACGCAGCTACCCTCGCAGCGAGGCTGTTTAGGTTGTTAATAGCAATTATAGCATACTTTAACCTAGAAATAATCTAGATAGACGCCGTAAACGCCTTTCTAAACTCTAAGTTGCCGACGCTAATCTACCTTTAACCCCTAGACGGTTTTCGAGACCCGAACATGCTATTAAAATGCGTTCGCGCCCTTTACGGCTTTAAGGAGTCCCTAGCGCTATAGTAGGGAGATCTAAGTAAAGGAGTCGAAGAGCTTAGACTACGGCAAGTCGTTAATTGTCTATACACTAATAGAAAAGTCATAATCTTCTTCTTCGTCGATAACATTATATTAGCATTTTATTATAAACACAAAGTTTACGCCGAAGATATATAGAAAAGGCTAATAGCTAAATATAAGATAAGGGTTATAGGCCTAATCGACTACTTCTGTAGAATTAAAATCATCCGGAACAGAGAGACTAGGGATATATAGCTTAACTAAGACACCTATATTAAGAAGGTCGCCGGAAGATATAATGTCTTATTAACTAAAAAAAGGGCGGATATACCTCTACCGATAAACTTTAATTAGGAACCGGCAAAAGAAAAGGCGAAACCCTACATAATTAAGGAGATGCAGTTAAAAGTTAGTTCTCTTAACTTCGCAGCATCCTATACGAGACCGGATATCGCTTTTATAGTCTCTTTGCTAGCACGTTATCTAGTAAATCTAGCCGAACATTATCTTAAAGCAGCAGATTATTGCATTAGATATCTGCTATAAAGCTCTTAATTAAGCGTTTAGTATAGCAAAGACGATAGTAGGCTTACCTACCTATCGCAACTGCTAGAGTTCTTCGGAGCCTTAGATGCTTCGTTCGCAGACGATCTAGAGACGCGAAGAAGCTTAGAGAGTATAGTTTTCTTCTTGTTTAGAGGAATTGTCGATTAGAAGTCTACGAAGCAGACTATAGTTACTAAATCTTCTACGGAGTTAGAGCTGTATGTACTTAGCTATACTAGGACGGAGATAATCTAGTAGGAACGGGTGTTTAAAAGCATAGACCTAAGCCTTAACAGTAAGGGTAGGTTGTTATATAACAATAAGTAAACTATTCGAGTCGTTACTACATAAGGCTAAAAGCTAGATACTAAGATAAGGCATGTAGATATACAATAGTGCTAGCTACGTAAGAGGTACTAAGCCGGAGACCTTAAGGTCGAATAGGTCGAAACTACCTTAATGCCCGCGGACGGGATAACAAAACTGCTGTTAGCATAACGGCATCGCGCCTTTCTAGACTAGCTCTGAATAATAATACTACCGGATCTAGGGGGTAAGGACTGCGCTAATAGTAAAACTTTACTACCGGATCTCGGGGGTAAGGGCTAGGCAAATGCCTAGTCTAACTTTACTATTAGAAAGAAGCCTACACAACGATTAGGAGCTATTATATAGCCTTATATGCACATTACATGCGGACTTAAATTATTACGTTTACTACCTTAACAAGTAGTCTAGGACGTATATATCTAGGGATCTATCGACCGGATTACCCTTTTAAAGCTAAATTCACTTCACTTTTTGCGCTAAACTGAAATTGGCAGCTACTAAAGGCCTAAACAGCTATTACATGCCGAACTACGCGTACCTCTAAAACCGTAACGCATTCCTTAGCACTAGTCTATGCTTATTCTTAGAGCTTATATCTTTTCCGTTTGTACTTCTACTTTCTCTTCTTTTCTTTAACTACCTTATTTTGTATTAGTAGAGGTTTTTGTTTGTTTGTTTGTTTGTTTGTTCCATTTACGTCCTGTAGGAGTCTATAACTATGTAGGACGGCTGTCTCGCGACAGCAGTCTATCTATATACAATCGTTGTTCTCTCGTATCTCTTAACCTTAGGGAAAGACCCGTGCCTAGGATAGTAGCTAGCTAGTATCGAAGGACTTTAAAGAAAGACAAATAAGGAAAAGTAAAAGGAGTGTAGGCTAGACGGTCTCGTCTTCGCCTCTTGCTAGGTGCCAGGACCTAGAAGCAATCTTTGTGTCCGAGAGAAAGGTAGTAAGGTGTTTCCGGAGTTCCTTATCTTCTACTATTTCTAGTAGAGATTGTGCTTGTCGTAGCAGTAGTAGCCTAAATACATCGTAGATAGGGCAGCTATATACGAGGTGTTCTGCTGTTTCTCGTCGTCCGCAAGGGCAGTCTGGCGTCGTTACGTGTCTAAAGCGATAGAGATAGGACTTTAGGTATCCGTGTCCTAATAGGATAGTATAGAAGGCACTAGTTAAAGCGCGTCTTCCTCCTATTCTATGTTTTCCTAGCGAGCTCTATAGAAATCGACTAAGGTAGCTATTTGTATTCCTAGGTACCTTATTAATCTCCCGTTGTCTTGCTATTTCGTATCGGGTTTTCCAGACGCTAAAGAGATCGTCTTTTGCGTAGTTAGCCCTCTCGTGTTCTACGAAATGCTTGTATTATCGGAGTCGATAACAGAGTAGTTGTATCTATGTTCTCTATCGTTTTTGCGGGAGTATCTCTCTCGAGTCCTCGTATCGGACTTCTCGCGTATCCAAAGGCGCGCTTTAGATAGCGAGTCTTACGGGGTAGTTTTCGGGTAGCTTTGCTACGCGTAGAGAGTATAAAATTAACTGCCTCTCTAGGCGTAGATCCGGGGGGAAGAGATTTGACTCTACTTCGGACAGGACGTTTAGGGCGGTACGGAAAACGCCTAGGATCTTTCTATAAGCTTTACTTTGTAGAGATACTAGAGGTTTTATACTCTTTTTCGACCGCTACTAAACCGGGGCCCCGTAGTCTGCTATTATAGTAACGCAGGCTAGGTAGATCTTTCTTAACGATATAGAAGATAGACCGCGTTCGGTATTTGCTAGTCTTTCTAATCGATAGAATGCTGCTTGTGCTTATGCCGATCTTATTACAATGTGCTCCTTAAAGGTAAGACCGGCGTCTAGCTAAATCCTAAGCTACCTTATCGCTTTCTTTGCCGGGCGAACAATATCGCCGTTTAGAAGAATTACCGGGCAATCGGACCCTTTCCCTTTCGAGAAGTGTACTAGGTCTGTCTTTGCTAGGTTAAAAGCAATCGAGTTCTTCTTTCCTAGGTCTATTAGCCTTCTTGCCTTACGTTCTAGTACCTTAGAGTTCTTCTTAAGGGACGTAGACGAGGTAGATAGTCTAATGTCGTCGACGTAGGAACTAGGAGTAACTCCTTATAGCGAGAAGAATATGTCGCGCGTATAAATAAGAAAGAGGATAGGAGACATTAGGCTGCCTTGCGGAACGCTAATCTCTACGTCCTAGAATTCCTGTATCTGTCCGTCGAATGCTATTCGTAGGCGTCTATTGCTTATAAACGACTAAACCTAATGTATAAGGCTATGCGGAAGCCTTAACTAGATTATTATTCTTAATAGTTAGTTCTTTGCAACGTAGTCGTATGCTCCTCTTACGTCGAGGAAGATAACCGAAGTCTTCTTTTTCTTTCTTCGATTCTCCTCGATTTCGTTCGTTAAGAGAAGCACCGTATCGATAGCCGATTTCTTTTTTTGCCCTCCTAACTACGAGTCGTGTAGAAGGGGCTTCGTCTCTGCGATAATCCCTAGGCGTTTTGCGAGTATTCTCTTACTAATCTTACCGAGGCAGTTTAGGAGAGAGATAACTCGGTAGGCCTTAGGGACCGAATAGTCTAGTTTTCCCGGCTTTGCTAGAACTACGCCTGTCGCAACTTTCTAGCATCGGGGGTAGTGTCCTTCGTCGAGTAGCCTCCTATATATACGTAGAAAGGTAATAGGAATAGCGCTGTACGCTTTACTAATAATAGCTTGCGTAATACCGTCTAGGCCCGGCGTTTTTCCTTTTACTATCTTCGTACTATAGGCGGTAGCGAGTTCCTCTTCGGTTAGCGTAGTCCAGCCCTAATCCCTAGCTGTATACGCTTCCTAACGGCTAGGTAGAGGTTCCTCGGCAGGAGGGCGCGGAAATAAGGCTTCGGAGAAGGCCTTACATTTCCCCTCGAAAGAATCTTCGTTATTTATCGTAGGTATCTATCTTCGGCTACTATTCCTAGTATAGGACATAGCTTTAAAGATAGATTTCGAGTCTTCTTTTTCGAGGAAAGCGTTCTAGTAGTTCTTCTTAGCTGTTTTAATAGCTTGGAAGTACTCGTTTCTCGCTTTCGTATACGCCTCTTTCTCGTCTAGCGTCGGCGTGCGTCCGTAGGTAAAGGTCTGTCTATATGTTCTAGACATTATGCGGCGTAGCGTGCGTAGCTCTCTATTCTACCAAGGTTTTGCGCAGGCGTGTACTACTTTCTCTAGGATTGCTCCCCGCATCGATTCGGTAATACACGAGGTAAAGGAGTCTGCGATGTCGTCGAGGGAGTTCGTATAGTTAATAGACGTCGCCTTGCTTATTAGGAGATCTGTAAACAGTTCCTAATCCGCGGAAGCTATATCTAGAACTACTTTCTTCTGTTAGGCTCGATCTTGCGCGCTAATAAGGTCTATAGATATAGCCTTATAGTCTAAGCCTGTCGGAATCGTTCTCTAGTCGATTTCTTTCGTAGATAAGGATCCTCTTGTAAACGTAAGGTCTAGGACCGACTCTGCGTCTAGGTGCGGCCTATAGAAGGTCCCGACACCTATCGTATTATATAGAGTAAAGCCCTAGTCTTCTATCTACTCTATAAATTCGCGGGCACTAGTAGTATCCTTTCCCCTCGGATCCTAGGACAGGTGTCTAAGGTTAAAGTCTCCTACTAGTAGAGTGTTTAGAAGGAACGTGTTACGTAGAGAGTAGAGGCTTCTCTCTGTTGTTCGTCGGTTTTGCGGGTTCTCGGTATCTCGAAGGTCTTTCTCGTTGTAGAGATTAACTATCTAGATCTTGTTGCCCCTCTTGTCTAAAATAACAAAGGAAAGTATGTCGCTGTCGTCTAATAAAATAGGAGAGATATTAACATTAAGTCTTGTGCTAATATATAGTATTATCCTTAGCCGGATCGTGGAATCCGTAGTCGTTAGGAATAGCTAGTTGTACTCCCGGTATGCGATAGATCTTGTCTCTTTGTAGCCTGTTATTAGGTCTTCTATAGTCTACGGTTCCTAGACTAGTAGAAGGTCGGCTTTCTGCTTAACCGCGACGTCTAAGGTAGACTCTGTAGCCTCGATAGATCGGTTAAGATTAACGTAGAAAATCCGTAGAGAGTGTTCTAATATGTAGAACGTTCTAGGGGCCTCCCTTTCTGTTATATACGATCCTTCGCCTTCTCGACTCTTAGGCTGTCCGCGCCTACGTATAGACGGTTTTAAATAGCCCTTTTTGCCTCCTCCTCGGTAGCAAAACCTACTAGAACTGTCGCCCTAGTAAGAGTCCTTCTTCTCTCTTCGTTTGTTAGCTAAATCGGGGTGCCTACGAGTTTAAGACCTCTATTAAAGGTCTTAATTTCTCGTTAAATGTCCTATAGGCCCGTTAGCGTATTAAAGTTCGCGGTCGAGACGCCGTAGACTACGACCTTATGCTAGAGAGAGTCCTTTATTACCTATGCCTCGCCTATAATATCGGTAACCTTAGTAAGGCTATCGATCGTTCGTTAGCGGGCTTTCTCTGTTACAAAGTTTAGGACAATATTGCCCCGAATCGATTTCTTTATCGTAAGGATAGCTAGCTCTTAGTCTTCGCCTTTAAGAGCGTCGTTAATTTTGTCTCGGGTTGCGATCTAGTCGAGTTCCTTCTCTTTATCCTTTAGTACAAGGATAAGAGGCATCGGTTCTGCTTGTTCTTTCGGCTTGCTAGTCCTCCGGGAGACGGTCGTCTAACGTTGTTGTTATTGTTGTTGTTGTTATGTTGTCTTTGTTGTCGAGGAGGTAGAGGTAGAGGTATCGGATCCGCTATCTCCCTTAACAACGTCTGCGAAAGTAGGCTTCTTCGCCTGTGCTACTGTGAGGGGGGGACTTCCAAAGGTTCCGATCTCCCGCGGATAGTAGCAGTGCGGACGTATGGAGTAGCATAGGGGGCAAAAAGGGCGGTAAACTGTACAATTAGAGTGAAAGGTAGGGGGGGCAAAAGAGGTAGTATTAAGTGCTCTGTACTGTAGGGCCTTATGTGCGTAGGGTGGTGTCTCTGTAGGTCGGTGTCTTTATAATCCTCCGACCTGCACACGAAGCTAAAGCTAGATACAGACCACACGTGACAGTGCGATATTCCCCACTACATCCGTCCCCCTCCTGTAGTGTCTAACCCAGACACTGCAAGAACCTAAACTATACTATTGTGCACGCTCATAGCGTAAAAACCCTCTAGATCTAGTACTAGCGTCGTCCTTTTTAACTTGTTGCTAACATAGACTATCCCTATCCTCGGGTTTTGCACCCACTACGCATGTCTATCGCATGCATCGCATCTAAAACAAAAGAAACAAAACAAAAGAAATAACAAAAAGAAAAAAGAACCTTAAAACAAGCGCTAGTGCAGAAAACAGCCGCTCCTTATGTCCTGTTCGCACTAAATGTTTCCTAGACCCGATGCGGATTTTAGTCTAGGAAACATTGTGAACCTATCGCTAAGTACTATCCTCCTACTGCATGTCGCGTCCAGGTACGCGCTTGCTATCCTTGCCGATAAGTAAATCGGGGACTTCCTAGGGTACTACGATATCCGTATCTCCCTGCCTAAGCAGCTTACGTTCCCTATCGTCTGCATCGTTAGGAGCGACTTCAGCTAGTAGAGGTTAGTGCTTCTAGAAGTCGGTCGGGTGCTTGTCCTTAGCATTGTAGTACGATCGGTTACCGAACGTATTCCTCTCCGCGTACTTAATGTCCTTATAGTTTGCCTTTACTCGAGCTACAGTCGCATCCCGCTGCTTCTTAATCTATGCCCTTAGATCGACAACATTAAGGCGTATAAGCTTCTCTAGTTCGACGACGACTCTAGGGCTCTCTTACTTCTCGTAAGCAACAAGTGTAGTAGCAATATAGTTGTTAGGTGTTAAAGACATAGCCGTAGGGAAGGCGTAAGGAATCTTGCCGTACTTGTTAATAAGCCCGGAGGGTGTCTTGTCGGGGGCGGTCAGGTCTATATAAGCTTTGCGCAGCATCTCCTAGTTACTAGCTTCGGCACATTCGAGAGAACTATCTATATGCACAGCTACGAACTAGGGAAGAATCGTTCGACGTTCGGTCTCTGCCTTAGTGTCGACACTATGTAGCAGATGCGGAACTGTAATGCGAACATTAAATGCCTTGCAAGGAACGTGTTCCTACTTAAGCTTATAGCAATCTAGGAAGTGTTGCGGTAGCACCGTATTATTAATCTTCTGTACTGCTCTGTCTGCGCAGTTGTTAGCCCTTATCTACTAGTACTATTCCTAAAAGATCTCCTTCTCGTGCATCCTCTTAACGAGCACCGTGCAGTCCTTCTTGCCCTCGTCTATTAAGGAGACCGTACCTTGAATCTAGTTAATACCGCGATTCTCCTCGACTATGCGGCTAACCGTAAGGTCGATGTGCTTAAAGGTAGTGTTATCGCCCTTCTTAGTGCTTTTGGCGTAGTATAGGTACGACACCAGCCGGTGCTTATAGTTACCTCGCAGAAGAACATATAGTAGCTAGTATAAGATGTCCTAGCGAATAAGCTGCTAGATCTGAGAGTAGCACATCGTGCGAAGCCATCCGTAGTTAGGCTAGCTATTAATTTCGCGCTAATGCTATAAGTACATATCTATTTCCTTATTAATAATCTTGCAAAGGGCCTTGTCCTGTCCGATCTACGCGAAGAGGGGAATGTTGAGCGTGCCATTTCTCTTAAACTCGTTCTCCTAACCGGCCGTTAAGTACATCGCTTGGCGAGCCTTGTTAAAGAAGCCGTTAAAGTTGAGCTGGCCGAGTTCTCTGCGTAGAACGTTATTGTCGAAGCGGTACGGCCTAAGGAAGTCCGATAGTCGAGACGGACGAGCATCCTTAAACTACATCTTGTACGTCTCGGAACCTGTCTTTAGCTAGCTAAGCTTATACGTATCGTACTTAAGGGTAGTAAGTTTAAAGAGCGTGTTGTTCTTTGCTATTACATTCCCGGTCTTTACCTTAATTCCAAAGTACCGAAGCAGGTCCCTCGCATAGTTGTAGCATAGGAACGTGCACTTATCCTTTAGCTTCGTACTGTCCGGATATAGCAGCTGCAGGCATCGAAATAGCTAGTTCGGGGTAGCAAGGCGTTGCGAAAGCGGAAGCCTCCTTAGGCTATTAATCGTAGCGATGATTTAAGGTAAGGCGTTCTTGCAATTACAGGTCGTGTTCGTAGGTTCCGTAATAGGCATGCCGAGAGCAATCTGTGTTTTAGTTACTGCCTAACTTACCGAACGAGCCCTTCCCGTAGTGCGAACAATAGGAGACGCGTAGATACTCCCTCCGAGACTAGGGCTAGAAATGGATCTGCCGGAGTATAGTGTTTAGGGGCGGCCGGAGCCACTCTCGGAAGGAGTACCGCGGATAGGAAGACTGCCGAGATTAGCTGGCTTTTCCTTAGTTTTGGACCGCGTGCTTATAGCGGGAGGTGCTTCGATCTGCTTCTAAGTGTTGGATCCAGACGCAATTTCCTTCTCCTTTCCCTTAGGCTTGTAGGGCACTATCTACCTACGACTATCTATGTGCTAGTTGTACGTGTTGCGCACAATGTTAATCTGCTCCTGCGTAGGGCGATCGATTCCTCCTAGTTTAGCGACTGTAAAGAAGTCCTTAGTAGTATACTTAGTCCCTCTCGGATCCACATGTCCCTGTCCAGCGCCCTAACTGTACCGACGAATGTATTCTCGTAAAACAAGCATAGCTACTATCGTACCCTTATCGGACTACGTCTTGTACTTCGAAGACAGCTTTCGAATCTCTTTTGCTATATTCTCGGATTTGTACACGTATTGCCTCAGTTCCGGGTTTGCATCTATTACGTCCTGTCCCTATTCTTTTGTAAGGGTGTTATAAATGCCCTTCTTGCGGTTGCGGGTCCTCCTACTATCCGTAGCTGCCGCTACCAGCCTCGGATAAGCAGCTGCAATACTGTCCTGTCTAGTAATCCTCCCGGTTCCTAAGGTAATAGGGACCCGGTTTATCCGCACGAAATCCTACATGCCTGCTACAAACTCTGCTGCTTTTTCCAATCCTAATTCTAAGGTATTAACGATGTCTAACACTACCCGCTCGCGGTCCGCGTCTAGTATGCTCTTAAGGAGACTCTCGAGTTTTCCTAGCTCTCTAGTGTTCTATGTAGTCGAGAAGGCTATACGCATTTCTTCATTGTTTGTTAAGGGAGCGCTCCGGAGGCGAGCTAGGATGTTGTCTATGTCGGTAGTAGTATGCGCAGTTGCGCTCGTTGTTAAGGTGTGTTGTGTGCGCTCGGTGCGCTCGTATCGTTTCGAAGCTGTTTTTGCGCTAATACGCTCGGTTAGTATATGTGTTGTATGCGCTAATGCGCTCGGTTAGTATGTGTGTTATATGCGCTAATGCGCTCGGTTAGTAAGTATGTCGAGGGGGGGCTCGTAGATAGTGTTTAATTAGGTCGAAGGTCTGCGAGGACGCAGATAAGGTTCGTCTAGGAGGAAAAGGAGTCGTTAGGGGAGGTGCAAGGAGATAGGAAAGAAAGAAGATATAGTAGATGTTGTAGGGAAGTCGGAGGTGTAGAGAAGATTAAGGCTTTTAAGTAGGGCGAGCAGGCAGAAAGCGGGTCCCTTGCTTGTTCGTAAATTGTATGCGTGCTCGTACTCGTAATTGTTAGAAGAGCTCGTAATTGTTAGGAAAGGCCTGTAATTATTATATCGGTAATTGTTGTGTTAGTAATTGTTAGTTCGTAAATTGTATGCGTGCTTGTGCTCGTAATTGTTAGAAGAGCTCGTAATTGTTAGGAAAGGCCTGTAATTGTTGTGTCGGTAATTGTTATATCGGTAAATGTTTCGCATTAGCAGTCTCGTAATTGTGGCAGAATGTGCATAATTGTCCAGAAAAAGGTAGCCTAGCCCCTAAATATCCGAAAGGGTAACTAAGCTTCGTAAATTGTAACTCCCTCCCCTTTAGGGTAGAGAACGTATGTTTGGTACGCTCTGAACAATAGTAGATCAGTCGTAGCTAGCAGAGACACCTAGGCAATGTCCTATCCTTCGCAAATGTTTACTAGACCCCTTTCCCTAAATAGTCTGGCAAACAACTGGGCCTATCCGGCAGCACCAGCCTTTTTAAAAGATGTCCGCCGGCAGGAGGCAACAATAACAGCTGCTCGCTCGTGATTGTTCTTCGTGAATGCGCTAGTCATTGTAGTGCGGAAGAGTTTGGCGGTGTCGGTCTATTAGATGGATAGCGGCGAGGACGGAGATAAGGTCGTGCCGGGGGTCTTGTTGTAAGCGAAAGAGCTCACTTTAACACAAAGAAATGTGTGTGTCTCTTTGGGTAATAATAATGTTTGCCCGAGAGAGCGAGCGGAGCCTTTGCTAGACTACCGGTCTAGGAAACAACTATAGTAAGCCGAGAGCATCCGTCGCTATGTTTGCCAGACCCTTAGTCTAGGAAACATTTTAATACGAATTATAGCCGCACTTAGATTCTTAGGTACTATAATCGTTCTTCCGGGGACAGTAAGGATTCCCTTACCCCCTATACGATGTTCGGAGGTCCGGGAGCAGGTTCTCTGTACTGTTTAGCGGCAGGGTCGTCGCCCTAAGGTAATGCCGGCTCTTTATCCTTACTCTTAACACTTGCAAACCATTTAGGGTTTAAGTCGCCGCGTGTTAGCTCTTCGAGCTTATTAACATGCTCGAGGTAGTCTGTAGGGACTACCCGAAGCATGTCCCTAGACTATGTGCCTTAGAGCTCTGCCTCGTCCAGTTCTGCAATCTTGTAGGTACCGGTATCTAGGCTTATACTTATTACTCGGTAGGGCCCCTTCTATCGAAAGGACAGCTTCTCGTAGGTAGACTTTCGCTCGCCTCTTTTTAACAGCACGAGCTGCCCCTTCTTAAGCGGCTTGTTGTCGACATTATAGTTTATATCCTAGTACTCCTTCTAGGCATCTCGTAGCCTACGCTATAGGGCGGTAACTTCTCTAACATCCTTCTTAGAGCAGAAGATCTGCCTTACTCGAGCGGCTAGCAAGTCTTTAGTTGTACGCACTATCTTCTAGTTAATCGTTTTCTAAGTGTCGTACCGTAGCTTAATAGGTAGGACGACATTAAATGCATAGAAAAGACTTGCCGGCGTATATCCCGTAGACCTGCGAATAGTAGTGCGGTCTGCCTATAGTGCTGCGTAGAAAAAGGATCTCCAGCCCTTTAGCTTGCCCTGCGTGCACTTTAAGAGGACGTCCAGGATGTTGGGATGTCTACGCTCGACTAGACCGTTCGCTTTAGGGTAGTAGGCGGACACACGACTAAGGTTTGTATCTATTTAAGCTAGCAGCTGAGGCATATCGCCGTAGTTCTTAGGCCCTCTATTAAAGAAGATCCGGTTATAGGCTCTAGTGCGTGAAAAGACGTCTTTAAAAAGAAACTTCGCGACCTGCCTTAAGCTTACACCTTAATTCTGCCCCTTGTTTACGATCCTTCCTTCCGGCTATCTAGAGAGAGACTCCCTAGCTATAATAATACTTCCGGAGCTATCGACATAAACGACGTCCATATGCTACGACTCGCTAACATAGCTGTTGTATCTTAGGTGTAGTTCCGATATACTCGCTAGTCTAGACGATCGAAGAAGATACTTAGGGCACTTTCCGACGAAATCTCGGACCTGCTTATATAGGCCCTGCTAGTAATACCGACAAGCGATCTTTATGTAGGTCCCTTTACGCCCTCTGTGGCCGGAGGTAGGGTCCCTATAAAGGGTACGGATAATCGACTTCTGCTTAGACTCCTTGTCTATAACTCTGTATAGCGGCTTGTTAATTCTTTTCTAATACTATAGGCAGCGTTCCCTAACTAGGTAGCGAGATGCCCGTTTCTTAAAGGCATACCAGCTGTTCCTGTTTACTCCTACCGGTCGTTAAAGGGTTAGGAGGTAGTATGCTATATCGCGGTAGAAGTCCGAGAGGAAGCTGTTAATACTGCTCTAAACAAGCTCCTCTTCTAGAGTAGGGGTAATCTCTTCGGCCTCGACACGATTCGCGTATACTACATATAGCGTGCTATTAATTATTTCTTCGTAGTCCTGCTTATGCTCCTTGTTAATGTTATTAGACTAAGTACGCGGTCGTCGAGACAGCGCATCTGCAGTAGTGTGCAGTCGGCCGGGAATATGCTTTACATCGAAATTAAACAGTCGTATCTATAAAAGCTACCTTGTTATTACTGCGTTAGGCAAGTCGGTCGGTAGTCGGTTTAACTAATAGACTAGAGTATTCGCATCTAGCTTAAGCAGGAAGTAAACACCGTAGAGATAGTGCTTTAGCTTTTTTAATGCCTTTAAAACACCGAGATACTTAAGTTTCCTAGTATCGAACTTTCGCTTGTTCGGCTTCTAGATGCCGCTTTTATACCGAGATAGGTGTCTTGTCTTGTAGTTGTCGATATCTCGTTGCATAAGGACTGCTCCGAACCTATCCCCGAATGTATTAATAGCAAGGATAATCTGTCCTCCTAAAACGTAGTCTATAGTCTTAAGAGCCGGTGCAGTAACAAGAGCCTTCTTCAATTTCTCTATCGATGCGTTATGCTCGGCGGTCTAACACTAGTACATATTAGGCTTTAGTAGATTGTACAGCGGAGCTAACACCTGTGCATACTTCTTAATCTAGATCCGGAAGTACACGACTACGCCTAGGAATACTCGAACCTCCTTAGGGTTGTCTGGAGCAGGCCACTCGGTAATCTTAACGACTCGTGCTTTATTAGGGTAACGGCTATGCACATTATAAACATACCCGACAATTAGTACCCCTGTCGAGAACCATCGCGACTTAAGAGCTGATATAGTAAGTCCGGCTCTCTTAATATCGGCAAGGACTATGTTAAGGTTCGTAATATGTTCCGTAACCTAACGTCGGATGCCGGGCTCGGTTTCCTCGTTATCGTACGTAGTGCGTGGACCTTTAACTCTAATGTCGTCTAGAAAGGGGCGAGCTCGGTGATTTATATGCTCCTAAAGGATAGTAGTTATAATCCTTTGGAACTGAGCGACCGAATTCGTTCCGCCTATAGGAATCCCTGTGTGCCTAAACAGCCCGAGCGGTGTGTAGAAGGAGGTTAGGTCCCGATAGTATTCGGCTAGGGGTATTTGGTCGTATCTAGAGAAGAGGTCTATAAGCGAGGTAGTAGTGCAGCCTGCGAAGTCTGCGGAAAAGGAGTCTGCGTCCAGTAGCATGTTAGCATCCCTTAGCGTGACACGGTTTACTTCTGTAGCTGAGTTAATAAGTCGGTACTTCTTCTCCTCCTTCTTTTCCTAGACACTCTCCCCTTCTAGCATAGGGTCCTTAGCTTTTAGTAGCTTTAGGTTGTCTGGCTTCTTTTGTACGATAAACCAGGGGTTCCGGTATATACTATAGGATAGCTCGATTACTCTATTACGGGCTCGCTTACTAACCATCTGTATTACTACCTTCTTAAGGGCTGCGGGGATAGGGAAGTTCTTGCACTGCTAGGCCTTGTGCGGAATCGTGCGGATCTCTACTAGTAGGGAAACATCCTCGTTAAGGCGACCGATATGTAAGAAATCCTAAGCAAGAGACTTCTCTCGTCGGAAGAGATAGGCATGAAAAAGCTCGAGTTCTTTCGGCTTTAGTTCGATCGTAGTCTTGAAGCTGTTTATGCGTTTAGGGGTAAGTCTCGAACCCTTCTCGATGTCGGAAAACTTAGGGATAAGGTACTTGTTGTCCTAGGGGTGCGTGCTCGGTGTAAGTTTAGCCTCATTTTTAAGACATCTCTGCCGCTAGTTAAAAGTACCACTAGGGGGCTTGCTGCTAGTGTCGTGAATACTACTATTAACGGGTCTGATCTTGTCCGCCTTGCGTTTGTACATAGTGTATGCATTCGGAGCGGATCCTACCTCCTATTCCGTTTTTCGCTAGAGGTGATCTGACTAGAGAATATCCGCCTACTTAATAATTAGCGACGCTACTCGAGCTTGTGAGGTAGTTTCCCAGACTGTATCCGAGGGATTAATAGTGTATTTTGTCGAGGTGATAGTCCGGAACTCGTCCTAAGCCCTTACTTTATCCTAGGTGCTAAGGAAATGTTTGCTAGACCCGGGGTCTAGGAAAGGTTTCGGGTCGACTTCGACTAGTAGTCTCGTTCCGGACGACTGTAAGTGATCCTCCGGATAGTTGAATAATGCTACCGCGTTACCGGGGTGTCGGTAGCCTACTCGTTTCCCGACTCCTCGGGCTTAGTTGTGTAGAATGCCTCGGTCGGACCGTACCTGTCTCCGTATCCCTTAACTCTAGTAAAGGTAATCGTTGTTCTATCCGGTGTCGCGATTATGTACTCGAGGGACCCGTCGTCGCAGTTTATAGATCTAAGCCGCACCTGTCTAGTCTATAGTCAGCTAAGAAGGAAAGGTGCAGTCCGTGCAATAAGAAACGACGAGTAGGTAAGGACACCTATAACCTCGATCGGTACCCGCTCTGTAATACCTAGGAAATCCGCACAGCTACTAACCGTATTCATCTGTATTGGCCGGTAGGTGCGTATGCTAACACCCGCTCGCTTTACTGCAGACTAGCTTATGATGTTCCCTTTAGATCCCTCGTTAATTATGGCACGACGCTCCCTGTGTCGTTTCGGACCGACAATGCATTCTATAACGGGTAAGGGTATAATAACATAGTCTCGGTCGTTAAAGGACAACCTCGCGTCCTTAGGGTCTTCGTACAGGTCCTGCATTAGTCTCGGGGGCATTGTAACATATAGCTCCTTAATTATAGGACCGAGGAAAGTAGGGTTATCGTCTTCTATCTCTTCTACGAACCTATTGCATGCATAAAATCCAGAGGGTAGGATGTGCTTAGCCGTAGCACTGCTAAGTTTAAACTCGACTCGCACCCCGTAAGAACGAAGCAGCTTATCTATATCGTACTAGTATGCTGCAGTAGTAGCAATGTTATCCTCCTTAACGATAATCGATAGCCCGGCTTCCTTAGTAGCTATTGCGAAGTCTTCTTAGTTCCGAGCATAGCGCTTAAGAAGTCCCCTAGCTATAGCAGGCGAGGTAGCGAGAAGCTCCCTAACAGGGATATTAGACGGCTGCGCTAGTATCCTGTCGAGCAGCACCTTTTCTATGTTAAGTCGCTCTCGAAGGTAAATGTCCCTTCTCTAAGCACCCTTTCTAGTTGTAGTAGGCTTCTGGTTCTTCTTTTTCTTTAGCAGCGGGGGGTTAACGAAGCCCTAAGAAGGAGGGGTAGGATCTAGATCTATGCTTCTAGTAGGGTCCTAGGTTTGGCTGTCGTTTGCGGACTGCGGCTGGTTACCGGTGTTAAATGCACTATTACTAGTAAGAGTGCCCTGTATCGACTGCGAGCCTTCTTCGACTCCCTTTATGTACTCTTCCGTGTTAGGGATCTTGCGGGCATCGATCTCTATAGACACTGTCTTCTTTGGCTTTACAATACGGCTAGTATTATTGCTCGGCTTGGCGGCTAGCTCCTTTCCCTTAGTTGTGCTTGTTAGCCTAGTCGCAGCGTTCGCAGACAGAGAGTTAGTACAGATCTGATTTATATAGGGGGCACGGGGGTCTCGCTTATTAATATACACTAGATCCTTAGGAACCGTACTTCTAGCAACGATGTTGCACTAGTTTCTATTTATGTTCGTCGCTAGTGCGGGTCCTGCAGGGGAACCTAAGCCTTAGCCTAGGTAACTAGGTTGAGCTAGTAACGAGGGTGCAGATTTCGAGGTCGGTGGAACAGGGCTAGGAACAAGTGCCGGGTTAAGAGGTGTACTTAGTATATATGTCCGAGGAGCAAAGGCAGCTGCAGGTGGTTTATAAGCTGGCTAGTACTTCTTAGCATCCTCGATATTCGCATCGGCAGGCTAGGTAATAGCCCTTCCCTATGCTTTCTCGATAGCGGGAGCTATTATCCGGAGCTTAGGCTAATCCGGCTAGTTCCTGAACTGCACCTTTCGTCTGTTAATATTACCTTCTCGTCCGATATACCACTTCTTTTTACTGTCGCGGTATGTCCAGCCCGCACTTAGGAGGTAGTTTATATACTTGCATTCGTGAACACTATAACCGGGTTTAAAGCAATAAAAGCATGTATACTTAGAGGCTTCCTAGTAGAAGGGGTTCGAGCTGCTAGACGACTAATAGGGCACTAGTCCAGGTCCAGCGACATTGTACGAGTAGTACTCTAGAGAATTAGGGGTGTTATCTGTATGCAGCGTAGCTATATAAGACTTCGGAAAGTCTCTAGGTGGATTAACAGCTACACGTGCACTTCTCTCAGCTCTCGTACGCTTAATCTTAGCAATAGTTATCTTAGAAAGCTTTTTAGATAGGTCCTCTATGTCCGGCAGCTTCTCTTTTAGTACGCGTAACGACTAGACTCTATTGTTCGATGTATCCAGCTTCGGATACCTCTTCTTAGTCTAGTTAACAAGCTAGCTAGTAACCTGGCTCTTGCCCTTGCCGTACAACTCCTAGTAAGCTATGCGGCTTATAACGTACTTAAGTATCGCATCGTACAATAGAGGAAGCTAAGTATAGGAGGCTAGGTTCGAGACGTCTACTTCGAGCTTGTTTATAATTTCCTGTCCTACCTCGGAGGGCAAGCCTTTAAGGAAGAGGTAGTATCGAGCGACTTCGTTGCACTGTTTAAGAGGTATTCTTTTCGAGACCGCTTTAAACGTTATAACGTACTAACGTAGGTTATCCTTCTGTCCGGAGACATCCTAGACTCTTTCCTTTGCGCATAGCTCCTCGAGGAAAGGGAGGCTATACTTATACACCTAGCTATTATAGCACCGATAGTAGGAAAGAGCCTCTTCCTTAAAAGCTTCGTAGTTTTCGCTATTAAAGCCTAAAAGACTCTTAAGCTAAGCTCGAACATCTAGCACCGAGTGTCGAGCAGCAAGTCGGATCCTTTCCCTATTAGGAGTGCGTAATCCTTTAAAGTACGAATCGAAGAAGTCGGCTATAGTCTAGAAGAAAGTCGAGGCATCCTTGCTGTCGAAGGATAGAGTACTAGGCTCTCTAGGGAAGGGTACGCAACTACGGTAAGTAGGGGCTCTGTTATTGCGAGTAGCTGCGGTAAGGGCAGTAACAAGATCTGCAATATTTATGTTAGCAGGCTAGGGAGCGGGAACTGTACTATAGGTCGCTATAGCAGCAATCCCTTCGGCTTAAGGAAGAGCCTTATTAGTCGACCCTTTAGTCGAATTAGTCGCAAAGCGAGCTAATAGAATCCTATTACTATCGCGGAAGGCGCGTACATCGGAAGGTGCCTAGATAGGGCTATTAGTTCCGGAAGCCTCGCCAGTACTTAGGGTGTTGCGGAGAATCTCCGAGGGAGTATTAAGATAGCTACGACGGGAGGGTCCGTCCGGGCCGTTATTAGGAGTGTTATTAGGAGACATCGTAATAGCGATGTGCAGATTAGTGTCGCAAATAGGGAAATAGGAAGTAAGGAGTGCAGATATGTGTTCGGAAGGCGTATAGGAAAAGGTTAGCAAGTCGTCGTCGATACCGGGGCGGCGGGAGTAGGCTATTTAAAGCTCTCGAGGGTTTGCCAGACTATTAGTCTAGGAAACATTGTTGCTGCTGGTAGTGCACTACAGCTAATTATGCTGTTTACACATAGTCCGGGGCTATATTCGATAGTCTCCTTAGTGCGGGCAGGGTGTAATCGTACGTTCCGGGCACGTAGGACGGCTAAGTATCCAGAAACTCGAGAATAAGGCGGGATCGCTCCTCGTGCGGTGTAGAAGAATCCAGGGTAGGGAAATAAGGACTAGGGATGCGTCTAGGGTCTGTAGCTCGGTATTATTTGTTTACCAGACCCTCTTCCTAATTTAGTCTAGGAAACATCCTATCCTCGAAAGGTCGCACCTCTTAGACTATTCCAGCCAGCTAGAGCCGAGAACTACACATCGCATTCTCGTACCGAGAACCTAGTGTCGGTAGATTTAGGCAGGGCTTATGTGCTCCCTAGTTCCAGTGCCGGGTTCGTAGCGATATCATCTGCTATTGCCTCGGAAAGCAATACCAAGGAGCGGTCGGACGATCGGTGCGATAGGGCGACGTTTCTTAGGGTATTCGCGACGCCCACGCCATAATAGCTGGTTAGTCTCGTTTCTTATAGCTATTCTATCGAGAGCACGGGACGGCTTACGTAACCGAGTATTCTCTAATGTCTAGCATGTCTATTATAGCTACTACGGCGGTCGGTGAAGTTTTCCAGGTACTTAAGGGCTCTTTTTCTACCCTGTTTCTCTTTCTTTTCTTTACGAACGCTATGTATAGGCTGTGCTGCACGCCTAGCCTACCTGCCTCGGTAGGTAGTCGGGCATAGGAAAAGCTATAGTAGTACGATTTTGGCCCTAGGAGGCTTGTTTTCACCCTATTTTTGCATCCGCTAGAGTTAATATCATCTCCGTAGTAGTGTCGCGTTTCAAAGGCGTGCAGCTAAGCTCGGTAGCGTAGTCGCTCGTACAGGTGTAGGAGCGATAATCTCCAATGTCCATTATGTCTATTATAACTTTTACCGCGACCGGTGAAGTTTTCCAGGTACTTAAGGGCTCTTTTTCCACCCTGTTTCTCTTTCTTTTCTTTACGAGCGCCTCGTATAGGGTTTACCGCACGCCTGGCGTACCTGCCTCGGCAGGTGCGGTCGCCGCTCGTCTCGCTTACCTTTACCGGCAGGTAGTCGGGCATAGGAAAAGCTATAGCAGTACGATTTTGGGCCTAGGAGGCTTCTTTTTACCCTAAATCGCGTCTATTATAGTCGATATGCTCTCCGCTATAGCGTCGCGCTTTAAGGGCTTGCATCCGAGTCCGGTAGCGCGGTTGCATACATTAGTGCGAGAGCGCGTTATACCGAGCCTCTATACGATGTTAGTGTCCCTTTTTTTATGTAATCTTTTGCTCCCTCGGTTTCTTCCTTCTCCTTCTAGGGCTGTATCGACGAGCTGCTCGGCGTAGGGTGTGCAGCTCGGTAGGGTATAGGGAATGTATATGTGTGTTCGTGTGTTCGTGTATTTGGGGTGTATTCGGTAGTAGATCCAGCAATGTGCACACAGCGATTTGTGCATTAAGGTACTTTGTATTTTAAACTTAGACTTTAAACTTAGGTACTTAAGCCTACTGCCCTAGCTAAGGGGCAGAGGTATATCGTAATCCTTTCTTCGAGGGAGGGTATTCGTCGTATGCGTCGTAAGTACTCGAAAGGCGACCGGCGCTGTTGTCGAGGTCGTAGCTGCTCCGCACTTCCGCACTGCTACCTACCCTTTGTATATCCTCCTTCTCCGCTTTCGCGAAGGAAGGAGTCTTACATCGTCTACCAAAATGTAAGGGGGGGACTTCCAAAGGTTCCGATCTCCCGCGGATAGTAGTAGTGCAGACGTATAGAGTAGCATAGGGGGCAAAAAGGGCGGTAAACTGTACAATTAGAGTAAAAGGTAGGGGGGGCAAAAGAGGTAGTATTAAGTGCTCTGTACTGTAGGGCCTCATGTGCGTAGGGTGGTGTCTCTGTAGGTCGGTGTCTTTATAATCCTCCGACCTGCACACGAAGCTAAAGCTAGATACAGACCACACGTGACAGTGCGATATTCCCCACTACACTACTAGTTTCTTTGTTGTCGTTTCTAGGTTCGAGACTTGCTTTGCGAGGATTTAGGACGTTATCCTAAAGTCTGTATGCTCGGTAAAGTGCCGAAAGACTTCGAGAAGGTCGAGAACCCGGGTTTGTTCTTCTAGAAACCCGCCTAGATCCCCCGCCGCTTCGACTAGTAGCTGTCGGGCTTATAGGATCTTCTCGTTCACGGGCGTGCGAGAGAGTGTTTGTTTCTTTCCGAGAGAAGGGCTACGAGTTGGGGAGATACTGAATTCAAAGGGGTTTTGCCTTTTCCTAGGTAGGAAAGGAATACCGGTTCTTTTTAGTAGTTCCTCCGGCAACGGCAGGGTTTTAAGAGACTTAAACGTAACTTCCTCGTCCCCTCTAGCCGTAGCTTTTAGAGTCTAAGGGGCTAAGCTTGCGTCTGTTATTTCCGTCTTAGTAGACATTGTCTTGTTGTTGTTATTTGTTGTTTAAAAAGAGGCTTAGCAGTCTTACGCCGAGAGGGCTGCTTATTCGTCTCTATTTCTAATCGCGTTCGGGTCCTAGCCTACTTGCGATACTAGGGTACTCTTCTCCCTACTATATAAGAGTATAGGAGAAGGTATACTTTAAAGAGGAGAGAAGAGATATATAAATATACCTCTGCTTTTAGGAAGTACTCTAGCCTGCAGCAACGTGCGTCTTTGTAGTAGGCTTTAGAGGCGTTCTGCAGGTAGCTGTAGCAGGTTCGGGACAACCTTTGTCTCTAGGGAAAGGTAGGCCTATACTCTATATAAAGTATCTAGCTATATAGCTAGTACTACTACTCTAATCCCTAGAGGTGCAAATTCGTCCTTACTAAACTATACTGCTCCTTTAGCTTCCTCTCTCGGCGGCGTAGGACAACAGGTAACTCTAGTGTAGAGAGAACTAAGTATATATGTATGTTTATGTATCCTAGGAATACTACTCTTGTTTAGCCTTTAGCTCTTTTAAAATTCGACTAAATCAGGCGTTTGATAGCTAGAATAAAAGCTCTCGTCGAGGGCTTTTAAACGGGCTACACGGCGTCCGAATCGGCGGCGTAATAGTTGTGTTGTAGTATGTTAAAGTGTTGTAGTACAGGTTGTAAACCTTCCTTATGCAATACCCTAAACAGGGAATATTCCGAGTGTAGGGGAGGTAAGGTCGGAATAAGGTTTTAGAGGTGGGGGCCAAATCCCGGAGTTTAGCAAAATTTGCACCCTAAAGGGGGCAACAAGGTAAATCTTTAAACTCCAGTAGCGGCGTAGGTTTTAAGGGCAGCGGGGTAAATGCGGGTTCGTTAGAACGGCCTTGATAAGGGCTTTCGAATAGTGCGTGTTTGGTAATAAACGGGTCAATATTGGGTGTGCAATGGAAGTGCGGATGTCGATGTGTATTAGTAGAGGTGTTAACATTGCATAGTAGCACTATCGCAATAGTAAACACTAGAAATAGGCACAATCTTAACCCCGAGAACGAGGCACTACTTCTAGACTTTAACGTACTCGAAAACGTCCCTAAATTAGCTAAGAAGTCGAGAAAATACTCGAAAACCACCTCTACGATAGGCGACAACTAGTCGAGCATCGACGCTAACGACCCGAACGCGCGCGTCGACACTCCTATTAATTTAATTACTCTAGAATAGCTACGTTAAGTTACCGCTAAGGCCGCAACCGCTCGTACGCAAGATAAAGTTTAGGACAACTAGTAGGGTGCGCAGCCTTATCTAAGGGAAGAAGACGCAATCGACGCAGCAGCTAAAGCTACAGTTAACCGCGAGTTGTTAGCGGCCGAAGATTAACTAAGCGATAAGGACGACATGTTCCGACACCGCTACCTTAATTAGCGCGTAGTAAGCAATACGTAGATACCGGATTAAAGCGCACAAGTCCTAAACGATAGGAACACACAGGAGGATACTACAGCAGCTAGAGCTAAAGTCCCAAATAAGGACAACGCTCCTCCTTAAGAAACAGTTATCCTCGACAAAAAGGAGTTTAAGAATTACGCTATAACATTTTATTAAGCTAATCTAGTTACCGGACAATCGGATAAGGCCTTTTAGGCCTAGCAAGCTAGGGACCTTAAAGCTATTTAGTTATACGAAATAAAGCTAAGAACGAATAGTTACCTAACCGAAGAGGACCTAACAGCATACTAGGACGCAAAGGCAAGAGAATTAGCTGACGGCCGAACAGACTGCACCTTTACGTGGTGGCCGTTGTAAGTACCTTCCTCGGAAGGGAAACCAAGACAGTCTAGAAGAAACCTCCTCGAAAACCTCTCGAAATCCGCCTAAAATCCTTCTCGAAATCCGCCTCGAAATACAAGCTACAGCAGAACAACAGCACGATTCGAACGAATAGCCCTTTACGCTACAAACAAGAAGAAGAAGAAGAAGAAGAAGCAGTCCACTCTGCCCTATACGCACACCTCCTCGAAATCCGAACCGAAATTGCACCTCTTTCCCTCTAGAGATTCGGGTCCTCTACGGAAAAGTGCACTTTAAAGAGCTAGAACAGTCGGTAGAATCTACAACTCTACGATTAACCTGCGTAGCTATATGCGTTTGGAAGCGGCATGTAGTTCTACAAAGGCATATTAAGGACAAGAGAAGACAGCGAGTTAGACAGCTGCTTTGCATTCGAATTTTGCATTCGAATTTGTAGCGTATGTGCGAAGCGGAAGGATCCGCTAAAAATTCTGCAAAAAGCTTAGCGCGAAAATTCTGTAGCCCTAGGCTGCAACACTTATTTGATTTCCTTTGTTCTGCATTTGTTTAAAGTCCTTTAGCACTACCTTAGGCACGGGGTTTTCCCCTAAGGTTAAAGAATACAGAATATTCTGATTGTAAATAGATCTACTGCCTTGCCTTTAGGGCAAGGCCGTCCTACATAGTCATAGACTCCAAAAGGACGTAAATGGAATAAACAAACAAACAAACAAACAAACAAACAAGAGAATTAGCTATCCGGAAAGTAGAAGAGAAGGCAGAGAAATAACACAAAGCTACTAAAGAGGCCGAGTCTAAAGCCGCTAATATTAAGAAGGAGTTGTAGGATGGATCCGAAGTCGACCCTATCTCTGCGAAGAAGACTAGAAAGGGTAACTTTAACTAGGGCCCCTTACGTAGAACCTTTGTAATAGAGACTTTACGTCGTTAGATCTAACCTTAGCAGACCCTAACGAAGAAATTAACTCGCACTCCTAAGACCCTACGCATAACTAGTAGGTAGCAGAGTGCTAAGAGGCCTACAACTCTTCTAGACAAACAACCCAAAATTACCGATAAGATCGTTAAGACTTACTAAAATGCATTCGACGACTTCTCTAGAGAATTTAGGCGGTTTACTAACTTTAGCGTAACGAAGGAGCAGGCGTTCCGGTAGAATAAAGGAGAAGACGGAGTACTCTAACGCGACGTTACGGAAAATAAGTTAAAACCTAAGAGGTAGTTAAAGTCTATCCTACTTACCCTCCTTAACTCGATCGACCGTATAAAGGAGTTTAAGGCGCTATATTTAGCAAAACTTTACCTATTAGCTCCCTTTATTATTAACGTCCCGTACATCGACATTCTTACTTAGCTTAAACGCATCTTTAACGATATTAAGAGCGGAGTTACTATCTACTACCCTAGACTTCTTTAGATTCTTAAGGACCTAGAGGCCCTCTACACCTTTAAGGGCGAAGGAAAGGATCGAATTATTAAAAGCATCGACCCTATCGCTACGTCCACGATATTAAAAAACTACACTCGCGCCTACGCTACGCCGACCTAGGACGACCAAACCCTAAATAAGCCTAAAGCCGATGCTAGAAACAACCGGATCCTAGACATTAAGACTATACGATAGATAGTAAAAGAACATAATCGCAAGTCTAAGGCCTCTAAGGAACGTAAAAAGAGGAGATAGGTCGCTTAGGCTGCCCTAGACGCCCTCGACGAAGAGTCTAAAGGAGATAACGATCTAGAAAACTACCTTACTCCGTACTACTCCAGACTACTAGCTCGCCTACGACGCAATTAGCCTATTAACGACTCTTCCGACGAAGAGGAGAAGGAGCTTACACCTATGCCTAAGCTAACTAAGAGGAAGGCACTAGCAAAGAAGCAACCTACTAAGGGCGTTACCGTTAAGGTTAAGAAGCCCGCGAAACGTAAACGCTAAGATAAGGACGAAGACGAAAACGTAATAGGCGTTAACACTAAGTCTAAGCAATCGAAGACTAGAAAGATAAACCGCAACGCTAGGAAGGTCGCTCCCTTACCTCTGCCTAAAGGACCTCGATTAAGCAACGTTACTACTCCCGACCGGATAATAAGAGACGCCTACGCCGAGGAGGACGCTATAACCGCGATAGCGGGGAACTAACGTAGAAGAGGCTAAGGAGCCGCTGTCTTCAACGCTATAGCTAGCGGATCCGGCGAGTTCGAGCTAGAATCTCTTAAACTTTAACGCCGTCGTTAAGCCGCCGCCCTAGCGCTTATTAACATTCTACTACCGCCAAAGAAGGACCCCGAAATCGAAGGTACGGACGACGACTCTAACAGTAAGGAGAGCGAGCGTTAAGATCGTTTAGTATAACATAAACGGATCTCGGGGGTGTGTCGATCTGTTAGCGTTAATTTATAAAATAGGGTAAGACTAGGGATATTAACTCTAACAGCCTAATTACGTAGTTAGTGTCCTATATGATATTATAGGATATTAGCGATAAGACCCTAACCCCTTTTAGGTATTTGGAATCACGGCGTCTATATAGTCTTTAGGTCGATAACCTCAAGAAACACATGGTTTTTCTCAATCTTGAAGTTCACCCCTGCATTGCACTACTCAATTAACACAATGGGTCGCCTAGGTCGCCTCGTTTGCAGGCACAAGGGCACCCTTGTGTAGAAACCGCTGCGTTCCGGAACGGAAGGTGGCAGCTCGATGTTGAAGTGCGACATTGACAGACGCTTGCAGGCAGAAATCAGGCGTGTTGTAGCCAATTGGACGGATTGGTCTACTCTCTTCGTAATTACTGCGATACGTTCGCATACTGCACACACGAACGCATCGAAGCCTCGTTTACAGGTACACGAGTATGCCCAGGGATGAATCGACTCACCTCCGCAGACCGGGGTTGTTGAACGATGACCACTCCGATGCGTTCGCATGCGGTGAGTTTTTATCCTGAGGCCTGTCAGTGGACCATTCGCGTTAGCTTACAGGGTCTGTCCATACAGCAGGGAAGTGTAATTTCACCCCTCATACAATCACCTCACCAGTGCGATGGTGACCCACCGGAACCATGTCTCATGCAAGATGCCCTTGGTATACGGCTCTAGAGCATGCCAAAAGGCTTGCAAGCGCTGAAATGCCATGCGAAAGGCTACTCCGTACCTGGTATATCCCTTGTAATCACTGCGCACGGCTGACCCCCAACCCTGGCGGTGCCCTTGCAACAGCGACTAAGAGCGGTTGATCACCACCGGCGCTGCTACTCGATTGTATCATACATGGCTGTGTCATCGTAATCGAATGAATGCACGTTGTTGACACGATCGCGCTCCGGATATTGATGGAAGGCTTCCAGCACCATCCCTGTGTGCATGAGACAAAGCTTGAGCGGTGAAGCAGTGGCTACTGCTCCATTGCTATATGCCAACTTCGCTGTATTGATCCGGGATTGCTGGCATTGTCTCCAGCGGCCGAGGTCAACATCGTGCTTTCGGTCCGTGCAAGATTTAGTAGTATGTGCGCTCAGTAATTAGAAGCCGGCCTCCAGACGTATCAACCAGAATTGAAGATCATCGAGCTCAGGCCAGAGTCATCGCAAGGTACGGCCTGCATACAGCAGTAGCGCGGACAGTAATTATAGATACTGCTCTTACAGTTCCTTCGTATCAATGGCGGGGCACAGTATGTGAAGAATGGAGATCTCCTGGGCGGTGCAGGTAGCCTCCAGGCAGGAAGGATGTTCCTTGTCGCAGCGTGGTCTGGGCTCTCTTTGAGTATGAATCGATAGTACTGTACAGCGTGTTGGCACATCGGAGTGGTCACCGTCCTGGAACTCAAGCCAATTGGGACTCGGGACAGCCCCTGAGCCTGCAGAATGGGTGACCACTCCGATGTGTCAACACACTGTAATGGGTGCGTTTGGGTCCGACTCTCGAACCTCGTTCCCTTACTGAAGCTTCATAGTCTAACTATGACTCCATTGGCAATTCACCTACGGGCGTTTTTGAGCCTGCATGTCGATCGCATCATGTGCTGTGCAGCTTGGGTCCAGCGAACAGCGCTGACGCCGACAACTCAATCGATGTGCTCTTCTTGTAAGCACGGACTGATGATCGTGGAGTGTCAGCAATCCGTTCACGGACAGGCCACAAAATCTTGCTTCTTTGACAGGACCTGTGCGTTAGTTCGCCGGTGTCTACAGTCCCTGTGCTGCATGCGGGAAGCAGCGCTAGCTTTCGGAGACCTTGTCGCTGCCTTGTTCAGGCAAGTATGGACATTCTGTCAAGACGACATTGGTTCGGAGTCGCTGGTATGACCGCTTCGAGGAGCGCAACAGCTTACGGATCGAGGGAGTCCGATCCATCTGACATCTTGATGCCCAACGGTGAGGACAGATAGATCATCCCCAGCGAGGTGAACCAAGGATCATTCACGGCCAGGGTGCTGCCGACGTCGAAAACTCAGTCGAAGCCGTCTTTTGGCAAGTATCGAGGAGCTCTGGCGTGCTCGCTGCGCCATCGTCGCTGCTCCTTCCAAATGCAGTCATACCATATGATTGCACTCGAAATTATGGCCGGGCTCCTGGCCAGCTGTACAGCATGTGAGCGGATCGGACGGGTCACCGCTGGTTGGCGTACTTGCAGGCCCCAGGGTTGATATCTAGGCACTATTGGTCCGCGCCGTTGTAATCAAGCCAATAGTTTTTTGGGCAAGGATTGAACAGTGACCCGTCCGATGCGCTCACACGCTGTATCCTGTGTCCTGCATGCAGGAATAGCGCGAACGGTCGACAAAGTCTATCTCGCCTGCTTGAGCACATTTCGGCAGTCGATGAAGAGATCACATTGGCGCGGAAAGGCCGGTGACATGCCCAAGGGCTACAGTCACCTCCTGCAGCCGCTCGTTTCTCCACTTCCACCCTTGTCACGTGCAAGGGCCCTTGACTATCATTCACTGACACGGGCCGCAATACGAGGCTGTACGAGATTAAGCGAGCTAATAAGCGCGTGTTATTTGACCTTATCTATGATTACAAAGCAAATTCAGGAAAGACTGGACGGCTGAGAATTCAGCTTAACTTCGAACACTTATAACACTACAACTACTATTACTACTATTACGAAACCATTCCTATTCGAATTAGCGGCATTAATAGCCCGTGTGGCGACCCTTACGAGCGATCACCTTCTCGCAACGCGTTCTAAACGAGCCCGTTATTCGACTAATCTTAGCCGCAGTTACCGCATCCTACACCTCTTAAATCTGCTGTCTAAGCACTACAGTCGACGACGGCAATAGATAGTTGTAGTTAAGGCGCTATTTCAGCAAGGCCCACAGGTTCTTAATTGGATTAAGGTCTAGGGAGTTCGCTAGCCACACGTTAAGAGCATAAGGAATTCCGAGGATATCTAGCTAGCTACGGAACGTAGCTACTTTGTGAACAGCCGCGCTATTAAGGCAGAGCATTAGCAATAGTGCAGCAGGCACTTGCGCTTCTTTAACGAGGTCGTCGACAGGTGTAGGAGTTCTAGGTGTTGTTTAACGAGGTAGTAAATAAGAGAAGCGTCCTTCGTCGACAAACTAGTTATTGCGGAAGCTAGCAGCTGATTCCTTAGCCTCCGAGTCTACGATCTTACGCCAGAAACGATGCAGCTCTAGTAACACATGCTCGGCTATGCCGGCGGCGGTAATGTTGCCCTATGCTAGCTCCTAGAAAACGATCCTTAACTTCTTAGTGCCGCTAATTAGTGCGAAGACGAACTAGCTCTTAATGCGGCGATATCGTGGTCTAAGGTAGTCTAGATCGAACGCCTTATTAGCACGACGAATAACGAGCACCTTGCTGCTGCTACCCTTGCTAAAGGCAGCTCTATCGCCAAACAAGAAGGTGCGGTTGTTGTCGAGATAATCTAGACACTACTAGCTAAACTAAGGTCTTAAGTTAAGGCTATTAGCGTTAAGGAACGGTGCTCGGCGAGCTATACGCTTCTAGTATCTACGCTTATTAAGTCTGCGTCGAATAGTTGTTTGTTTGTTTTGTTTGTTTGTTTGTTCCATTTACGTCCTTTCGGAGTCCAAGACTATATAGGACGGCCTTGCCCTAAGGGCAAGGCAGTAGATCTATTTACAATTAAATTCTTCGGTATTCTTTAACCTTAGGGGAAACCCCGTGCCTAAGGCAATGCTAAAGGACTTTAAACAAATGCGAGATAAAGGAAATTAAACGAGTGTTGCTACGGCCTAAGGCTACAGAATTTTCGCGCTAAGCTTTTTGCAGAATTTTCAGCGAATCCTTCTGCTTCGCACGCACGCTGCGAATTCGAAAGAGAGAGGAAATGCATTGCAGTGCAAAAAGCAGTGCAGGAGCGACGTAGCTGCGCAAGCAGCTACGTAAGCAGCTATCCAACCCGCTGTCTTCTCTTGTCCTTAATATGCCTTTGTAGAACTGTATACCGCTTCTAAACGTATACAGCTACGCAGGTTAATCGCAGAGTTGTAGATTCTACCGAGTTCCAGCTCTTTAAAGTACATGTATGCTTCCTTTCGAGGGCAACGACGTCTCTACTAGAGAAGGGACATGCGATTTCGATTCGGATTTCGAGGAGGTGCGCGTATAGGACAGAGTGGACTACCTCTTCTTCTTCTTCTTCTTCTTGTTCGTAGCGTAGAGAGCTATTCGTTCGAATCGTGCTGTTGTTCTGTAGCTTATGTTTCGAGGGGAGGTGTACCTCTAGGTCGTGTTGTTTTTGTAAGGGAAGAGGGATCGACGGCCTCTCCAATCCTCCGGAGGAAACTTGGCTTTACGACGACGATGTCGTCGTAGGTTCGTAGCCGGCACCACGTACAGGTGTTCCTCGTCGCCGGCCTGCGTCGAATAGTGTTAACAGAGCATAGCAGCTAAAGCCTCTCTTTAATCTACTAGTAGGTCGCTCGACGACCTTCCACACCGCTAGTAACGTAGTCTACGATCCTGTTAGCGATAGGGGTGCCGAACTAACGCAGTCTATAGAGTCTACGACGAGCTAGTGTTGCTGCCTCGGCGGTAATAGTTTGAATAATGCTATATAGCTTACTAAGAGCGGCAGCAATGCGATGCAACGTCCAGCCGGCAACGCGTTTAAGGGTCTTAATTCGAGTGCGAATAGCGTACGGAAGGAGTCTACGACCGCGCGGCTCGTCGTCGTCGTCTACCACCTCCGGCTCGAAGAACGAACGCTAAGGAGTTACTAGCTCTGTATCCGGAGCTGGCTATAGCAACGTGCGTAGACTAACTATGCTATTAGCAAGCACTGGACGATAACTAATACGACGAGGTAGAAGGGGGTAGACTGCCGGTGCGAAGGCGTTAGAGCTGCTAGAGCTTAAGAACGAGCAGTTTGGATTAACGTACGGCATAGTAACAACGAAGACAATAGAAGGGATGGATATACTGCTCTACACTAATTCTGCGCCCTATATATATGCTACTAGCCTAGCACCTGTCGCCCTTAGTGCAGTAGCGCAGTAGAGCTAAATCTCCGTAATCTCCGTAGAAGCGCTGTCAAAACGCTCTTAAAACTAACAGCTCTGCAATAACACTAGCGAATTCGCCTTATATATAACAGATTACACACGCTATTAAACAGCGATATAAAGCTATTAAGCTAAACACCAGCTACTGCACACTAAGGTAAGGTAAATGCTATCGCTCTGCGCACCGACCTTCCGATATCTAGTATATTAGTAATTACTGCAGAAGCGAGTGTTTAAGAGCCTTGCAACCGCTTAACCGAGCTATAGCACTATGTCGGTAACTATAGCACTATGCCGGCTAAGGCTAGCACTATGCCGGTCAATTACACCTCCCTTGCAGCCACTATGTACCGTGTTAACCGACAACATAACTACCAATCGATTCGACAACGAGCCCTTGCAACAGCGGCCAAAGGAGGTTAGTAACGAGCGGCTGTGGCAATGGACTGTATGCACTACTCCTTGCCCTTGGTCCAGGTGTTGTATGTGAGCTCTCGTGATCGTTCCGTAAGTAGAGACCACGAGGATGGGCCAAGTGACAGACGACTTATCCGGCGGTGTCCGGAGTGGTGTCAAACTCCTTGGAGTTACATCCATTAGAACGTTTCAGCAGAGGTTGTCGGTTTACGACCGACAACCACTAACAAGGTGGCAAACTATATAGAGCAATAGCGTGATCGCGTAAATGTAGTATAGCGTAAAAAACACGTGTGATCCGTGCAATATCTCTTGGCTCTTGTCACCCTCGTATTAAGTGCGTTTCTAACTAGTATACCGCGTTTCTTTAGTAGTAGACGTCCGTTAACGATGGATTCGGAGGAGGATTTCGAGCTGTTAGTGCTAGTAATAGCATTAGTAGTGTTTTATCGACTCGACAAGGCGCTACTATAGTAGCGGCCAGAGTCTTATTACTTGTTTATCGAGTAGTCTATCGACTATAGGCCTACGAGCTAGTTTAAGACGTACATAAGGTTAGTCCGCGATAGTAGTAGTAGTAGTTAATAGAAGGAAGAAGGTCGGTAGTAAATTAAGACTTTAGAAGGTTACCGTCGCCGCCGCTAACTAACCTCTTTTAGCTAATTAGAGCTAACTAACCTTATGTTTAGATTTACGAAGGAAGAGGTTATAGAGCTAAACGAGGCATTTAATGTCGACTTAATTGTGTTCCGTAGACGCCTTTAACCTCTACCTTATATAGCCCTATATGTTACGCTCTAGCGCTTTAGCTATCTACATCGCTAGGCCGACGTAGTAGAGGCCTTCGGCCGCTCTAGTTCCTACTGCTCTACCCTCTTTACGAACACCGTCGACTATCTTACTAAATGCTATAGTACCCTCGTCGAATAGTATCTACGCCTCCGGAGCTACGAACGGTTAAAGACCTTCGCGAGGGTTATTAAGGACGCCGGCGTAGAAGGATAGATATAGGGCTTCGTAGATAGCTACTTTTAAGGCTTCTAAACTCTAGGAGAGAATTAGCGGAAGTAATATAGCGGTTATAAGAAGGCTTATAGCTATAAATACTAGGCTATTATAACACTAGACGGTCTAATCTTAAGCCTTATAGGCCCCTTTAACGGTAGTAAGAACGACTAGTTTATATATAAACAATCCGGTATTAACCGACGACTAAGACGTATAGTAGAAGGTCGTAACCGGCGACGGCTCTACCTATATAGCGACCCTACCTATTTTAGCTCCTTCGGTGTTATAGCTCCCTATAAGTACTTACTCGGTCGTCGACATCTTACCGCCGAGTAGAAGCGCTTTAATAAGAAGCTCTCGAGTCTCCGGATTAGCGTCGAACACGCCTTTAGAGAGACTACCCGTAAGTAGACATACAACACCTTTAAGCTTAGCCTATATCTTAGAAAGTAAGTAGTTAGCTCGTTCTTTATTGTAGCTATACTATTAACTAATTGCTATACGTATATAAAGGGGCATAACTAAACGAGTAAGAAATATAATATTCTACCCCCTAGGCTATACGAGTACCTCTATTAACCGGACCCCTACGACTCCGTAACCGACGATAAAGCTAGCGATTAATCTAGTAGCGATTTATACTAAAACTAAGCCTCGGCGACATCGTTGTTTACGTCTAACGACCGTAGAATCCGACTATCTAGCTCTAACGACTTTAAAGTTAGTATTCTTAGTAGCCGCGGCTATACCCGAAAGTTTATAATTTTCACCGCTATCTAATATAATATATTAACAACAACATCTTTCTATTACTTTATATAGCGCGTTGTATTTTTTAGTATCGTCGGTAATTAGTAAAAAAGAATAGAGTTAATCGGTGTAGGAATAGTTACGTTATTAATTATCTCGTAAATAGAGCTAAGCTAAGCGCCGGACCCTCGAATTTAAACAAGCTCGAATATATTTAAGAACTCCTTTAACACTACTACTATATTTCTCTACTAATATATAAGGTAACGTAGATCTGACGTAACGAGCTTCTTATATAAGCTTAGCGCTATTATATATCTCGGAATTAGCCGATTCGGACTATAAACTATCGAGCTCTTACTATCGAGGGTAGGTCTTAAATTCTACTAAGATAAGTATTCGGATTAAAGTTACTATACGACTACTACGCCGCCTTTAGCTCGTTTATCGACTTAACGGCCGGCACTACCTTCTTAACTAACGTCGTAAGTATACCGACTTATTGCTTTAAGTCTAGTATACTCTAGACGAGCTAGTTAACGAGAGCGTTAGAGCCCTAGCGCTTATTTATGTTCTTTATAAGCTTGTTAAGGTTACCCTTTATATCGTTGCTATCGTCTACTAGCCTACGCCGCTTCGCACCCCTTACTCGAGACGATATACTTACCGTTAAAGGAGCCGGCGTTAGTGTCGACGATAACGATTGTCGAGGGCCTAGTATTAACGATAAGGACGACCGAGTACCTAGCGTAGCTAGCCCTATCGTTCGCGAGGGCGGCGGCGGTATAGTATTAAAGCGTTCGTCTTTACTAACATCTATAACCTTACCCTTAGCGTCCTTATCGCCGCCGTCGTCCGAGCTAGATTTACTACTACTACTATCCTTACGAGCCTTACGACGCTTATCCTTTAACCCTTAACGACGTAATATATTATGCCTTACTAGCTAAGCGTTATACGTCTTATTAACTATCGCCTTTATAGAGGCAGCGCGAAGCTCCTTACGTATATCTACGGTCGCTCTAACCTCTAGCTACTCCTTTATAGCTATCGATATACTCGTCTTATCTTCCTTACCGGTGCCGCTACCTTATGCCGTAAGGCGCTTCTTCTACTCGTCCTTAAGCTTCTTTACTACGCGGCTAAGGGTATTATAGTCGACGCCGGTCTACTACTTAAACTAGACGGCGAGCACCGCATTAAAGCTATCGTTTATAGCGTCCTTATTATCTATATATATCCGGATAAGGATTAACTACTCCTTATCCGTTAACCCCTTCTTACGTAGCTTACGAGAGCCGAGCTCCTTACTACCGAGATTACTAATAGCGCTACTATCGGCGGTAAGAGCGGATGCTTATGCCCTTATACGCTAATTCTAGCTCTTCTTCTTCCTCTTTAGCGGCGCCGGCTCCGGAGCGGCGGTAGACTCGATAGATCGCTTTACGACCGGCTAGCTCGACCCTTATAGAAGCTATTTACGCTAACGCTACTCTATAGCTTATCGAATAGCCTCTTACTCCGGCGCTAGTGTTAGACCCCCCTATAACGAGAACGGCGTTACGGATTTACGAGGGGCTAGCGTAAGGGTTAGAGTCTACGAAGGAGCCGGCTCTCGAGAAGGTACTCTAATATAAGGATCGACCGACTAAACGATCTACTAGATATCTATGTTATTACGTAAACGCGGTAAGAGCTTAGACAGCGATAGACGGTAGTAAGAGCGCGTTCCTTACGCGAGAGCGTATAGTCGAGATAGCGCTTCTTAGCTTTACACTAATAACGGTAAACTAGCGATTCATAGGCCTTACTAACTATATTAAGAGGTTGTCGAGGTTGTTTAGGCCGCTCCATACGTAGAGCGGCCTCGACAACCTGCAGACTATGTGTAGTTAGTTACCTTCCTGTTGTGGATTGCCACCTTGTCGCTCGTGAACCGACAACCTCTGCTGAAACGTTCTATTGTCCTGGACTCAGGAACACCCGCTAAGGCAGCGTCCCTAAAGCGAATGTCGCCAATGTCATGTGTTTTGACATGCGATCCATGGTCCGCGATGCCCTGCTGCCCACTCGCTCACCGCCCCCGCGTTGTCGAAGTTGTCGTGCGAAGCCTGTCTAAAGTGGGTTCAACCCTGTACAGGAGGGGCAATCTCAACGTAAAGCATCTGTCCGCGAAGGAATAATCCGCGGCCAGTCCTTGAACCTGGCCGCCGGCCTGTCCGAGCCATCAATGTCAGCCCGCAAAGTTTTCGATCACTTCCTTGGAAGGGCTTCGATTGAGTTTCCGACGACAGGTAGAGAATGGACAGAAAATCCTGCGAATGACGAGAGAGCCGAAGGACGGGGTAATAGGACCTGGCAGTGACCATGTATATAGCTGAGGAGATCCTCCTCCTCTACTCCGTCCTTCAACGATCCGAATTGTTACCTTCTGACCCTCATCTGTCGATACCATCCTACCTCAGTCTTTTTCTGTCTCACCGAGAAGCAGTCCTCACACACGCACCAAGTTGCTTACACTCCGCGGACAATCGTCATCATGCTCGCACCAACACTGTTGTTCACCATTCTTCTGGCCGCAAAGGTCTCTCATCAACAAATCATCAACACGGATTTCGCAAGCGCAATCGATGTCAATGTGTGCCAGGAGATGAATGTTCGCACCATTTTCAGCCGGGTAACATGGGCAACCAGGAGTTGCCAGTGCACAGGGCCATACAGCTTCAGAGCCCTTTGTCGCCGGACCTATCCAGACCCAGGCCAGCAGTACGTCGGTCCCTACGACCGAAAATGCGATCCCAGGCAAGAAACTGCCAGTTTTTGCCTACCCACAGAGGACAGCGACAACCTATTCCAAGACTGTGCATGCAGGAAGATCCCAACGAAAAAAGGACGAAAAACACCTGGAAAGTCAAACGGAATCGGCTGTTCCGGAGGACTGAATTTGGGACTGAGCCACACGTCATCAGTGTATTCCACAATCGTATTTGCCAAAACGACCAACGCGAACGACGTTGACGGCTGCTATATCCAGAACAGCAGCAACGGGGTAGAATCTGCTGCCAACTACCCGTGCGACCTCAACAACAACGGACACGTGATCGAATTTGAGAAAGGAGCGACCTATCAGGCATGTGTCGAAGGCGACAACGATGCCCCGAGCTCAATTTCCTTCCTATGGAAAGTCGTGAGCTCGGTTGGACACGGGAGCCCGTCGAAGCGGGACGAACTCGTGCAGTCCATCAAGTACCATAAAACCATGGCCCGTGGCGACATCAAAGGAACCATTCTCGTCGAGGATGAGGATGGGACAGAATTACACCGGTTTGAAGTATAAGGCAATCCGGAATGGCTTTCGACGACCGGAAACTCGAATATTCGAGCCGCGATGGTCAAGACTGGCAGAGAGAACTTCATCCACATCTTGCAGACTTGGACAGCACAAAGTGGCCGGAGTGAATGTCAACAAGTGGATGCGATACCATCCTTGATCTCATGATCTACGATCAAATGCATCGATGAATACGTATCTCTCCCGGGAGCAAGTATGTAAAGCTCGATCGGACTGCTCCGCGGCTTCACTTCCTTTCCAAGCCACATGCGATCGCTGTGTACCCATCCGGCAGAGTGACCTCAGTTTCGAGCAGACACAATCAATTGAACATGTACGTCCATCCACTCTCTCCATTTCACCGACCTCGCAAGCAGCTGACAGAACATCGTCCTAGGGGCACTTCTCCGAGCAAACAAATTGCCTACACTGCACAGTCCCGTGCTGCCTCACCTACTCTCAGCGGTGATGTCCCAGACCAAGACCAACAACTTTCACCACGTTCAATGCCAACGAAGCCACCATCGCTCTTCACTTCCTCACCGCCTTCCACGCCCTCCACGCCTTCCTCACCTCCCCCCTTCAACTACGCCGCCTACGAATACGAATACACCTATCCCTTCTGTCCCTGCTGCCACCGGGACTTCCGAGACTCATGTGACGATCACCGAGAAATCGCAAGACAGCAGGACCAAGTGATCCGGCGGAGTTTTGGAATAGAAGCAGAGAAGCTGGGGATGGATGAGGACTACGGAGCGGATGGAGCGAAGCAGGAGAACAAGGTCAGTGAGCGTGCAGAGAGATGGGAGAGGGATACGACCGATTTGGAGAAGGTCCTGATGTGGCCGCATGTTGTTTGAGGTGGCGAGTGTGAGATTGAGTGAAGTTATGAGCGAGCGGTAGACAGCGACAGGATCTGCGTACTCTCTCAAGTACTGCTTGTTAGCTGCCCACCTTCGGGTTTGTGCATCAAAGATTGCTTGTGGTCACTTCATTTCGACTTGTTGATTCACGAAAGCATTAAGGCTGAAGTCGGCGAAATTCAAAGTGGTATCCTACAAGTCTTCCGCTGACCGTGTCCCGGGACAACATCGTCCTTCTGTGCAAAACATCTCTGCACAGAGAGCTTCTCTTATATCGGCTTCCTGCCACTTGCGATCATCCACCACTCGTGCACCTGGACATGCTCTAGTCAGGCACCTCCAGCCGAGCACTCAATCCTCATCATCCTCCGTGAAAGTCTTGCTGAACTTCACCAAAGAACTGAAGTCCTCCCAGCCCGACACACGATTCTTCACCTTCACCCTCTCCACATCCACATCTCCATCCTTGCCCTTGCCGTTCGCGACCAACCAACTCTGCGGCCGCAGACTGAACTTTCCATTCTCAATCACAAGCTGCGTGCGCTCCGGCTTCGGTTCGCCGAACTCGTTGAGCTTGAATCCACCCGCCGGTGGCTTGATCTCCTTCGCACCCTGCTCAGTCAATGCATCGAAGCGTTTCTCGCTCCGCTCCAGAATGTCCACATCGACCGTGTGAGTCGCGAAGATGCGGTAGACGTGAATCTCCCGCGTCTGGCCGTGACGACGCACCCGGCCGATCGCCTGCGCCATCGTGGAGTCGTAGCCGTACTGAGTCTCCCGAAGCAGTGGAGAGAGGAAGATGACGTGGTTTGCGTTCTGCAGGTTGATGCCTGCCGCGGTCTCGTCCGAGGCGTTGAGCACGATGACGGTCTTCTTCTTCTTGCCGTCGGATTCACGGAAGTCCTTGATCTGGTTCCCGGCTTGCGCGGTAGTCTTGACGACGACGGCGGAGATGTCCGTCTCGTTCAGGGCGTACTCCACTTCATCGAGCTGGTTGGCAAATTGCACAAAGAGGACTGCTTGCTCGCCCTTTTGCTGGATCTTGGCGAGCAGTTTGAGGGCGGCTTCAATCTTGCCGCCGTACTTTGTGATGGTAGATGACTGTTGTCCTGGCCATAGAAGATGAAAGTCCATCATCGGAGCGCTGCAGCCGTCGCCGGGACACTTGATGATCTCGTGCGCCTTCATGTCCTTGTAGCAATCGTGGCAGACCTTGTGACCGCAGAGTGCCGACACGGCGAGCTTCGAGCACTTCTGGCTGCAGTCATCTCGCTCGCATAGCAGCTGAGGCTTTTCGGACGTAGATACTCTCAGCAGATTCTCGATGTAGCGTGCTGAGCGCTTCTCAACCAACAGCTGCTCGCATTTGGCATTGAGGTCGGCCGTGAGCGCTCGTTGACCCTGTCCCTTAACTTTGTTGCCGTCTTCATCGATCGTGGCGGCAGCGCTCTTCTTGACCTTGACGCCTTTCTCGCGCTTGGCAATGGGAAGAATCGTGTTGATCAAATCGCGGTCACCGAGTGCCCCATCTTGGAGGCGTTCCAGCCACTTCGCGAAGATGTCTTCTTCCGTGCCTTTAGCTTGGGCAACTGCGACGGGAATCTGGTGCTCGAGGATGTCGTCGTACTTGGCTAAACGATCGTTGACAATACTCTGCAACCCAAGGTCTCGAGACCCGATCGTCGATCGATCAGAGTAGGCAGCAACTTTAGAGAGCGCTTCTTCTGCCGTGGAGGAAGACGATACTGCTTCTCTGAAACGCACCTCACGGTCTGAGGCGCCTTTTCCCTTCCTGATCTTCATAGCTAACGAGTTGAGATGCTGGCAGAGTTCAGCGAATAGCGCTCGATGGTCAAGGTCCAATGTCACTGGGACAAGATGCTGCTGAATTGGAAACTCAGCCCCGGCCATGAGGTTTCTCCGCACGAAGGTATCGAGGAATCTCTGGTCCATTGCGTAGATCCGATGGTGCATAGAATGGGTGGCCGTCTGCCGCATCGCATCGAACAACTCGAAGCTGGTCATGTCTTTCCTCAACTCCCTAACACTGCTCTTCTTCATCAGTCCTCGAGAGTCACTCCCGATCGGTAGCGGCACGTTTAGCAGAGCGCCAATCTGTGCGAGCTCATAGAAATCTTCCAATTGTGGCGTCGCGGACAGTCCCCATCGCTTCTCAGCTTTCAGCGAGTTGATGACGGCTGCAATCTTGGGGTCGTTCTGGTGAAATTCGTCCACGATGATGCGGTTCCAGTAGAAAAGCTGAAGAAGAGCACCGTCGACGCTGTCGGTAGAAATGGTGTCGTTCGCGACGCTCTTCTCTAGCGCAGCACAATGCTTTTTTGCCTTGCCATTTACGTATGCCTGGCCCTTGAGGCGCTTCGACGGCACGTAAGAGTTGAATTCCGAATCCTTGATTCTCTCGGCGTACTTGGACTTGATATGCTTACGCAGTGTTGGCAGTCCTTGCTCGTGCCAGATCTTCAGATGGTCCGGAATCTGGTTGGCAGCGAATTCGAGCCACTGTGATAGCTGACGTCCACTGTTGAGTGTGAATGGCGCGGGGACGGCACCGAATGTTGCAAGTCGTTCGATGTACGAGGGGTTGACGAGCACAGCGTTACTCACCACGACAATGCGAGCCTTCTCAAATCCGGAGACCGTTCTCTTCGAAAGGTCGCCTTGGGTTTTGATGGCCAGAACGAGGCCCTTGTACGATGGAAGCTTTTCCTGGATTTCGTCAACCCACTGCTGCACCAGTGATGCCTGACAGATGATGAGGGTCGCGGCAGTTCTGAGCAAGCCTTGCGATTTCTCCTCCAACTGTTCACAGATAGTCTTTTGTCCTTGCTCAAGAAACTCGGCATCAATAAGTGCCAGACTGGTGATCGTCTTTCCGAAACCGGGATGGTCAGCGCAAATGCCGCCGCGAACGATCAGCTCAGTGCGCGCCCGTGCCTCAGCTCGCCAGCCCAGCGCAGGGATGACCGCTTCTTCAGTTTCGTCAATCGTAAAGGGAACACCCTTTTCTTGCTGACGCATCCAGGCGAGAGACATCAGCTGCTTGGGAAACAGACTGATCGTCATGTCCAGCGGGCCAGAGTATGGTGCGAGACCGCGCGTGTCCGAGATACTGAATGGCTTGAATTTGAAAGTCTGCGGCGCGGTTGTCACAAACCTCCAGGAGTACGAGACTGGCACCGGACCTCTTGCCGTAAGACGAGCCCCAGCTCTATGCGCGAGTGTGACGGCGTCGACGCCCAGGCTGAACGTGTACGCATTGCCGCTCTGTACTCGATCGACAATGACCGAAACGGGCTCAGGACGATCCTTGATGCGTCGCTCATAGAGCGCTGCCGACTTGGAGTCCTCGTATGGCCTCAGATCAGTACCGTTGTCGGCCCAGGTCCATTGCAGCTTCGGGCGCGCAGGCGCACAAGTCAGGCAGCGATTCCGGACGGCAAAGTCCTGGAAGCCCTTCCAGTCGCTACCAACGCTTCTCAGCTGTCTGCGCATCTCCTCGAACAGCCAAGCATGGGATCTGAAGAACTCGGCATCTTTCGAGCTGAAGAATCCTCGCAGATGACCACCGCTCAAAACATTACCAGCGTCGCTTGTTGGCATGGTGCAAGCCACCAGCACTTCTAAGTCAGAACAACTTGAAGACACCGCAAGACTGTCCTTAGCTGTGGATATCTCGACCCGACTCTCTACAGTAGTGAATGAGCCCGTGGACGGCTTCCAGGACTCGTCGAACACGATATCTGCCTTCTCCGCATTGGCGTTGAGCGCGAGGTTGCCTGAGTTCGGCCAAGGTCGCCATGTAGCAGCTATACGACCGAGGATGGGGCGCACCTCATCCTGCTCAAGCATCGCAATGTTGGTCGTAAAGACGAAGGAGTCGTCGTTCGGATCTCCAGTCTGAGTCGGGTCTAGGAAAAGAAATGTCGGCTCGTCGTCGCTTCCGACAACTTTCTTGTACAGCGAGTCGCACGCTTTGCCGCACCGCGGGAGATATTGATATTTCCCGGTCAGGCTGCTGACAAGCTTGTCGTGACTCTTGATTGTAAGAAACTCCCACACTCGATGGTTCACAAAGTCCGGCATCCCGTTGCGCGACCACCAGGATGCGATCTGCCTGCCGCTACCTGAAAGGGTGACTTTGCTGCTGGCCTTCTTTGGCGTCCTGCACATCCACTTAGTCGGGCAGAGCGTGTCCGCAACGACACTCTTTGCCACAGGCTGCAGCAAAAGCCTCCGTAGCTTGCTGTTGCCTGGCAATTCTTTGTCCGGAACGGCATAGAGCCGCCACTCTGCGTTGCGTCCAACTACGAGTTCCAAGATTGCCGCAGTTGATCGATAGGAAATAGTCCAGCAGTGAGTTCGTCGGATACGCTGGAACGTAAACGTGTCTCGCAGCGCGTGCTTGAATGCTTCGTCGTAGGCAGCATCGCTAGTTATTGGAATCGCGAGTTGCGTCAATTTCAGCCGGAGCGGCATTGCGCATCGGACGTGGTCTTCAAATGTAGCCGGTAGGAAGCGATCGACCCTGTCTTGCTGCCTATAGTTATGAGCAGGGTTGCCTCCGCAGGACGTGCAGGTCGTGTGCCCGCAGTCGGTGCATTGCTGGATAGGCTTCTCCGCGATACCACACTCCGTCTCGCAATAGCACCGTCGCATAGATGCCTCGGCGATCCGGAGCAGTGCTTGGATATCGAGCGCCGCATGAGGTTGGCTATCCCCTCGGGTGGCCTTGCCAACAAGGACGCGCCGCACCGGAGGCGTTGGCTCGACGTTACATGTTGACTTGTCGGCTTCATGACCAAGTGCTCCGTGACCAGCGATGATCGAAGCGAGGATTGAGGAGCCGATGACCGTGCTTGACATAGCGTTCCCTGCAAGATCTTGAATCTCCGCTTGTGTTTCGGTGGTAAAGGAGATCTTGCTTAGCGGAATGCCTTGGAGCTTGAGCATCTCTTCGGAGGTAAGGACACGGCAGAGGTCGGTGACAAAGTACATGCCACTAGGAGTGACACAGCCAGCAATGCCGAAAGGACGATGGTCCGTCTCCCGATAGATGTTCTGTGAGAGATCAAAGATGCGGCTCTTGTATCGAGCGTCGTACATGGCTGGAGGCAGAGCCTTTCTCAGCACGGCTCCGTCAATAGTGTCCAGGACGCGCTCGACTTGTTTCTGGAACCATGCTTGGTGACCGTGATCTGGTGGAAGCATTGAGCCGCTTTCAGACCAGTGCGTGATCGGTCTGGCGTAGCCAAGACGTTTGGCCTGCCGATATTCTGACTGAGTGACGGCGCACTGCGACCAGTCGACTTCCCGAGAGGGTTCATCGTTGCGAATCTGCTGGCGGATGATTTGGTCGTTAGGCTGGAGGAAGGCAGACACCGGAGAGCTGGCTGCGCGCTGGAAGGCGGTCATGTTGGCGACCCATCGCTTTGCTGCGCCTTCGGTGAATCCTGGGGCGTTCTTGTTGAAACATGCCATGTAGCCACGTTGGCGTACCTGCGGGATGTAGTATGATCGAGTATCGACAGTCGCTCCACTACACTCGTAGTTCAGTCCTTCGTAGTCCTTAAGCATCTTGTCCCAATTCGCACCCAAGACGTTCTCCAGCAGGACGATCGCAGGTCGGAAAGCTCTACAGTAAGACAGCACAGCATTCCACGTGTCTGCAGATTCACCGCCATCTTCCAGACCTTTCGGCCGGTTGTTCAAGCCGGAGAAATCGACGCATGACGTGCCCGCAATGACCATATCAACTTCTTTGGGTACAGCCATCATGCCGCCGTAGGCAGTTGTAGCCTCTGGGCTTTCGTCGTGTACAACGCTGGTCAATTCCGTTATGTCGCGGAAAATCACGGGAGGGTTGAAGTTTCGCTCGATATATGCTTGCTTGAATGGTACAATCTCGGCTGAGAATAGATGCTCCACTTGAAGCTTCAGGTCGGGCGAGATGAGGGTTAGGCAATCTCGGATCATCTCCAAGGCGAGGAGAGGGCTTTCGGTTCCGGAGCACATGGTCGCGACACGAAGTGGACGTCCTCCGATTGCGGCTACAGCCTGGCCGAGTCCGCGAGAGATGGCCTTGTTGGTCATGTCAAGAAAGATCTCGTCTATGGCAGATCGAGGAGCGAGGTTGAGGTTGATCTCCCTGTCCGTAACACGAGCCAGCAGGTTTGTCATGCCTACACGCGTAGCCTTCGTCCTGCTGGATTTAGGCTTGGTCGTGGCGGGGGCGGTTCCGGTCAATCTCGCCTTGCCCTTGGGTGCTGCCTTCTTTGCTAATGTGGAGGAGCCGTCCGATTCGGATGCGATGGACTCGTTCTCATCTGTTCCTTCCATGTTGTCTGTTTCAGGCTCGGAGTCAGACATTGTATCGTGGTCGTCAGATGCGCCGAAGTCATCGTCAGAGACATGGCGCTTATTGTTTGTGTTTGCTGCAGCTTTGCGCTTCACTGCAGTCGTGCGCCGAATGGAAGCGGGAGCGGAGAGCTCATCTTCGGAAGAGGATGGAACTTCCAGCACGTAGCTCCGTCTCGCAGCAGTCGAACGCCTGGGTCGCCTGCCAACTGCAGGCTCAGACTCGAGCGGAGGGCTGTGGGAGTCGAAGCGCGGAGAGTTTGGGGCATCGGCGCGGGCTTTGGGAGGAGTGGCAGAGGCTGCAACGTGATGGGCTTGTTTCAGAGGCTTGAGGTGCGTCTTTTGGCGTTTGGAGGAGGATTGTTGAAGATCGACAAAAGCGATTCGACCATTCGTCAGACTGTTGAACTCAGCATCACTGAGCTCCCGCAGTACAGCACCCTTGGATGTCACATGCGCAGCAGGATTAATGTTCAGCTTGACAGAACCGGATGCCTTGCGCTTGCGAGTGTTTGTACTGATTGATGTCGCCGGCTGCGCGACTGTGATGTTCTCATCATCGTTCTCGTCATCGTCTCCGCCAGAGCGGCCTCGAGGCAGACTTGACAGGCCAAAGTACTTGAGGATTGACATGACTAGGGAGAAATGTCAGAATGGGAAGTAAGTGCGATCACGTAGCAATCGTGGCCATGGCAGAAGTGGCAGACGGCGGCTGTGATGTGTTGTTGCGCAATGGTTGACTCGAGACCGGATGTTGTGATGTTGTTCGAGATGAGTTGTCGAATTTGGGAGACGCGACTTTCTCCCACGCGTTGGACCCTTGCAAACTAGCCGCTCGCATTCGGATATCATGAAACTCTAATTGGAGTTCGAGTGAACTCTTGGCACCTGGAAGTTCTCTTTCGTTCAACTTCGTCTTGACCTCTGACCGACACAGACCTCACTTTCCACAACCCGACTTTATCTCACATCCAATACAATGGAGAACACTGAAGATCCACTGGAAGGGCTCGAGGTACATCTCACCCCACAAATCGCAATTCTTTTTCACTGCTAACTTGCCACCCGCAGGAGCGCCTGCAAAATCACTCCAAAGCCTTCGAATCGCTCTTAGCACTCACACCCGCACGACAATACTTCGGCAGTCAAGTCGACGACGGTCTCGATCCGAGCGAACAATGGAGCCGTAAAAAGCAGACGAAGGAGCAAAAGAAGGCGGCGAAACTCGCCAAACTGGACCCCGCCAACCAGAAAACCGCATTGGACGTCATGAAAGAGCGAGAGAAGAAGCGCAAGCGAGAGCTGGGCATGGACGATGAGGAAGATATCGATGGCGACAAGCAAAAGGTGGAGACTGCGAATGGACAACCTTCAAACGCCAAGAAGCAGAAAAAAGCGCTGGATCCAGAGGCCGCTGCTGCCAAACGCATAGCAATCGCCGACAAGAGGAAGGAAAAGCGTGAAAAGAAGAAGGCGAAGATGACGGCGAAGAAGGACAGCAAAAGCGCGAAAAAGGCCGCAAAGCAGGATACAGACCTCGCGGAGGCGTCGGCTGAGCGGGCTGCGGAAGCTGGTGCAGAGGCGTCCGAGGATGACGATGACGAAGAGGACGCGGAACCGATGGCACATCCCACGGATATGGACGGTCTGGAAGTATCAGGACTGGGAGACTCGGACGAGGAGGACAACACACAAGATGACGAGGACGATGCAGCAGAGGCCTCATCAGCACCCACCAGTCCAAAGGTCGACAGCCCCGCTTTTGACATTTCCACCAACCACTCCGAAGCATCCTCTTCATCTTCCATCACACCGCCGTCCGTCACAAACCAACAACAGCCCACCAAGGAGCTGACACAAAAAAAGCAGTCATCAACAACATCCAAGGCCGACCTGAAGATAGCACTCCCCGCCATCCCCAAACAACTCTCCCTCCCCACCAACAAACCCACCGACCTCACCTCCGGCACATCCTCCCCGAAAATCCAACTCCCCAACATCGACCAAGCCGAACTCCAAGAACGACTCCGCAAACGCATCGAAGAACTCCGCGCCCGCCGCAAAGCCGACGGCGACGGCAGCAAACCCGCCAAATCGAGACAAGAACTCCTCGAACAACGCCGCAAAAAGGAGGAACAACGCAAAGCCCACAAAAAGGACCTCCGCCGTCAACAAAAAGAAGAAGAAGCCCAGAAACGCGAGGCCCAACTCCGCGGCTCCGCGGCCAGTCCAGACGTCTTCTCCCGCAACTCGCCCCGCCCAGCGACCTCTGACAACAACTCCTTCTCTTTCTCCCGCCTCGCCTTTGAAGACGGCACCGCCGCCGACGCCTCTTTGACCGACCTCCACGACCCGCGCAAAAAGAAAGGCCCACAAGACCCCCGCACCGCCCTCGCCGCCGCGGAGAAAAAAGCCGCCCGCCTCTCCTCCCTCGACCCAGCGAAACGGGCCGACATCGCCGAAAAAGACATGTGGCTCAACGCGAAGAAACGGGCCCACGGCGAACGCGTCCGCGACGACGCGAGTTTACTGAAGAAAGCGCTCAAGAGGCAGGAAAAGGGAAAGAATAAGAGTGAAAAGGAGTGGAAGGAGAGGGAACATGCGGTGGTGCACGGGAAGGAGATGAAGCAGAAGAAGAGGGAGGGGAATCTGGCGAAGAGGAGGGAGGAGAAGGGCGGGAAGGGGAAGAAGAAGAATGGAGGGGCGGCGCCGAAGGGTGGTGGTGGAGGAGGGAGTAAGGCGAAGAAGAGGGCGGGGTTTGAGGGGAGGTTTAAAGCGTAGAGATGACGAGGGAGGTAGATTGAATGGAAAATGGATACGATATCAACACTTTCACTGTTGTGCCGGTCTACTTGCTGGCTGCGCGCGATTAGGCTCGCTTTTTCTGTGACCTGTACCGCTCGTGCATGATGGCGCCAACTACGATATTGATGGCGCAGAGGTTGCATAGACTGGCCAGAACTATTCCTGTCAACAACCTGAATGAAGTCTCCAAGGGAACGAAGCACGCAGCCTCTCATTGAAGCCAAAGCAGAAACCCTGCCATCCCAAAGGAGAATCTCGACCATAGAATCGTAAGGCACGTCTCATCTATACTACTACCATTCACCATACTACTACCATTCACCTCGCCGCCTCGGCTTCACGCTCACGCTTCATGCTGCCATATGAGGCGAGATGATGGCCTGCGGAATCGCATCAGGTTCGTCACAACCCATCTCTCCCGTCCACACACACCGTCCTACCAACCCCACCTCCCAGCTCACTCCTTCAAGCCTCCCACCTCGCCGTAACCTGATTGGTACGACTCTTCCCACCCTCCACGCCCGTCGGGCCCTTCGCGCCATGAGCACTATTCGCGGCGGCACCCTTCTCACCATTGCCATCCTCCTCCGCACCATCCACACCCCTCGAACGCACCCGCAACGCCAAACCTCCGTCATCCTCATCGTCATGGTCTTGCTCAGTATTCCTGAGAATGCAAAATTAGTAAATCTCGTCTCTCAAAATCATCCCCCCATTTCCCTCAACCATGACATCTCCATCCTCGGTCTATGCAGTATTGCTCTTCTCAATCCCACCACACCCAGGCTCCAGCGGTTCGTACTTATCCTCATCCCCCTTGCCCTCAGCAGCAGCACCGCCCTCCGGATCCGCCAATGGCGTATGATGATTCTTCGGCAACCCGTCACCTCCACCGTTGCCATTGCTGCCGTTCTTCCCAGCCTCACTCTCCTCATCACTCAACACCGCCTCCTCCGTCTCCTTAGCTCTCGCCTTTTTCTCCGCCGCCTCGCTGATGCGCGTCAATTCGCTGACGAAGCTCTCGCCCCACCACGCACTCGTGTACTTGCCCACATATTTCGCCAATTTCTCATAATTGATCGCGCGCTGCTCGTCGCCCATCGTGACCGCGTCGTGGATCGCGTCGGCCAATTCTTCTGTATTCCAGGGGTTGACGACCAATGCACCGTTGAGGGACTGCGCGGCGCCGGTGAATTCCGACAAGATGAGAACGCCGTGTCGCTCGCGTTGGCAGGCGATGTACTCGTACGACACGAGGTTCATGCCGTCGCGGGTGGAGCTGACGAGGCAGACGTCGGAGATGGAGTAGAGAGCTGCCAGTTCGTCGAACGAGACGGACTTGTGCATGAAGTGGATGGGCATGAATTCGATGGTGCCGAATTTGCCGTTGATGCGGCCGACGAGTTCGTTGACGACCGCGCGGAGGTTTTGGTATTCTTCAACATCTTGGCGGGAGGGAACGGCGACTTGCACGAGCACAACTTTGCCGATCCACTCGGGGTGTTCGGTGAGGAAGACCTCAAGAGCGTGGAGTTTTTGTGGCACGCCTTTGATGTAGTCGAGGCGGTCGACGCCGACGATGATTTTGACACCTTCGAATTTCTTTTTGAGGGCTTCGACTCGGCGGACGACGCTTTCTTGTTGAAGGCCGGAAACGAATTTCTCCGGGTCGATGCCGATGGGGAAGGCGCCGACGGAGATGAGTTTGTTTTGGAATTCGACGCCGTTGGGCGTGGTGGCGAGGCCGAGGATACGGGCGCAGGAAGAGAGGAAGTGGCGGGCGTAGTCGTACGTGTGGAAGCCGATGAGATCGCAGTGCAGGACACCTTGGAGGATCTCATTGCGGACGGGGAGGATGCGGTAGATTTCGGAGGATGGGAATGGAGTGTGGAGGAAGAAGCCGAGCTTTACATTCTTACGCTTGTTGGGACCTTTGTTGATCTCCTCACGGAGCATGGCGGGAAGAAGCATGAGATGGTAGTCGTGGACCCATACGAGGTCATTGTCTTGAACATCTTTGGCGATTTCCTTGGCGAAGAGGCGGTTGGCTTCGACGTAGCCGTCCCAGGCCGACTCGTCGAATGTGATCTCACCAGGGTGGTAGTGGAAGAGCGGCCAGAGTATGCTGTTGGAGAAGCCGTTGTAGTGGCGGTCGCTGAGGTCATCGCTCATGAAGATGGGTGTGGCGCTGAACTCGTCGTTGAGGCGCTGCTTCACGTGTGGAATTTCGTCTTCGGGGAGTTGAACACCAGGCCAGCCGTACCACTGGAACTTGGTCGATTTTGAGAGTCCTGACAGGCCAGCGACGAGACCTCCGGATGACATGGAGAAGTCATAGTGGCCTTCATCAGATCGCTTGATGGTGATGGGGAGACGGTTGGAGACGAGGAGCAGGCGGCCTTTGGGCAGGGGAGCTTCGTCGAAGGAGGGCATGTTGGTGGATGTGATCTGTGGAGTTGTTAGTGTGGAGTGGTCGAGGTGTGTCGAGAAATTGATTGATGAAGCGCAAAAGGCTCGTGCAATTGAAGAAGGAAGAGTGAGCAATGATGGCTTCCGTTGACGTGGCGCATGTGTATGAAGAAAGTGCTGACTTCCTTGGTGAAGTGACGACCTGAGGAAAGAAGCCGACTCACCGGATGACACGGGTCGAGCTGTGAGGAAGCTGCCGGTGGTGAATGTCAAGAGCAAGGCGAGAATGCGATGCCGATGGATTTGAAGGTAAGGTATCGAATGAATGGGTACGGCAGTCCAGTCAGGCGTTACTCTTGGTCAGATGCACTCCCGTCGTTGCGTTTGCTGATCGATTGCGGGACCCGGGACGAGGAAGTCGAGGTCGAGGTCAAGATCGGCGTTGGCTCGTTTGTTTGTTCGAGTTTTGTTGATGTTTGGATTGTTGTATGAAGATCAGGTCGTAGGCGTGGTTGTAGGTGGAAGTCTTCAGGATGCGAGACGGCGGGCGGAGCAGACCAAGGCCCGGTGTATGGGAAGACGGGACGTGGGATGTGATGCGTTGTTTCGCAGAAGCTTCCTGGAAGGGCTTCGAACACGACAGGGCAGGGTTGCACGAGTGACGCAAGACCTGGCTGGCAATCGTGATACTTATTCGAAGCCGACAATACAATGCTGGAATCGTACTCTTGACGTACTTGCAAGGCTCTGCGAGATTTGTTTGTGCCCCGTATCTTCTTGCCCGCCTCTACTCCTCCGTTGAACAACCTAACTCATATCCCAGGGCAGACATGTCAAGTTGGACCTCACTGAACTCTACCTTGGTGAGCCGCAGGCGCCGTTCGCCTTCGAGCCGAGCCGACGACATGATGACACCTCAGGCGTCAATATCTTTCCTCAGGCATCAAAAGTCGGGCCATCTTCCATTCATCGCTCCAGCTCCTCGTCGCTGCCAACGACACTCCTTGTCATGACATTCAACATTTCGGACCACGAACACCCTGTGACTGACTGCAACCTACCGCTCGCTGACGAATCGTCCTACCTACCTTATCCTCCACGGTTCGCAGGTTTTGCTGACAGCCGAAGGTCTTTTGGTGCATTGATCATCACCTCGCACGAGAACGGACAGTTCCCTCCACCTCTTTCAAGCACATTCATGATGAACAAAGGAAGGGCCTTTTTCTGTGCCAACCAACATTGATCTCACTCCTCCACCTCACGAAAGAAATGTTACCTAACTCACACTGAAACTCTGTTCAACCATGCTGGCCTCAGGCATGAAGCCAATTGCCGCCGATCGGTGCTTACACCGACAAATGTCATTACCACTTACTGGCCTCTGGACCCCGGCAAGTCCCAATGGGTTCTTGCTCTTGGTTGCCAACAGCCGCCCCATCCGCTCACAGCCGACTCGAAACCCCAGATCCTAGTCCATCTCGCCATTCCGAGGCACCGAACAAGTCCACCGCTCTTTTCGGTCTCTAAGGGACTGCCCGAGGCCGAGCGGTGATCTGGTTCGGATCGACCGGCAGTCTGTACAGTATTAGCATGGACTCCAAGTGCTCCCATGCGGCTAGCACCCTCAGGACATGCAGAAGCACCACGTCAGAGCCATGTCGATCTCAAAGAGCAATGTCTGACGGTCTGACCAGTGACCACCGTGTCATGCCCTATGACCTCTCCGGCTCTGCGGCTGCGTGGACAAGCATTGTCAAGGAGAACTCAACTGCAGCTCCGTTGGTCCGATGGAAGCTGTTTTGAGTTTCGTGGTGAGGGAACCCTTCCATGCATCAGACGCGACTGCCGTTGCGTGCGTGTGCAGAGGACAGGCATATGTACTGCTCTGACCGCACTTCGTATTTGTACATGAACAGTAATAAGTGACTGAGATTTCTCGACGTTCAAAATCTTTCAATTCTACCACCATCAAAAAGACTTCAACATGGCTTCCGCGACCACCGCCACTGCCGAATCTCACAGTTCCACTCACACGCCCAAGATTGAGGACGCAGCAGCGAAACAAGGCTCCGTCTACTCGCTCGGCTACAAGTGAGCTGGTCCAAGACTCTCACTTCTGACATCGATCTGACAATACCAGCTCCGCCGAACGCCAACGCCTCATCGAGCAACACGACGCCCTCACCACCCTCTTCGGCGAACCACCCCTCTGCCCACTGGACCCCTCCAAAATCCGCAAAGTCGTCGACATCGGCTGCGGCGTCAACGCCTCCAACTCCCTCCTCTTCGCCCAAAAGTTCCCCAACGCCCAAGTCTACGGCATCGACCTCAGTCCCGTCTCCATCGACAACAAACCCTCCAACCTCACCTTCATCGAGGGCAACGTCCTCCACCTCCTCGGCAAAGATGAACGTCTCGCTCCGGGAACCGTCGATCTGGTCTACTCCCGCCTCCTCATCGCCGGCATGACCGACTGGCGCGGCTACATGACTTCCGTCTCCCATCTCCTCGCTCCCGGCGGATGGCTCGAAATGCACGACATCGCGGGCTTGACGTACCACCTCGGCGACGACCCGCGGCCGTTGACGGACGACTGGGAGTGGTATTCGTATGTGCTCAAGCAGATGATGGGACCGATGAAATTGGACTTGGGCACGTTTAATCACGCGGATGAGATCATGCGGGATGAGTTGGGACTGGTGGGGTGTGAGAAGAAGACGCTGAGGATTCCGAGGGGTCCGGATGAGGACATGGAGGAGGGGAAGAGGGACGCTGCGAGGGTGATTCGCAATGGGTGGAGGGATGTGTTGGTTAGGATGGTGGAGACGGCGACGAAGGATGTGGAGGAGGAGAAGGCGAGGGAGGTGAGGGAGCAAGTGGAAGAGACGTTGGAGCCGAGGGAGGGGATGTGGAGTCCGTTTGTGGTGGCTTGGGGGAGGAAGCCGGAGTAGATGGTTGGAAGTGGTGGTGATGAGGGTTGGGGCTCGAGTGTAGATGGAGGAGGAGGCCGCTGGCGGTTACGGCAGGTCTTTTGGCTAGTCAATGTATGCATGACCTGCAACCCGTTTCCTGGGTCGCTGAAGTCGAGCAGTCGGATCGCAATCCCGTCGACAAGTGGAAACCTCTTCTTCCTCTCTATTTGCCTAGAAATCAGTCCGCCATCTTCACAGTCCGTTTCGGAAGCCGTACACCGAACGCTGACCCTGGCGATCGACCGGCAGTCTACGACGGGAAGGATGTATATGTCTCGGCGTCAGGATAGTCGAAGATCAGCGCGATGATCATCAGCCAGACTTGAACTTTCGTATCTACCCTTCGAAGAAGCTCCACGAGAGCTCTGTTTTGAGTTTCGTAGTGAGGGCAGCTTGAGCAGCTACATATCAAGTCCGATAGACGGTGACTCTCGATGGCGTACATGTGGAGAAAGACTAGGGGAGGCGAGGAGATATATATGTGTTAACCTCGTGCTCGCCACGGCCGGTTGGAAAAGACTCAATCGAAGTCGGAACAAGATCCACCCCTCTCTGAGTTCGCAACATATTTCTCGACAGCATCGCAAGATTGAACGCCATGGCAAACAACCCAAACGACAACGACGACACAGCAGCCAAACAAGGCTCCGTCTACTCCCTCGCCTACAAGTAAGAACCCACCACCTCCAACACCCACAACACCGCCAACCCAACTAACCTCCCCCTTCCCATCCTCCAGCTCAACCGAACGCTCCCGCCTCCTCGCCCAAGACGCCGCCTTCCTCGCCCTCCTCGGCACCCCACCCCTCTCCTCTCATGTCAAACCCTCTCGCATCCACAAAATCATCGACATAGGCTGCGGAGTAAACGCCTCCAACTCCCTGCTCTTCGCGCGGACTTTTCCCTTTATAAAAGTCTATAAGGTCGACTTATCGCCTATCGCCGTAACTAATAAACTATCTAACCTCGAGTTTATCTAGGGGAATATTCTCCATCTCCTCGCGGATGGGAAGGATGAGAGATTGAAGGAGGGAAGTTTTGATCTGGTATTTTCAAGACTGCTGATTAGTGGAATGCAGGATTGGAAAGGGTATATTGAGGCTGTAGCGAAACTGCTTAAGCCGGGTGGGGTGTTGGAGATGCAGGATATTGCGGAGTGGGAATTTTACTTGGGGGATGTTCCTAGCTCCTCTTCTTCCTCGACGATGAAACCGATATCCCAGACAGAAAACTGGCAATGGCCACGTTTCGCTCTCGAGAAAATGACAGCTCCCCCTTCCCGCGGAGGACAGGGTTTGGACATGGGGACTTTCAACCGCGCGGACGAAATTTTGAGGGAGGTGGGGTTGGAGGGTGTTGAGAAGAGGCTGGTTGGATTGCCTTGTGATGTGGAGTTGAAGGGTTTTGAGGAGGGGAAGAGGGACGTGCTGAGGGAGGGGAGGAAGGCGTGGAGGGCGGCGATTTTGAAGATGATGGGTGGGATGTTGGAGGGGGATGGGAGGAAGGAGGAGATGATGGGGGAGGTGGAGAGGACGACGGAGGCGAGGGAGGGGATGTGGTTTCCTTTTGTGGTGGTTTGGGGGAGGAGGCCTGAGTGAGAATAATGGTAGAGGACGATATTGATGAGCGATAGCCTTCTCAGGCCATATCGATGTTGTCTCCATCTTACCGTGTATATCCTCGCCAGAAGCTTCGCATCCTTCCAGCATGCGAGATGGCGCCATGTGTAGAAGCATATCATTGACTCATCGAGTAGCGTCCGGAAGATTCAGCGCCAGAAGAGGATCGTGAATGCGATTATGACACGCTCTTGCTTTCTCCGTCAGGCGTGTCCAGTACTGTCCTGGGAAGTCTCGTGCGGAAAGGGACAACCGCACATGCGTCGGAGCCGCCTTCGACTCACTCAGATTCTTGATTCTACCCGTTCATGGCCTTTCGACTGCTTCCATACTCGAGACTGCTGGGCATGATCGCCGCACAGCATAGCATCTTCTTGTCAAAGACTCAACGCCCGTCGTTCGAATCGTAGGCTTCGTGTTGGCCGAGCAGGGAGTCGACGTCCATTGCTCGAATGATTTCGTATCAAGGATGTCGCCGTTCCCGCATTGTGCAATGAAAGCTGTACCGTCCGGTGTAGAGGATAGCACGAGATGTCTTGTCCAGGATCGAAGTTGTTGTTTTGATCGTCCTTGGAAGAACGAGACGACAAGCAGGACAACCTCAACCTCAGGCAAAAGCACCGCCACGATTGCGGGGAGGGCATCTGTGGCGCAGTTCAGCTTCTTACAATACACACGGCTCGCTCATACATTGCAAGATATACTGTCACCTGACCTCGCCTCCCTGAACGAACTCCCTTGGTCCTACAACTCTCCTCTACTCCTCCACATTCCACACACCACCACCATGTTCAACCGCGACGCCCTCTTCGGGAAGCGACAAGAGCCTCCTCCAGGCCAACGCCAACCCGCACCACGCCAACAACCCACCTACGACCAAGAACCCAAATACGACGCTCGCCGCGCACCACCACCCCAGCAGTCCGCCAGAATGCGCCTCCAACCCGTCCAATCCCCCGACAAAGCCCTAACATACTCCAACATCTGCGCCGTCAGTCAAGAAGACATCCGCCCTTCTCCCGACGGCAATGACGTCCATCTCCTCCTTAACGGACAATTCGTGCTCAACGCTCGGCCTCTGCCAGGCTTCCCACGAGGTCAAATCAGTCTGAACGAGATCCAACGGACATGGATGAGAATAGCTGTCACGGATGTCGTGGAGGTGGAGATGTTCGACCCGTTCCGACAAGGAGCACAGAGTTATCTCGGAGCGATGGATATTGAGATTGGATATGCGGGCACGAAAGCTCCTGCGGGTGCACCGCCTTTTGATCAGGATGAGCTGGCGGACGCGGTGACCAAGGTGTTTCGAAACCAGATTTTCGCACCTGGGCAGAGTTTCCTGCTGGACTTCCGTGGACCGAAGATGAAGCTCACAGTCAGGACGGTCGAATTGGTGGATCTGGCGAGTTTGAAATCGAGTGGAGGAGCGCAGCAGACACATCCGCAGGCGAGGGGTATACTCATCCCGGAGACTACGATCAACTTCTTCAAAGATGCGAAATCGCCGATTCAGTTGAAGGGGTCTACGAGGAGGCCGGCTGCGAATTCGGTCATTCGACCGGACTTCAAGTTTGAAGATATGGGTATTGGTGGGTTGGACAAGGAGTTCAGCGATATCTTTCGAAGAGCTTTTGCATCTCGTATATTCCCTCCAGGACTGGCGGAGAAGCTGGGCATTCAGCACGTGCGAGGAATCCTGCTATATGGCCCGCCAGGAACAGGGAAGACGCTCATTGCACGACAAATCGGAAAGATGCTCAACGCACGAGAACCCAAAGTGATCAACGGTCCTGAAGTGCTCAACAAATACGTCGGTCAGTCCGAAGAGAACATCCGCAAACTCTTCGCCGACGCAGAAAAAGAGCAAAAGGAAAAAGGCGACGAGTCCGGCCTCCACATCATCATATTCGACGAACTCGACGCCGTATGCAAACAACGAGGTTCCGGCGCCGGAGGCGGCACAGGCGTAGGCGACAGCGTCGTCAACCAACTCCTCTCCAAACTCGACGGCGTCGAACAACTCAACAACATCCTCCTCATCGGCATGACCAACCGCAAAGACATGATCGACGAAGCCCTCCTCCGCTCCGGCCGTCTCGAAGTCCACATGGAAATCTCCCTCCCGGACGAACACGGCCGCCGCCAAATCCTCAAAATCCACACGACCAAAATGTCCGACAACGACAAACTCGGCCCGGACGTAGACCTCGACGAACTCGCCCGTCTCACGCGCAACTTCTCCGGCGCGGAAATTTCCGGCCTGGTTAAATCCGCCTCCTCCTTTGCTCTCCAACGGCACATCAAAGGCGGCACGGTCGCCGCATTATCCGACGACATCGAAACGATGAAAATCGGCATGTCCGACTTCCTCGGCGCGCTGGACGAAGTCAAGCCCCTCTTCGGCGTCAGCGAGGAGGATCTCGATGACTGCGTCGAAGGCGGAATCATCCACTTCGGCCCACAAGTCGACAAGATTCTCAAAAACGGCCGCGACTTCGTCGAGCAAGTCCGCACCAACACCACGCGCTTACACTCGGTCCTCCTCCACGGTCCACGAGGGAGCGGCAAAACCGCGCTGGCCGCAAAAATCGCCCTCCTCTCCGAGTTCCCATTCATCAAACTCGTGCGTCCGGTGGACATGGTCGGCATGAACGAATTACAAAAAATCCAAACTCTCAGCAAAGTCTTCACAGACGCTTACAAGTCCCCGCTCAACGTCCTCGTGCTGGACAATATCGAACTGCTCGTGGACTGGGTTCCCGTCGGACCCCGCTTTTCTTCCGCCGTCCTCGCCGCCTTGAAGGGATTAATGGAACAGAAACCACCCAAGAACCGTCCGCTTCTCATCCTCGCCACCACCTCCGAGCGCACGGTGCTGCAACAATTGCAACTGTCGTTTAAAGCGCAAATCGCGGTTCCGAATTTACAAAGTCAACAGGAGTTGGCGGTCGTGATGCGGGAAAGCGGACAATTCGACGAGGAAGGGATCAAGAGGGCGATTGGAGAGATTGAGGAGACGACGGGGGGGAAGACGATTGGAGTGGGGATTCAGAGGATCATTTTGGGGATTCAGACGGCGATGCAGGATCCTGATCGGGCGGGACGGTTTGCGGAGGTGATGTGTGAGTATGTGCAGGAGGCGAGGGGGGAGTAGGAGATGCAATAGCAGGGAGGACAATTGAGAAGGAATGAGAGGGGAAAAGTCGCACTGGGATAGAGTAGAGCGTGCTGGACATCGGTCACGAACTCAAGCCATCTTGCCCTTCTGACAGACGCGCACTCATTGTATCTATGTCTCACTCATGCTGTTCATTCTACCTCTACCAAATCTAATCAAAAGTAATCTTCGTCGCCTTCTTCATATCCGCCGGATCCTTGTAAAACGCTCCATAAGCATCGTGAGCCTTTTTCTTCACCGTCGTGCCGAATTTCATCAATTCCTCCGGAACGGGCTGTTCGGCTTTCTTGAGGACGTTGATCAGAGCGCCGGCGAGACCTTTTTCGTTTTGTGTGAAGAAGGTTATTGCTCGGCCGGCTTGGCCTGCGCGGCCGGTTCTGTTGAGATTGTTAGTGAATTGAGGATTTGAGAGGGTGAAAGGGGAGAGGGAACGTACCGGCCGATTCGGTGGACATAGTCTTCCACCGTCAACGGAAATGTGACGTTCAACACGAGCTTCACGGCGGGAATGTCCAGTCCTCTCGCAGCGACGTCTGTAGCGACGAGGAGTGGGACTTCACCCGACTTGAACGCCGCCAAACTCTGCGTACGTTTATCCTGACTCAAATCACCATGGATACCCGCGACTTTAAACCCTCTTCTTCTTATCGTCTCTTCCACCCTCGTCGCTTCTTTCTTATACAGACAGAACACGAGAATGCGATCCGACTTATTCTTCCCGGATTGATATTGTTTCAACACCTCCAGCATACGATTCTGCTTGTCGAATTCATCCATGACTTCCACCTCTTGCACGATGCGCATGTTCGCGCGGAGCTCGCCGCTGGCGTTGTCGCCGATGGTGATGCGGACCGGGTCGCGGAGGAATTCGGAGGCGAGTTCGCGGACTGACGGGGGCCAGGTGGCTGTGAACATGAGGGTTTGACGGTCGGCGGAGGGGGCGGTGGAGAGGATGATTTTGCGGATGTCCTGTTCGAAACCCGTGTCGAGCATGCGGTCGGCTTCGTCGAGGACGAGGTAGTTGACGTGGGAGAGGTCGATGGAGCCCTCTTGGAGGAAGTCGTTGAGTCGGCCGGGGGTGGCGACGATGATGGAGGAGCCTTTGATCATTTGGCGCTGTTCGTCTTTGTTGACGCCGCCATAGATGCAGGTCGCTTTCAAGCCGCGGGGGGTGGTGAGTTTGGTCATTTGTTCTTGGATTTGCAAGGCGAGTTCGCGGGTCGGGGAGACGATGCAGACTTGGATGTGCTTGCCGGATTTGGGGAGGCGGTTGATGCAGGGCACTCCAAAGGCGAATGTTTTCCCGGAACCGGTTTCGGCGACGCCGATGAGGTCGCGGGAGGCGAGGAGGTAGGGCCAGGAAGCGGCTTGGATGGGAGAGGGTTCTTTGAAGTCGGAGAAGTAGGCTTTTTTGGTGGGTTCGTCGAAGGGGAGGGTGTCGAAGGAGATGATGGGGCTGAGGGAGGAGTTTTGGGAGTCTTCGACGCCGATTTGTTTGTCTGCAAAGTAGGCTTCTGCTTCGGATTTGGTCACGCTTTTGGCTGAGGATGTTGTCTTGACGGGAGCGGTGTCCTCTGTCTTTCCCGCCGATGCGCCGCCATTGGCGAGTTTGGCGGCTTTCTTTGCTTCCTTGCGAGCCTTCTTCTCGGCCTTTGCCGCAGCCTCATCGTCTTGACCATTTGATGGTGTTTCTTCTGCGCCAGATTTTGCTTGCTCTTTCTTTGCCCTCTTCAATGCCTTGCGCTCCTCTTTGGACAACGTCTCTGTAGTGTCCTGACCAGCATCCTCGACGGCAATCTTTTCCTTCTTCTCTTTCTTCTCCTTCTTGTCCTTCTTGAGCTTTTGCTTCTTGTTGCTGGTGTCGCTCAGTTCAGCGACGGCTTCCGCCTCCTCGCGCTGTCGTTTGGCCATGATGGAGTGAGTGTTGTAGATGTGTGAGTGTTCTCGGAAGTCAATCCTCGGCAGCTTCTTTTTTCTGGCGTTGGAAGAATTAAAGTGGGTCTGGTTCGAGACCCTGACCAGCGGGGGAACTTTTCTCCAAAAGATTTGAAGAGAGACTCGATCTTCACAATCGCACTGCAAAACCACAACTCTTCACACAGATAGAACACAACATGTCGGAAGCGATTCAAGACCCGGCAATGGCCGTCGATACCAACACCCTCAACGACGAAATCCTCCTCGCCGCAACCAACCACGACAACGAAGCATTGAAAAAGCTTCTCAAGACTGGATCGGCAAGAATTCAAGATCCCGAAACTGGCTTCTCTCCTCTCCACGCAGCGATCGCATCATGTGAAGCCGATACCGACATGAACGAGGAGGCTGGTGTGGAGGGTGAGGGAGACGCAGTACACAGCAATGCTCTCGAAGAGGACGCTGCTCTTGCGACTGTGCAATTGCTGATCGAGAACGGCGCAATCTGGAACGACCTGGACAAGAACGATGAGACTCCGGGATGCATTGCGCACAGACTTGGATTGAAGAAGCTGTACCGAGCGATGGTCACAGCGGGTGTCATGGCGGAATTGCTCTTTAGCAGACTCGACCAGTATGCGCCATTGGCGGACGAGGATGAAGATGAAGAGATGGAGGATGACAATGCAATTGCTGGATTTGAGCCGACTCCAAGCGGTCAGAACGGAGTGGAGCCAGCGACAAATGGACAAAGCAATGGCACAGTCGAGGGCTTCGAGCCCGCACCGAACCAATCCGCTGCACCAGAGCTCATGCAGACCGACGAGAACGGCGAGCAATCCGAAGTCAAGCTCGCCAACCCTAATGTCAACAACGAAGACTACCTCCGCTCGGAGCTGATCTACTCGCCTGGCCGCCTCCTCGACTCCGACAAGAACGCTGTCATGATGGACTGGGAGACGGAGATCATGAAGGCTTCTGCGGATAAGCTGTGCCCGAAGAAGGGTCTGCGGACCATGAACATTGGTCATGGAATGGGGATTGTGGATACCATGTTCCTCGCGAATGAGCCAGAAATGCACTACATCGTTGAGGCACACCCGGCTGTTATGAAGCAAATGCGCGAGACCGGCTGGTACGAGAAGAAGAACGTCAGGGTCTGCGAGGGCAGGTGGCAGGATGTGCTACCGAAGCTGGCTGCTGAGGGTGTTGTATTGGATGCCATGTACTATGACACGTACGCTGAAGACTATTCTGATCTTAAGGAGTTGTTTGAGGAGCATGTCATCGCTCTGCTCGATAGCAAGGGCAAATTTGGCTTCTATAACGGTCTTGGAGCGGATCGTCAGATCTGCTACGATGTCTACACCGAGGTCTCAGAGGAGCATCTGAAAGAAGCCGGCTTCGATGTCGAATGGACGGTCCTTCAAGTGCCCAACCTCAAGGGAGAGGACGATCCAGGCGCTTCGTGGAAGGGCATCCGCCGGTCATACTGGGAGGTGCCAGAATACCGCCTTCCGACCTGCACGTTTATTGGATGAAGCTGATCACCGTCTCGCTCATGGATCATCTGCTCGTCGTCTCATCGTCGCGGCTTGCTTCGGTCTGGCAGGAAGCGACTTCTCTTCCGCTTCTCCGTCGATAGCCCAGTCTGGAATCAGCTCGTTCGTCGGCTGGCTCTCCTGGTCAAGCACTTTCAATGTGGCTTCCGCTCCACAAACGGGCAGCTTCTCCAGTCCCTGATTCTTGACACTCTCCGGCACGAGCGTCAGGTCTAGCAGACCGACCTGCACGAGCACACTCGCCTGATCCCAATACACCCGCTCGTGCACCAGCTTGCCTCCACGCACGCACACGATGCTCACCATTGCTACTATCACTTTTTTGCCCGTCGGAGGCACACCGGGCAATATCCAAGGAACTTCCTGCGTGTGTTGGAATGAAAGGACCATCTCGTCGACTATGCGATCCACTCCGATCGTGCGACTGACAAGCTTGATCGCCAGAGAAGGAGGATTAGGAAGGAAGTAGTCTCTATAGAAGAAGAACAAGTCTTCCCGTCCAGTCCCGCCCGTCATCGTGGATACATAATTCGCAAACACATCTTCGTCCATCGTCGTCATGCTTGACAATGCTGCTTTCGCATCGCCGGACGCAAAGAGACTCCTGAGGTGCGCTTCTCTGACTGGCTCGAGATCCACATCAACCTTGAATGCTTTCCGCAGAGTGCCCAGTGTGCGCGTCCATGCGAGTGATGCGGAGATAGGGTCATACTCATCCACATCGTGCTCCGCGAATCCAGGTTGCGTTCCGGAATACGTGTATGACTGAAAGGCTGGCGCAAAGGGCTGAGTCGCAGCGAGGTGACACAGGACTTTCAAGTGTGGTGGGTACTTTGTCAGGGGATGCGTGAGTTCAGTCGGATAGTAGGCGATCAGGCAGGCAAGGTTGGGTTGTGGAGAGATGTGAAAGGTCAAGCAAGTTGAGGCGGCGGCGCCATATGCTGTCAAACAAGCATTAAGACAGGTCGTTCGATGTTGTATAGGGAGGGGTTGTGTTCGAGCTTACCGACTATGCCGTAGACTTCACCATGTTCCAAGTCATCGGCCAGATGCTGCAGTTGTTTTTCGTAGGCTTTGCCGCCGCCTTGGAAAGGCAGGTAAGTCACTTCGAAACCTTCTTCATGAAATTGTCGCAGGACTGTAGGGTCGAATTCTGCTTCATCGCCTGTTATCCATAATCGGAGAGGGGAGCTATAGGAGCAGTCAGAACACCAGCGAGGGCTTAGGGTTGTGGGAAAATGTTGTATACTTACCTGCTTGTATACCGTGGACTCATGCTGTCAAACGCTCGAATGAGAATGTATGACACAGAGCGATGTGGTTCTCCAGCAATTGCTTCGCGAAATGGCACCAACTCGGGTTTATGGCGAGGTCGTAAAGCTCGCAATGTGGTGAGGATGGAGATTGAGGAGCTCAAGCTTTCTAGTCTCAGAAGCACAGACCCTCTTGGCGAGCACTAACCTCTTCGAGCGCCTCGCCTGAGAGGGTCTGAGGGCCCAGCAGCGTTTTTGGGTGATGCTATGCAGCGCCGCGACATCGAAAATTCAAAACCACTTTTATCGCATAATTAAGGTATGTATAAGAAGCTGCATGTCGATCTAATTGCACTGCTGTAAAAATTATGCTGTAATTCTATTGCTGTCGTGCGTAGTAGGGGTATTAGTTTCTAACTAGTATCGCAGCTGGATTCTTATGCCAAAAGCTTAAAATTACTATGCCTGTGTCTATTGCGCCCCTATATCCGTCGCTAGTACTATGTTATTTGTCCGCTATAGTAAGACGCTGCCGCGCGCGTTCCTCCTTGGCCTTAATCGCTGCCGCCCTGCTCTGCTAATCCGCTAGGTTCTGCTTCGTTAATAGCGGTTAATAAGCTCTTGGTCGTCGGCTGGAGCGACTGCGTGTACTCGACTAAGTTGCTACAGTCTCGATATAGGGATGCTGTCCTATGTTGCGATAAGTCGACGGCGCTGTGCTGCGAGGCGCTGGCCGCGTTATAAACGGGTTGTTAACTTGAGCGGGCCATAGATTCCGGGTCGTCCGCCTAGCATCTCTAGTATTACGTCCGTTATCTAGCCTTATCCCTAGCCTCCCCTCCATACGCTGTCCTGAACGTGATTCTTGTGTCTTATCTATATAGTAGTAGTTAGAGCTTCCTACATAGTATCCTAAGCCTCCGTATCGCGACTAATCGCGGTTGTCGGATGGGCGCCGTGCTAGAAGATCGTATGCGGATTTGAAGTCTTGTTCTTGCGCTATGCGCTCGTCCTGCCGCTGCGCCTGGCGCTCTTCTTCTAAGTAGTTCCGGAAGGCGCGCAACTTTCGCAGACCTTGCTTCGGGTGGCGGTTAACACCACGATAGACTAACTAGTCGTCTAAGGAGAAGCACATAGTGTCTGGCGAATGTTAGTATAGTTCGGATGTTTGCCTGGGCAGCTAAGGCATGCTTACTAGTCTCGCTTAATAGTTGTTAATGTTGGTGTTCGAGAGAAGTCTTAGGGGCTCTTACGGGGTTGTTTTGTATGCTATTCGGTCGCCTGGCTACGCGGCGTAACGTTAGCATCTCGTTAGTGAATTCTGTCAGCTGCTGATTGCTATTCGTACGTAGCTGTCGACTTATCCACGTTGCCGGTCTCATCTGATGAATAGTTATGCTAAAGTGCTATAAGAATAGCAATCGCCTCGCGTGTTCTATAATCTTACGGCGAACTCTATTGTCATATAGCAATGTTTAATAAAAGGGAGCCTTACGTTTGCTAGAGCACTAGTAAATAAGACGGTTCGGGTTATAAAGGCACTAGGGTTGTATTAAAAAGGACTTAACTGTAAGCATGCTTTTGACCTGTAGGGCTATCCTGTCGATAGGTGGAATTAGACAGCGATGTTAGGACTTGCAGTCCACTGCCGTCCGTGTTATGTCTCGTCTCTACTCCTATCTTATGTAGGAGTCGCGATGCGTAAAATCCAATGCTCGCTTAGCAATCGCTCTACCCGTAGGGCCATCCTAACGACGGGCTAAGTTCGATGCTGCTCTGCTAAAGTCGCAGCGCGATGCTAGTAAATGCAATAAAAGTACTGAAATCTAAGTTAAAACATCCGTATGCTCCGTAGTGCCCTCCCATTATCCGTACCTGTCGCTCCGTTTCTTAGCGGTCGCGGTAGCGACCGCCCTGGCTAGACTCGCGGCGCTTCTGCTTTCCTGCCTTAGTAGACGTGTTAGTAAGGTCCTGGGTCGTGTCGTCCTTACCGAGATCCTTTATGCGCGTGTCCTGATCCTAAGGCTTGTATGCTCGACGAGCTGGTGCCTCCGCCGTGCGAGGCTTTACTGCACTTTATAGCGTAACTAAGCAGCTGCTGCGGCTACGGAACCTGTCGAACATCCCTATCGCTCTAGTCCGGGGTTCTAGTTCTGCGCTGGGATCCGGGCTGAAACCTAAGCCCAAGTTTATGTCCGAGAAAACACTACCCTTCTTCTTCTTGCTAGGTGTCTTATCCACCTTCGAACTAACTATCCTACCGTCCTTAAAGGGGGGACGGCTAGACGTCTAGATCCCCTCGAGATCCTTATCTAAGTCCTCCTGTACAAACTCTAGCGAGAGTTGGGAAGTCTTCTTAGAGCGGCGACGACGTCGGCGGCTTACTAGCTAATCGTCTACCTCTATCTCGTCTGCCTAGGGCTGCTAGGTAGTGCTCTGTAAGCGGGTGATGCAGCGCTAATTACGCGCGAAGTCTTTAGGCTCCCTCCTTAGTTCCTCTAGCTCCTCCTCTATCCTACTAGTTATCCTCCGAGGCGTCTTCTTCTTTAGACTCGTAGTCTTTATTCTTAGCCTCGAAATGCCCGATCCTATCGACTAAGCATCTCCAGCATCGGACTTAGATGAGTTCCGGAGCTCTTAATTACGTAGTGTCGACCGATACTCCTCTACTCTGTCCTTTAATGCGCTCTTAATCCGTCTGACGTATGTAGTAGCATCGTCGTTCCGGCTGAAGGTAAAGGGAACGCTTAGTATACCTACTATGCGGTTAGTTACCCGGATAGAGTCGTCTAAGGTAGGATAGGTAACGGAGTTTAGGATACTAGCACTATCGTCGAAGATCTCGCTAATGCGCACTTGCTAGGTAACTCTGTTTAGCAATAATAACGGCTGAGTTTCTTCTCGCTTGCCACCTTTGCTCGTACGCGATACGCGCTTCTTCACCGGGACTATGCTAATGCTACATAAGTAGTGACTGCTATTAAGCAGGCAGTTCGTGCAGGCGCCGCCGAAGAGGAGAGATTTGCCGTCTGGCGCGGGAAACGTAAAGCAGCCGTTAACCAGGCCTTTTGCGTCTAAAGATAGTCTGCATTAGTTGCAGCTACGTTAACCTACCTTATCGTCTGGCTCGCCTATTTCATTTGTACCCTTTATAAAGCTAGCTAGGATAGCGCTAAGCTTCGTAGCGCTTCCCTATAGGTTAACGTTTATGTCGCTGCGTAGACGGTCCTCAATTTCCTGCGGGCTAATGAGCCTCGCCTAGCTTGCTAAAGAATCCAGGATAGACTCTAGTTCGCTATAAGGGCGACTATTTGCATAAGTCGACGGAATGAACTCTCTGCATTTTTGTACCGCCGCTCTATCCTCCTATAACAGAGCCTAGTAAAGCTTTCTAATAAACTCCGCGATACTCTCCTTCGTGTGCTCGACTCGCTTATAGCCGAACTAATGCTTCTACAGCTACCTTATAACGGCCTCGTACTCCTACTAGTCTGTTCTAGATAGCGCATTGCCCTAGCTTGCTAGGCGCTCGAGACCGTCGCGGATAATCTTCGCGCGTTTTCCTAGAGTCTCGGACATTTCGGTAGTGCTGTAGTCTCGTTAGTCTTTAGATTATAAATCGCGGTGAATGTTAGGAAGTTATGAGCTTACAATGGCTGCTTCTGATGAGGCAGCGTAGTCACGAATGGTGGCCTGCTCGACGCAAGCGGACGATAGCGGATGGTGTAGCGGATAGTGTGATGGATAGTGTGATGGATAGTGTGGTGGATGATGTGGTAGATGATGTAAGGAAGGCAGAAGGGGAAGGAGGTTAATGAAGGATGGAGAAAGAAGATTAAGAAACGAGGTCAGTAGGGCTGTAGATATACGCAGGTTGCCCTCTGTGCAGCTAGCACAATCACCGCTTTCGAGTCGGCTAGTTAGTACGTCAGCTGGCTCGTGAATTTACCACGCGGCCCCTCCTGCGCGTATAACAGCGCGTGATAGGTTTGCTGTCGCGCCTTGCACGTGGGTGTTTAGGGAGCACGATATCACTTATCGTCGCGGTTAGGTTATATAGTTTACCAGGCTTACTTTAGCAGTGAGATCTTAGCCGTAAAGTCGGTTATATAGCTTATTAGCCTCGCTCCGGTAGTGAGGACTTAGTAGTAACTTTGGCTATTCTAGTAGTACTAGGAATTATGAGGTGTGCGGTATAGCCGGATCTAAGATTCATTCCGGTCTACGGTTCAGACCTCGTCTTATGGCTCCTCTCATGTTTACGAGCCTCGAGGCTATGTTAGACTCCTTAGTCCGTGTATATGTACTAGGCCCGCCTACTTTAGCGTGGGTATGATGCGAGTCCTGGACTCCGGCGTTATAGTAGCTCGGATAATGAGTATAATACGGATGAAGAAGCTGCGCTCCTGTTTATGACACTACTAGGTTTACGCAACACCTGAGTAATATAAGGCGATAGCTAATAGGGATACTAAGGTTTAATTCGAAGAATGTATCTGGCAACTTGCTGTCGACCTGTAGGGCTATCCTAACGACAGGTGCGAACGGACCTTTAATAACGGGCTTGTGGTCTATTGCTGATTAGTATGTCGTGTTGGAGCGACTGCCGTTTGTAAAATCCAAGGCGCAATGCGCTAAACAAATGCTGAGAAGCGGTCGCTAGTCCTGTAGGGCTATCCTAACGATAGGACGGCAGCATAGCAGCTACGCAGGTAATAAAGCAAAACGCGAATCCAAAATAGCAGTGTAGGCGCTATAAATTAAGCAAGCTCTAGTGTCTTAGTGTAGCTATCTAACTACCGCTTACGGCGGCGATTACTCTTGTCTACTTTGTTGCTCCTGCTGGGCCTTATAGTGCCCGTAGGCACGGACTCTATAGTAACGTCTCGGTCCCCTCCGGCGTCGACCATCTCCTCGTCTGAAATTTGTCGCGGCTTGTAGACCCTCCGCCTAGGCGGCTGCGAGGCGCGAGGCTAGGAAGGCTAGGTTACTATGCGACTCTTATTGCGACTGCTTAGCAAGCTGCTAAAGATGTTGCTTATTATTAAAGCTTGCTTCTTCGCTAGCGTAGTCTCCGGCTCGGGGCTGCTAAACAGGTCGGTGAGTGCTGGTTTCTTCCTTCCGGATTTCTAGGCTGAAGGGACGACTAGATCGTCTTCATCTTTGACGTCTATTTCTCCGAAGCTGCCGGGCAAATTCTTTCGATCCGAGCGGCGCCTAGAACGGTCCTCGTCGACAGGAACCCTCCTGCCTTGAGTTAGTCGCTCTAATCTCGTGCTCCTATACTGCTTGCGCTCTCGGACCTTAGCCTTCGGCATGCTGAACACTAGCATAGAGTCTTTAGATCCGGATAAGGACACCTGTCTCTCCTCGGCCGCGGCTATCTTAGTTTGGTCTCGAGCTATGGCGGCATTCCTGATAGCAGTCCGACATGCTTCTGCAGTCTTAGCCGCTGCACTTTCCATCCGACCGACGTAAGCCTCCGCAGTATCGTACTAGCTAAAGACGAATGGAATGTTAAGTGTACCTACTATGCAGTCTTCTCGTAGGATAGAGTCGTTCGAAGTAGGATAGCTAACGGCATCTGGGACACTATCTCCGTCGAAGATGTCTGTAATGTTAACTTCGGCCAGGACGCGTCTAAGTAATGCTAATAGCGGATCGTTGCGCTGTCTAGTCGACGTATTGGCCGTGTTTTTAGATGCTAGCCTGTCGTAAACTCGCGATAACTTCCTTCTGCTAATGCTACATCCCTTCTTATTGCCGTCTAGCAGGCAGTTGGTATACGCGCCCGACTAGAGCTTAGACAAACTATCCGGCGCCGGGAATGTGTAGCAGCCTTTAACGAAGCCTTTCTGGTTATCGTATGGACTGCATTAGTCGCAGCCGCGTTAACTATCCTTCTCCTCCGGCTCGCCTATGCGCTCGGCACCCACTATAAAGCTGGCTAGGATCGTAGAAAGCGAAGTGGTGCTTACATATAGGTAGAAATCGTTGCGGCCGCGCATACGCGTAGCGATCTTGTCCCGGGGAATAAGCTTCGCCTAGTCGGCTCGGCTGTCGAGGAGAAGCATAAGTTCGGTGTGCGGTCTGCTAGAGGCGTGTAACCTGGGTATGAATCTCTTAAGTGGATCTAGTATGGCACTATCCTCCTATGTGAGGACGCTATAAAGCTTGACGATGAACGCTATTACCTCGAGCTCTGATATCCGTATTTTTGGCTGGCTGAACTAGTTCGCCTATATCTAGATGTATGCCGCGTTGTACTGGTCTTAATTGGTGCCTAGTGGGGCTTCGCCAAAGTCGGCTGGTCGCTAGAGACCCGAGAGGTTTCTACTGCTCGTAGGAGTGCTTATAGTAAGCTAGTATTCGAGTTCGCGTGCGTTCGCGAAGGTGGGTAATAGAAGAGATAGTTGATTAGTAGATAAAGTGGACAAGAGAGTAGATAAGGAAGTGGATGATAAAGTGGAGTCGAGATGTTGTTAGTGGATAGAAGAGTTCCGAGTAATAATGTCGATAGGGCGGTAGATATACTAGGAGGCACCTGTGTAGTTAACACAATTAATGCCCGTGAATTTCGGTGAATCAGCTAACGATAGCAGGCGTATAACAGCGCCCTGCTACGCCCGGTTTGCTCCCGTGTAGTACGTAGCGACTGGCGAAGTGACTGACATCACTCTACCTCGCCTTGTTGTAAAAGCTCTAATTCGTATCCGTCTATTGGATCCTAGGATAACATAATAAGTCTAGGTGTTAGGTCGGTCGCTACCGCTCGTTGTAAGTAAGGGTCCGTCCTTGGGTCCGGAAGCTCTATGCTAACAGACAATAAGGGCTAGTCGGCCTATACAATCTGTTGTCCTTTAACTACTACGTTCTTATTAAAGCGTTCTAGACGGCTGACATTCTTAACTAGAGTTACTAGGTTCTTAATACCTATAGTATACAGGTCTATAGCGTAAAACTGGGCTACTACGTTAGGATCCGGATCGACTTCTTTGGTCTTTAACGTCTCGTCCTAGTATGCCGCTGCGACAGCATGCACCTCTTTAACTGATTTTGGGGACGTGTGCTTTGTGTTTGTGGACTCCCCGAAGCCAGCCTCTATAACCTCTCGCAGATAGCTAGTATGCGTTACTAAGAGGGTTGCCTCTTCCAGTTAATTCTCGACGTCGAATGTCCTATTGCGGCGGCTGCTGATAAGAGTCTTTAGGTATTAATTAAGGAACTCGTTTGCCCGGTTAATCTCGAACTAACTGTCCTCGGCACCCGCTATGTTTACGAACCCGTTTGCCAGCATCGCTCTTTGCAGCACCGGATCTGACGCCTTAGAATCGGTTAGCCATTTCATCTACAGCATAATGAAAGCGTAATTCTTGTGGCTGCGTGCATGGAAGATCAGGATACAGCGGTTAACGACTCGACGCAGCAGGCTAATGTCCGCATATTTAACAGCCCGGCTGAGCATATGATACGAAATGATGGACATATCTTCCGCTCCATTATCTCCCGGTGTACCAGGAGTGACGATTTAGCCCGGCAGCCCTCTCTGCCGTTAAAATTGTTCTCGATTGCCTGTATTAGATATATCTTGAGGTGGAAGAGCCTAGGCAATAGTAGTACCTATTGCATGCGGTTAAAATCGTCCTTATTCTCCTAGGACTCCTTTAGCCACGTCCGCATGTTACTTACGGAGAGCTGATCGCCGTACATTAGTAGAATATACCTAGAGGGGTTATACGCACTGCCCGTAAAGTCCTCGACCAGCCGTCAAACACGCAGAACGTCGTCCTTAGCACGTTCTCCGTCCGTAGGTAGTCGATTGCGAGTACTAGGGGGCTAGTCTCGACTAGTAGGAGGCGGATTCCGTAGCGTAGGGAGGCGGTTCTGCGAGGTGGGCGGCTGGTATTGTAAGCTAGGAGGCTGACTCTGTAAGGTAGGCGGCTGGTACTATAAGCTAGGAGGCTGACTCTGCGAGGTGGGCGGCTAATATTGCGAGCTAGGAGGGCAGCTTTGCGAGGTAGGCGGCTAGTATTGTAAGCTAGGAGGGCAGCTTTGCGAGGTAGGCGGCTGATATTGTGAGCTAGGAGGGCAGCTTTGCGAGGTAGGCGGCTGATGTTGCGAGGAGGGGGGCTGAATTTGTGTGCCGGGACGATAGTTATTAGCTGTAGGCGACTAATTTAGAGGAGCGGGCACTTAGGTCTGCCTAGTAGAGGGCTGGGTCTAAGTAGTAGGAGGGCGTTCGTAGCAGTCGAAATTACTAGGGCGGCAGATCTAGTCCGCGTTCTGTCCTTTAACAGCCTGTTCGTACAATTCCCTAAGCTTAAGTTGCTCCTCTAGTATATTCTCTATAACGTTATAAGTGCCTTCGGTCGTGCCCTCTTGTTCGTAGATTAGATTTATAGTAGTACTAATAGTTTTCTGCTTTACTATGCGATTAAAAGCCGGGAATTGAGGGAAGCCCTTTACTTTAGTCTAGTCGATGCTGTTAGGGTTAGCTTCGCTACCGGTAGCGGTATCTCTACTAATACTAGGGTCCTGGCTAACATTCTTCTTCTTCTTCGGTTTCTTTTTTAAAACAGAATCGTCAGATTCGACACCGAATGCCTGTGCAACGTCGGCTAGATACACCCTTGCTATAGCGCTTGCGATTAAGTAGAGTAAGATCGCCTTCTGCTAAGCGTCGTGCCGGTTGCCCGGGCTATCTAGGATGTCTTGTAGCTAAAGCGGCCTGTCCTCTCGGAATAGTTCTTTCTTTAGGCCTAAGCGTAGCACCTCGATGCTCTTGAACCATTTTGCGGTAGTGACATGTTTTAGGACGTCCCGCCTGCCGAAGCTATGCTAGCCGACGCGGGCAAAGTAGTCCAGGTTGTCGAATATACTATAGGTAAGGTTAGACCGGCCGAATGCCTTAATGCGACCAGCAGCTAGGTCGTGGAGCATCCGGTTGCAATAGTATATACTCTTCGGGTATCCGCATATACCTAGTCTAGCTAGGACCGCAAGAACGCGACGTTTGACACCTTGACTCTGTAGGTACACTCCTAACTGCATAGCGAACTAGTTCCCGGATCGAGGATGTCTTATGCGTAGAAGCATACTGGAAATAAGACTAATGCGGCGGAGCATTGGCTTAGAGAGATCCTAAGTTGCCGGCAAGCCTAAGAGCTCCTTCACGAGAGCCTGAATAGATAGGACGTACTAACCTATAGCTGCTACCGCGTCTCTATAATCCAGTTCTTCTGCGGGCAGTTTTCTGTCCTAAGACCCGAATTCCTATATAGACTTAGCAACAGAACCTATACGTGCTAATATTGCTTACCTTCCGTCCCTTTAGATCCTCGAGCTCTTTCGCCAGACTCGCAGCACTCAGCTACTTACTATTAGATATATGTGGTGCGATGCACTCTACTACTTTATCCTCCTGCAGAATCCGTGCCAACTTTGCCGCCCTAGTAGCCGCCCGCTCGCCCTAGTTAGGTATGTTCTATTCTTTCTTAGTTGTTACATAAAGCGTTAGGAAGTCCTCGAACGACAGGTGCTGCCCGCGAATGGTCTATAGTATAAAGTCTACTTTCTCGCGAGCGGACTTCGAGTCGCTATGCTGGTTGTTCCCTCTCTTCCTCCTAGTCGGCTTGGGTTTCGTCTGCTAGCTGGCTTTAGTCGTGGGTGGCGGCGAGCCCTCGGGCGAATTAGATGGCGACTAGGGGGCAGGTGGACGAGGACTACGTATACGGCGAGAACTGGAAGCTGACTGTTGTTGATCCATATTGTAAGATATTAATATTAACTTAGCTTGAGATGAGGTCGACGACAGTGTTAACTGAGGTGATGTTGACTGAGAGCCTAGTAGCTAAAAATACACTCATGACTCAGCATTCTTGGCAAAACAAACCACCTAGCGCCGACTACCTCTTCTCTCCATTTAGCTTATCTACATAACTATTGATCTACCCGAGTCGATGCCGCTAATAAACCCCGTTTACGACCCGCTTCCTGCCTCGAGATGTTTCCGCAGTTATAGGCGACTAGGCTGCTTCGGAGGATGCTGGAGAAATAGGAGTAGGCGTACGAGAGCCTCGACGATTAGGATCCAATTCTGTGCCGAATCTGCACACCGGCGAGGCTCGGGCGATAACAGGACTAGAAGCCGCGCTCTTGCCCTTCCGAGAGCCTACCGCCGTAGGGCTGGGAACTGCTGTAGGAGGTAGAGGCTGGGCGCTAGCAGACAGGCCGGGAGCAGGCAGAGGAGGAGCTTTCGCCTTCCCTCAGCGGCGCTTGGAACTAGTAACAACTAAGGAGGTAGGCAATACCGGGGAGGGTGTACGAGCAAGGACCGAACGAGCACTGCTAGTAGTAAAGGCGACAATACGAGGGTCCGGAGCACTAGTAGACCTTACTTCCTAAGAGGCTGCGAAACAATCCCGTTCTCGACTGGAAGAGGCCTCTTCTCGTCGGAGCTGCTGGCGCTAGCGCTCCTCCTAGCGCTCCCTCTCCCGACCCTCGCGCTTAGTCGCAAGCTCCTGTAGCCGCTAGGCTTTAATGGACTCCGCGACCTTGCGTAGGGTCGACAACTGCGGTGCTAGCATGTCGTATAACTTAGAAGAGACTATGAAGTCGATACCTACATAGAGTCCCTAGATCCGGCTATAGCTGAAATCGGGTAGCGCGTCCTCTATACTATACGCTTTGGCGAGGTAGTTAACCATATACGAAGGCAGTAGAGACCCAGGAACTCCCGGAAAGACGGCGTTGCTGTAGTATAACCGAGCGGCTCCGGACTCCCATTTAATTAGACTATCGCGGATCGACTTAAGGTATGGCTGGGTAATGCTTGCCGCCGTACGAGTACCTAGATCAGTCGCCTATTCGAGTATATAATCCGAAGGTAGAGCGGACGCCGGCGAGCAGATATCGTAACAGATACGTCCTACTACCGGCCTAGGTACTTCGGAAAACAACTCAAGTGCCGCAACGCGGCGACAAGACGGTAGAAAGGACGTGCTGCTCGGCGGACAAGCGTTAACAAACTTCTAGACACATCTATCTATCTTGTCGCGCTTCTGCTAATTCGTTAGTTTACCCTTCTTTTTCTTCGACTAGCTAACCTAAAGAGGCTTATCGATATCTAAACCAGCGTCTGACAGGCAATCCATGTTAGCGTCAGAGCTCGTGGGCGTTGCGGTATCGTCGTCTACTTAGCTCTGCCATCTCGTAGGGACCTGAGAGTCCGGCGGCCTTTACACAACCCGATTACCGAGCATCTATAGATTATGTAGGAACGTAAACGAACTAGCTCCCTATTTTCGACTGTCTCGGACTGCGCGGCCAGCACGCTAGATAATAGTACGTATAGTGCCGTTCATAGCTAGTCGGTACTGTACAATGCGTTTAATGTTAGGTAAGTTAACCCCCAGGCCAAGCGCCTTAGTAGCTAGAAGGATGCGGATGCGGGAGTCGGGCTTCTGGAACTCTCGGATAACATTTGCCTGAGTCCTCCTTACAGTCCTGCCGTAGTAAGTCCTTACGAGCTGGTGTACTTCGTCCGAACTTAGCTAACTAGGATACCTTACTTAGATATAGGCCCGGAGACTAGCAGTAGCGGCATAGATGCCGGCACGGCTGTTAATAAAGACGACTGTCTTCTCTACGCTCTAAGGTCTGGCAACGCCGTCCGGGCCGACTAGGTCTGCGAGCAGATACCGAAGCGCCCGCTAGTTCGTTAGCATCCCGTCCGGAATAGCATAACACTGTATCGATATCTCCGGCCGATCGATTAGATCGCGAATAAGCTAAGTGTCCGGGTCGAACCCGGCCGCCTCCTAACATTTGAGCAGAGTGGACGTGTTAAGCGTCGCAGAGCAGCCGTAAAACTTTACCCGCTCGTGAAGTATAGTCCGGAGGTTCTTTAGCTAGGTATACTATTTCCGGAATCCTCCTTCCTTAATGCCCTACTAGTAGACGAGATAAAACTTATCGTAGACGAGTATTCCTAGCCTTTTCCGCACGTCGGTCCTTGTTATAAGCTTCCGGAACTAGGACTACATAGCTATCTCTGGAGACAACATTAAGTAGGTGCACCTGCTAGAATATAGGAGTTTCTAGTCGTCCGCTGTAGCACTAGCCTTCGTATTATGTGTTAGTGCAACTAGCTTGCCTCCTATGCCTTCGATCCTTTTAAACTGTTCCCTGCTAATCTGGTTTAAGGGCAAGATCAGGATCGACATCTTGTTGCGGATAATAGGCTATACCTAGAAGACGAGGCTTTTGCCTGCGGACGTAGCAGCGATCTAGATAAGATCTCGGTTGTTAAACAGCAGCTGGTAGAGTGCCCGGACCTGCGGTAGGCGAGCGTGGTAGGGAAGGAGGAGTCGCACTGCCTGCTGAACTAAATGCATCTGCTAAGCGGTAGTTATAGGTAGCCCGCTGTCGATAGGGATAGGCTCGTCGATCGCCTGGTTAATTGCATTGCGTACCTAAAGAAACGCCCGCCGGCGCGATAGCATAAACAGACTGCTAACTATGTCTTTAGGTATCTCGAGGGTTAGCTTGCCGTTAGCGCCTACCGGACCGAGCTAGGTAGAACGCACAGCTTCCGGGTTAGTGTTTTGCCGCTATACATTATGTAGCGCCTAAAGTACGACCTTCTCTATGCCTGCGTTATTAACCTCTACTAGCGTACGTAACAGAGCAGCGGTTATCTTAGCTACCTATTCGCGTCGCCTGGCGAAATAGATCCTTATATCCCCTCTACCTAGGACCTTCTATATAGACAAATCTTCCTCGGACGCCTTAACAGATGCTTGCAGACCACCCTAAAGCCCTCCTGCATCGTCGAAGTTACTAGGTACGTCCGAAAGCCTGCTGTTACTACCGTCGTCGTTGCCCGGGCACCTATCGAACTAGTCGAGTAGGGCAGCTATACGCTCGATATCTGTACTAGGAGACTACTCTTGCGATCGATTTTCCTCGACGACCGACGTCCCTATACTGTTCTTATCTTGTCCAGTGCTGCTAGTACTAAAGCTACTCGAGATATCGCTAGCGTAAGATTAGGGATTAGCGACCTTTAGTTGTCTACGGCAGGCCTTCGGGGGAGCTATTAGAGAATCGGGGACTGTAACTTTGTAGAGGGAGCGCGTGCGGTTCTAGTAGATATAGTTTTGTTAGCATTGGTCGCCAACTGCGACCTCTGATAGAGCTCGCGTCCTACTATATAAACGCGTCGTTAAGATGCGAGGTACGCGAGCTCTATTAGAGGTCGCTACTAAGGAGGTATAGATAAATAGATAGCAGGAGGTTGTTTAGCAGGTCTAGTTGTACAAAGTTATAGTGTCCGAAATTTGAATATTATACCTAGTGTCGCTATCGTCGCTACTAGCCGTTATTAATGCTGCACTGTATGTTGGTGGTGTTTACATACTAATGCTGCGCTCTATCACGAAAAAAGCGCGTCTGGACCCTCAGACTACCTACAGTAGGGCCAGCTGCTTGCAGCTAATAGGCCCGTTAAGCGAGGTGGTCTGAGCGCCTGAGACTACAAGCTTTCTGACGTAATCCGGGTTGAGTGAATGGAAATGGCACCTTTTGGTGGTGGCAACTCCTTCACTAAACAGCACCTTGAACTAACGGATACTGTCACATGCAAATTCGAACTCTCGGTGAATTGCACAGAAAGAATCAAGCTGATAAGCTCTTGAAGATCTGGCTTCCTCGCCCCTGCGTTTCATCCAACAAAGTCACGAACTCGCTGCCTGGAATCACGGCATCGACTCATCTGTCACCAAGACTTCTTCTATCAGTTTGAGAGGACAGAAATACTTCCTACACCGAGAAATCTCCTCCGCTCCCTCTTCGCAGCCATAGGCCGCAAACACAAACCCCACCGCAACCAAAAGGGCGGACAACCAAGCCCAAGAACTCCTCCCGAGGCAGCATCGGCCGCATCTTCAACATGGGCAACGAAGGCAGCTCTCCCATCGACGAGTCGATCCCGCCATCCACCCTCTCCGGCCGCACAATCGATGCGCTAGCATCATACATCAAATCCGGCCACTGCAAAAAAGTGGTCGTGATGACCGGCGCCGGAATCTCCACCTCAGCAGGCATTCCCGACTTTCGCTCCCCAGAAACAGGACTCTACGCCAACCTCGCCCGCCTCAATCTCCCCTACGCAGAAGCGGTTTTCGACATCTCCTACTTCCGTGAGAAACCAGAGCCATTCTACACCCTTGCCCACGAACTCTATCCGGGCAAATTCCGCCCGACGATCACACATTCATTCATCAAACTCCTCCATGACAAGGGCCTACTGCTCAAACACTTCACGCAAAACATAGACACTCTGGATCGTGAAGCTGGCGTCCCGGGTGATCTCATCATCGAAGCTCACGGCTCGTTCGCACGGCAGAGCTGCATCGAGTGCAAGGCCTCATATCCGGACGACGACATCCGTGAACACATCAACGCAAAGACTATACCACGGTGCTATGAGTGTAAGGGCCTGGTCAAGCCGGAGATTGTGTTCTTCGGCGAGCAATTACCAGCCGAATTCTTCGCCGCTCGAGGACTGCCTGCAGAAGCGGATTTGTGTATTGTCATGGGCACGAGTTTGACAGTACAGCCGTTTGCGAGTCTGCCCGGGATGTGCAGAGATGACACGCCGAGGGTGTTGATCAATCAGGAGAGAGTGGGCGGTCTTGGAGGGAGGTCAGACGATGTGCTAATTTTGGGAGACTGCGATGATGGGGTGAGGAAATTGGCAGAAGCGTGCGGATGGACAGAGGAGTTGGAGGTGTTGTGGACCGCGACGGCGAAAGATGGAGACACTGATGTTGGGGAGAAGATGGCCGCCGGTGGCAAGAAGGAGAAATACACCGACGAGGAGTTGGGCCATGAGATCGACAAGCTCACAAGGGAAGTCGACGAGACGCTCAACTTGTCGAAGTGGCATGACAGCAAAGTTAGGAATGAGAGTTTACCGACAGAGAATGGCTCGAAAAGGCACGAGAACAGCAGCGGCGATCTCAAACATGTGTTTGTTGGAGGATCGAAGAGCGCCGAGCAGAATGGCGAGGAGGAGAAAGATGGATCGAAGTTGTAGGCTCCGATGCTGATGGGTCTCGCCAGCACGCCGTCGAGGAGTTGATCAGGCCGATACGAGCGAGCAGCAGCATCAAGTGGCAATGATGGGACAGAACTACAAAGCTGTGAGCCGGACTCTGGTCTGGCTGGGTCCAACGGACGACCCGACAAAAGGCGCACTCAGCCAGCTGCGAGTGGTACATCAGCAAGACCTACGAGACGCTTTGCTTGCCCTAGAAGTACTTGAAAAAAGTGTGTATCCACGCTATATCCGAGCGGTGCGATGGGCCGCAAGCACTCGCTGTCCCTTCCTAACGCAATAATGTCGTCTCGGATTTTGGGCCGCAGGCGACTCCTCAGGGCGATGGTCTCGCGATATTAGCCGCAAACCTAGGATTCCCGATGTTGCAGAAGAGACACGAAGCGTGGGTCGTCATGGGACCTTGCTATGCGTCTGGAAGGCAGTCGCGAGTCTCCAAGAGTCGGACATCTCCATGAGTTCCTTCGCTCTTGTGTGAGTGTTTGTTATGCTTTTGCAACTTAGCAACCGAACGAGAAGAACCCTCGCATTCCTCATCTATCGAGGCTTTAGTTCAATGTCGCTCTTCATGCTTCCCCGACTCCACCTCCTCCGTAACAGCCTGCTTCTCGTAAACATTCTCCTCAGCCGACACCAGCGGCTCCCCAAGCGTCACAAGACGATCGCCAAATGCAGCAGCCACCTATTCTCGGGTCAGCGAAACGGATAATTGGAATCGGTCACTCGCGGTGGTGGAACTTACCTCCTCCAGCGTCTTATTCTTAGTCTCTGGAAAGTAAAAGTATCCAACGACCAGGAAGAAAGCCGTGAATCCCACGAACACGTAGTAGTAGTTCTCGTGAATGGTAGCGAAAGCAGTCGGGCCGGCTTCGGTCACTGGGAAATGGAGAGTCAGCTGCGTTCACCGCGACACTAGTAGACTTCGTTTGCTTACGCGCAACGTTGGCGATGAAATGCGATGCCGCTCCTAGACCCATGGCTTTGCTCCTCGAGGCGACGGGGACGATTTCCGCACCATAGGTCCAGGTCGTGCTGTTCAGCATACCGTAGAATACGATGCCGTAGAGGAAGAGTCCGAGGACCGTGAAGCCTTTGCCAATTTGGTTGTCTGTGTGCTGGAATTCGTGCTGCATGATTGCGGTATAAGTCAGAGTGATGATGATGCCTGTCAATCCCGTGAGCATCATCTTTCTCCGGCCCCATTGGTCCGCCAGGTAGCGAGTGGTGAGAACGTTGCTGATGAAGGATAACGTTCCATAGACGCCCGCCATGGCGATGACAGTCTTCTCCGGAAGGCCCATACTCTTGTATAGAATAGTTTGGTTGTACAGTACGACTGCAGATCCCACCAGCGAGGTCATCAGCTGTACGCCGATGCACACGAGAATCCGATGCCGGAAGAGCTTGAACGTTTCGCGGTAAGATTTGAGTTCTCGTCTCTGCTCGAATTGAATCTGCGCGACCGAAAGGTTGAACTCATGCTGGGCTTCGTGCGAGTGTAGGTCGCGTCTGATCTTGGCGAATTCGGCTCTGGCTTGGTCAATCTTGCCTCTGCGGATGAGATGGCGTGGGGAGTCAGGCATGAAGGTGCATAGGCCGATGAAAAGCAGGACGCCCCATGGGATCTGCGTGGCCAGTGGTAAGCGCCACTGTACAGGGCCATAGGGTGCAAAGGCGCACGCGAAGCCAACCCAATTAGAGCTCATGGTTCCAAAGGCAATTCCGATTCCACTGATTCCGGCGACGAGGCCTCGTTGATGCGGTGCAGCAATCTCGCTCAAATAGACAGGAACTGTGCCAACCATTGCGCCTACTCCCACTCCCGCAATTCCGCGGCCAGTCAAAAACATGGGCATATTTTGTGAAGCCGTCTGAATGACCACACCAATGGTTACGATGATGCTTGCCAGCTGCATGAATCGAATGCGCCCCAGCCGATCACCGACAGTCGTCTGGAGAATGGCTCCAACCGTTTCGCCGCCAACGTAGATGGCAGCAACTCCGCCAACAAGTGCCTGCGGCGGATGTTTCATGTACTCCTTCCAGCTGTCGTGCGCAATAGTAGTCGTCGCGATACCAGTGTCGAAGCCAAAGAAGAATGTCCCCGTGGCGGCGAAGATGGCCACCCCAATCGTGTACCAACTCGGTCGTTTCGTCATCTTGTGGTATAGATCGGGGGTTGGAAGTCCAAGTCGGGTGTTCTGCGAATTTCGAATACCAGGCAAGTATTCGACGAAAGCTGGTCCAAATGGAAACCGTCTAGTTTTATCTCCACGGCGGTGCGAGGACGATCCGTCTCATCCCGCAGGCATCATGCGGGTGAGCCTCAATAGCTTTACTCTGACGCGATCCGGGACCAGCTCTCTACGTTAAAAGTTCATCCTGGATTCGAAACAAACCAGGATATGCGCCCTGGAGAGATCACCGGCACTGCCGAACTGGAGGTCAAGAAACGTCGGTACTTGCCCGAAGAGGATATCGCTGGAGAGATCGACGGCAAGCAATAGCTTCTCTATGCACGAAAGAAGTCATCCCGCGTATGGTTGTGTCGTATACACTCACCGTTTGGGCGATCTATGAGCATGTTTACGGACTGACCGCCTTTGCGTTCGCGGATTTCAGGCCTGCTATCTTGAGAAACATCTCAGCGGTGCCGATTCGGGCGCTCGCAATCTGTAATCATCTCAAAGAAGCAGTGTATTATCATCGAACAACTGGCAGTGGCAGGGTTCATTGCGAAGAGGTTCCAATTCCGAATATTCCGGACCCCAGAACCCGGGAACCGCAAATTGTCGTGACAGGGAAATAGAGACCTCTCGACAGGCTGTGCGTGCTGCGGTCTCATCGCTCGCGGAAGGCTGAGGGATTCACCGCGGTAAGATGCATGCAATTGGGGCTGAGGTAGAGAGGAACGCAGGCCAGTGCACGCTGTCGTCGTTGCGCCAACATGCAATGCCTCAATATCATGACTCCCGGAATCAGAGTTGCGGCATGGCCGGGAAGATTGACGTGGCTGTTTGCAAGTCCCATGACGATGGTGGTGTGCTGTCGTAGCCAAGATGCGGTGTGGTAGAGGAAGCGGACGCGTCCTTGTGAATCGAACAGCGGAAAGGTCGATGGATGATGACAAAGCAAGGCATGACTCGCCATCGAAGCTCTAGAAGCACAAGCATGACGACGCACCGACGGCTCCTGCTCACCGCCAGCACAGTGAGAGCACCGTCAGACAATGCACCTCTTCTCGCTGTTCATTGCCTTCTTTGTGTTCAAGGTCTCTATTGGAGCGCAGTTGCCAATATGGCTCTTCGACAATGACGAACTGCCATATCCCAAAAGACCCGGCTCGAGGACTCCCGTTCCAGCTCTCTACCACGCCAGATATTCTGAACAGACATTCATCGGAACTCACGATTCGGCCGCCTTGAGAACGCCAGAGAACGGCTACTCCTTGTCGGGAAATCAGTACTTCAATGTCTCGGTCCAGCTGCAGTCTGGTGTAAGTGAAGCAGCCTCAGCTATGCCCCACGGACCTCGGGCTAAGGCCCGCACGTTCAGGTTCGCTTTCTCCAAGCACAAGGCCACAGAGATCCCAATGGCACCGTAGACATACGCCTCTGTCATTTCAACTGCGCGTTGATGGACGGAGGGAGCATCTACGACCACCTAACAACCGTCCGAACGTTTCTCGAAGCAAACCCTCACGAGATCGTAACCCTGCTCTTCGTCAACGTCGGCGTACCCCTTCGTCATTGGGTGAGAGCGTACTACGAAACAGGCCTCGATCGAATGTCCTACGTCCCACCGGCGAACAGAAAGTATGGTAACATGCGAGTGGAAGACTGGCCTACAATCGCCGAGATGGTGAGCACGAATCAGCGAGTCGTGACATTCCTCTCGAGCGGTACCGATGAAGACGAGGTCCCATACCTCCTTTCGGAACTGAGCTACACCTTCTCTACGCCTTTCGGTATCGAAGCGCCTGATCAGTACTCCTGCATACCCGATCGACCGTGGTGGATAAGAGGCTACATTCCCAACCGGCTGTCCATTGTGAATCACTTCTTGTATGCTAAGTTCTTTGGTGAGTGAAATCGATTGTCCAGCTTGCGTCGTAGAATTTCCGCTGATCGCGATACTTGGTCTCAAGGATTTCGATACCCGAATGCAACATACGCCAATACCACAAACGGCGCTGGCTTCCACACGGGCGAATTAGGACTACACGCTGTTCAATGTCGAGAACTCTACGAGAGACGGCCCAATTTCTTATTGGTGGACTTCTTCAATGAAGGGGATGTGTTTGATGTTGAATATGGCATGAATGCCAATTGAGCTTGTTGTTCGTATTCTCATGCATTGTTTCTCTCTTAAACCTTTTCGCTCATGCGCCACACGCTGAACGCCGTCTCGGCCCTTTGAGCCCATGTTTCCGAATCACTGTCGCTCGAGTCGCTGCATCGATGTTCCACCCTTCCTGATCATATGGACGGACCTAAGCGCAATCCACGCACCCGTGTCCATGCACTCGCGGTACCATCAGCAGTAGCATCAATCACTCTCGCAAAACCATCAATCGCCACCAACCCCAACCCTCCCATCCACCCCACCTCCCACCTCCCCCACCCCATCAACCCCTCAACTCCGCCCCCGACAACCTCCCCTTCAACCTCCTCAACCCTCCCCTCCCCTTCCCCTCCTTCTCCCTAGGCGGTTCCCTCCAAACCGCAAAATCCCTCACCTCCACCCCCTGCTCCTTACCCCCATGACATACCTCCTTACCCACATCCCCTCCTCGCTGCTCGGTCACTTTCGCCGCGAGCGCCTCCTGCTCGGCTTTATACTCCGCCGCATCGGACGCGAGCGCGAGTTTCATCGCTTCGAGGCCCTCTTGGATGTCGTAGGTGTGGGAGTTGTCTTCCCAGGCTACGCAGCTGACGCTCAGCGGAGTGGTGGAGGAGTCTTCGGAGGTGAAGTCTGAAAGGGGTGGGGTTAGCGCGTGTGTGGTGGGGAGGAGGGAGAGGGAGGACCGGTGGATGAAGACATTGTTTGGTGTTGTTGTTGGTGGCGTGGGTGTGGACGGTGGAGTGTTGAACTCGGTGTTTTTCTTGAAGGTCGCTGAAGAGCGCGCGGGAAGGTGTTGTGAAGGGTTGAAGATATGCCGTGCGGGACAGATAGAGTGAAAGTTGAACGTACCGCTCCGTTTGTCTTGTCGTGATTTTGATTTCTTCCCAAAAGTGATATATCCCTCGCCGTCCAAGATCACCACCCCAGCACGCAGCTTCAAACCTCGCAGCGCGCTAGTCCTTCTTCAGCCAAGTCTTTCATGTGAAGAAGAGGAAGCTGAAACGTCGTGAAGTTCGTCCGGGACACCACCGAGCTCATATATTCATTCCAAGAAAGAGAGCATGACAAGGTGAAGTCCGACAAGTCTAGACACTTGCTGACAAAAATCGCTTACTCTGAAGACTTCCGGGACAAGAAAAAAAGAGGGCTTATGAAATCATTCCCACGGTTCCCGCGACCCACTTGGTGCGTTCCGGAGGACACGTCACGTCACCCAAGGGACGGGATGATCGAGCACTTGGGTCGTGGCCTGCTCGTATACGAATGCCGACCTCACTTCGGAGCTGAACGGCCAGCCTTCTCCATTTGTAGCCGCTGTTATATACTCGACGTCCCACATCCTCTCGCTATATGCTCGTCCAATGCTTCTGACCACCAGAAAACGCCGCGCTACTCAAACATCATCCGTCATACACCATGCGCCGCCGGGTTTTCAATGCTACTTATTCCACGACGGCACATTACTCGTGATACTCGAGATGGTATCCGTAAACGCCGAAGACTTTTCGCCCTTGGAAGCTTTCTGTCCGCTCAACTGCGATATGTGTCAGCTATCCCATCTCGTAGGGAAGAAACGGTGTGTCAAAAACTTACCTCTGTGCCCACGCCGCGATGCAACATCACTAGCCAGTCGACATAACTACTCGCCTCGCCATTACGATCCTCATAAAGCAACCTCGCGAATTCGAACTCTGCGCCATCGAGACCTTGTCTTGCAAGCTGGATCGCCAAACCCTTCGACCCACGACCGGTGCCAGTACCCTGCTCGAGTGCAAGCATAATGTTCCGAACCTGAGCGTTGAGGTGCGTGTCCAGCACGGGCAAAGCGTTGAGATTCGCATCCAGCTTGTCAAGCGCATCGAGACCCTCGCCAAAGAGATCTTCAAGTAAGTTCGGGTTGACAGCTTGGTGCAGCCAGAGTATGAGCATTTGACCGTTGTCAACGAGATATGCGCCGCCTTCTTCGATATTCGCAAAGCTGGCGCGCACGCCTTGTGGCATCTTCAGGTGTCCATTGTCGTCGGCGAAACCTTCGGATGGATCGAGGTTGTGTAGTGCGAGGATACGAGGGTAGAGGTAAAGACTTAGCTCTCCAGCACCCATGCCCTTGAGAGTGCGAAGTTCGTATATGCGGCGATCGGAAGGTTCTTTGCCGCCTTTGAGGGCACGGGACTTCTGGAGGCCGAGAACGTACATGGCGAATTCTTTGAGGTTCTCCGGCATGACGAGTTGGCCTGGAGGGTGGATACCGGCATGGTTTCTTCTGTAGGCGGCGAGGATTTCTGTCGTCTTGTCTTGCAGCCACTGGCGTGTCTCGGCGAGGGATCGGTCGGGCACGCGGGAAGCAGCTTCTTTGGCGAGGACGGAGAGAACTGCGTCTTGATCAACGAAGCGCATGCTGTCACGGGCATTCTCGCAGACAGTGGCGACCACGTTCGTGCATCGTACTCGTCGTTGACCGGAAGTGGTGGTATAGAGCAGGGCGGACTGGAAGTGGGCATCGTGGCGAGGCTCCAGCTTGCCATCGTAGGTGAAGGTCACGGACATGGCGCTGTCCTCGGTCACAGATCCCATTTCGAGATCTGCGCCGAACGTATGCTGTGTGAAGTTGCCACTGTAATTTGCGATCTGGAGGCCATTGCTGCATCGCACCTTCATCAGCGCTGCGTACCCTTGGTCTCGTTGCACGGTATGGCTGATCTCCTTCTGGAGTCTGAGGATGTCTCGGGGATACGCCCAGTTCGGGAAGTAGAAGGTCTCGCCGCCGGTCTTCTCCGCGACCGTGCCAACAGTGGCGATGTCAAGGTAGCCGCCCGCTGGTGATGTGAGAAAGAAGTCGACACCCACACCAGCCTTGACCATATCTGCCTGCAATTTCTTGAAGCTTTGGTTCTCCGTCCGGAGTAGCACTTTTTCTTGCTCTGGGTGATCGTTGGTTGATGTCTGCATTCCCTTGTCGCGGACTGTAAGCCGGCCAGGTCCAAATGTCGGCAAACTACCCAAGCTGCAGATGATTTTGCCGCCGGTCTCGCCAAGCGCAGTCAAAGCGGCTGTCAGTGATGGTAGAAGAGCCGGCTCTGCATGTCTGATCGCCTCGAACATTCCAGGTAGTTGAGAGACCAATTTGACAATATTGGACTTGCTTTGGCCGGGATCGACGAAAAGAAATTCGGTCGATATCGGCGAAAATGGATCCTCCAGGTCTGGCATCACGAGCTGTTGCGGTGCAGCCAACTCCTTACCGACGTTGTAGAAGTGGATCTCCCTGTCAAAGGTGATGAAGCCGACTTTTGCACCCGCTGGAACTTTGGTCGGTCGAGGAGGCTTCTCCTCGTTTTCTGACTCCCCGTTTTCTGCGGTGTCAACTTCGAGGTCGTCGCCGTACAGCGCTGCCAGTATGCCATCACACATTGCTTTCAAGAATCCACGAGCACAGCTCTCAGCGCTGACATCCAGAAGGAAGAGATACCGCATTCCAACTGGTGGTTTCGACCAGTACTCCTTTGGGACCAAGAACTCGCACGATCCCAGCAGCAACTCCGGTCGAGCTTGCCGATCAACGCGCATACCAGATGGGTCCGTAGGGGCGAAATACTCTGGAGCCACCTCGTTAGGGTGACCACAAAGATTGCAAGTCATGCGGTTCCCGCCGTTCGAGAAGACCATAAATGGATTGACATAGGCTCTGCATCGTCTGCATCGTGGCGGTCCAGTCTCGCCGAAGTCCAGAACGGGAATCGCGGTCTCGCCTTCTGCCTGTTTCGCAAGTGGTTGCACGACAACACCGAGTGGGATGCCAGTCGTTGCCAGTTGCTCTTGCGAGTTTGGTATGCAGTTCAATGTCAATCGGGCATGCTTGGGTGCGGAATTGCCTTGGTCAAACGCGACAATCGGAGCGACGGCGGGCGGAGGTAGACGCTGCTCCATCGTAGGATAAACTGAAGTTTTGTAATACTCCGCTGCCGTGTCGCGACTGAGTGGCACGCTCGGGATCTGGTCCGGATTGACTCGTCCTTGGGTGGCTCCTCCTGGACCTGGCTGCTGACCGGCGCCCATACTTATCGGCGTGCCTGCTGGAGGAATATGCGCAGGCTGTGGCTGGCCACCAGGCGGCGCGAGTTGTTGCGATTGCCATGGCTGTGGTGTCTGCTGCCACGGCGCATTGGCTGCATCTACGCCTGGCTGTTGCGCCTGCCCATTGACGAATTGACCTCCTGGTGCTCCTCCAAAGCCTTGTTGTGCTCCTCCCACTGGCGTGTCAATCTGATGATGTGCATGTCTGTCTTTTCTCCTCCGGCCTGGCTGCGGTGTGAGTGCCCTTCCATCCATGCCCATCTGGCCCATTTGTTGAGTCATGCCACCAACATCCGGCTGTCCATTGTATTGTCCCTGGAATTGAGATTGTTGCGATTGCTGTCCCATGCCAGGTTGCTGGCCGTAGCCTGGCTGCTGGTAAGCCATATTGGCTTGATTCGGGAAATAGCTCTCTCCAGCAGGATTGTTCGGCGTTGCAACACCTTGCTGGTATCCTCTCGGAGATGGAGCGACTTGAGGATGAAGAGCAGAAGCGTTTCGGTTCGGTTTCGGTCGATTGTCGTTCGGGTTCCCAAATGGCGAAGCAGCCGGACTGCTCATCTGAAAGGACATCTGGCTCGACAGGTACGGGGATTCGCGGTTTGGTGAGGCTCAAGTCTCATACACGTGTCATGCCAGCATCTTCATATATCGTAGGCGAGAGAGAACGGGATTCTTTGGAGCGGAGCTGTTCAGCTTCCTCAACAACGCATCAGTCAATAGGAGAAGACGGTCAACGCAAAGTTGAATTGGAACGAGACTCCAACAAAAGACCTGCCCACCACGCGCGTTCACAAATACAACCAAATGGCCCCAAACTTCGACTTTTGGCCATTGCTTGCCCCACCTCCTTCAAGTTCCACCACTTTGATCAGCCTTTCCCGACATCACCTCTTATCGACAAGGCATTTGCAAGCTTTCATCAAGCTGGCCAGGAGCGCCGGTCAAATAATGACGCAGAGAGGCTTGTTATAGGCCTTTCGCCTTGCATATACCTCGATGATGCAAAAGTAGGAATATGTGTCCTCAGCGGCAAACCATTGGCTCATTGCAGCACATGGTAAGGACTGTGCCGCTCAGGAACCGCGCAGATGACACGAGGCGGCACTGCATATACAAGCTAGATCTCTTCCTCCCGCCTTATCTTTACTTGAATCGTTGAGGCTTCTGGACGTGGAGAACAAAATAACGAGCGGCAACTTCTCGCCATGACTGACATTCAGCAGAAGATCAAGGTGCCAGGGAACAACGATGCATTCTATGGGCCTGTTCCAGAAGCCAACCAAATCTTCAGCATCATACGCCTAGACATCGTTCCCACGCCCTCTCCATTGTACGCAGCTCTCTGATGAAGTTGCGAGACCATGAGACAGACCTTCGCTGATCTGACTGCTTAGGGATCGTCGCTTCTTCGTGTTCATGCAGGGCGAAGTCGCTCCTCGAAACGCCCGGAAGCCTGGCGCCCAAGTTGACGATGCGGTCCTCGCGGACGCTACGATCAAATGCACCATGGAAGGCAACTTTGCGAATGGCGAAGTCTCTTCGGAGACATTTACTGTTTCTCTCCGTTCAATTCATGGCGCTGGAATGCATCTTATCTTTCGCGATTGGGCCGACGGCGGCGTCCAGGATCAGCTTCTCGTCGGGAATAGACAAGACATCGTTGCAGACGCGATGTGCACCTTTGGCGAAACCATGCGCAGCGGAATGTACACTTGCAAGTTCGACGCGAGGCTACCGGACGGCGAATGTCTGTTCGCACTGGAAGTGTCGCAGTGGTTACATGGACATGGCGATGGACCGGCGGCGGTGAAAATGAAGGACGACTGATTGAGTGCTCAGCCATGATGCATTGTTGCATGTCCTGAAGTCGGATGGCGCAAATACAACGACTCGACCTTCGACACTTTTCGCGAAGCGACTCATTCCTCCATCTCCTCAGCCAACCCCTTCTGCCGCCCATGCCACGACCCAGCCTCATAGATCTGCAAGCTCAGCTCCTTCTCTGCAACAACCTCTCCAGCCGGCTTGCTGACCCACTTCCTCCCCTCTCTGATCGCAACGAGCTCCACACCAGGCCACGGCTCCTTCCTCCCTTCCTTCACCGCCTCGCCTCGCTGACGAAGCACATCCAGCGGGTTGACGCTGTTTCCGAATCGAAGTCCGCCCTCATCCTGCAGAGTATTGGTGCAGTACAGCTCCAGCAACACCATGGTCAGTCTCGCGCTCGGCATTTTCCCCACCGCTGTAGCGATCGACGGATGGACGTGCCTAATAAGCACTTCTTTCGTTCGGCCATCGGCTTTCGCCCAGAGCGAATAATCGATCGTCTTCTCGAAGGTTGCGTTGTGGAGGCCTGCCGGGCGATAAGGACAGGGCATGGTGCCGTCTACGTAGGGTTGGAGACCGCGTGGTTGGAGGATTTCCTTCATCTGGAGGCGCCAGAGGGGGAAGTTGGAGGGGCCGGTCAGAGGGGGAATGTAGGTTGGTGGGGCGTTCATTTTGGGTAGCCGAGGTACGTTCGGTGGATTGGGAGACTGGACCGCGTTGGGAAGTGAAGCTGGGAATATATAGGGTCTTGAAGTCACGAAGACATTGAATGAGGCTGTTTGCTCCATGCATCACGCATCTCGAACTGACTTGGATCGTCGAATCGTTACCAAGAGCTTCACATCAGAGTCTCTCGTGCCCGCTGAGATCCTTCTAGCACACTGTTCGTCTGAGTCGTTTGTGTTTTCATCTTGCTAGAACATATTTCCTATTCAGGCAGTCCCAGACGAAGCAAGTGCACCCGAGAGTTTCTCCGGCTCAACCTTCCCCGTGGAATATGTCCAGGGGTTCACCTTCCTCACCTTTCCGATCCGATCAACATTATGTCCGACATCGCCAGCGAATACAGCTTACAGAATCACCATAAAGTTTCGACACAGGATGCTCTGATGAACGAGAGACGATGTCCACTGCCTCAGTATGGCGAGCTTTGCTCTCCAGCGCCAGGACTTTCCGTCCGCTTCATCCTAGATCCCATCCCATTTCCCAGACTTAGAACCGCTCCCTCTTCGAAGCCTCCAAATTACACTCAAAAATGGCAACATCCTCTTTTCCCGCCTCTTTCGTCCGCAGCGGCACCTCCAATGGCCTGCTCATCCACCGACACCACCTTCCCACAGACATCAAAGACTGGCAACCCATTCTCTCCGCAGCCGTGGGCTCTCCAGACCCTTATGGTCGTCAGCTAGATGGTATCGGTTCCGGCATCTCGTCCACATCGAAAATCTGCATAGTAGCCAAGTCAGACCGGGAAGATGTGGACTTGGACTACACGTTTGTGCAGGTTGGCATCCGCGATGGCGACCTGGACATGGCGGGAAATTGCGGGAATATGTCAGCTATCGTTGCGCCGTGGGCTGCTGACGAAGGGATGTTGCAGCATATTGTGCAATATGAAGTGGAGGGAGAGAATGAAGGAAAGAGAGTCACCGTGAAGATCTTCAACACGAACACTTCTAAGGTAGTACATGTCACCTTCGACATCTCATCCGATGGAGTCTACGATCCAGTCGGCGATTACAGCATCGATGGCGTGCCCGGTACGGGTTCTCGGATTACGCTGCAGTTCCGTGATCCGGGCGGTGCGAAGACTGGCAGAGTTTTGCCGACGGGCAATGCGGTGGACACGCTGGTGCTTCCAGATGGAGAGACGATTCAAGCGAGCCTGGTGGACGTAGCCAATCCTGGTATCTTTGTCAGGGCGGAGGATGTCGGTGTACCTGGAGACATCAAGCCTGCTATGCTCGAGGAAAGAGTCGATGTCATGGAGAGACTGGAGCTCATTCGGCGGGAAGGGACACGAATGATGGGACTGGATCCGGATGTGCAGAGTGTGCCGAAGGTTGTGCTTGTGTCGAAGCCGACTCCTGATGCCGTTGCGGACGGGACGCATATCGTGTGTCGAGCGTTGAGTATGCAGCAGCCGCATAAAGCTGTGCCGTTGACGCTGGCACTGAACCTGGGTGAGTGTTCTGCGTTTCCTATCGATTGTTGTCAATATGCTGACGACAACAGGCGCCGCGTGCAGGATACCAGGAACGATCCCAGCGATGACCGCCGTCAACTCTGAAGGCAAAGAATCTATCGTCGTAGCCCACGCCAGCGGCAAGGTGGAAGTCGGAAGCGTATTCGAAAACGGCAAGATTATTAGTGCTCTACTCCATCGAACCGCAAGAATCATGATGAAAGGCGACGTCTTCTACCAGACCAAAACATGAAGGCCGCAATTTCCGGCCCTCCAACACCACACCAGGTCTGATCCCCTCAAACATCCAGCAAATACGCCGCCTCCTGATCATCCCACTCTTCCACCACCTCCCCCTCCTGCAACACCAACGGCCTTGGATTCTCCGACTCGTCCCGGAAACACATCGCCAAATCCTGGATATCACGCACCGAGAACCCATTGAAGCCCTCCCTCAGCTCAATCATCCTCGCCTGCTGCAAAGCCACCCCCATCATCATGTCCACCCCAATCACCACCTTGTCATACAAATGTCCCCAGAACTCTTCCACCTCCACAATCACCGAAATCGGCTTCGCCTCGATCCTCCACCCTTTCATCGACCCCGAAGCGTCCTCCGACCCATACGCCACAACTCTAAATCCCATCATACACACGGTCTTGGCATGCGAGCAGCAAGCGCACTGGACGTCGAACTTCAACTCGCGGAATCGCACCGCTTGCTCTGGAATGCGCATGTTGCGGCGCAGAAGGCTCGGGAGCTTGACGATACCAGTGCTGGGGTAGCGGATGTGTGTTGGCGTGTGCAAGTGCTGGTAACGAACACACCAGTTCGATCGGAAGGCCATGCTGACGGGCGTGTTGGCGAAGAAGAAGGAGATGGCTTCGGTGAAGATGCCGGGTACGCGAAGGGATCGCGGGAGTTTGAGGTCTTTGAGGGGAGTGGATGCGGACTGGGCGTAGGCGAAGTCGTAGATGTGATTGCCTGAGACGCAAGGGTGGAAGGGTTAGCAAGAGTCCGCATGTGGTGAGCTTAAGGACAGAGGGAGATCTGCTGGCGTGATTCGAGAGGTACAATCTCGGACCGCTGCAAGTCTTCTGCCCTCGGAGGGTCCTTACGAATCTCAGGCGGCAGAGTCATGAAAGTGATCTTCTGCCCGGGTTTATAGGTCAACTGGCGCTCGCGGCGGGTGACGCGCTCGTAGAGACGAGGCGGCAGCTCTCCAGGATTAGCACTGGCGTAGGCCTCGTCGTAGTCTTCGATCAGACTCAAAGGAGCGACAACGGGACGTGCGACACGGTTGTACAGGCTGGAGTGCTGCATTCTGCGAATCGGACCGGCAGTACTGGCGGCGATGGTGGCCGAGTCCGGCATCGATGGGTCGAAGAAGGCGATGGCGCTTCGACGTTGCGCGCGATGGTTAGCACGCTCCTCTGGTGTTGGGGACGGGGGGGAAAGTGAAGTGAGTCGAGATCCACGTTCTTCCTCAAGCCAGCGGGAGATCCAAGGGAAGTGTTCGAATCCCATCACAGAAGGGAGAGAAGGGGGAGAAGTCCTTGCGAGAGCAGTGTGCGGGAAGTATATCCTTTTGAATGTCGACGATCTGCAACCCGCGCAGGATGGTGAAAAATTTGGAGCTGTGGTACCGTGGGAAGTGCTCCAACCATTGGGTTCGGTGCCAAGAATACCGGTATACGTTGCGCCCGAAATAGCGTGTTTCTTGTGGAGAAGAATACTCCAAGGGTCGAGAGTAGCCTTACTATGCCAGATCAGATATGGTATCGGGCATATGGCGAGTCCGCGCAGTCTAAAAGGCTGGGCCGGATAAATGCTGAAGCACATCCGGCGACCGTGCTGCTCGGGGGTGTATCTAGTCCGGTTCAGGGAAAGGGAGGAGTTCGGTGCCTCATACCATGTTCGTCTTTCATCTTTCGTGTGCGAAAGTGGTCGTGAGCTTCGTTCAGGACGGATTCATCTCAAATCGTCCTTTCTTCTGCATATGCTTCCTGAACAGCCTCAACGGAGCTCTGTAATTCTCACCCATAATACCCCAAATTAACGCAGAACGGCTCCTCACGACAACAAGCATAAATGCAGACTCTCTCGCCTCCGCAGTCTGAATTCGAGGTGCAGTCTTCATACACATCCGGGCATTCCTCGTCAACCGGACCGCCTCCCATGCAGTACCCGGACTCTGCATCGTCAGTATCTGGATGGCAGAAGCAGGTCTGGGAGTTCTCGTTCAGGCACACGCTGGATGCATCGCAGCGGGCGGGATTGTGGCAGTTACGTTTGGACTTGCAGGTTTCGGTCTCGGTGTCGCAGTACGCTGAGGAGGAGCAGGTGGCTGTCTTGGTCAGAGCATTGCTGGATAGTCCAATGCATTTGCATACTTTCTCGAAGGTGGGAGGGTCTTGGTGGGTCAATTGTTCGTAGGTGGATCGTTGGACCTGGTCCCAGTCATCTGAGTTGGTGTCGAAGTGCCGGGATTCGATGGTGTTGACATAGCGCTTGCTTGCGGCAGAGGTCGACGAGCAGACCGTTCGATTTTCGAATGCTTCGGGGTGTACTTCGGCGCAGAATGCTTCCGCTGGACTGTAGTTGGCAACGGAAGCGAAGTCCGCAAGACTGCCTGTGAAACAGTCCGTTTGTGCTGATGCAGCCATCGTCCGAGCGTTCAGGAATAGTGTCAGGCCCAGTGGCAGTAGCTTCACCATGACGCCAGGCTTTGCGAAGCTTACAATCGTGTGGTCCTGATTGCGTGAGAGGTATGTGTCAGTACTATGTCATGGTGGGTGAGCTGAGGGCGTCGCTCGTTCTTTTCCTGTTTCCGCGACGCCGATGGAGTTTTATATCCACTTCGAAAGCAAACGAAGAAGAATTTCTTGAGACGGTGAAGAAAGGTTCCCTCGGTCGATGAGCCGAAGGTTGTATGATCGTCGAAGCTTGGCTGACCGAATACTGGCCGGATTCAGCCCGAAGGTTCAGTCTATCGAATACGACCCAATCAAAAGAGCCAATTTGACTGTGATGCGCCTTTGGTAGCGAGCCAGAAACGAGCTCCAATGCAGGATATATTGGAGACGTATGTGAAGACTTGGTGTTAAGGCTTGGGTGAAGAGAGACACGGAGTGCCGTCCCAAGGTTGACAGTGAAATGATTTTCGGGAGCAAATGAGGGTGCATCTTGGGATTGCACGTACTCTTCGATTCTTTTCGTTCAGCAACTGTTCACGACTGAACTGCGAGCACTATGATCGGACTCTTCGCACGCAATCTAGCAAGAAACGACGCTCTGTTGCAACGCTGGAAGATTGTTGTCAGTCTGCGTAGTCCTTTGGATCACAACGCACAGAACTCACACGAACAACGCGAATGCCGCACCCACACCGCCAACACGCACGAGATCTCCGAGCAAGCCGTATTGGGCAGTTAGGCTGCCGGACCGGGCAAGTAAGCTTGGTACGACTGCCGTTGCTGCTATCGCATAAGGATTGGGAAGTATGTCGACAAGATTGAAGTCCTGCCAAGTCTGTTAGAAAGTGTTCTGTCGCATGTCTGCGAACGTGCCGTATGGCGGTGACCAACCTGTCCGTTCCTCTTGAAGTACGAAGAAACAAAGAAAAAATTGAACACAATGCGTAGTCCCATATTGACGCAATTCGCCCACACGAGGCCATTCGCGCCGAGCTCGAGCACTCGCAAGAAAATGTATGCGCTGGCCGCGAAACCTGCCGAGAAAGCTCCCATCCAGATGCTTTGCCAGTGAAGGTCCTTGGTCGATGCGGTAGCTGCGACGAAGGCTTCGCTGACGCCGTTGATTGCAAGGAGCGGTATGCAATAGCAGTATGTTCCGAGCACTTCTCCGGCTCCAGATGCTGACCAGCGTGATCCTGCTACGAGTTGCAGCAGAAGCGGTGCTGCAGATGGTCCCACGGCGAAGGCGATGAGCGAGAATATTGTGTAGATGCGGAGGATGTCCCTGAGAATCGTGGCAGCCTGAGCGAGAGAGGCGGTTGGCTGCGCTACGTTCGATGCCGTATTCTTCGATGTCTTGTCCGATTTCGTGTCCGATTTCTTGTTCTCACTTTCTACAGTAGTGGTAGGGGCGCAGAGCTTCGCGAACATGTTTCTTGTGCTGTCCTCGATCGGACGAAAGACCATTCTCGCGATCAGCCCGCCGTAATTGGCAGACAATGCATACATTCCTTGATCTTCAAGAGAGGCAAGTGCCGTGCTGACAATGACATCTCCCTGGGTCAGAACATACTTGATGCCGGACTGAATGTACAGTGAGACGGAGAGGTTCAGCAGGGGTTTGGAAAAGAGACCAAGGACAAACTGATTCTCAGAGCTGCAAATGAAATCAGAAATAAGCTTACTGTGAGAGGCGGCAATTCGACACACCTCGAGCTGAACACGCGCGGCAAAAGAGAGAACTTCTGCAGCCGTGCTACAGGCACAGTCTGCCACAAGTAGACGAGAGTGAGAATGGAACAATACGCCAGCTCGCCGGCAGCAAATGGGAGCACTCCTAGCTCAATATCCTTGTGCTGGCCCCAGAAGACGATGGCTGCAGTGGTGAATGTTTTCACAACAACAGCCGATGCTTCTGCTGCCGCTCGAGTCTTGTAGAGCATGTTTTGCTGCACAGCAACAAATGCTGGTTCCGAGAAGAGTTCCACAATTGCAGCCAGCTCGCAGATCCGCAGAGCTTCAACGAAATATGGCACATCCGGATAGCTGGTACTCAGATACCATTGTGCGAGGAATAACGCAATCGGACAGCCTCCAGCAATCGCCAGATAGGAAAGGTTAATGGCTGCTTGAATACCTCCTTCCGGCTGACGCTGACATGCCACGCGAAGACTTTCTCGGGCAAAGTGATGCGCGGAGATGATGTAGAGTTCCAGTTGAACCGATGCACCGAGGAGTGCTGGGGAGAGGAAGCGCAGTAGTACTTGATTGAGGGCGAACGTGAGGGCCCGGGAGGAGATTTGTAGGAGGATGAGGAACCCGGCTCCTCGCGCTGAAGAGGATACAGTGTCGCTGGACATGTTGCTGGGTATTATGAATCGAGCATTGAGTCCACCAGAAGAAGATGAAAGAAGGAGGATGAGTGGTGATGGATCGAAAGGAGACGTTGATATTGGCCCTTGCAGGGGTCTTTTTATCCAACGATAAACAGTCCGGACGCTAGACAAATTCACAATAATCGCGACGCCTCGGTCGATGAGAGCTTGCTCGGCCTTTCTACACCCCATCAACACTTTTGTATAATGTTAATCTGATCTCTTCCCTCCTTGCCGCAAGGGCAGCCAATTCGAAACGATGCTGGAGTTCAGGACCGCGGGCTTCAACCCATACAGCGTCAAATACTCGCCCTTTTTCGACAGCCGTCTGGCCGTGAGTGCCGGAGCCAACTTCGGACTGGTTGGGAACGGACGCCTCTTCATCTTGAACCTCACGCAGAATGGAATTGTGTGCGAGAAGTTCTTCGAGACTCAGGACTGCCTTTTCGACGTAGCTTGGTCAGAGCAGCACGAGAATCAGCTCCTCACCGCAGGTGGAGATGGAAGCATCAAGCTGTTCGACATTGGAGTGGGCGAGTTCCCGGTGGCAGGGTGGCAAGAGCATGGAAGAGAGGTCTTCTCCGTACACTGGAACCTGATCGAGAAGTCGACATTCCTGTCATCAAGTTGGGACGGCACGGTCAAGATCTGGACACCGGAAAGGAAGGACAGCTTGGTGACTCTACCGGTTCATTCGTGCGTGTATTCGGCGCAGTACAGTCCGCATCACCCGCAGATTGTCACATGTGTCTCAAGAGACTCTCATCTGCGGGTGTATGATCTGAGAAGCAAGCCGAGCGCACAGAATCACCTGACGTTGGCCATCCCGATCCATGCTCCTCCCAAGGTTCCGTCTCCAGGCTATGTGAACCGCAGTCCTGGTCCGACAGAATGCCTCACCCACGATTGGAACAAGTATCGAGACTCGATCCTCGCAACGGCTGGTGTTGACGGAGTGATCCGGACGTTCGATCTGCGGCAGCCTTCTGGACCAGTGAACTTCCTCACTGGACATGAATACGCAGTACGCAAAATCAGCTGGAGTCCTCACCTCAGCGACGTCCTTCTCAGTGCCAGCTACGATATGAGCTGTCGCGTCTGGACAGATGGCAGCAATGTAGATCAGGGTGGCGGCGGAGCTGGCATGGGTAGAGAAATTGGACGCATGGATAACCACACTGAATTCGCCATGGGCGTAGACTGGTGTCTTTTTGGAGCAGAAGGATGGTGCTCAACATGCGCTTGGGATGAGAGGGTACTCGTCTGGGATGTGCGAGAACAGATGAGGCCATGAGCTTGATGTCAATACGGGCTACGGGACGACGAGCACAACTACCCACGATGCGTGGCTAGCGAACGTTCGGGCAGCTTCTGAGACATCTCGCCACGACCAAAGAGATTTTCCCGCTCTTTTCTGACATTGCGATCTTCCTCCTCGAAGGCGAAGGGTCTGAACCACGATGCCGACTTTGCGCTCGCCACTTTCGTGCCCGAGTCCGATTCGGAATAGTTGCGCAGCATTTCCTCGTCGATCAGCGCAGCATGAGACAGGCGAGCTGCCGTCTTCCTTCGACAACGCCGCCTTGCGAAGCAGGCCAGGACGAGTGCGATCAGAAGCAGAATGCCGCCCTAAGACCGACTCCGAAACCGATGGCCAAGTCCATGTTGTTCGAGTTCGAAGACGGCGTTGCAGCGGTTTCGAACGAACATCTGCGAGTTGTGCAGTTGTCGACAGCTTGGCTGGCAGGAACCGATATGGCAACTGAAGGACCGTCCGCTTTGCATGCCGCGCTGTCGCTCGGTCGGTCGCCATTCTGCAATTGGAAGTGCAGTCCACGATTCACCGGCACTGGTACGATCCGAGCAGCCCGCCAACTGAGTGTCGTTTTGCTACGACTCATGTTGGCTGTTCGCTCCTTCAGCGCACATCTTTCCAACGGCGATCGTGTGCCGCTATCGTGCCTGCAAGAGTCCTCACCCCCAGGCTCCATTGTCATCTAGCCCTTGCCAGATTACCAGCGTGGTGTACTCGAATGGCGATTTCCACTCGACTGCGATCACATCGTCCACTGCATACTGCACTGGCTGTGACCCAGTCGTACTGACGCTTCTTGAAGAGACAAATTCAAGCATGTTCCGGGCCACTGTCGAATTCACGAGAGCGGCTCGACGGTGATCTAGCGGCAAGGATGTCTCCAAGGTGCCGCGTGCGCGGAACAAATCTTCTATCAGCAGACGAGATCAACGCAGCGCCCCGCCAAAGGCATCGCTATGCTCGGTAGTATATTTCTCGCGTTATTGAAAGCCACATCTGCAACACTGCTTTTGCGGTTTGCAGAAAGGACTGAATTATAAGTTATCTATTCCCAGACCTTCGGCTGCTCAATTCGATCGCTATCCTTGGCGCTCGCGCTTAGAACATGTCTCGATGCTGAGAAGGAGAAGCAGTGTACAAGGCAAAGCAATGGTGCAGACGTCCTGTAAAACCTATATGCATATACTCTTCCTGGCCAGAACATTGACGAGTTCCAAATACGCCACGCCAATCCCGCTTCCCACGCCAAACCTTCATCCATCACGATCGATCACCCACAACGCCCGCCATGTAACTCACCAAATCTCCTCCATGGGATCATGCTGCGGATGCAACAAATGAAACGAGCACTCAATCTCGCCCACCGCCGTCTTCCCTGTCGTCGCCTCATAATCCCTCGCCATCCTCCACCTCCCATCAATCAGATCCCCAAACGTAATCCCCACCGGATTCCACAACACTACCAACCTCCGAAAATCATCATCTTTCGCAAAGAATTCAAAGTCCACAGCTCTCAGCGGCGGGTGCGTGATAAACATCCTTCGCCACGAAGGTCGATCCTCAGGTTCCAAGTCGGGGATATCCTCAATCGTGAAGCGAGCGAAGAGATGTTGATGCACGCGAAACTTCGCCAGCGGTTGACGCAGCGCCATGGGGGAAGTCGTGTCGCTGATATTGTAGGGTGCGATCATGGAGGTGGCGGGATTGAAGGTGAGACTGGGGAGGCGGTAGCATGTTTGGCCTTTGTTCCAGCAGCAGTAGACTTGAACGTTGTAGGTGAAGGGTTCGGGACAGATGGGTTGAGAGGGGTAAGTGAGGAACATGTTTTCTTGCAGGCGGGTGGAGCGGAGGATGATGGAGCGCCAGGATTTGGAGAGGCGGAGGTGGGCGAAGAGGTCGATCATGGGGAGGTGGGAGAGGATTTGTTCGAGGAGTTCGTAGGTGTTGAGGACTTGGGTCGAAGGTAGACGGCGCTCTGGAGGAGGCTGGTGTGGCCATAGTGAGGAGAATGGACGGGCCATGGAGTTCATTGGGGGGAGGCGTTCAGACTGGACTCATATTGGGAAGGGTCGCTCGCCGAAGATTGCTTCAGCGTTATCTCCGAGAGATCGCAGGTGTGATTGAGATATCCAGCGGCCTTTGGCTCAAGTGACTTGTTCCTGCCAATCTGGCGAGAATGTAGTCGTCGTGATTTTCTCATTCAGGAAAGCACCAGCTCATGGGTGCTCGATCAAGGTTTTGGTTGTCGAACTTGGGTCTTCTCACGCCACCTCTTAGTTCTACCCTGGCAGCATGTAACGTGCGATCTCTTCTTATCTTCGGTAGCTCCAGGATGTCAGCACTATCGTATCGACACAGCCTTACAGATATGGTTCATCGACCAATGTGAAGTCAATGACAAGGACAAGGAGACGTCATGCGGAGTAGAAATCCCTCGTTGGACCTTTTATCCGCTTGCCCCACCATCTGGGGGATTGATAGGGAAGAGGGGTTGTCGGTATCTATAAAGAAGCCATTGGAACGCCTGCTATTGCGATCATACCTTCTTGGACCAATACTGCTTACCTACGGGATCTTCGAGAGGAGAATCAAAAGAAAGAAAAATCAAATTCGAAATACACACAGAAACAGCAACCATGCCCAAGAAACGTACAACCTCCCTCCAACCCAATCCCTCAACACCACCTCAACTAATCCTCCTCCCTCCCAGGTGTCCAAGCCTGCATCTCCGTCGACGTCGACGCCGTAGCCGGCTGGCTCGGCTCCTATGGCGGCCAAGATTCCACCTCGGACATATCCCGGGGCCTCTTCGCCGGGACCATCGGCGTGCGTCGCCTGCTCACCATGTTCGACAAGTACAAGATCAAGACGACGTTCTTCATCCCGGGCCACAGTTTGGAGACGTTCCCCGAGGAGTGTCGAATGGTGGCGGACGCGGGGCATGAGATTGGATTGCATGGGTACTCGCATGAGAATCCGGTGGCGATGAATTTGGAGCAGCAGACTGCTATTATGGATAAGGTAGGGAGGTGCGTGAGTGTCGTCGGTGCTGGGAGGAGCTAATGATCGTGTGAATAGTGTTACAAGTTGATCAAGGAGTTCCAGGGAGGGAAGCCGCCGAGAGGCATGGTATGTCCTGCGATCGTTGATGTGGCCATGTGAACGACGCTGACTGTTAGCTGTAAAGGTAGCACCTTGGTGGGAGTCTAGTCAAGAGGCTAGTAGTGCTATCCACGCTGTATACTGCGTAGACTGACCGATGGTTGTCCAGGGTGCGGAACTTATGCTCAAATATGGCCTCGAATACGACCACTCCTTCTCGCACCACGATTGCCAATGCTATTGGTTACGAACAGGCGACAAGTGGATCCCAATCGGTCAGTCCGAAGCCTGGTAAACGACCTCCTCCAGGCGCTGACATTGATCAGACTACGAGAAACACCCCGACCACTGGATGAAGGTACTGCAATCTTGCAAACGACAACGAATCCAAGCTGATGTAGCAAATAGCCCCTCGAAGGCGGCACAATGACCGGCCTCGTTGAAATTCCCTCTTCCTGGTACCTCGACGACCTGGTAAGTCTCTGAAGGGTGCAAGACTTGCGGCGCCTGAGACTGTCTCAGCCCGGCCTGTTACAGGTCTCAAGTCTGTATTGCTGTGTAGTCCGAAGATCGCTGACCGTTATACCCTTTGATGTTTAGCCACCGATGATGTTCATCAAAAAAGCATCCAACTCGTAAGTGAATACCATCCAACCCAACAGGAACCAGTCCCATGCTGACTGACGATGCTCAAGCCACGGCTGGGTCAACCCCCGCGACGTCGAAGACCTCTGGATGGACCAATTCACCTTTTTCTACCGCGAATACGACGACTTCGTCTTCCCCGTCACCGTGCACCCGGATGTGTGTGGGCATCCGCATGGACTGATGATGTTGGAACGGTGAGATACATAGACACAAGCCGAATGCTCGATGGTGAGGGTACCCACTGACGAGTAGCAGAATCATCGAAAAGATCAACACTTTCGAAGGCGTAGAATGGGTAACGATGGAGCAAATCTGCGACGATTTCAAGGCGAAGAGCAGTCCACCCAAGGGCGCGATGATGCCGGCGAAACCAGGGGCGATTTTGGAGGATAGGGAGTTGAAGTTGGAGGTGAAGGAGTGAAGGTATTCCGGTAGATAAGTATGTCGTCCGACCGAACGAGGACTGCAACGCAGTTCGTGCCGTGCCATCGATGTCGCCTACCTTCGAATCTCCTCCACCCTCCTCGCATCCGCCAAAATCCCCTCCCCAAAACCTGATCTCCGCACTCCCCGGCCATTGAATCATCCCATCAAACCGTCCCGGGATCTCATCCAGCATAAGCGAAGCCGCCAAACTTGCACCGACTCCGTACATCGCCCATACGACCAGCAGACCTGTCGTGCGGGATATTGTACAGCATGCCCTTCAGCACACGGCGTGAACTTGGACTCGCTCATGAGAGATCGATACCAGCGTTCTCCCCAACAAAATCCCACATGAAACACACTCCATTCTTCTCATTCGCGGGCGTGCATGTAACTCTACTGCAAATTCTCCACCACGTCCTCATGGTCGACGAGCTTAGACTTCAGCGATTGGTAGCACTTCCGCGTAGGCTTTTCCAGATCGGGGAAACGCACTGGCTGGGACCCATCCGGTGCGAGACGATTGCTGGTTCTGACACTGCTGTCTGGTGGAAGTGTAGGGGCTCATGATGGTGAGGTCCTGACAGCTTGGCGCTGCTCGATGCGGTGCGGTGCGAGCTGAGAAAGAGAAAGAGAAATGGAGGAAAACGTGATGAAACTCACTCTGTATGCCCATTATGGTTGTCAGCGAAGAGCTGTAGATATGAGACGGTGACGATAACGGTGTCGTGTCGAAGAGTATAACGCGAAATGGATATATCAATCTATCGCCGAATACAAAAGCCGGGACGATCAGGCTGTATTCTTATGAAAAGGACAACGACAAACGTCCTCCCAGTTATATGCATAGTCCCGTATACATACCTTACAATCGAAGTCTTTCCTGTAGTCGCGCACTTCCACTCCCCCTCCCTCCCATCTACCTCTTCGTCCCAGGCAGGCCACCTCGTCTCGACACCACGATTGATTCAAATAATCTTATGGTGGGTTGGCGAGGATTTAATAGAAAGTAAACGAGTCGACCTTAAGACATCGAAAATCGAAGAATACGTAGAAGAAGAAAATAAAGGGAACATAATCGACCTCACCCTCTGTACCTACGTTCGTTATGCTCCCCATACTCCAACATAAACACAACAAAGTTCAAACCTGCGCGCCAGCTTGCACTCCTCCACATCACAACCAATCGTATCGCAAGTCCTACTCATCGTGGAATCGTTCAACGCGAAACTTGCCTTGCTTGCTTTGCTTGCGCGGTGGAACATGTTGTTGATCTATCTCCTCCTCCTCGCACGCCGATCAAAAAAGCCGATGATCAAACTCCTCACTCCGGTCAAGGTTGCTGATCTGATATCCTCGCACCACAGCGGCATGGCCATATCCGACTCCAGGAAGGAGGGCATTAATTGATTGTAAGAGCTTGAATAAAAGGGTCTCACATGTCGTAGTCGATCCGATGAGAGATCGAGAGGGATGAAAGCAGATTCCAAGGCATGGGATAGACGATCCGAAGCAGATAGAAGGACGACGACGATGTCTCTCCTGTCATATGTATAATCCAGTACACATACCCTCAAAGTCTTTCCCTCCGTCGTACATTTCTACTCCTCTCCTTCTCCCTCTTCCTCTCCCCCCTCCTCCCAAACCACCTGCTCCCACCTTCCACGACCGACTCAATCAATCTTAATACTCCCATAAATCCGATTGACAAAAACCCAACACGCAAAAAACCCGATCGACCCTGTCCCATCGTTAGCAAAAGCCACTCCACCCACATCATCAGGACAGGACATCAATCAAAACTCACCACTCAACAAAAACCACAAAAAGCTCAACAAAACACTATACCCCAAATACACCACCCCGCCCGTAAAACTCGAAAAACTCAACATCCGCGCCCAATACAGCAAACTGTACGCGAAAACATACAGCGCGCTGGCCCCGGAACTCGCAAACGCCCTCCACTGCCAATGATAATTCTCCTGACACAGCAAGAAGTATATCATCAACACGCTCACCGCGGCGGTGGTAGCGACCAGCAAGCCGAACGAGAGGAAGAGGAAGCCGAACATGTAGTATATCCTCGCGCTCCAGAGGGAGGACATGATGAAGTATAATTCGACGAAAATGGCGCCAAAGGGGAGCACGCCGACGAGCAGCATACTGGGTATCCAGCGGAGGTAGCCGGTGGAAGGGGGGATTTGGCGGGGGATCTGGTTGGTGCGGACGGGTGGGTCGGACATGGGTTGGCGGAAACCGAGCCAGGAGCCGCCGAGGGAGAGGGGGACGGAGAGGAGGAACCAGATGAGGATGATGACGAGCATGGTTGTGAAGGGGACGGCGCCGGAGGAAGCGCGGGCCCAGACGAAGAGGTTGAGGAGGAAAAAGGTGGCGAAGACGATGAAGGGGACGGCGCAGGGGGTGAGGGTGAAGAGGGCTTTCCAGGCCGTGCCGCCGAAGGATTTGTAGACGCGGGAGGAGACGTAGCCGGAGACGCAACCGAAGAGGGTGTGTAAGAGGATCATGACGGTGGCGAGCGAGCCGCGGTTGGAGGGGGAGAGGAAGCCAACTACGGCGAAGATGATGGTGAAGCCGGCCATCATGAAGAGTTGGGCGCCGTTGCCGACGAGGATGGCCAGCGCGAGGGAGTGCCGTGGTGGGCGGAAGACGTCGCCGTGGACGAGTTTCCAGCCGGAGTCTTCTTGGATGCCATCTTCCACGCTGACGCCGGTGGAGTTGAGGTCGTCGAGACCGAGTTGATCGAGGCGATTGTAGCGTGCGATGTCCTTGCGGAGAGTGCGGAGGAGGACGGTGGAGACCATGCCGATGAGGAACATGACAATCACCGCGCTATTGATGAGGGAGAACCAGTGAATCTTCGGGTCGAAGACGTGGAGGTATTTATCCCATCGTGTCGCGAAAGATGTGTCGGATTGTCTCCACTCGACGCTGTACGTCCACGTCGCTTTGGTCTTGCCCTTTTCCGACAACACCAACGGCGGTCCTTGTCCACATCCGCTCGCCGCGAGGTCATCCCCTTTACCCGTCTTCTTCGCATTCTTCCTCGAGTACGGGTCGACCAAGATGCCCACCACGCGATATTGCCCCTTTTGCACCTCATGATACTCAATGACAATCTCGTAATGGTTATTCAACTGCGCCGTCTCGCCATCCCAATCCCCCAGCGCGAAACCAGGCTGATAAAATTCCGTGCCAGTCGTAGGATCCGAATACCGCTGCGCCGCGGGCAGTCCATCGATCAGCCAGTTCATGTTATAATCCAGCATAATCCTCCGATTGACAAACTTCGCGTCTGTGGGTTCGAATTCCACCTCGTTGCATACGGCGCGGCATGATTCATCCTTCAGCATGTGTAGTTCAAAGGGTGACGTCTGAATGCGATCGCCGAATAGGATGCTGCCCAGCGACTCGGAGATGTCCTGAGGTCCATCTTTGGGCGCGCAAAAGTGGAATTGAGGGGAGTAGTAGTCGAATGCGAAGGCGGATCGGATTTGGGTGTCTCTGGAGTTTTGGGTCGGGGTGAGGTGGTTGACGGTGAGAGGGACGAGGTCGCCGAGCTTGTAGTTGGTGGGTGTTATGCCTGTGGATGGTGGTTAGAGGGAGAGGTGTGGTATTGGGAGAGTTGTTGCCTACCTGGGAGATAGAAGCCGTGAACCAGCGGCGCGGAGAGGAGGAGGGGGAGGAGCGGTGATGTTTGTCGGTCGATACGCATCGCGACGGTGAGGGATCGTGTTCCGCCAAAGCAGTGTGGAGGATGTGCTGAATTGAGTGTGTTCCTTGTGTTGTTGAAAAAAGTTGATTGATCTTGCGTCGGGAGGTGTCTGAGGAACAGCGCTTGGGAGAGGCTACGTAGCTCCGACCGCCAAATGCAGGCAGCGCACTTTCGGTGGTGAGACTGAGACACAACCATACCGTCTTCACCAATTACTTCTCATACAACACGGCACAAGCGACAAAGAAGACAGATTGATGTCGATATACTCTTGTCACTCAGGTAGAAGAGGAGCACATTTCTCATCCAAATCATTTTCATATGTACCAGGGGTTCATACATTCAGAACTACAGTCTACAGCAGTCGATCAAGAAGAACATACAATCGCCATGCCCGACGTCCAATCCATGCCAGGCAATGCTTCCCAAAACAACGATCGAATCTACAAGAAAAAAAAAACGAATCCAAAGTCCAAAAAATCCATCATATCAAAGCCATTCGTTCAAGTCCCACAGACTGGCTACTGCGAACCCTTCCAATTTTCTGTTTCTTCTCATCTGTTCTTCAACCCGCAGTGAACCAGCACAGCCAGGTAGGTCGTCATCCTCTTTCGGCGCAAGCCTACTTCCTCACGAAGTATACGTCTTATACGTATTCCCATACGCCGACGGCTCCGTCCCCGTAACCAGATCCCCATCCTTGACCATAAAGTACGCATACCCCGCGACATCCTTATTGCCATCCATCCAAGCCATGACCTCCTCCAAGAACGCCGAGATCTCCTCATCACTTCCCGTCGCACCAAACTCCGACACGAAAACCGGTTTCCCACCAGCCATGTCAATCGCCTGTTGAACATGCTGCTTGAAGTACGCGCTGTTGCTCGCGGCGTCATACCAGTGCACATTCAAACAGTCAACCGCACACTCCCCACCGCAAGAGTCGAGGAAAGACTGCAACCACCCGAGTCCCATACTGCCCCCTCCATTCGTGACCGACGGCGCGCAAAGTTTCGCCTGTCCCTTGAGCGGGTTCATGTACTTCTTATACGCGGCCGCGGCGTCACTGGGAGCCATACAAGCTTGACCGTCGTGGTCGGGCTCGTTGAAGGAGAAGACGTATTCGGCGCCGTCGGCGATGGCGGTCTGGACGTTGGCGTCCCAGACGGAGGTGAAGTCTTGACGGTCGCCCCAGAGGGTGGGGATGAATTTGAGGTTGGAGGACAGGCCGTCGCGGGAGGAACCCCAGTTGTAGGCCCAGGTGATTTCGGAGGAGTCGGCGAAGCAGGTTGTTAGGCTGGCGTCGTTGTAGGCGAGACCGCGCTTGCCTCCGGAGGTGGAGGAGTTGCTGGTTGGGTAGCTGGCTGGAGCGGAGGCGGTGGCGGATGCGAGCGAGGAGGAGATGGAGGAGGAGGAGGAGGGTGTGTTGTTGTTGTTGGAGCCCTTGTCCATGGGGACGTGGCCGGATGGAGAGGCGCCGGAAGCTTCGGAGGAAGAGGCTGGTGCGCTGGACGCAGGTGCGGATGCAGAGGCAGCCTCGCTGGAGACGGGAGCGTTGTATGCGGGCGCAGAAGGTGCGTTACCAGAAGCCTCACTCGAGCTTGGAACGTTGTATGCCGGGGCAGAAGGTGCATTGCCAGACGCCTCGCTCGAGCTTGGAGCATTGTATGCTGGAGCAGAAGGCGCAGTACCAACAGCCTCGCTCGAGCTTGGAGCATTGTATGCTGGTGAAGAAGGTGCGGTGGCAGCCGCCACACTCGAGCTGGGAGCATTGTACGCCGGTGCAGAAGGTGCATTGCCAGAAGCCTCACTCGAGCTGGGAGCATTGTATGCTGGAGCAGAAGGTGCAGTACCCGCAGCCTCGCTGCTCTTAGGAGCCTCATAAGCCGGAGCGGAGGCCTGGCTGATAGGGTTGTTGTACACAGTCGAGGTAATCTCGACACTCGGAGCAGAAGCCATAGAAGTAGCGACGGTGGTGCCCGCTGGGTTGACGGTGATGTATTCAGTCACCTTCTGAGTCGCGGTGATGGTGACGGCGGCGCACTGCTGAGAATCCGCGGTTGGTGCGTTTGCTGGTGCGTTGGCTGGAGCATTGTTGACAGGTGAGTTCTCGTTCTTCGAAGCGGGGACAGAGTATGCTGGAGGAGCAGCAGCGGGCTGAGTTTCGGCGGGCTGAGGTGCGGCGGGCTGAGTTCCAGCGGGCTGAGCGTCGGAGGAAGTGAAGTATACAGTCGTGAACACAGTCGTGGTGCGAGTCGTCTTGACCCTTTTGATGGAGGTCGAATTAGTCTCGGCTGGGACATTGGCGGCCGCAGAGCTGGACATAGCTGGGTACGTGGCTGGCGCGGTTGCTGCGGCAGTGGAAGACTGCACTGGCATAGTAGCGGCCGCGGAGCTGGCAGACTGCACTGGCACTGTCGCAGCCGCCTCGCTGGATGACTGGTACGGCGCTGGAGCAGAGGCCGCAGCAGAGCTGCTGCTGACTGGCGCGAAAGTGAAGCCAGCGTTGCTCGAAGAGCCGGATGAGGTAGGAACCACGGCGTTGGCATTGGAGGACGAAGAAGCGTAAGCGGATGGAACCACGGCGTTGGTGTCGGAGGAAGACGCGGAAGAAGAAGCGTAGGTGGTAGGAACCACGGCACTGGCAGCAGAAGACGAGCTCTCGGGCGAGTAGCTGTAAACTGGAGCGGTACCGGCAGCCTCAGACGACGTGGCGGGAACCGCATCAGCAACGCTGGAAGATGAACCGTACGATGGTGGCACTACGGCAGACGCGGCGGAAGAGGTGGCCGGAGCAGCGTTGGCGACGCTGGAGGATGCACCGTACGTCGCAGGGACATTGGCCGAAGCAGCGGAGGAAGTAGCCGGGACAGCGTTGGCGACGCTCGAGGATGCACCGTAAGCTGGAGCAGCACCACCAGCGGCGGCAGGAGCCTGTCGCTTGTGGAGGTGAGCGTGCTCATGGCCATGGTTGTTGCCAGCAAACGGGACGGCCAGAACCGAGGTGGCCAGGGCCAGGACGGTGAATTTGGAGATGGGCGACATGGTTGTTGTTGTTGTGGTCGTTCGGATTGTGATCTGGTTGGAAAAGCTGTCGTGAACGCTGAATGTACTGTTGGAAGTCGTGAGTTCGATTGAAGCTGCTACTGGAGCGCTGAGAGTGCGAGATGGCCGACCAGGGCGATGATTGCTGGATGTGGTGAATGAGGGTGGGATGTCCGAAGACGAGAGAATGGAATGAGCGAATGCTCGAAGGAGAGTGACAGCAATGAGAGCCTGGGAACGGTATTCACGAGATGAACAGACGGAGAAGAGGAGGAAGAAGGGAGAGAAAGGGAAAGCAGAGCGTGTATACGGAAGAAAAGGGAGGTGTGTAGTAGTGTGACGGGAGCGTGCCTCCGTAGGAAGCGCTGCGCCGTCGTGCTACTCAGGCACACGAGTGCCGCACGACATCCACCCACCTGTGGACCAGGATCAGAGATCTGGATGAGCGTTGTGGAGACCCAAGGAGGTGAATAGACTACTGTATGCGTTTCATGCCGTCCATCCCGCTGGCGGCAGTGGACCACCACACAGATGTCAGTTGAGACTTTCGGTCGGTGTTTCGTTGGCCACGCAAGCAGAAGGCGGAGACCAAAGGGGTGAAGTCCGCGACAGGAGAAAAAGCGGAGACTGGCTCTCGGCGCTAAGAGAGGCCATCGACCCAAGACGGGAAGGAGCGCATCCACTGCTGATCCCGCTTCGCACTTCCGCGGCTGTACAACTCTCCGATCTTTCTCCTGTTCCTGAGAGCCGGCAGTGCGGGAATCGAGTCGCCGCCCAGGGATATACGAGATGTTCTTCCGATTATTGAGGTGTCTGTCTCGGCAATCGTTCATTGGTGTAGATGATGCTGTCTCCCTCCTGTCAGATTGTGGTATGTATTTCAGGCGAGACGGCCGGCCTGTATGAGACACCAGGCGCCTACACAAATACCCAGAGGGATCACGTCGATGGTGATGACGGTCGTGACGTGGGACCGATAGAACGACAGAAACACGAGAAAAGTGCATCTCGCGACGCGCATTGGTCGAGAAGTCGGAAGCAGCGCCCCACCACGGAGGACCAACGCCTGCAGCGAACCGACCAGAGCTGAAACGCGAAGTGACAAAAAGTCCCGCATGCCACGCGAGAATGTATGATCGTACCGCAGAAACGGACATCGCAGAGCCGCCAATGAAGCAATTTTTCCACAATAGTTGGCGGTGCGGTGAGATGGCATCTGCAGGCAAAAATCAACATGCTGGTCATCCACGATCCCGTACCTGCATATTGATGGCCGTCGCTTGAGCCTTACCGCCTTCTCCCTCATGGCCATGCAGGAGAACGAAATGGTGCTATTGGGGTCCGATTCATCGCTACGACGATCTTCAAAGGTCACGTTGCGGTTGCGACATCGGATACAGCTCTTGTCCGAGGACACCAAAACCAGACCTGACGCACCTTGACACCACGGGCGTGAGACTTGCCACGTCGTTTACAGTGTGCGCGCGGAATGCTGTTCGCACAGTCCAACAGCAACCATAAACGACTGGTCCATTTAATCTATCCTGCCTTCTCCATGTGGACCAAAAGTCTAGAATCGGTGAACACGAACACGAAAGCAGCCCAAACGCAAATTCTATAAGAAGGGATGACCCCTGCCGTGTGCGGTGCTGCTCTTCCGCGTGGTGTGAAACGATAGACACATGCACTTGACTCTCGACTTCCACCAGCAGCAAGGTCTTCTTGAATCGGAGACACCTCGCTTGCTCGCTGAGTTCCAGACCTCCTTCAAAACCTTGCTTGCTATTCCTAATAACTCCTATCCGTTTGAAATTCTGAACTTGATGACATCGCCAGGTACGAGACTGAGGTGAGAGACTCCACGTGAGACAAAACCGCTCAACCAGCTGAAAGTACCGTGCGACCAACGATGCCTGCACCCCTCTCACAAATACATTGCCTCTGTGGATTCCACAACGTCTTTCTCCGCCGCAAACGTGCGCGTGTGCCGCGTCGCACGGCACATAATATCGAGCAGCCGGGCGGGTTAGCCATGTGCTGCGCCGTTTGCAGCGTGCGGCTTGCAGATGGACGCCGTGGTCCCTACGGCGTTCGTCGCATCATCGAACGACAGCTCATCATTCATCAACAAACACTCGCTCGTCATTCCTGCTTCGAATCGCAAACGCGACCATCAACCCTCGACATCTAAAGCTCATAGTGACTTGTAAAAATCACATCGCGGCTTCAAGAATAGAAAGCCGGCATCCCACATCATTCCGGCTTCTCGCCCCCCCACCACATCCGAACCTCACGATGTTCCCAACGTCGCGCTTCCCAGATCCCTTCACTGATCACTTCGAAAAGAATGCACGACCGGTATTTTCTGCATCCGGCACGTGGAATGACAAGTCCCGGCCTGAACTGCCTTGTGGAGATTTTCCATTCATTCTTTCTCAGCTTCGATTGTTCGGTGCAGATTGGAGGTATGGAGATGTTGACGGTAAGGCGACATTTTTGTTGGGGTATCTGCCGGTTGGGCGAAACATGAGTTCTGTTCCTATGATTCTTCGGATTATGATGGAACAGGGTACTGCGATGTGCGACGTGACGTGCCCTCAATATTTGGACTGCTTCTTTGCTGTGCTTTGTCTTCTGCCCTAGCTATTTCGTCCTACTGGAAAGGTAATGTATCGACGATATCCCTTCGTCAACCGCCCCCTCTCAGAACGCCATGCTTCAAAGTCCCATTTTCCCCACCCATTGTGAATGCAGCCATGCAAGTGTCTCGTATCTCGTAGGAGTGAATCCATTCGTCCACATCGCCATGCGCAGCAAGTAACAACACCATACACCATGCAATTCGAACGCACTCATCCTTCCCGATCTGCAACTACGCCAAATACCGATAACTCGGCACCGGCGCCTCCTCTATTCTGGCAAGGTACTCCCTCTCAATCAGACTCTCGATCCTCTTCTTGATCATGCCCACATCCGGTTTGAACTGCGAGTTCAACGCTCCAATCGTCTCATTCAGCAACTCGGCGTGACTCAATGTCTTCCTCATCTTCATGATTCTCACGACTGCCGCTTCCACCGCGAAAGCTCGGGAGTCGTTGTTCCGCTTCTCGGTTTCCTTGCGTTCGGTGTCGCCTTCAACTTTGTTGCCTGCAGAGACGACGTTGACGGTGATTTTGATCGCCTTGGGGACGAACGAGGAGTTGAAGCTGAAGCGATCGCCGGGTTTGACCTCACGGGACATGGGCTCTTTGGTGAGGAGTCGAGTTTTGGGCGCGACGGCGAGGGATTGGAGGTTGCGGGTGAGTGCAGACATGGGGATGTTGGTCGCGGCTTGGATTTCTTCGAGGGTGAGAGTCGTGGTCGAGTCGGTCGAGGCATTGTCGTTGAAGAGGAGCAGGATTAAACAGGCGTATGTGGAGCAGTTGACTTCGTGCGTGCGAAGAGCACCATTCTCGCGTTTGGACTTCGGGAAGATGGCGCGCATGTCGACGGTACCCATGTTGCTCTGCCATGTGAGTTTGCGGCCGGAGTGCTTGTCAGTGTAGAATCGCTCGAAGCCAACGCGAACGCGGTCGAGTGCGGGAGCGTAGATGATTTGTGCTTTGGATTCGTTCTCTTCTTCGGATCCACCACGGAATGCTTCCAGCGGCCAGGTCATTGATGTGAGAATGTTAACGTTGAGATCGACGCGCGAGCGGTCCACGTCTCCCAACTTGGCCACTTGCTTGCGGTAGTCGTTGGTCAGATCGACACTCAGGTTCATATCCTTGAACATGGCCTCGAGCTTGAGCGTGAAACTGTTGCCGAGCTCCATCTTCATCCTGCTGATCATCTGCTTTTCAACTTCTGGACTCTGACTCTTGTTGAGCAGTAGGCGCTTGCAGAGATGCTTCTTGTAGTAGGTCTCAAACATGTCCTTGTCTTGGAGATATCGCAGGAGAATGATGGCCTTCTCCAGAATTTGCTCCACTTCAACATCGGTCTTGTCTTTGATGCCCTTCTTCATGTTATCGTCGATGAAGAGTGAAATGTACTCGCTACCTCGGTTGAAATTGTTGATGTTCTCACCCATGCTACGGGTGAGTGCGGTCGAGATGGCTTGATCGTTGTTGAACGATGTCCTCTCAATCCTGTCAAATCGGTCTTTCAGCTCCAGGATATCCTCCACCCACTGTAGTGCAGCCGCTGTTTGCTGGTTGATCTGTTTTGCACCGCCTGGAACTGCCGGCGCTGTATTTGATGCTGGCGCAGGAGGCGGAGCTTGTGCAGCTGCGACTGCCGCATTGTTGATCTTCCCACCCATATCTGCGATGATCTTTTGAATGGCTTTGGTGAGCTCCGGCTTGCGCGGATCCACGCGGGCTTCCAGGTCGTACACCAGATGAAGTTCGTTAAACTTATCGTTGTCGACCATGTATTGCACCCCGCTGTCCATTTCGATCAATCCCTTCATCTTGTGTCTGATCAGCTCATCCTCCACCAACTTTTGTATCCGCGGAGAAGTGGTTTCTGATAATGTCGTCCTACACCGATCAACCTCTTCATCGATCCGTCTCTTCGCATGCTTGCAATATGTTCCGGCGTCTGACTCTTTCAATAACCGCTCGCCTTCCTCCCGGTAGAAAACTGCGCTGTCATTAAGGAATCGCTCCTCGAATGCCCGCAAGTACAGCTTTGCTTCTTCGACTTCGTTGTCCGTTTCGTACAGACCTTCCAGCAGGTACACATTTGATTTGATGAGGTATTTGTCGATGCTGTCGCCATCGCGGTCCATCTGAATCTGATCGAGGATCGTGCTCGTGAGGATATCAAGTAGGCTTGGGAGGTTCGGTCGTACGGGGTATTGGAGGATCTGGTCGCGAAACAGGCCCATTGATTTGGCGTATATGGAGGGTTTACGATGGTCGGTACAATACACGCGATCCTTCAAGAAGTCAGTAACACGAATTCCAACCTTTGAAGTGACACTGTAGCTTACCATGTACATTAGCACGTCCGTGAGCATACCCATGCACACTTGATGCTCCTCCCATGCCTGCTTCAATGCCCGTAGAAAGCTCTCACCTGCTACCCGACGTTCTGATTCTGTTGCAAGTGTTTTCGAAGAGCCGTCTGTCAGAAGCAGCGAAGGCGGCAGTTGGTGAACGATGCGCGGCCGGACAGTCTGGCCGAGCCATGTCTGCTCAAATTCCACCACCTTATTGTACAGCTCATCACCCTTCTTCTTCAGCACAATCTTGTATGCATTGCGGTACAGCTCCTCGAATGACAGCGCAGAGGCGTTCTTTGTGTGGATCTCGTTGAATGCGCGCTCTAGTGTGGACCATGTGGTTTCGAAATCGACATCGGCTTGGAGTCCCTGTTGGCGGCGAGAAGCCATGTCAGCGAGTGTCTTCGTATTGGTGTATGTTGTTGTTCAAAGTGCTCGCGCAATGCCGGCTTGTAGGCAAGCTACCAGAAGCTCGTGAATGAAGTGAATGTCAGGGAAGCTCGCAAGAAGCATGTGCTTACCCGTCGCGGTGCGCGAATCTTTGCACGGCCTCTGCCCGCAAGCGAGGCCATGTTGGCGACGCCTTTCTTTGTTGAAGTCTTTCAGCACTCAGCTGTCTTGCTCGTGGTGGGGGAGCTGATAGCCTGGTTGGTCGGATGGCGAGAGAGGAGGAAGATGCGATTGTTCCTGATCGCGATTGCTGGAATTATGCGAAACAAACAGAAGGACGGGCGAACTGTAGCGAGCGTGTACTGGTATGGTTCGGAAGTGGTGAATATCTGTCTCGTGAAGTCCGGAAGCGTTCCCTTCTCCACAAACATTCCATGTCTGAAAGCGGCTCCGTCATGTGCGGATGAGAGACCCCTCGGAGAAGCAGACGGACCTGACTCCGCTGAAGTGGCATAAGCAAGGCTAACGAGAGGTCGATGGGAGTCGTCCCTCCCTCCTTCCTTTCCCGCTCGCCAAAGCCCCAACTTCGATTCGCTCTCAGTTCTGTGCAACGCCAGCCTTGCCAGCGCCTCGATCCTCATGCACTTCAAGCCTGATTTAGACACCAATTATGGCACTCAGTCAACATCGCGGCAGTAACATGTCTCTCGCCTCGCCCGGCCTCGCATCCATGAGTGTAGCGGTTAAGTTGACCAGTATTCAGGATGCCAAGCGAAGTACTCGTCTCCTCCAACTGGCGACGCTCTATGTACCCTTGTCGTTCGTGACGGGGGTGTTTGGCATGAATGTTCGCGAGATTAATAAAAGCCCACGGTCGATTTGGGTATTCTTCGTGACGCTAGCTGGCGTTGGATTGTTCACTGCGGTGTTGCTTTGGTTGGCAAGGGATCTGCAGAAGGAGGAGATGAACAGAGTGAAAGCTGAGAAGCGAAAGCTGTGGAAGCTGCGTCTCTTTTCGAAGGGCCAGAAACGTGGCGACCAGCGTGACGACCAGCGTGGTCTGCCGGCATGATCTTTGTCCACCTACCACTATGGGTCGCAATTGGCGGTACGAGCACACTCTCTCCACTACAGGGCGCCGTTCTCACCAAGTAAAGGAGCATTAGCAAGTCGGACTATGGACATGCACAGAACATTCAGAAGGGCAATTTGACAGGCGCCATGAGTATGTCAATACGACGCTCTAGCAACAGAGCGATAACCAGGGATCACCGATTCATCGTCTTCATCTCATAACATCATGCGACTCCCCATGCACATCCCCCAGCTTCAAGTCCGCCATATTTCTCTGCCACGAATACTCCTGCTCACTCTCCCAACTTTCCCTTCGATGATACCTCCCATCACCATCATCCATGGGCGGCAGATAATCCGGCGGCAGCGTTTTCATGAACGGAATGCCAGGCTTGAGATACAGCAGCAGTCGATACGCGGTGTTGCCGTTGAGATAGTAGCGATGTAGTCGTTTCGTGCGGATGAAGCCCAGGTTTTCGTAGATTCGCAAGGAGGGAATGTTGTCGACTTCGGTTTCGAGGGCGATCTGAAGGCTTCGTTAGTGATTTTGCTTGCGTGGAAATTAGGAGTGCGCACCTCATCGGCATCCTTTTCGATCATTTTGTCCACGGCCATTCGCACTAGTTTGCCGGCGATCCCTTGCCCTCTGTACTCTGAGCGGGTTGCCAGCATGGCGATGTAGCCTCGCATGGGACCGCCACGGTGGGGCTCAAGTTTGCAGACGATGACTCCGATGAGTTCATCTTGCTCGTCAAGAGCCTAGAAGACATGGTTCAGTCGAATTGTCCATGAAGTAAAGCTCATGTCAGAACCCACCATGAAACAAAGATCGCCCCATTGGTAGAGGAAGTATCGATACACGTAGATACTATACGGCTCGGAGAGATCCTTGGAGATCAATTGCTTGATCGCCGGAAGGAAGGGGGATTCTCTCTCGTATCCATAGGAGATGTAGCGGAGGTTCGCCGCAGATGGTTTCGTTGGTTTGCTGGAGGACTCCTGCTCGATGTTGCTCTCCACGGCCGCAGTCACCGCCTCAGCCATCGCAGAGGAAGACGGGTCGACGACTGGGCGATATCGGGCGGAGCATGTATGTCGTGGTTCGGTAGTCGTCTAGGCCGGAAGAGGAAATGTCAGAATCAAGGTGAATATCCAAAACGGAGCTTGCATGTGAAGAAGACGCTCGGATCGCATGGCGCACTAAACGCGGCTGATCATTCCGTCATCCGATCAGGAACCTGGTCAAACTTTCTGCTAGCCTTTCGGAGCAGTCGGGTTCGAAACAACGCAGCCCTGCCCTCGTGCTTCTTTGTTGATTTATCCTGTCGCATCCAGATTCCCTTTCATCTATCATGTCCACCCTGCGACGGCGGATTTTTGGCGGAGATGGCGACACACCCGACGACTCACGCGAACCGAGCCCAGCGCCCGCGCCGAAGGAAGCTGGCGGAGATGCCTTCAAGATCATATCGAACGAGAAGCTGGACGCACTGCGAAAGAACGTGAAGCCCAAGAATTCGAAGAGGAGGAATGCCTGGATATTTGCATTGGGAGGACTGTTCGGACTGGTTGTTGCAGGCTTCTTTGCGAGCAAAGATGGAGGCTTGGACAAGCTTGTTGAATTGGCGGGACTGGAGGACATGAACTTGGACAATCTATACGATGTGCTTCCCAAAGGACTCGTTCGTGATGTGCAGAATATGCAGGTGAGAGGATATCCAAATTCGTTATGAATCTTCCGTGCTGTTTCATGGCAGCGCTGATGTTGACCAAAGGTTTCCTGAATGTAGTCTTCCGAGAAAGAAGCCGTCGACTACGATTCGTTCGCCGTTGGACTTCATGCACAGAAAGATGGAATCGTGGCGAAGTACCCGGTGATTATGATTCCCGGGGTCATATCGACAGGATTGGAGAGCTGGGGCACAGAAGACGAGTCGAGACAATACTTCCGAAAGAGACTGTGGGGATCATGGAGCATGATGAGAGCACTTATACTTGACAAGCCGAGCTGGAAGAGGCATATCATGCTGGACAAGACGACGGGAATGGATCCACCCGGGATCAAGTTGCGTGCCGCTCAAGGCTTTGATGCTGCAGACTTCTTCATCACGGGATACTGGATTTGGAACAAGATTCTGGAGAATCTGGCGACGATAGGCTACGATCCGACGAATGCTTTCACGGCTGCATACGACTGGCGAATGAGCTATCTGAACTATGAGAAACGGGACCAGTACTTTACACGGTTGAAGAATCACATTGAGGTTGCAAAGCAGATCAAGGGAGAGAAGGCGGTTTTGCTGTCACATTCCATGGGTTCTCAAGTCCTGTTCTACTTCTTTCATTGGGTCGAGGCCGAGGGCTACGGAAATGGAGGTTCTTCGTGGGTGGACGACCATATCGAGGCTTGGATCAACATTTCCGGGTGCATGCTCGGTGCCACCAAAGGAGTGCCTGCAGTGCTCTCCGGCGAGATGAGAGATACGGCTCAACTGAATGCCTTTGCTGTATACGGATTGGAAAAGTTCTTGTCCCGACAAGAGCGAGCCGAGATCTTCCGTGCAATGCCCGGCATCAGCAGCATGCTTCCAATCGGCGGAGATGCCGTCTGGGGCGATGAGACTGGAGCGCCGGATGATCAGCCGGGACAGAATGTCACATACGGCAAATTCATCAGCTGGAAGGAGTCCAACGGCACCTTGACGCCGAGGAACCTGACTGTGGGCGATTCGATTCCGTATTTGTTCACCCAGACGGAAGAATGGTACAAGGACTCGACGCAACGCAGCTACAGCCAGGGTGTCGCTCACAGCAAAAAAGTCGTCGATGACAACGAGAAGATTCCAGCAAAATGGATGAACCCTCTCGAGACGAGACTACCTCTGGCGCCCAACATGAAAATCTTCTGTTTCTACGGTATTGGCAAGCCGACTGAGCGTGCCTACTACTACCGTGAGGAGACTGATACATCTAACAACGCTACTTTCCCCACGATCGGTATGTACATGCAGTCTCGGTGTATCTCAACTTACTGACATCTCCAGACACTGGTGTTACATCCTCCGACGGCTTCAGCGACCATGGCGTCATCATGGGAGAGGGCGACGGCACTGTCAATCTGCTTTCCACCGGATACATGTGCAACAAAGGCTGGAAGCTCAAACGCTACAACCCAGCGAACATACCCATCATCGCCTATGAGATGCCTCATGAACCGGACCGCTTTAACCCTCGCGGCGGACCCAATACCGCCGACCACGTCGATATTCTCGGCCGCTCCTCGCTCAACGATCTGATCTTGCGGATAGCGGGTGGCAAGGGACACTTAGTGCAAGATACGATATTCTCGAATATCCGAGAGTATGCTGAAAAGGTCAAGATTTACCCTGATGAGGAGGGCGAGGAGCGGGTTGGCGACTGGCAGGCAGAGACTCATAAGCCGGATGAAGAAATTGTGGGAGGTGATGCAGGAAATCCCGAAGACTAGGGTTTCTGCATTGAAGCCGGATGGCGTTCTGATCATGTTCTCTTCGTGTTGCTGATTATGATACCAATTTTAGAAGCTTGTGCGGTCAGCTCTCGCACGGGGGAAAGATTCGGCTAGAGTGAGGAGACGAAGCGACGTCAGATTATCTAAGACACAGCCATGTTACACCATTGTCAATGACACCTCAGCTATTGCCGTATACGACTTTTTGACATTTCCATCTCTCTTGGAGCGATGAGTGGTCCACGAGTCAATGCTGCGACGCTTCACAATTGCGGTCAAGGAATTCGACATCGGAATCCAAATTTACACACCCCACGCGAGAAGCTTGAGAAATTGAGAGAAGCTTGGCCACCCACGACACCTCGAGTCCTCGACCTTTTTAGGCCAGTCTTCTGCAGCGGTGGGCCATGCGATACGGCATTACTTGTGCATCATCGACCGTGCTGACCATGAAACCCGGTCGCAGATGTCGCGTCTTGCCGAACATGGAATCCTTGCCGGGCTCAAATCGGCACACTGACACCACGCGTTCGGGCTCTTCAAGCGTCCACGTCTGCCGAAACGGACTGGAAACCGCGTGGTGAAATAGACGGAATCTGACGCGAGCACTGACGACAGCGATGGCGATCGTCTCCGATGGATGGCATGTGCAAGTGCAAGCCATGTCAATGCCGGCCCTCACGATTGAGCAACGTCTAGGATGTTCAACATGGGTTTGATGACTTGGACGGTGCTTATGCGGCCCCTGCTAGGGTCTCTCACTGCTCTGGAGGGGAACAAAATCGCCGGAGGACATGTTGCCATGTTTCCAGTCTACACCTCTGTTGATGCGTCGCCAGTACGATGATCCGGTTAAATGCTTTTGTGGTGACTTCGGCAGTCTTGACGACGATACTATTGCTGGCCACTTTTCATGGAGGGAACTACAGTCTTCGAAATATCGCTCCGGCGTCCTGGCATGAAGTTGCTACGGAGAGTACGCCCAAGGAATATGTTGAAGCAGGAAGCGACAAGCCGGTCCACAAAGGCCCAGCACTCACAGCAAAGCCGGAGCTATCCAAACAAAAGGCGACTCTTGTCTTAGCGACGATAGCGGAAAACGACATGTCCTGGGTGGACAACGAACTGGGCGATCTCCTCAAGAACAAGACCCAACTCGACACAGCGATCTACGTAGCCGACGACCCTTCTGCCAAATTTCACGTCCCCGAGAACAAAGGCCACGAAGCAATGGTCTGGCTGACCTGGATGATCGACATGTACGACAAGCTCCCCGAAGTCACCATCTTCATGCACGGCCACCCAGCCGCCTGGCACAACAATTTCATCCTGGAGATGTCCTCCTCTCAAATGGTGCGTCACTTGAACCTCGAAAAAGTGCGGCGGGACGGCTACGTCAGCCTTCGATGTCACTGGCATCCCGGCTGTCCCACGCATATCCACCTCAACGAGACAGTGGAGGATCCCAATAAGCCAGAAGAGGTGCAAGTCCGTGAAGCTTGGAAAGAGCTCTGGCCATCCGAGCCTATACCTGAAGTCCTGTCGACACCATGCTGCTCGCAATTCGCCGTCTCCAGAGATCAAATTCGGGTCACGCCCAAGGAGAGATACATCGAGATCCGAACTTGGCTGCGCAAGAGCAAGCACCCCAGCTTCATCGTCGGACGCATCTTCGAATACATCTGGCACGTAATCATGAACAACGGCTCCCTGATCTTCTGTCCGGATCCGCGAGTCTGCTACTGCGAGGTGTACGATGTGTGCATGTCGCCCGACGAGTACATGGAGTACTTTGACATCGGCGAGGCGTGGCGGGGCGTGACGCACGAGCTGAGATTGTGGAAACAGTGGTATGAAGAGAACGGTAACGTTGACGAACAGCCGGGTGAATATGCAGATCAGATCGCTCAAGAGTCGGGCCTGGATCCAAAAGAGACGGATGGTTGGACGCGAGGGGATTGGTTCCAACATAAAGCCAATGAGCTGTACAATGAACTGAACGAGAGGAGGCAAAAGGCTTTCGACGCGGCCAAGAATCCCGCCACGAGGACGGCGGTGATCGAAGCGGCGCTGCAGAACCCGTTGGATGTACCCGCCTCGGAAGATGATTATCCGTGGTGGTTTTAGAGAGGAAGAGTCCGCCACGTATCGATCAGCTTTTCCGAGCAAACGTCTCTCTCTCCGCGCTCCGCTCACTTCACCAAGTCGCCTCACTGCTTGCACACCTAAATAATCGTCCCGCCGGCGTACGTTCTCAAGACTTCCGCGGTTCAGAACTTGCGTTAACGGCCGAATGGTTACAGCGAGACGATGGATCGTTCACTTCGAACCCGTGGATGTTCGAATCTAACTGAAAACTGTCTTGCCGGTTTGGTTGTCCCCACCTGCATCTATGCCGGGGTTTTTCTTTTTGTCCTGTCTCCGTGGACATCGGAAAGGGCTGGAGCTCCGTTTTGCCTACTGAAGCTGCAGAAGGAAGTAAGATGATCCGTTTTGTCATGTGGTAGGAGCGGTGAAATGGCGCTTCGATATATTTTTGCCAGTCATGGCGAGAAGAAGATGGAAGTCCAGAGGCCCGCGCTTTGTCACATGCAAGTGAGCCTGTTCAGCACCGCATCTGGACTCAGCAGCGTCTTGCATGTGATAATCGAACTAGAACTATCGAGCATGCGCTGTCTCTATCACATGCAAGTCACCAGCTCACTGCTGCTTCATTCGGAAAACTCTCCGCTCAACGATTCCTCCAACTTGAACCAACACCGCTGCAACCACAACGACCTCCCACCGCAACCAACGAACACACCTCAGCTACCACCGCAATGGACACCTGCCGCGAACAAATCCTCGCCAACCTCAAAGTCATCCGCCCCTCGCTGACCCGTACTGGCAACGATCTCGAAGTCATCACCGCTCGCGCAAGTTTTGGAGGAGTCTACTACAACGCTTGGGTCTTCTCCTGGAGCGAGCCACCACTTCCAATCCTCAAAGGTCCCAACAGCACCTCAAGCAAGAAAGCCGTCGAAGCTCTGCTGGAGATGACGTCCGATCTGGTTGCTCTCGGATGTAAGGACGCTATCAAGGATTTTGAGGCGCAACTCAGCCATCAGGTGGGAGATGGGGGTTTGGTGTTGGAGTCGTCTTTTGCGGAGCCGGAGTTGGGGGAGAAGTGACGGATCTCAAACATTTGCGCAGGAGACCGCCCGAGCCGATCCATGCCAATGCTTTCGTTTACATACCGCGTTGTTCCTGCACTTAACAAATTTCCGATTCTTCTGTCTTCCCAATTCGACTTCCTTCCCTTCCCAACAACGACAATCGGAGAGACACACCGCGGAATAGCGTGATCTTCCAACACCAGCAAAGGAACCGTCCTCCATCCCTCGGCGCCAATCATCAATTAACAGCGAACATCAGCCACAAGCCATCACGATTATGGACGACTGCCGCAACCAGATCATGGAGAACATGAGCGTCATTCGCCCATCTTTCGAGCTCTCAGGCATCAAGATCATCACTTCGTTCGACGGATACCACCACGTCGCCTGGCTCTGCACGGTCAGCGATCCACTCTATCCACACATCAAAGGACCGCAGTCGACCTCGGCCGTGGCTGCAATGGAGGGTCTGCTGAAGACTACCTCGGAACTGGTTGCGCTCAAGTACGGAGGTGCTTTCAGAAAGATTGAAGCAACGCAATACAGCTACGTCTCGCCCAAGGGGTTTGTGTCTAAGACCCTCAGTACTGGGATCATGAAGGATCTTTGAAGGCATTACGTCTATGTGATAGCATGCTCCGGGACAGCAAGCGATGCAATACCACGTGGCAACGAAATTGCTTGGTGTCGGTGAAGCGGCATTCGGGACGCGAAAGAAGTTCCTGACTCTTTACACGGATTGGGAGAATACAGACTACAAGCATTCAGAAGTCTCTGTCTTGGCTTCCCTGTTCATCGAAGCTCGAAGTCGATTATCATAGCCAGGTCTTCAACCGAATCACAAGACTCTCCCTCAGTATCGACTCACTAAGTACTATTCACAACGAGGACTGAGCGTAGTTTGCTTCCTTCAACATGCCCCATTTGAAGACGATTCTCTGGCCAGCCTTCACGAATCCCTGCATGTGTCACATGCAAACGCTTTCTACAAACACCGCATTCTTGCTTTTCTCTCCTCTTTTGAAAATGTGAACTCTTTCCTTCAGCACCACCGCTGTCAAGACAAAGCAGATACACGCAGGGCTATCAAGCTCAAGCAAAAGTACCGTTCCTATCCACCTTCCGGCATCTTCATCCATTAATCACCATCATCAGCCGCAATCAATCACGATGGACAACTACCGCAACCAAATCGCCGCGAACATACGCATGGTCCACCCTTCACTTCCTCGGCTTGACGAAGGCCTCGAAGTCATCACTTCATCCACAGGAACCCTTCTGCGCCGCGATCCGCCCGGTCAAACGACCTCTGCCTTCATCATCGATATCACCAGGTTCCCACTCAAGGTCATCATCAAGGGACCAGGTCGAGACTCCAATTCAGAAGCCCTTGCTGCGCTACTTACGATCACCACTAAGATGATGGATGCGAAGTTGGGTGGAGACCTTGAGGCGTCTGTCAAGAAGTAAGGCGAAACGATTGACGGGAGTGGATGCTTTACGGCTTATTGATTGCTATGGTGTGCTTCAAGCTTAAGCGCAATCGTTCAGCAACGCCAGCCTACAGCAACGCCAGCGTACAGCAAAATTGGGTCATGCTTCGGAGCGGAAGGTCATGAAATAGAACACTTGAGCAGGCCTTGTGTCTGGGCTGATACGAGGACACTGCAAGGCGCCCTTGAATCGGCGGGAAGGAAAGTCAGTGCGTCAGCTAGTCCTTCAAGCACGAGCTAGCCCCTGAATGTCATCTTTCTGCCATTCTACTACCCGTAGCTCTACGCTGGCAAAAGCCGCCATCGTTCCTCTAGTACTTTGTCGATTCCCAAATTCACCCCTGACTATCAAGGAGAAGATGAACTAGTTGTCGCACATACTTGAGGAACTTTCTGGGACAGACTTTCTGGTGCCCTGGATGTGTCATATGCAAACAATGCAAACACCGCCTGCAAACGCAGCAGACCCGCTTTGCTTCCCGTCCTTTTCCTTCGAAAAAGTTCCGCCTCTCTACTTCAACTTGACACACATCGCGAACACACACAAGCGAGACCAGTCCCCACCAGGCCACAAGAACAGGTACGAAAGCTTCTCAGTGCCCATCAGTTGCCACAAAATTAACCACCATCGTTAGCCACCACTTCATCAAGATGGACGGCATTCGCAAGCAGATCTTCGCAAACTTGCGCGTCGCCTGCCCCTCGTTCACCCAATATGGCAACAGCACCGAAATCGTCATCAGATTCAGAGACGGTCTCTTCTACGCCTGCGTCTGTGGAGGTGCAGATTCCAACCGCGCACCGGAGGCAGGCATCATGGGACCAGGTGCACACGCCCCGGTGGAGGCCATGGAAGGCTTGCTGGTCACAACATGCTGCCTTGTGGAGGCGAGGTGCGCGCATTCGTTCGCGAGGTCCACCGGGCAGATAACCGCCAAGATGATCGAGGGTGGATTCGTCTCAAGGTCCGCTGCGGAGGAGACTGTGAGAGAGGACTGAGTATTGCGGGTACTCGGCGAAGAAGCTGAGCTCGACTGCAATTCAATTCAGTCAGCAACTTCAGCGTGGTCAGAAGGAGATGATTGCTCTTTTCTCGTCAGGCCGGAGGTCTTCAGCCGGGCAGGAAAGGCGCGAGAAACGAGCGCGAGGAGGATGACTAGAATCATAGACATCAGCCCAAGACTAAAACTCATCATCTCCACTGCTCGACTATGGAGCGCCAGACAATCAATCAAATAAAGTCTGGTATTCCACAAAAATCAGCTAGATAGAAGAAGAACAATAAATAACCCCTAACAACTCCAACGCTCCCATCATCCAAATCGTGACATCGTGCCCAATACAAGCAAGCAAGCAGTGAAGCGCAACGCAACTCCCTCTTTGCGCTTCAAGAATGAATACTGGTACAAAACGTAGTACGGGGCCTGCCGCTACGAAGCCGATAACGCACCGGCTCTTCAGCAGCAGCAGCAGCGAAATTCCATCAACATCAACCACCTCCTAAGTCAGGCATCCGACGACTGCCTCACTAATCTGCCGCCGTCGCCGCCTTCAACGTCTTCAACTCACTCAACTGCGCCGTCAAGTCGCCCAGGATATCCTCCATCGGACAAGCCTGGCTAAGCATACCCTTCGCAAACGGCCGGATCATATTGCGAATCGCAAGGGTGGAGATGCACGTCTGCAGATCAGGTCAGCACTTCCATCACCATCATCTCACCACAAGGGGTGCCAACTCACCTCAATCCTACTAATCTGATGCTCCACGAAATTCACCAGAAATCGATCCGTGATCTCCCCCGCCCCTTGCCCATGCTTCATCCTCTCCAACAACGCCGTCTCCGGTGCCCGCAAAGACTTCACCCCGGGACTCTCCAGCGTACTACACAACATCTCCAGCCTCAAACTGACATTCCACAGATCCCACACATTATCCGTGTCGATCGTCAACTGGCTATTCCTCGTCTTCTTCGCCTCCTTCTCACTCGCAATATGCGCTCTCGACTCTGCCTCCGCTTTCTGCTGCTGCACCACAAGTCGCGAAGCGAGGGAGTGCGGGTACATGAGGTAGATGTACTCCGGGTTCTCAAGACCTTTCAGAGTCCTCTGGCCGAGATCTTTGACTTCGAAACCTTGACTGCTGAGAGAGCGGAGTTCACGCCGAATGGTCTGCGACATGATGTCGTCGTTGAGGGTATCTTCCGAGCCGGTGGAGGTGCTGCGGTCGGATTCGATGTGAGACTCCAGCATGCGTTGGACTTCCTGGATGAAGTCGGAGGAGACGCAGATTTGTCCGCCGTCGGCGACACTTTCGATGCGAGCGGCGCGGTTGACCATAGGGCCGAAGTAGTCCATGCGCTTGGTGACGGGATCGATTTCGCAGACCGGCCGACCCCAGTGGATTCCCATGCGCACGCTGAGACCGCGGAAGATGGGGTTGCCGTCACCGTCGCGCATCTCCTCGCCGTGTACGCTGTTGAGAATCTCCTGCGGCCATTGAACTTCGAGCAGCTGGCTCTGGATCGTGAAGCACCACAGAAGTGCGCTCGTAACGGTGGGAAAAGCGACCATGAAAGCATCACCTTCCGTCTTCACTTCATATCCTCCAATGATCCTCAAATGGCGACGCATAACTTCATTGTGCATCTTGATAGCCGACTGCATGGCGATGGGGTACGTCTCCCACAAGATCGTGCTGTTCTTGATGTCGGTGAAGACGAGCGTAACTTCACCCGTCGGCGCATCGACTTCTTGATCCAAACGTGCGAGCTTCGAGTCTCCCACTGCATCACGGCCACGCTTGGCTTTCCGTACGGTGGTGAAGTAGTCATCAGGCGATCCAGAAGGACCCATGCTCATACTATGGGTCCTGAAGCGCGCCTTTTCTCGCTTGCGCAAATCACTCACTCCAATCATCATGACCATGATCTTGCCCGTGGCGCCAAATGCGATGGCCAAATCTCTCAGCTTCTGCGCCGCTCGCATGAGATCAGCGCGTTCTGATCGAGCGACGTCGACAGCGAAGTCGGGTGTGAGGTAGTCCCAGAGTTCTCGTGACGCAAGCAATATCATCTCATCGGACTCTTTGATGTCCACCTTGCTCACATACGGTTCTGCTATCACGCATGGAGTCAGTTGGACATAGCCGAAAGCGCGAGAGACATCGAGCTGGTCGTTGAGTTTTCCTTGGCGAGAAACAAAGCCGCCGGCTTCACGGATGCGCTGTCTCTCGCTGGCTTCCGCAGGATCGTGTTTGCGAGTGATCTGTCGATGACCACCTTCAGATTGGATGAGCAGAGCCTGCGCATCGCCGACGTTGGACATGTAAAGCTCCATGCCGTGCAGGTACATCACTGTAGCCGTACTTCCTGAAGTGAGGTCGTCTTCACCCAACTCCGGACCAACGACGCTTCCGCGGTGTACGAGCGCGCTGCTTGGATGTTCTTTTGCATCGATGGCCTGTGTCGCAGCAGTAGCCAGCTCTTTATTCAACGCGAGGTATGTCCGACGAAGTGCATCAATCGGATTCTCCTCCGGCTTCGTCTTCTCCAACTCCTCGATGAAGTAGTGCTTAAACTTCTCATGCAAGAATTTGGCAATCTTGCTGCCTCCTGAAGAGAGTGACTGACCATCAAAGAGACCGATAAGCGCCTCGTCTTCGTGTCCTCTGAAGCGCGGCACAACCATGTCCAATGTCGACAAATGCTCATTTCGTCCGAGCGTGTCGGCCATACCATAAGGCATCGTTGTGCCGATGACCGAGCCAGCGAGCCGAACACGCCTATCAGGAGCTTGATCAGGCACTGAAGGAATCGTGAGAGTCACATCCATCAGACCGAGAATGCGCAGATTGATGAGTGACGAGAAGTCTGTCAAATCTCGCTGACCGCGCTCGGTGGTTGCTTGTGATGCCGGCTTGATCTCTAAGCGTTTGTTGCCGGAAAGGTTGAGGTACCGGAGTTGGCGATTCCAGTTCCAATTCCAATCATAAGGCCAATTGGAGACGTTGTACTTGAGCATGTTGCTTCCGACGTCGAGAATTGCAAGTCGCTGAACTTTGCCTAATTCGGCTGGTAGTACTTGGAATTTGTTGTTGTTGATGTGGAGCACCTTCAATGACGACCCTTCTTCGAGATCCTCTGACGGGATGGAAGTGAGGTCATTGCCGGAGAGGTACAGCTCAGTGAGATGTGTCCACTTTCTGATCGTGCGTGTGGGTACATCGTAGAGTCGATTGTACGACAGATTGAGAATCCGCAGTTCCGGAAGCAGGACCAGCTCATTGAACACATCGTCCTCAAGCCGATTATCAGCGAGGAAAAGATGTCGTAGAGAGCTGGAGAATGTCGCCGCCAATCGACTAGAAAGCGTCGAGTCTTTTCGAGCTGGACCGCCAGGAGTCACGGTACCGACACTGCTAGCCGTACTGCCTCTGGCAAGAGCATTACTCTTGCCGGAGTGATACGACACAACAGACCCTTTCCGCGAGTTACTGCCAGGGGAGCTCGAGGTGCTCATCATGCCCGCCACTTGACTCGGCCGCCGAAGCTGAAAGTCTTCCAGCTTGCCTAGCTCCTCAAAGTCGGGACTACCGCCTGAGTTTGGCACCAGCGTGTTGGGCGTCAGTGTCACAGGCGCATCGGGGAGCGGAGGCAGTGGAGAGCCCGGCTTGGGGAAGTCCTGCAAGACGTTCGACGATACGTTGAGCGTTTCGAGGCGTTTCGCATACCAAATCTCGGGCGGAAGCATGCCAAGGTTGTTCTCCCGAACGTCCAGATACCGCAGCTCGGTCAGACGCCCGATCTCGGGTGGTATTCGGCTGAGTTCGTTCTTTGCGATGCTGAGGTACTCGAGTTTCTGGAGGAGGCCAAAGTTCGGTGATAGCGAGACAAAGTGATTCTTGCTGATGGTGAGTTTCGTGAGGCCCGACATCTTCATGAACAGAGCGTCGGGCAGTTGTGCCAATTTCGCGGAGGCCAGGTTGAGGACGGACAGCGAGGGCACAGGAGAATTGAGATCGAAGTTAGTGACAGGATTGTGGTTGAGGAAGAGCACCTTCAGACAATGGAACGATCCTTCGAACTGGGAAATGCTGTTGTGACCAAGCATGAGTGCTTCCAGTTTGGGCAGCTGAGAGACAACATCGATGTTGGAGATGGCGTTGAACCGTGCGTCAATCTCACGGAGACTGACGAGGGAGCTGAAAGACTTGTGAAAAGGACCCGAGAGCTTGTTATTCGTCGCCCATAATCGCTCCAGGTTGACAAGAGTCGAGACGTCACCCATGTTGGATATTGAATTAAAGCTGATGTCCAGGTCGACCAGAGTTGTCAGCTTTCGAAGTGCATCGGGAAACTCGGTCAGGGAGTTGGAGGATAGGTTGAGACTGCGCAGCGCACGATACTGCTGAAAGTAAGGTGGGACATTGGCGAGCTTGTTGTTGGACAGTTTCAAACTGAGCAGTCCTTGCAGCTTGTGCAGATCCGCGTGCTCGAGCTGTTCCAGCCTGTTGTTCGAGATGTCTAGTGTTGTGAGTCGGGTGGCGAGCGATAAACTCGGCGGTACCCTCCACGCTTCGTTGCTAGTGTACTTGATCTCTCGAAGCTGCGAACAACTTTGGATAAAGTCTTTCGGGATGTCTAGCGTCAGATTCCTCGACAAATTCAGCGTGATGATCTCGGTGGCCTTCTGGTACAGCGTAATCGGTATCGTGATGAGATTGCGACCAGAAAGATCGATGTGGTTGAAACGCTGCATCTTGTTGAATCCAGGATCGCGCTCCAGACTAGAGTATCCGCTCATCTTGGACGGCAAGAATGTGAATCGACATAAGTAGCCATGGTCTTCTCGTCCGAGATCTTCCAGATGGTCCTGCTCTTGGTATCCAGCCATCTCCAACAACCGCTTTTGAATGACCAGCGGTCTTTCACCAGGCGCAAGCTGTCGGCTGGTGTCCTGTTTCCGCATGATAATCTGGTATTTGTCCAACTCGTCCTGTAGAAAGGTCTTCTTCGCCATCATCGATATCAGCTCGGCTGCTGTTGTGTTCAAGCTGGCGGAGATGACAGCGAAAGTGCTGTCGGCTCGGAATATTCGCATGAAGTACATCGGACCAGAGTCATCGGTGGGCACATTTCCATCATCGTCCAGTTCCGTCAGCCTCCGCAGATTCTCATCGGCGACTTTGTTGACTGCCCAACTGTCCGGAGCATCCCACGCACCCTTTTCTTCCGTTGTTGATTCTACAGGCTCCTGTTCGGGCGGCCATCCGGCGTAGATCTCTCCCGTCGGAGGTGTCATTAGCGGCTGCTTGTGGTCCACGATCCCTTCCATATGCGACATATCCGTATCCAGATGCCACAGCGCTTCTCCAACCACAGCGTGGCTCTCGTTGGGATCTTTGACAGGTCTGTTGGCTTCGGTCGGGAACGTGTCTGTCTTCTTGCTCTTAAAAGGCAAACGATGCTCCTTTCTCGGTGTCGCACCCATGCTTGCTAGATCCGTTTTGGACTTCGTCATTGGCTTTGATACGGCTTTGCTATCGGCCCGTTCTGATCGACCCTTTGTTGAAGTTTGCGTCAAAGCTGGAAGGGAGGTCACAGAACTCGACTGTTGCATAGTCTCCGGGCCTGAACGTTCCGGTGGTTTGTGTCGACGGGTAACACGATCCAACAACGATCGTTTCGGGGCCTGGGAGTTAGTCGGCGAACGCTGTGCTGTCTGATGGCTCCGAACGCTACGTTCGCTCGGGGCTGGACTGATAGACCTGGTCTGCTTCAGGTTGAGCGCTGCGCTCCTCGAAGTGGGCGTGGGCTCCTTTCGCATACCACTAAACGACTGTTCCCGGCTTGTTGCAGGTCGAAGTGGAAACCCGCCGGATTGCCGTTCATCATTACTCCGATTATGCCTGTGACCCGGTAGGTGGAGGCGGGATGCGGTTGAATTCTTTGACGATTTGCCGTTGCTGGTTCCGGATGGGAAGAAGGAATCAGGCGCGTTCTAGGGGAAAGGATGTCAGCAGTTGTTGCCAGTAGAGCTCGCGGACCCATCCTGCCCAAACATCAAACTTGACATACCTCAGGATCCTGGACTACCCATGGCGTGACTTCGCTCACAGGTTGTGGATTTGGAGTTCGCGGTCTCGACAATGAAGGACTGGGAGGTCCGCTCCGCATCATCGCATCGTTGAAGGAATTATTCCGGATTCCCGGCTGTCCACCAGACGCAAGAGCTGAGGAAGCGCCATTTCTAATCGAGCTGGCCTCCGAATTTTGTCTGCTGGCATCGTTGATCACACCGGGCAGTGTGACATCGTCACCGAAGAAGCCTTGCAGCTTCTTGTGTACACGCCCGCCGCCCGCACTCGACTTGGACCCTGCCGACGAGACCGTCGTAAGACTCGCTATCGATGGCCGTCTGTCCTCGCCGTCGCCAGGAAATCCCATTGCACCGCCCGGAGGGTTGTATCCAGGCGAGATCTGCCCGATGTTGTCATTCGAATCATTGCTAAAGAAGCTGCCCTGAAACACAGAGGGCACTTGTGCGGTCTTGTCGGTCGCCCAAGCGGGCATCGGGAGCATCGCGGGAGGCTGATGTCTTCGATTTCGATCTTTCGCCGGAGGTGTGCTCATGTGTGGCTGCTTGCTCATTTGCTCATCTCGGGGTGGAGTGTTCTCCCATGGTGCAATGTCGCCTCGAGCATTGGTTGGGGTAGGTTTGGGAACGAGCGTGCTCGGCGAGACCTCTGAGTCCTGTCGTTCGAGTCTAATGAGCTATTGTTAGCATTGGTGTCTCTCATATCCCGCCCATTCGAGTACTGATATGCACGCAGCCGGCTACCACCTGACAGATCCCGCCCAAGCTCATGTGTTCATCTCTTTGCGCATATGCCAGCACCCTGATCTTTCCACAACAGACGTGCATCTGAACCATCCTCCTGCGAAACTGACATTCCCCACCCAGCATCACCCACGCTCTTCCACCTGTTCCCATCCACGCCGGCTACGCGCATATCCCCTGGCCGAACAAAGAAACGGACAAATACATACTGCCTCTTAGTATGCAGCTTCCCGAGCCCCTTGACAGTGGAGAAACTGGCGAACGGGCCTCTCACGGTATCGACAGAACGAGACGACTCGGCGCCAGTGGATCCATGGCGCTTTCCATCCGCAGTGCTGTTACGAAGGGTCATGCTCCTCGCTGCGCGCGTGGCAGCATCAGCCCATCGAGGCTCAGCGGATTGCACGGGAGAATCACCGAGGACGAGGAACGCGGGAGGGGTAGGTAGGATATCTCGCTCGCTCGTGGCGGTCACATTCGTGTCGAGGGACGGGCGGACTTCGAGAAGGAAAGGTAGTCCTACACAGACAGCCGACGGACCGCTTGCTGGCTATGCGCCGGGGAGGGGAGAGGTGGTGGGAGGAGGAGGAATGACGCGAAGGCGGAGGCGGAGGCGACGGTCGCCTGCAGATGTTGTTACACACTGGGTCGGTATCCAGCGAGCTGGCGCTGGCGCAACGGAACGCACGCCCTCACTCTCACACACAGGGCGGACCGTGCCTTGCGTGCCGTGAAAGAGGGTTTGACGGCTGGCACTTGCGCGCGAACGGTGGTTGTTTGTACCTCACTCTGTGGACGTCTTGCGAATGTCAACTCGTCGCAGTGGTCAGTGTTGTTTCGTGCGATCACCTATTCTTGATGGTCAGGAATGTAGTCTATGCGAACGACGCACACCTCGTCAATCATCAGACGGGAGCGATCTTCAAACATACAGCATAAGCGAGCAGTTTGCTGCTGACAAGGGAGGGGTCCTCGGGATGCAGCTTGTAAACGACAAGCCTCACTAGAACTAATACAGCGTCCAACCAAATCTCCAGCTCTCGTCTTCGCCCGACCGTTCTGCACCATCGGACCGTCCACAGATCGGCACCAGCTGTTGACTCGATGAAAGCTTGCTGTGTTGCGGGCCTAGATCTCCTTCTCCTCCACTTCACGTCTTCCATCGTATGTCATAACTACCAAATGTCCGCATTGTGGACGGCTTCAAAGGAGATGCAATTCTGCTTACATCCATGCCTAGGTGGCCTCACATCCACCACTCCATACTAATCTCCGCGATCATGGCGGAAGTTACGGCAGACACTCCGATCGAGGACATGCTGCGTGGTTGATTAAGCCCCGGAAATCATGCCTTGTCGCATCCTCGTAGCTGGGAGATTGTTCGGATTTGCGGTTTGTGGAGGCGGAAATGCTGTAGTCTGTAGGATATTTTCATCGTCGAGCAGCATTAACTGCTACTCTGCTTGCACGACTACCTCTTTTACGTGTCTGCTCAATCACTTATACAATTTTACCATGTCTGCTCGATTACCTGCCTGTTCGACTATTTGGTGTGTCTGCTCACTCATCTGCACGCCTATTCACCGTGTCTTTCATCTCGCCTGTACGACTACGGTACGCTGCATGTCTGAGCAATTCACTCGCACGCCTAGCATGTACATAAGGTAACTGTCCACCGAACTGACGAGCCACAGGAACGCGATCGATCATAATTCGTAATTTGGGTATCATAAAACCTCACTACCTTTTCCAAGCTATTGGCACACCTGTGCGCCTTTCCTTTAATCCTCAGCATCCGCAAGCTTGTACCATTCTCTCACGAAATCTGCGGTTTACTCCCCAAATTCACCGGCGGCGGCGGTCCATCTATATCCGGATACGGCAAATGACTGCCCAACGCTCCCATATTCATAAATGTCCTTGGCTGTAGAGGTGCTGGCGCACCATAACCCGGATACGGCAAACCTCCTGTGACCGGAGTTTTCGGCGGCACAGGAGGAGGTGATGGGGGCTGGTAATTCTGCTGGGCGTGGGGAAAGTCCTGACTTTGGCGTGGAGAGTTGTCCAAGTAGGAGTTAGTGGAATATCGGCTGTGAGGAAGGTCTTGGGATGGTCGATGTGGTGGATATTGTTGGGAGGAATAGCCGCCATTTGAGCCATGTCGCGGTTGATAACGCCAATCTTGGTCGTAGCTGGCGCCGGACAGGCTGTGCTTATGATCGGCAAGCCCTGACCGATGGACGTAGTTCGGATCAGTAGGCGAGTACATTCCAGGGCGGAAGTGGTCATCCCCAGGCAATTCAACAGCCAAGTTGTTCGCGGGCGACTCGAGTGGCATGGGCGGCCAGCGGTGGTCTCGAGAGTGATCCGGCTGCCCGTCAGACCTGCCATATTCGGGTCCATCGTGTCCAGCTCGCTTCCTGGCTTCAGCGCGCTCTGACCTGACCTTAGTAAAGTGGATTTTGCCGACTTTTGCCGCCGCATCCACTGTCTTGATTTGAACGTCTGCCTTGCTCAAGTATGCCCTGGTGTTGGTGCTGATTTCGGAGAGCCGGTACCATTCATTCATCGCCATTTCGCCTACCCCAAGCTCGCAGTTCAAGCGATAGTAGTTCTCCGGGTTGACGCCTCTTGCATTGAGATGCTCACGGAGCATAAACTGGTGAGAATCCTCACATCCCTCCATTTTCGCGATGAGCTTCCTTCTCGCTTCCGCAAAGTCGCTCATACTTCCACCTAGAACGCCCTCCCACCACTCATGGTCCTTCTTATTGGTGTTCGGAGGCCTTTTACCAGTCCCGACGCTTACAAATACTCCCACCTCCCGGCCTGGCCATTCGTTTTGTACTGCTTCATCCAAAATTCGTGGCGATGGGTTGTATTTGCCAGCTCCTTCATCGAGATACACGGAAAGGCCGATTTGAATTGGCTTGAAGGCCAGCTGAGTCGCACAAGTCGCTCGTCCGGCTTGCCAGATGGTACAGTTGACGTCGGGTGCTGGCTCCTTTCGAGAATCATATGATCGTAGCAACCCGATGACGGATGACCCCGCGAGTACTGCCGTGACTGCTGTCTTGGTTCTGTTTTCCCTGGTATCGTACAATAATGTATTCGGGTTGCCAGATCGTCCTGCTGCGAATGAGACGCCACCACCTGGCGGACTCATGCCCATCCTGCTGTAATCACTACCCTGGCTGATCGTTCTCTGTCTTGTTGACGGACTTGAACTGTCTGAGGTCGGTGTCATTGGCGTGGCATTCGCGAGGGTGTCGTTGCCCTCTCCGTCAGATATGGTATGTTCCCGTACGCACTGCCGAATCGCGTCTTCCAACCGACTTGCCTTGAACATGGTCGACTTCAGCGGCATACCAAAGAGGGTCTTGTCCGTCTCAAATACCCTTTTTGTCATGCGCACGTACACTTCTTTGCAAGTGTCCAGGTCGAGGCGCAGTCTGCCCAGCATGATTGCAATCAACCCTCCTGTACCCGTCCCTGCGATGAGATCGAAGTGGTCGCATGGCTTTGGTATTTCATCTCGCTTTGGCGGTCGGCCGTGAATCTCCACGAAGATCTTGTGCATCAGCTCTTGCAGGATGATGAGCATGGAGAAGCCACGCACTCCTCCGCCGTCCAGGCAGAGAATGCGCAGAGGCGGGCCCTTGGTGGTGTCCTTGCGCCGTATTCTGCCAGCCTCGTCCATAGTGTCTGGTCCTCGCGGCGCGTAGGCCGCGGCTCTTATGGTCTTTCAGTCCTCGAAGTATCTCGGCCCTGGTGTAGGATCTGGTAGGTCGGGGAAGCGTGAGATTGCGTTGGTCGTTGTTGTTGTGCGGGAGAGAGATCTCGTGCTTATGAGAGCTGTGTACTGTAGGTACCGGTGTGTGTCACACGTGGAGGCACGCGACGGGATGAACAGTGAATGTTGCGAAGTGGGGTGTCGGTGAAATCGAGGCGGAGGAGGACGCCGGTCTTGTGGTCTGATTATTGCGATCGGCCTCGGAGGATTATAAGCTGATCGGTTCCTCAAGCAAACTTGTTCCTGACCGTACCACCCGAGCAAGGCATTAGAAGGTTGCTTTTGTGTCGCGTCTATATCGATGTCCAAAGTGTGGCGCATCCTTGTCTCGAGGTCCCATTTTGCGGGGCGCCCGACGTCAGCCTTTGCAGGGAAGCAGCGATTTCTCCCCTTCTTCAAGTCAGTGCACTTCGGAGTCGCCGTGGCTAGTAAGGAACAAGGTCTAGGAAGCTCTTCCGCTCGACAAGGAGTCACCAGTACGAGGACTCCGACTTGAAAGCCATAATCAAGATGCTTAGAGATGAGAGCGATTTTCGGACTTGTGTGCTTGCAATCTACTTCGCCCCAAACAGCTGTTATGCAGTGTCGTGCATGAAGAGCTTCTGAGCAACATCCGCGGAACTCGGACGATATGGCCGCCTCGATATGAACTGTGGCGCACAGCAGCTTCGCTAAAGACAAGGACCGGGAACATGCCTTCACATCGGTTGGGGTCCTTGGGGAGACGCCACGATGGTTCGAGGGTTGGTGATCGAGAGGAACTACCATCGAGGCGCAGTCGACGGACCCTCTCATCATGGTCCGGTACGAGCACCACACGAGCCCAGAATCGTCCGGACTGAGCGGGACAATCCATGTTCGCAAGGGCCATTGCTGATTCCGTCCTTGTCGAAAATCCTGGCCTGTTCGGCGACCCTGGTGTGATTGGACTTAAGCTGAGTAAAAGAAGACCTCTGATTGGCAGGTATATATTGTTATATAGAGAGAATCTTAAGTGTGAGATTCTTACTTTAGCTATCTGTGTGTGGGAATGCCTTAGCACTAGTTATGTGCACTTTACTAATAGTTAGTCTAATAATCCATAACACTCCCCTATTAGCAGCTGCATTATTACGAGCTGTCTATTACCTAAATATAGCAGGTATTTACCTACTACGTAGCTAATGCTCGGCTTTAGCTTATTAAAAAGCATCTTCTTCTAGCTTTTTTATTCCTCTACTTTATAATCTACACCTCTTATCTATTTAGCTAATTTATTAGCTAATCTATTATCTATCCCTTACAGCTATTAATAATATAATCTATATTACTAGCTATAGCTTCTAGAAGAAGAGCAGCTTTCTCTATCCCTAGGAAAACCTTCTAGCAAGTTATCGATAAAGCAAGAGCTATTAGTAGTAGAGATCTCCTATAGATCTACAAAGATAGTTCTGTAGTATATTAGACTATATATTAACTTATTAGAGGAGAGATAAATAAATACTATAACAGAGTAAATATTAAGGCTTAGGGTCCCTTCTTTTTTGTAGCTTACTTTAATAACTTTATAGCTAAGCTTAATAAGGATCTCTTTACTATAGACCTTATTAATATAGTAATAGAGGAGCTGTATAACCTAAGGAAGTAGGCCTTCCTAGTAGAAAACTACCCTAGTCTAATAACTCCTAATCCTTAGGGATTTGTATTATACTATAACTAGACTCCTCTTAGCTAAATGTTAAGCTCTAATAAGATAGAGATAAAGTAGTAGTTAGTAGCATAGCATCCTATATATGTTCTCCTTAAAATCCCTTCTTCCCTAATAGAAACTAACATTCTCCTAGGCTTTAAGTTAAGATTCTAGGGGAATTAGCTTAGTCTTTTAGTAGTAGTTTTAGGGGGGCAGGCTGTAGGTTCTAGGATATGCTCTAATACTTTTAGGTTTTTATAGAAAAGTTTTCCTTTAGCTAGGTGTTTTTCTTATAGTTTCTTAGATGCTTTTGTAGAGGTATGTAGTTGCCTCCTTTCCTTTATATAGATAAGAATAAAATAAGTATTCTAAGTGTTATACTTCTTAGTTTTGTAACAAATAAAATAGTGTAATTCTAGGGAGGGAATCCTTCTTAGGTAGGAATATAGGTATTAAGGCATAAATTTAAGAGTAATTTCCCTTTTCTTATTAAGGGCTAGTTAGTCTAGTAGTATAATTTCTAGCTACAAATTAGAAGGTTATAGGTTTAATTCCTGTATTAGCCTCTCTTATATGTCTATGTTAGCTGCCTAATATAGACACATAAGTATCTTTTTGCTAGATTTATGCATCTATATATTAGAGGATAGTGTTTAGGGATTTTAGTTTTGTTAGACAGTCTGCAAGCTGCATATCTGTCCTTATAAACTCTACCTTAATACTCCCCTTATTATATTGTTCTCTGCAGTAATAGTTCCTAAGAGAGACATATCTTAATCTTTTAGAGTTAGCATAGTTTTCTATAAGGCTAATAGCTAATTAATTGTCTACTTTAATAAGGATAGTAGAAATGCTTTTAGCCTAGGTAAAGGGCTAGAGCTTATTAATAAGGTTCCTTACCTAATTTACTTCTCTTATTGCCTTAGTAAGAGAGAGGTACTCTGCCTTAGTGCTAGATAGCACTACTTCTTTCTATAGTTAAGATCTCTAGATAACTAGGCCTCCTACAATTTTAAAGAGCATTCCTAAGGTAGACCTAGATATACTAGGATTACTAGCAAAGTTAGAGTCTAAGAATGCTTTAATCTAAATTTGCTCCTTAGTTTTCCTAAATATAAGGCACTTGTTAATTATACCTGCAACATATCTCTAGATATGTTTAGCTACCTAAACATATAAAGGTCCTAGGTTCTAAAGGAACCTTGTATAGTAGTTAATAGCAAAACTAATGTCTGGTCTAGTATAGTTTAACAGATATTGCAGTTCCCTAATAATCTTGTTAAAGAGATTATAGTCCTCCTTTGTTCCCTTATCCTAGAGGGGTTTAAGGAGGGTGTTAAGGGGGTACTTAACACTCTTTGCATTACTAAGACTATGTCCTTAAAGTTTATCTTTAGAATAGTGTTCCTAAGAGACAGATATAGAGCTATCTTTCCCTTCCTTTAGGTAAAGTCTAAGAAAGATATTAGTATTAATAACCTTAATTGTGTACTTCTGCTCTAATCCCTTAATTAGCTTGTTAATCTTATAGTCTAACTATCTAAAGATCTAGAAGTTATCTACATAAAGGAGAACAAGGATGCCTTTCCCTTAAAAGAGGCAAGTATCGCTAATAGTTCTTATTAGACTAAGCTTTTAGAGAGTGTCTATAGTATCGTAGTGCTAGAGAGCAGCTACCTGCTTAAGCCTATATAGTCCTTTCTTAATATATATAATGTACTTGTAGGCATCTTTCTTAAAGAGATAAGCTCCCTCTAGTAGCTTAATAAAGATCTGCTTATCTAGGTTTAGATTTAGGAATGTAGTCTTAATATTAACTTATCTCCTCTTCTAGCTAAAATTAACTAAGAGGGACAGAAGTATTCTCCCTATTGCAGCTCTTAGGGTAGGAGCAAAGGTATTAATATAGTTAAGTCCCTTCCTTTATATAAATCCCCTAGCTGTCTATCTAGCCTTATACTTCTCTACAGTTCTATCTAGGAGTACCTTAATCTTAAAGACCTATTTCCCTATAAGAGGGACTCTCCCCTTAAGGAGGGTGCTAATAAGTTTCTATTTAAGGCATCCTGTAGACTTAAGTAACTTAGCTTCCTTAATAATAGCTTTCTCCTATTCCTTATAGTTAGATCTAGAGAGAGCTTCCTTAACTGTCTTAGGATTAGACAGATTAGGATTTGTTACTTTAAGTCCTATCTTCTAGATCTTGCTATAGTCTTTTCTTATAACTAATCTTCTACTTCTTAAGAGTCTAAATATGCCTAAGCTTTTAGGACTTGCTTTATTGCCTAATTTCTTAGGTCTCTTAGGGCTTCTCCCTGCTTTCCTCTTTCTTATAATATAAATGTCTAGGAAGGGAGTTATAGTATAATTTTAGAGGTCTTTCCTTTTAGGGCAATTCTCTGCTAATACTTAATATTGTAGCTGTGTTAATAAGGCATTAGCCTGCTCCTAGAATCCCTTAGGACTTCCTTAGAATCCCTTAGGACTTCCTGTTTCCTTAGAAATATACTCCCCCTAAGCTAGCTAGGAGGCTTCTTTATACTTAGTAGCCTCTAGCTAATTAGGCTTAGACTGCTTATATTAGTTATCCTAGGACTGTATGTCCTAACCTAATATTTGCTCCCTCTAAGATGTTAAAAGGGAGGCTTAGTTTCTCTCTCTCTATATAGTATTAAATATATTCTCTACTTCTTAAAGATAAGAAGTAGTAAGAGGTTAGGCATCTTGCCCTTAGGCATCCTAGCCCTAATCTTAATCCTTAGTATAGATAGTATAGACTTCCTGTTCTATAGTAATAGGTTGTATTAGTTGTAGGAAACTCTCCCCCTAGAAGTCTAGGGTAGTAGGTATTATGCTATATACCTTATCCTTATTATATATTATATAAGGAGAGGTTATAATCTTATACTAAAACCTAGTAAGGGTAGATAGTTTAAACTTCTAAACTATATAGTTAGTTAAAGTGTTCTCCTAGAATCCTAGATTTTAGTATTTCTCTGCTCTAGGATAGAACTTCTATAAATTAGGTCTCCCCTAATTATGCAAATATGCTTTGTATCTAAATCTCCTAACCTTTGTTAGATTAATATATAGAGTTCTAGTATTAAGATCTTAATTAAATTCCTAAAGAGGAATCTTGTTAGTTAATAGGCATACTAGCCTGTTAGTAAGGAAGATTGCATATACAACTATAAAACTCTAGAGAGGGAGAGGTAGGCTAGAGTTAATTATTATTACTCTTACCTTATTAAGGATAACCTTATTAGATAATTCTGCAATTCTATTCTGCTTAGGAGTATAGGGAGCTAAGAAATCCTATCTTAGTCCCTTATTCTCTGCAAATGTAATTAGATTATTATTATTAAACTCTCCTCCTCTATTTAAGAACTAGATCTTAACTATCTTTTTGTACTAGTTAAATGTCTTAGTAGTCTATTTTTTAATAATTTGTGCAGCTTATAATTTAAGCTTGTAGAAGATAGCCTATCTCCTTCTTAACTTTGCATTAGTAATTATAAGGATGTACTTGCATCTAAAGATGTCTAGTAGAAAGATTAGTCCTATAATGTTAATATAGACCTTATCTAATAAGGATTAAGGTATTAGTCTTAGAGTTCTTAACACTACTCTCTATAACCTTGCAAGCTTGCATAGCTTATAGTGCTTAAGTGTAGATATGTTAATCTGCTTAAGTCCTTAGACTTAAGCCTTTGTTGCACTAAGAATCTTGTTCCTTATATAGCCTAGTCTTTAATACTATCTTGTTATGTTAGCCTTAGGTATAGCAAAGGCTAGATAGGATATGTTCCTATTAGTTATAGAAGCAACTTTAGTACTCCCCTTAGGGAGAAAGACAGTTGCATTCTAAAGGATTAGAACATTATAAGTAAACTAAACCTTGCCTATCTTCTTATTATTCCTTAGAATGCATAAAGATAGCCTGTCTAGGTAGACCTTGCACTTTAGCTAGAGAGTCTCTGCCGAGATAAGGTTGTAATTAGAGTTAGGAGAGTATAATACATCTTGTAAGGTAATGTTTAACTTATTCCCCTTGTACTTTATTATAATCCTTATACTTCCTAAGTATATAACTATGCTTTGTCTAATAGCTTAAGAGAACCTAATTAGGGTTTCTAGGGGTTTAAGGTCTAAGAACTAAGACTTATTGTTAAAAAAGTAGTATAATATACTAGAATCCTAGATAATAGTGTTACTCCTTTGTATTCTAGCGGTAGTAATTGCTGCTCCTATAAATAAGCTATCTAAATTAGAGCCTAAGCCTGTATTAGAAGAGGAGATAGGCTTAATTGCTGTAGCACCCTTTCCTCCCTTCTTATTATGTCTCTTGCTCTTATCTTAGGACTTCTTCTTATCCTTATTAGATCCTCTTTTTCCTCTATGTACCTAGGACTTTAGGGCCTTATTAGGGTGCTTCTTAAAGTAATCTGCATTTATGTAGATATAATAGGTATACTTAGTATACTAATTATTATCTACTATAGCACCCCTAAATCCTCCTGCTGTCCTCTATATCTATAGAGGAGGTTCCTTAATTAATAAGGTAATTAGCTCTTTAAGAGTTATGTTCTTAATATAATAGAATTGTCTCTAGCTTCTTAGGTATTCTAGATAGTAGAGGCCCTAGATAAAGAACAGCCTAATCTGCTTATTACTAAAGGTAAGCTTTAAGACTAGAATACTCTTAGACCTAGAGTATTGTTCTATTATAGAGATATACTTGTAATGCTACTTCTAGAAGTCCTTATAGTACTTCTAAGTGTTTATTCCTTAGATCTTAATATTACTAATTCTAAGAATCCTTAGGCTATTATAAATGTTTATAGTTATAATAGGCCTGTAGGTAGCTGCAATAGTATTATATAGTTCCTTAGCTATCTTCTCTATATCCCTAAAATTAGGCCTTAAAGATTAGTTAATCCTTTTGCTAACAATCCTATATGCAATTAGGTTATGCTTATGCTAGACTTAGAGAGGAGTTAGTCTTAGTCTACTAGTTAGAATAGGTTCTATTACTAGAGTGTCCCCTCCTTCTTTTTAGGAAGGAGTTAAAGCCTAGGAGGATAAAGTAGTACTCTCCTTAGTTAGTAGAGAGGGATATCTAACTTTAATTCCTAGCTTTAGTTAGGTAGGGCACTAGGGAATGTCGTAAAAGATATAGCCTAATACCTCCTTATCTATAAGGGCTGCTTTAAGTATCCTTAACTAGTCTAAGAAGTTACTTCCCTTTCTTAGGACTTTATTCTCTTTCGCAGTCTTAAACTTATTAGCCTGCATTGCGGCTATTATTGTAACTAGCTCTTTCTCGGCTCGCTAGTTAACTGTCTAAACAGTATATAGTAAGGTTCTAGTAGCTGCGCTTAGAACAGACAATTCTTCCTTAAGTGTGTAGTAGTTACGCCGGGCTTATAACCTAGTGTAATTAGACTTAAGCTAAGTAAAAGAAGACCTCTAATTAGCAGGTATATATTGTTATATAGAGAGAATCTTAAGTGTGAGATTCTCACTTTAGCTATCTGTGTGTGGGAATGCCTTAGCACTAGTCACGTGCACTTTACTAATGGTCAGTCTGATGATCCACAACAGACCCCGATATGGACGAGGCTACGATCACTCGCGCGGCCACCTCCCCGGATGATCATGTCCACATTCATGAGATGGACTCACGATTCTGCGAGCTTTGCGAGCTTGAAATGGGAAAGTCGCTAGTCAGTACTGCCCAAGTATAGAGCTATGTGATGCCGATCAGATCGTAGCATGGCTGGTTTATGGCTCTCTTCGGTTTCAATGCTTTGCGATCCTGCTTTGGAATCTGCCATCAGGCCCGCGAGAAGCGATCCGCGATGGGAACCGATATTGTGCATCTCAGAAAAGCCTTGCTGTAGACAGCTATTCCGAACAGAGCGAGGATATAGCTCTAGAGAGTCCAGTCGTACTCAGATGGCAGACACTGCAGCGGCATCGCCCTAGTACGTGTACAGTGGCATGACAGCAGCCACCTCTCTATTCTCGTACATTACTACTACACTGCTGTCACCGTGGGCAGAAAGTATTGCATATACCGGCCAAGCCATGCAGCTGAAGTCCCGTCCGTGTCCTTTCAAGACCCCGCACCTTTGCGGAAAGAGCTCAAGTGAAGTGCGGGCACGGCAAAAACAACCACTAGTCTCAGGCGCTCAGACCACCTCGCTTAACGGGCCTATTAGCTGCAAGCAGCTGGCCCTACTGTAGGTGGTCTAAGGGTCCAGACGCGCTTTTTTCGTAATAGAGCGCAGCATTAGTATATAAACACTACTAATATACAGTGTAGCATTAATAACGGCTAGTAGCGACGATAGCGATACTAGGTATAATATTCAAATTTCGGATACTATAACTTTGTACAACTGGACCTGCTAAACAACCTCCTACTATCTATTTGTCTATACCTCCTTAGTAGCGACCTCTAATAGAGCTCGCGTACCTCGCATCTTAACAACGCGTTTATATAGTAGGACGCGAGCTCTATTAGAGGTCGTAGTTGGCGACTAATACTAACAAAACTATATCTACTAGAACCGTACGCGCTCCCTCTACAAAGTTATAGTCCCCGATTTTCTAATAGCTCCCCTAAAGGCCTACTATAGACAACTAAAGGTCGCTAATCCCCGATCTTGCGCTAGCGATATCTCGAGCAGCTTTAGTGCTAGTAGCACCGGACAAGATAAGAATAGTATAGGGACGTTAGTCGTCGAGGAAAATCAATCGTAAGAATAGTTTCCTAATATAGATATTAAGTATATAGCTGCCCTGCTCGACTAGTTCGATAGGTGCCCGGGCAACGACGACGGTAGTAATAGCAGGCTTTCGGACGTACCTAGTAACTTCGACGATGTAGGAGGGCTTTAGGGTAGTCTACAAGCATCCGTTAAGGCGTCCGAGGAAGATTTGTCTATATAGAAGGTCCTAGGTAGAGGGGATATAAGGATCTATTTCGCTAGGCGACGCAAATAGGTAGCTAAGATAACCGCCGCTCTATTATATACGCTAGTAGAGGTTAATAACGTAGGCATAGAGAAGGTTGTGCTTTAGGCGCTACATAATGTATAGCGGCAAAACACTAACCTAGAAGCTGTGCGTTCTACCTAGCTTAGTCCGGTAGGCGCTAACGGCAAGCTAACCCTCGAGATACCTAAAGACATAGTTAGTAGTCTGTTTGTGCTATCGCGCCGGTAGGCGTTTCTTTAGGTGCGCAATGCAATTAACTAGGCGATCGACGAGCCTATCCCCGTCGATAGTAGGCTACCTATAACTACCGCTTAGTAGATGCATTTAGTTTAGCAGGCAGTGCGACTCCTCCTTCCCTACTACGCTCGCCCGCCGCAGGTCCGGGCACTCTACTAGCTGCTATTTAACAACCGAGATCTTATCTAGATCGCTGCTATGTCCGTAGGCAAGAGCCTCGTCTTCTAGGTGTAGCCTATTATCCGCAACAAGATGTCGATCCTAATCTTGCCCTTAAACTAGATTAGTAGGGAACAGTTTAAAAGGATCGAAGGTATAGGAGGCAAGCTAGTTGTACTAACACATAATACGAAAGCTAGTACTACGGCGGACGACTAGAAACTCCTATATTCTAGCAGGTGCACCTACTTAATATTGTCTCTAGAGATAGCTATACAGTCCTAGTTCTAGAAGCTTATAATAAGGACCGACATGTAGAAAAGGCTAGGAATACTCGTCTATAATAAGTTTTATCTCGTCTACTAGTAGGGCATTAAGGGAGGAGGATTCCGGAAATAGTATGCCTAGCTAAAGAACCTCTAGACTATACTTTACAAGTAGGTAAAGTTTTACAGCTGCTCTGCGACGCTTAATGCGTCTACTCTGCTTAAATGTTAGGAGGCGGCCGGGTTCGACCCGGACACTTAGCTTATTCGCGATCCGATCGATCGGCCGGAGATATCGATATAGTATTATACTATTCCGGACAGGATGCTAACGAACTAGCGGGCGCTTCGGTATCTACTCGTAGACCTAGTCGGCCCGGATAGCGTTGCTAGACCTTAGAGCGTAGAGAAGACGGTCGTCTTTATTAATAGCTATGCCGGCATCTATGCCGCTGCTACTAGTCTCCGGGCCTATATCTAAGTAAGGTATCCTAGTTAGCTAAGTTCGGACGAAGTATACCAGCTCGTAAGGACTTACTACGGCAGGACCGTAAGGAGGACTTAGGCAAATGTTATCTAAGAGTTCCAGAAGCCTAACTCCCGTATCCGCATCCTTCTAGCTACTAAGGCGCTTGGCCTAGGGGTTAACTTACCTAACATTAAACGCATTATGTAGTACCGACTAGCTATAAACAGCACTATGCGTACTATTATCTAGCGTGCTAGCCGCGTAGTCTAAGATAGTCGAAAATAGGGAGCTAGTTTGTTTACGTTCCTATATAATCCGTAGATGCTCGGTAATCGGGTTATATAAAGGCCGCCGGACTCTTAGGTCCCTACGAGATAACAGAGCTAAGCAGACGACGATACTGCAATGCCTACGAGCTCTAACGCTAACATAGATTGCCTGTTAGACGCTAGTTCAGATGTCGATAAGCCTCTTTAGGTTAGCTAGTCGAAGAAAAAGAAGGGTAAACTAACGAATTAGCAGAAGCGCGACAAGATAGATAGATGTGTCTAGAAGTTTGTTAACGCTTGTCCGCCGAGCAGTACGTCCTTTCTACTATCTTGTTACTACGTTGCGGTACTTAAGTTGTTTTCCGAGGTACCTAGGCCGGTAGCAGGACGTGTCTGTTGCGATATCTGCTCGCCGGCGTCCGCTCTGCCTTCGGATTATATGCTCGAATAGGCGACTAATCTAGGTACTTGTACGGCGGCAAGCATTACCCGGCTATACCTTAAGTCGATCCGCGATAGTCTGATTAAATAGGAGTCCGGAGCCGCTCGGTTATACTATAGCAACGCCGTCTTTCCGGGAGTTCCTAGGTCTCTACTGCCTTCGTATATAGTTAACTACCTCGCTAAAGCGTATAGTATAGAGGACGCGCTACCCGATTTTAGCTATAGCCGGATCTAGGGACTCTATATAGGTGTCGACTTTGTAGTCTCTTCTAAGTTGTGCGACATACTAGTACTATAGTTGTCGACCCTACGTAAGGTCGCGGAGTCTATTAAAGCCTAGCGGCTATAGAAGCTTGCGACTAAGCGCGAGGGTCGGGAGAGGGAGCGCTAGGAGGAGCGCTAGCGCTAGCGGCTCCGACGAGAAGAGGCCTCTTCTAGTCGAGAACGGGATTGTTTCGTAGCCTCTTAGGAAGTAAGGTCTGCTAGTGCTCCGGACCCTTGTATTGTCGCCTTTACTACTAGCAGTACTCGTTCGGTCCTTACTCGTACACCCTCCCTAGTATCGCCTACCTCCTTAGTTGTTACTAGTTCTAAGCGCCGCCGAGGGAAGGCGAAAGCTCCTCCTCTGCCTACTCCCGGCCTGTCTACTAGCGCCTAGCCTCTACCTCCTACGGCAGTTCCTAGCCCTACAGCGGTAGGCTCTCGGAAGGGCAAGAGCGCGGCTTCTAGTCCTGTTATTGCCCGAGCCTCGCCGGTGCGTAGATTCGGCATAGAATTAGATCCTAATCGTCGAGGCTCTCGTGCGCCTACTCCTGTTTCTCTAGCATCCTCCGAAGCAGCCTAGTCGCCTATAACTACAGAAACATCTCGAGGTAGGAAGCGGGTCGTAAACGGGGTTTATTAGCGGCATCGACTCGGGTAGATTAATAGTTATGTAGATAAGCTAAATAGAGAGAAGAGGTAGTCGGCGCTAGGTAGTTTGTTTTGCTAAGAATGCTAAGTTATAAGTGTATTTTTAGCTACTAGGCTCTTAGTTAACATTAGTTAACACTGTCGTCGACCTTATCTTAATCTAAGTTAATATTAATATCTTACAATATAGATTAATAATAGTTAGCTTCTAGTTCTCGCCGTATGCGTAGTCCTCGTCCACCTGCCCCTAAGTCGCTATCTAATTCGCCCGAGGGCTCGCCGCTACCTATAACTAAAGCTAGCTAGTAGACGAAACCTAAGCCGACTAGGAGGAAGAGAGGGAACAACTAGCATAGCGACTCGAAGTCCGCTCGCGAGAAAGTGGACTTTATACTACAGACTATTCGCAGGCAGCACCTGTCGTTCGAGGACTTCCTAACGCTTTATATAACGACTAAGAAAGAATAGAATACACCTAACTAGGGCGAGCGGGCAGCTACTAGGGCGGTAAAGTTAGCACGGATTCTACAGGAGGATAAAGTAGTAGAGTGCATCGCACTATATATGTCTAATAGTAAGTGGCTAAGTGCTGCGAGTCTAGCAAAAGAGCTCGAGGATCTAAAGGGACGGAAGGTAAGCAATATTAGCACGTATAGGTTCTATTACTAAGTCTATATAGGAATTCGGGTCTTAGGACAGAAAACTGCCCGTAGAAGAACTAGATTATAGAGACGCGGTAGTAGCTATAGGTTAGTACGTCCTATCTATTTAGGCTCTCGTAAAGGAGCTCTTAGGCTTGCCGGCAACTTAGGATCTCTCTAAGTTAATGCTCCGCCGTATTAGTCTTATTTCTAGTATGCTTCTGCGTATAAGACATCCTCGATCCGGGAACTAGTTCGCTATATAGTTAGGAGTGTACCTGCAGAGTTAAGGTATTAAACGTCGCGTTCTTGCGGTCCTAGCTAGACTAGGTATATACGGATACCCGAAGAGTATATACCGTTATAACCGGATGCTCTACGACCTAGCTGCCGGTCGTATTAAGGCATTCGGCCGGTCTAACCTTACCTATAGTGTATTCGACAACCTGGACTACTTTGCCTACGTCGGCTAGCATAGCTTCGGCAGGCGGGACGTCCTAAAATATGTTACTACCGCAAAATAGTTTAAGAGCATCGAGGTGCTACGCTTAGGCCTAAAGAAAGAACTATTCCGAGAGGATAGGCCGCTTTAGCTATAAGACATCCTAGATAGCCCGGGCAACTAGCACGACGCTTAGTAGAAGGCGATCTTACTCTACTTAATCGCAAGCGCTATAGTAAGGGTATATCTAGCCGACGTTGTATAGGCATTTAGTGTCGAATCTAACGATTCTGTTTTAAAAAAGAAACCGAAGAAGAAGAAGAATATTAGCTAGGACCCTAGTATTAGTAGAGATACCGCTACCGGTAGCGAAGCTAACCCTAACGGCATCGACTAGACTAAAGTAAAGGGCTTCCCTTAATTCCCGGCTTTTAATCGTATAGTAAAGCAGAAAACTATTAGTACTACTATAAATCTAATCTACGAATAAGAGGGTACGACCGAAGGCACTTATAACATTATAAAGAATATACTAGAGGAGCAACTTAAGCTTAGGGAATTGTACGAACAGGCCGTTAAAGGACAGAACGCAGACTAGATCTGCCGCCCTAGTAATTTCGACTGCTACGAACGCCTTCCTACTACTTAGACCTAGCCCTTTACTAGGCAGACCTAAGTGCCCGCTCCTCTAAATTAGTCGCCTATAGCTAATAACTATCGTCCCGGCACACAAATTTAGCCCCCCTCCTTGCAATATTAGCCGCCTACCTCGCAAAGCTGCCCTCCTAGCTTATAATATTAGCCGCCTACCTTGCAAAGCTACCCTCCTAGCTCGCAATATCAGCTGCCTACCTTGCAAAGCTACCCTCCTAGCTTACAATATTAGCCGCCTACCTCGCAAAGCTGCCCTCTTAGCTCGCAATATTAGCCGCCTACCTTGCAGAGTTAGCCTCCTAGCTTATAGTACTAGCCGCCTACCTTATAGAGTTAGCCTCCTAGCTTATAATACTAGCCGCCTACCTCGCAGAACCGCCTCCCTACGCTACGGAATCCGCCTCCTACTAGTCGAGACTAGCCCCCTAGTACTCGCAATCGACTACCTACGGACAGAGAACGTGCTAAGGATAACGTTCTGCATGTTCGACGGCTGGTCGAGGACTTTACAGGTAGTACGTATAACCCCTCTAGGTATATTCTACTAATATACAGCGATTAGCTCTCCGTAAGCAATATACGGACGTAGCTAAAGGAGTCCTAGGAGAATAAGGACGATTTTAACCGTATGTAATAGGTACTGCTATTGCCTAGGCTCTTCTACCTTAAGATGTATCTAATATAGGCAATCGAGAACAATTTTAATAGCAGAGAGGGCTGCCGGGCTAAATCGTTACTCCTAGTACACCGGGAGATAATAGAGCGGAAGATATGTCTATTATTTTACGCGCCGCATAGCCACCTGGAACGACTAATACTCGACAGCTTTAATACAAGGGTGCTAGCATTCGTGTACGAAGAAATCGACCCGGTAGTTCCTAAGAGGCATATTATATCTAATTACATCTAGGCGCTATTAGCCGACGGCTTTATAGGTCTAGTCGGAAAGGTATACGAGAAGGTGTTCTCGCTATCTGCTCGTCGCCTAGAACCCGATGCTATTAAAGCTAATACCTAGAAGGCAAAGAATTCGTACTCTTCGAAGAAGTAGTAGGGGAAGAAGGCAAAGGCGACTAAAAAGGCAGCTGCCCGGATCGATAGAAACGAAGAGCGGAAAAACTATGTCCGATTCCTACATATCGTCGAGACGTATTATATACTTAGCCGGGCTGTTAAATATACGGACATTAGCCTGCTGCGTCGAGTCGTTAACCGCTGTATCCTAATCTTCTATACACGCAGCTATAAGAATTATACTTTTATTATGCTATAGATAAAATAGCTAACCGATTCTAAGGCGTTAGATCCGGTGCTACAAAGAGCGATGCTAGCGAACAGGTTCGTAAATATAGCGGGTGCCGAGGATAGTTAGTTCGAGATTAACCGGGCAAACGAGTTCCTTAATTAATACCTAAAGACTCTTATTAGCAGCCGCCGTAATAGGACATTCGACGTCGAGAATTAACTAGAAGAGGCAACCCTCTTAGTAACGCATACTAGCTATCTGCGAGAGGTTATAGAGGCTAGCTTCGGGGAGTCTACAAACATAAAGCACACGTCCCCAAAATTAGTTAAAGAGGTGCATGCTGTCGTAGCGGCATACTAGGACGAGACGTTAAAGACTAAAGAAGTCGATCCGGATCCTAACGTAGTAGCCTAGTTTTACGCTATAGACCTATATGCTATAGGTGTTAAGAACCTAGTAACTCTAGTTAAGAATGTTAGCCGTCTAGAACGCTTTAATAAGAACGTAGTAGTTAAAGGATAACAGATTGTATAGGCCGATTAGCCCTTATTATCTATTAGCATAGAGCTTCCGGACCTAAGGACGGACCCTTACTTGCAACGAGCGGTAGCGACCGACCTAACACCTAGACTTATTATATTATCCTAGGATCTAATAGACGGATACGAATTAGAGCTTTTATAATAAGGCGAGGTAGAGTAATGTTAGTTACTTCGCTAGTCGCTACGTACTATACGGGAGCAAACCGGGCGTAGTAGGGCGCTGTTATGCGCCTGCTATCGTTAGCTAATTTACCGAAATTTACGGGCATTAATTGTGTTAACTACACAGGTACCTCCTAGTATATCTACCGCCCTATCGATATTATTACTCGGAACTCTTCTATCTACTAATAACATCTCGACTCCACTTTATTATCTACTTCCTTATCTACTCTCTTATCTACTTTATCTACTAATTAACTATCTCTTCTATTACCTACCTTCGCGAACGTACGCGAACTCGAATACTAGCTTACTATAAGCACTCCTACGAGCGGCAGAAACCTCTCGGGTCTCTAGCGACTAGCCGACTTTAGCGAAGCCCTACTAGGTACTAATTAAGACTAGTACAACGCGGCATGCATCTAGATATAGGCAAACTAGTTCAGCTAGCCAAAAATACGGATATTAGAGCTCGAGGTAACAGCGTTTATCGTTAAGCTTTATAGCGTCCTTACATAGGAGGATAGTGCTATACTAGATCTACTTAAGAGATTCATACCTAGGTTACACGCCTCTAGCAAACCGCACACCGAACTTATGCTTCTCCTCGACAGCTAAGCCGACTAGGCGAAGCTTATTCCCCGGGATAAGATCGCTGCGCGTATGCGCGGCCGCAATGATTTCTACCCGTATGCAAGCACTACTTCGCTTTCTGCGATCCTAGCTAGCTTTATAATAGGTGCCGAGCGCATAGGCGAGCCGGAGGAGAAGGATAGTTAACGCGGCTGCGACTAATACAGTCTATACGATAACCAGAAAGGCTTCGTTAAAGGCTGCTACACATTCCCGGCGCCGGATAGTTTGTCCAAGCTCTAGTTGGGCGCGTGTACTAACTGCCTACTAGACGGTAATAAGAAGGGATGCAGCATTAGCAGAAGGAAGTTATCGCGAGTTTACGACAGGCTAGCATCTAAAAACACAGCTAATACGTCGACTAGACGGCGCAACGATCTGCTATTAGCATTACTTAGACGCGTCCTAGCCGAAGTTAACATTGTAGACATCTTCGACGGAGATAGTGTCCTAGATGCTATTAGCTATCCTACTTCGAACGACTCTATCCTACGAGAAGACTGCATAGTAGGTACACTTAACATTCTATTCGTCTTTAGCTAGTATAATACTATAGAGGCTTACGTCGGTCGGATAGAAAGCGCAGCGGCTAAGACTGTAGAAGCATGTCGGACTGCTATTAGGAATGCCGCTATAGCTCGAGACTAAACTAAGATAGCTGCGGCCGAGGAGAGACAGGTGTCCTTATCTAGATCTAAAGACTCTGTACTAGTGTTTAGCATGCCGAAGGCTAAGATCCGAGAGCGCAAGTAGTATAGGAGCACGAGATTAGAGCGACTAACTTAAGGCAGGAGGGTTCCTATCGACGAGGACCGTTCTAGGCGCTGCTCGGATCGAAAGAATTTGCCTAGCAGCTTCGGAGAAATAGACGTTAAAGATAAAGACGATCTAGTTGTCCCTTCGGCCCGGAAATCCGGAAGGAAGAAACTAGCACTTACCGACCTGTTTAGTAGCCCCGAGCTAGAGACTACGCTAGCAAAGAAGCAAGCTTTAATAATAAGCAACATCTTTAGCAGCTTGCTAAGTAGTCGTAATAAGAGTCGCATAGTAACCCAGCCTTCCTAGCCTCGCGCCTTGCAGCCGCCGGGGCGGAGGGTCTACAAGCCGCGACAAATTTTAGATAAGGAGATAGTCGACGCTAAAGGGGACCGAGACGTTACTATAGAGTCCGTGCCTATAGGTACTATAAGGCCTAGCAGGAGCAACAAAGTAGACAAGAGTAATCGCCGCTATAAGCGGTAGTTAGATAGCTATACTAAGACACTAGAGCTTGCTTAATTTATAGCGCCTGCACTACTATTTTAGATTCGCGTTTTGCTTTATTACCTGCGTAGCTGCTATGCTGCCGTCCTGTCGTTAGGATAGCCCTATAGGACTAGCGACCGCTTCTTAGCATTTGTTTAGTGCATTGCGCCTTAGATTTTACGAACGGCAGTCGCTCTAATACGACATGCTAATTAGCAATAGACTACAAGCCCGTTATTAAAGGTCCGTTCGCACCTGTCGTTAGGATAGCCCTGCAGGTCGATAGCAAGTTGCTAGATATATTCTTCGAATTAAACCTTAGTATCCCTATTAGCTATCGCCTTATATTACTTAGGTGTTACGTAAACCTAGTAGTGTTATAAATAGGAGCGCAGCTTCTTTATCCGTATTATACTTATTATCCGAGCTACTATAACGCCGGAGTCTAGGACTTACATTATGCCTATACTAAAGTAGGCGGGCCTAGTACATATACACGGACTAAGGAGTCTAACATAGCCTCGAGGCTCGTAAACATAAGAGGAGCTATAAGACGAGGTCTAAACCGTAGACCGGAATGAATCTTAGATCCGGCTATACCGTACACCTTATAATTCCTAGTACTACTAGAATAGCTAAAGTTACTACTAAGTCCTTACTACCGGAGCGAGGCTAATAAGCTATATAACCGACTTTACGGCTAAGATCTTACTGCTAAAGTAAGCCTAGTGAACTATGTAACCTAACCGCGACGATAAGTAATATCGTGCTCCCTAAACACCTACGTGCAAGGCGCGACAGCAAACCTATTACGCGCTGTTATACGCGCAGGAGGGGCCGCGTAGTGAATTCACGAGCTAGCTAACGCACTAACTAGCCGACTCGAAAGCGGTAATTGTGCTAGCTGCATAGAGGGCAACCTGCGTATATCTATAGCCCTACTAACCTCGTTTCTTAATCTTCTTTCTCTATCCTTTATTAACCTCCTTCCCCTTCTGCCTTCCTTATATTATCTACCACATTATCTATTACACTATCTATTACACTATCCGCTATACTATCCGCTATCGTCCGCTTGCGTCGAGCAGGCTACTATTCGTAACTGCGCTGCCTTATTAGAAGCAGCTATTATAAGCTTATAACTTCCTAACATTTACCGCGATTTACAATCTAAAGACTAACGAGATTATAGTACTACCGAAATGTCCGAGACTCTAGGAAAACGCGCAAAGATTATCCGCGACGGTCTCGAGCGCCTAGCGAGCTAGGGCAATGCGCTATCCGGAATAGACTAGGAGGAGTACAAGGCCGTTATAAGGTAGCTATAGAAGCATTAGTTCGGCTGTAAGCGAGTCGAGCATACAAAGGAGAGCATCGCGGAGTTTATTAGAAAGCTTTACTAGGCTCTGTTATAGGAAGATAGAGTAGTAGTGCAAAAATGTAGAGAGTTCATCCTGTCGACTTATGCAAATAGTCGCCCTTATAGCGAACTAGAGTCTATCCTAGATTCTTTAGCAAGCTAGGCGAGGCTTATTAGCCTACAGGAAATTAAGGACCGTCTACGCAGCGACATAAACGTTAACCTATAGGGAAGCGCTACGAAGCTTAGCGCTATCCTAGCTAGCTTTATAAAGGGTACAAATGAAATAGGCGAGCTAGACGATAAGGTAGGTTAACGTAGCTATAACTAATACAGACTATCTTTAGACGCGAAAGGCCTAGTTAACGGCTGCTTTACGTTTCCTACGCCAGACGGCAAATCTCTCCTCTTCGGCAGCGCCTATACGAACTGCCTGCTTAATAGTAGTTACTATTTATATAGCATTAGCATAGTCCCGGTAAAGAAGCGCGTATCGCGTACGAGCAAAGGTAGCAAGCAAGAAGAAACTTAGCTGTTGTTATTGCTAAACAGAGTTACCTAGTAAGTGCGTATTAGCGAGATCTTCGACGATAGTGCTAGTATCCTAGACTCCGTTACCTATCCTACCTTAGACGACTCTATCCGGGTAACTAACCGCATAGTAGGTATACTAAGCGTTCCCTTTACCTTTAGCCGGAACGACGATGCCGCTATATACGTTAGACGGATTAAGAGCGTATTAAAGGACGGAGTAGAGGAGTGTCGGTTAATATTGCGTAATTAAGAGCTCCGGAACTTATCTAAGTCCGATACTAGAGATACTTAGTCGATAGGATCGGGCATTTCGAAGCTAAGAATAAAGACTACGAGTCCGAAGAAGAAGATGCCTTAGAGGACAACTAGTAGGATAGAGGAGGAGCTAGAGGAACTAAGGAGGGAGCCTAAAGACTTCGCGCGCAATTAGCGCCGCATTACCCGCTCGCAGAGCACTACCTAGCAGCCCTAGGCGGACGAGATAAAGGTAGACGATTAGCTAGTAAGCTGCCGACGTCGTCGCCGCTCTAAGAAGACTTCCTAACTCTTACTAGAGTTTGTACAGGAGGACTTAGATAAGGATCTCGAGGGGATCTAGACGTCTAGCCGTCCCCCCTTTAAGGACAGTAGGATAGTTAGTTCGAAGGTAGATAAGACACCTAGCAAGAAGAAGAAGGGTAGTGTTTTCTCGGACATAAACTTAGGCTTAGGTTTCAGCCCGGATCCTAGCGTAGAACCGGAACCCCGGACTAGAGCGATAGGGATGTTCGACAGGTTCCGTAGCCGCAGCAGCCGCTTAGTTGCACTATTAAGTGTAGTAAAGCCTCGCATAGCGGAGGCACTAGCTCGTCGAGCATACAAGCCTCGGGATTAGGATACGCGCATAAAGGATCTCGGTAAGGACGACACGACCTAGGACCTTACTAACACGTCTACTAAGGCAGGAAAGCAGAAGCGCCGCGAGTCTGGCTAGGGCGGTCGCTACCGCGACCGCTAAGAAACGGAGCGACAGGTACGGATGATAGGAGGGCACTATAGAGCATGCGGATGTTTTGACTTGGATTTCAGTACTTTTATTGCATTTACCAGCATCGCGCTGCGACTTTAGGACGGCCGAACAGACTGCACCTTCACGCGGTGGCCGTCGTAAGTACCTTCCTCGGAAGGGAAACCAAGACAGTCTAGAAGAAACCTCCTTAAAAACCTCTTGAAATCCGCCCGAAATCCTTCTTGAAATCCGCCTCGAAATACAAGCTATAACAGAACAACGGCACGATTCGAACGAACAGCCCTCTACGTTGCGAACAAGAAGAAGCAGTCCACTCTGCCCTATACGCGCACCTCCTCGAAATCCGAATCGAAATCGCATGTCCCTTCTCTAGAGACTTCGTCGCCCTCGAAGGAAGCATACATGCACTTTAAAGAGCTAGAACAGTTAGTAGAATCTATAACTCTGCGATTAACCTACGTAGCTGTATACGTTTAGAAGCGGTATACAGTTCTACAAAGGCATATTAAGGATAAGAGAAGGCAGCGAGTTGGACAGCTGCTTTTGCACTGCTTTTGTACTACGTTTCGAATTTGTAGTATGCGTACGTGCGAAGCGGAAGGATCCGCTAAAAATTCTACAAAAAGCTTAGCGCGAAAATTCTGCAGCCCCGGCTGCAGATAACGACACTCGTTTGATTTCCTTTGTCTTACGCTGTTTTAAAGTCCTTCGGCAGATTCTGCTTGTAGGTCCTGCCTTAGGCACGGGGTCTCCCCTAAGGTCAAAGAATACCGAAAAATCTAATTGTAACTAGATCTACTACTTTGCCTTTATAGCAAAGCCGTCCTACATAGTCTTGGACTCCGAAAGGACGTAAATGGAACAAACAAACAAACAAACAAACAAACAAGCTGCGACTTCAGCAGAGCAGCATCGAACTCAGCCCGTCGTCAGGATGGCCCTGCGGGTGGAGCGATTGCTAAGCGAGCATTGGATTTTACGCATCGCGACTCTTACATAAGATAGGAGTAGAGACGAGACATAACGCGGACGGCGGTGGACTGCAAGTCCTAACATCGCTGTCTAATTCTACCTGTCGACAGGATAGCCCTACAGGTTAAAAGCATACTTATAGTTAAGTCCTTTTTAATACAACCCTAGTGCCTTTATAACCCGAACCGTCTTATTTACCAGTGCTCTAGCAAACGTAAGGCTCCCTTTTATTAAACATTGCTATATAACAATAGAGTTCGCCGTAAGATTATAGATCACGCGAGGCGATTACTATTCTTATAGCACTTTAGCATAACTATTTATTAGATAAAGGCCGGCAACGTAGATAAGTCGACAGCTACGTACGAATAGCAATTAGCAGCTAACAGAATTCACTAACGAGATGCTAACATTGCGCCGCGTGGCCAGGCGACCGAATAGCATACAAAACAACCCCGTAAGAGCCCCTAAGACTTCTCTCGAATACTAATATTAACAACTATTAAGCGAGACTAGTAAGCATACCTTAGCTGCCTAGGCAAACATCCGAACTATACTAACATTTGCCAGATACTATGTGCTTCTCCTTAGACGACTAGTTAGTCTATCGTAGTGTTAACCGCTACCCGAAGTAAGGTCTACGAAAGTTGCGCGCCTTCCGGAACTACTTAGAAGAAGAGCGCCAGGCGTAGCGGTAGGACGAGCGCATAGCGCAAGAACAAGACTTCGAATCCGCATACGATCTTCTAGCACGGCGCCTATCTAACAACTGCGATTAGTCGCGATACGGAGGCTTAGGATACTATGTAGGAAGCTCTAACTACTACTACATAGATAAGACGCAAGAATCACGTTTAGGACAGCGCGTGGAGGGGAGGCTAGGGATAAGGCTGGATAACGGACGTAATACTAGAGATGCTAGGCGGACGACCCGGAATCTATAGCCCGCCTAAGTTAACAACCCGTTTATAACGCGGCCAGCGCCTTGTAGCATAGCGCCGTCGACTTATCGCAACACGGGACAGCATCCCCGTATTAAGACTATAGCAACTCAGTCGAGTGTACGTAGTCGCTCTAGCCGACGACTAAGAGCTTATTAACCGCTATTAACGAAGCAGAACCTAGCGGATTAGCAGAGCAGGGCAGCAGCGATTAAGGCTAAGGAGGAACGCGCGCGGTAGCGTCTTACTATAGCGGACAAATAACATAGTACTAGCGACGGATATGGGGGCGCAATAGACATAGGCATAGTAATTTTAAGCTTTTAGTATAAGAATCCAGCTACAATACTAGTTAGAAACTAATACCCCTACTGCGCACGACAGCGATAGAATTATAGCATAATTTTTATAGCAGTGCAATTAGATTAACATGCAGCTTCTTATACATACCTTAATTATGCGATAAAAGTGGTTTTGAATTTTCGATGTCGCGGCGCTGCATAGCATTACCTAAAAACGCTGCTGGGCCCTCAGACCCTCTTAGGCGAGGCGCTCGAAGAGGTTAGTGCTCGCCAAGAGGGTCTGTGCTTCTGAGACTAAACAACCACCTCACATTCCCTTCGTCCTCTCAGCATTGATTCAGATAATCGATCACCTCGCAAGCACATACTTACACAGTCCCAACCCAACTCTTGAAACACCACAGAAATAGCACCCATCATGAAGGTCAGCAAGATCATCGTCTACCCGATCAAGGCTCTCCGAGCAGTGGAGCTCGAAGAAGCAGAAGTCACGAAAGAAGGCTTCCCCAACGACCGTCGGTTCATGATCCTCCACGTCACAAAAGACAAAGATGGCAACACAGAATACAAAAACGTCCACGTCGCCCACTACCCCGAGAGCGTCCTCTTCTTCCCATCCCTCAACACAGCAGCGGGCACCATGACCGTAACCTACAAGCCTCCCCAAGGCGAGTCCAAAACCATCGACATCCCCCTCCGACCAGACATCAGCGACCTCTCCACCATCAACATCGAAATGCACAAGTCCCCCACAAAAGCCTACCAAATGCCCCAAGAATACAGCGAATGGTTCTCCACCTGCTACGCCAAAGAAGTCATCCTCGTCTACCTCGGCGAACACCTCCGTCCCGTGCTGATGTCTTCCACCCAACCCCCTCAAACATCCAACAACTCCGCCACAGGCTGGCTCTCCTCCATCACCAGCACCGCAGCCGCCTACCTCCCCACCTCCATTTCCAACTCCCTCCCTTCGCCCGGCATCACATTCGCCGACTGCGCGCCTTACCTCGTCGCCTCGGAAACCTCCATGGACGACTTGCAGACACGGCTCGAGTCCGAGAAAATGGACATCATCAAATTCCGACCTAACATCATCGTCTCAGGCGCGGACGAAGCCTGGGAAGAGGACTTCTGGTCGGAACTCACGATTGGCAACGCCACGAAGATCGAATGCGTGCACAATTGCGGAAGATGTAAGAGTGTCAACATTGACTACGAGACGGGTCAGCCGGGCACGACGGAGCAAGGGAGCATGTTGAAGAAGATGCAGAAGGATCGGAGGGTGGATGCCGGGGTGAAGTATAGTCCGATTTTTGGGCGGTATAGTTTCTTGGGTGAGGGTTGTGAGGGGGAGGTGGTTAGGGTGGGTGATGAGGTGGTTGTTTCGAGGAGGAATGAGGAGAGGACGAAGTTTGGTGAGTTTGACTTGTTCTCCATTTGTCCAATGCTACATGCTTCCTCTCGTTCTATGTTGTGGATACAATCGCTGACTGTGTGCCAATAGATTGGAAAGGCCTTGCCACGTCATGATAGATAGCGAGAACGTTCTGCCAGCACTCTCATCACGTTGCCCTGAGCGAGATCGATCATCAGAATGACTTCGTCTGACGATCCGTGATTTACGGCTTACGAGCTGCTTACTCGAGTGTTTCGCTGTCTCCGTGGCGTAAGGCTGCATATGCCACCTCGCATGCACAGGAACGAATTGCTCAGCGGCGAGAAATGAGCAGTCGTGCCCATCCGCCTTGCCGATGTGCAGTTGCTTGAGTGGCATGCCGTGCTAGTAGCTGTTCTTCCGAGGTATTGGTGTTCAAAACATTGTCAGCAGTGAACCGGCCCCGCTGGTGTGGCAACAGGAGGCCGAGAAAGCCATTTCTTGGATCTGCTCGTCCTGGCAGTTTGCATATCCATCACATCGTGGAATAATGCCAACCTCAGCCGTGCCTTGTCCCCTCCAGATATATCGGCTCGCGCGACGGTCTCGCTTCTGGGCGTCATCTAGCTCAAGGTGCTGTACTTGGAGTCGTACTCTTGATCGCTCAGCCTTTCGCTGACTCCGCTTGAGACCTTCGCATATACTGGCTCGAATTCGGCAGCTGCGGGCCAGCATGCCAAATGCCCTCTTGTCTCGGGTTACGAGAAAGCAGCGTGAACGCAGATTGGCGGATCGTCGGATTACGACACCTTGAAATAGCCATCCAGAGAGGATCTGTAACCCACAACGAAAACGACAAGTACGGCGTCCCAGAATTCGGACCAGACAAAGTCGGCAAAGGCGGACATGAGAACGAAGCGAGCACTTCCCTCGCCAGGTCCACGATCGCACGGAACTCCGACTCGTAGGCATCATACGCCACCGGGCCGGCGGACTGATCGACAGCCGCGAGCATCGTGCCGACGAGATGGTTCGCTTTGAGCACCATGGCGCGTTTGAGGTCCATGTTGGACATGTAGTCGCGCTGGTCGGAGAGGAAGGAGGTGAAAGCAGATTCCCACTGCTGAAACCAGGGCGAGTAGCGGAGGTACTTCTCCGCCATGGTCGCGGCGATCTGTTGTTTCGGAGCTGTGGGGTGAAAGCCCTGCATGAAGCGCATGACGCTGTTGAGGGCGGTGTGGAGGGTGTTGTGGGCGTGTTCGAGGCTGAAGATGAAGTCGATGGGTGGGAGAGGTGGAGTTTGGCCGGACGTGTCGATTTCGGGACGGCGACCTTTGTCGAGGAGGGCCGTGGCTTGGACTTCGAGGCGCTCCACTAGAGGTCGCATTTGTTCAATGTCGTCGTCGCCTTGGGGTGACATGCTGGTTATTGCTGCTCGGCCGGTGGCTTGAAGCAGTCGTCGGCCTTGCAGAGCGTGGTTCACGGCGCTGTCGCATCGTCCTTGCATGGCTTCAAAGCAGGTGAACAGCACACATGTGGTCAATGCTAGCCGTGAGCTTGGTATTCGTCTTCGATTGGGATCGTAGCCGCCCGCCGCGTCGTTGGTCAAGCAGGCGATAGCTTTGTTGCATTGACTCAACGCGAATTGCATCGCCTTTGACCTTTGCTTCTCATCGGCGAAAGCACGCTGCATGATGCATTCGTGCAGAGCTCCAATCGCAGTTATAGCGTGTCGAATGGCAGGTTCGTGGTAAGACGTCTGGATGACCATTCGCTGCCAGAAAGCAGAATCGAAGAAACCAGCCATTTGGGGAGCGCTGAAGTTGACGAAGAAGTTTAGAGAATGTCGCTCTCTCCAGCTCCGTCGCCATGTCGTATCAGGTCGGAAGGTGCTGAGACTCGATCCAAACACACCGTCTTCATCCCCTCCATCTCGCCCGCCATCATTCAGCGCCCAGTCATCGGAAATCGCGAGTCTACACTCCGGATTCTTCGGATCACACCTGACGCCCTTGATACTGTACGCAGTCAGACAGAGTCCATATTCAACGAAGCCGTGCCGTGTGAAAACCTACAGACAAGGTATACATCCCGTTTGCATCTTATTCCGCGGAATCTCCTCGACATTATCCTCCGTCTCCGTCGACACGTGGGTGCCGTTGGGCGACAGCGGTGGTGTCACACCGAATCCTGGCGCCACGTTCCTTCGCTGTACCTGCATGTCCATCCTGCTATCGTGCCGCACAATCTCTCCTTCTACCGGCGTGACGACCTCTTCCCATGCTCTCTTCCGCCCGCTTGGGGCCTGCATTTGTGGTGGTGGTGGTGTCCGCCATTGTAAATCCACCCCGCTGTACCAATTACTGCTACTCCGCTCTTTCTCTCGAACGTGGTTTCCGGCAGCCATGACCCGCTCTCGTCACTCCCTTTCTGAGGTGTTTAAGGAAACCAGAATCGCATCGGCGGCAGAGTCGGCGGCTGCAGTGAGATCCTCGATATCGATTCGTAAGCTTTCGGTGGGATGCTGGCCAGTTCGAGACCACCAGAAGGCCTGTCGGTCTACCGGCACAACATGTAGCACGCTCCGCTACCCCAGTAGTACGGTCTGCTCACGCAGGAGGTACTCGGCGAGCTGGCTAGTAGAATAGTGAGGAAGGCCGATGAGAAGGAGGGTTGCGATCCAGGCGGGCGAGCACAAGCGCGTTCGCTGGTAGGGATCAGCGTTGCAGGGCTGCACATGTACAGTGGAGCAACGATCGAAGTTGGAGAAGATGATGGGCAGCGATGTCCTATAACTACATATACATGGCTTGCCTCGTTATGACTGTACCTTCAAAATCTTCAACTACGGATGCTTTGCTTTCAAGATTGTCCACTCCTGCTCTCTTCACCAGCTGTTTCCACGATTGTTGCCCCTCCGGAGCCTGTTAGTACCGGTGTGATCGACAAGGTGCCACCTTGTCCGGATCTCGATATAGGGCGAATACAACCACGCTATTTTGTGGTAGCGCTCGAATTTCGAACTTCCGATCCGACGAGGTCTTGCATTTCATACTGGGAGCACGTCGGGAATGCTTCTGCCGCCGTCTAGAAGTCGTGGCATCTGGTACCCTGATCCCTCCCAAGTTCGACTGTCGATGTCAAGCCGGCGTTTGAGTTTGACCTCCGCATCCTTCCAAACCTTCCTCATGCTTCATGGAATACTCCGCTCGTTCTGCGCGGATGCAGCCTGAGGCCAGAGGCCATGGACGACAAGGTCATATCAGGCAGTGAGCTTCACTAATGGCACGCAGAACAGAAGATCCTGTCTCCTAGAGTTCACGGGTTCACGGGTATTGTGCAAGTTGATTAAATTTCCTGTTGTCTCTGCAGGGATCGGGACTTGGGTCTCTCGGCATGAGGTGATCTCGATGGCGTGGTCGAATGGTCTGGAGCCGGAGATGCAATCTGGCGAGGTAGACGCCTTCAGCAACCGTCTGATAGTCGCTGCCGTCAAGTTTTAATATAAGAACCGCTTCGTCGAAGAAGGTTTGGAACGAGAGTAGAACTATGGGTTGAAGAAGACAGAACCGGATACTGGAGCTTACTCATCCGGTCCGGCTTTTGGCCCATCGGATCATGACGCTTGATGAACTTCGACCTTCATCGTTCAACTTCCTCCGTACGTCTAAGCAATCAGCAATGCGGCCATGCTTCACAGCCGATCATGCACATACAGGCTGTTAGCACCCGCAGTCGCTCGACGCATTACACCGCTGGTGCCCTCGCAATGCCTCCTACAAACTCATAGGTCCCGGACCTACAGCGCGGAAGCCGCTCCCTCACACGATGTAGCAGTCCTCGGAGGAGGAATCACCGGCCTTGCCGCCGCCCATTATGTTACTCGCGAGCATCCGAGGGCTAAAGTTACACTCTACGAAGCTTCGGATCGTGTGGGAGGATGGGTCTCGTCGAAGCGGGCGGACGTCCATGATGGCACGGTTTTGTTCGAGGGAGGACCTCGCACGTTGCGACCCAACGGCAATGGCGTTCTTGCTGCGAGTCTGGTAAGTCAAGACCCGAGAGTCGTTCATTGAGAGGCATCGGAGACTGACAGATGCATCACAGATGCAAGAGCTGGATCTCACCAAAGACGCCATATTCACGCAAAAATCCTCGCCAGCCGCTCAAAATCGATTCGTCTACTACCCCGATCACATCGTTCGCATGCCTCATCCCTCGGCCGGACTGTTCAATAATCTATGGAGCCTCATGACCGAGCCCGTCTTCGCCACGGCTTTGAAGAGCGGATTTATGGAGGCATTCACGACCGGACGAGACGGAAGCATACAAGACGAGAGCATTGCAGAGTTCTTCTCGCGACGCCTTAGCCCGACTATGGTAGACCGGATCTTGAGCGCTGTGATTCATGGCATATATGCTGGTGATGTGAATAAGCTATCTGCAAAGAGCTTATTTCCAAATCAATGGCGGCACGAGGCCAAGTATGACAGCCTTATCAAGGGTGTTATTCAGGAACGAGCGGAAGGTACTATGGTCACAAAGCGGGAGGCGGACTTCTTGCAGGCAATGAAAGTCTTCGAATGGGACCCCTTATTGAAGGCAACACTCAAGGACAACTCCGTGTTCACGTTCAAGGACGGCCTGCAAATGCTACCGGACAGGCTACACTCGAGGCTGTTCGAGGACGGACGGGTCGAGTTCAAGACTGGTTCGCCGGTAGAATCCATCGTGCAGTCTCAAGGAAACTCGGGCATTCAAGTCACGACGAAAGGATCAACAGAGTCCAAGACACACACGCATGTGATTTCAGCGCTCTCTCCCGAGCATCTCAACACGGTTTGCCGGCATGGGAGCGCGAGCTCTCGTCTCATCGACAGCATCCCGACCGTGACTGTAATGACAGTTAGCATGTACTTCCGCACTCCGGATCTACATGAGCCGGGGTTCGGATACTTGATCCCACAGGCAACGCCCTTCGAGAACAACCCGGAGCGCGCACTAGGAGTGGTCTTTGATACTGCGTACTCGCCTGGGTCCTCGGACGTCGATCCTGCACGATGGCACGTCGATGCAGATCAGTTGAAGCAAGCTCGCGAACAAGGCCGACTCATCAACGTCAACGACTTCGCATGGTACAACATGCCCGATGTACCAAATATGCAGGACCACGTCAAGAGTCGGGGAACGAAAGTGACGGTCATGCTTGGTGGGCATTGGTGGGATGGCTGGCCAGCATTTCCGGATGAAGAAGAAGGCGTGACGATGGCTCGCGCAGTCCTGGAGCGTCATCTCGGCATCAAAGAGGCTCCAGAGGCATGGCAGGTGAATCTCCAGGCGGACTGCATCCCTCAATACACCGTGGGCCACGAAACGCGGCTCAAAAAAGCGCACAACAATATCTGGCAAGAGTATAAAGGCCGATTACGGGTTGCCGGAAATTGGATGTCTGGAGTGGGCGTAAATGACTGTCTGCGCAGTGCCTATGAAGTCGCCAGAAATCTATCAAAAGACGGAACAGGTCTGCAGCATGTGGGTGAGGCCCCCACGTTGCGAATGAAACCTGTCCGACCCGGTGAAAAGACTGAGGAATCATGATCAGCGTACATAAAGGCATTGCACATGGAATCTACGTCAGCCTGCGTCGATGTCAGTCGTTGCGTGTTTCACTTCACCTGTTTGAGGCGTTGCACGGACCCGCATTCATGTGCCATCTTCACCACTGCACCTTGCCTGACAGGCACAACTTACTCTTGCGCTACCGCTATTGTTCGATTGTCTGTCAATCGAACACGAGTGCCACGTTTCGCATCACACCAGGACGATAAACCCCTCAATCCCGTATGCGTGATCAAAGTCCGGGGTATGAGGTCGCACGATGAGCTGTGAAGCAAACACGGCTGCATGAATCACGCGCCAATGGTCGGTGTGCTGACTGAGGCCTCACAACCTGAATGATCCTGTCATTCTCGGTCTATGAGCGGCCTCATTCAGTCTTTGCACGCAACCGTGATCCAGCTTCTCATTATTGAGGAGACATACCGCAGCTCGCCTCGTCTCGTCACCACATATGACCTCACGCGTGCAGATACCTAGACTCCAGCTGGGATACCCTGACTTCCACGACAACCTTCGGCCCCATTCTGCTACTATTGCCAACTCGCACTCGCCACCGCCGCAGATCATCCCGCAATTCGACACACCTGCACGTTGACGGCACCGGCCAATGCCCGTCAGCCTGCGACAGTCACGTCTGGGCGTTTGAGATTGTGACGGTCGAAATCTTGATCTCATACCGCCTTGCAGGCCATCCTGCACAATGGCTTTCCCTTCCTATTACCAACATGACAATGGCGCCGATTGGATTACTACTTCATATTCGCGGGGTCCGCCCTTGAACCACTCTTCGCGTTCCTGGACGGACAACGGTGTGCAATATACCGTCAACACAGCTACGTTCTCAGCCCCAGGTCTTTCTTTTGGTGCGATGACAAGGAACACAAGTGATAATATCGGTGCCGGTCTCGCGATGCCTACACGCAATGCAAACAGGACTTCGACGTTCGTGGGAAATGCTTTTGGAATGCTGGAGGATATGTTGTCGACGCAGGAGCAACAAAGGAACGTGCTGACAAGAAATAACGGCCAAGACGGGAGGCGACAGGTTGAGCTTGAGAGAGAAAGTGGGAGCACGAGTAGCTCGGAAGATCATTTGGCATATGAGAAGTATGACAATCAAAATCGTGCAAGGCCACAGTCGATGTTCTCCAAGATCAAGAGCCGATTCTTGGACACCAAACCAAAGCCAAGGAAGGAGGACATCGCTCGCGAGTCGTCTCCAGCAAAGAAGATCTCAGCCGAGCGACCGCAGACTGCTCATCGCTCGGAGAGGAAAGAACCTGGCTGTACCCGGCCACGACCCAGGACTGCCACTCAGGCAGCGGACTTTGACCGCGTATCATCATCTTCCGAGGACGAATATCACGACATTCATTCCCCCCGCCAGAGCGAGGTAGACAACTTATGGATCCAAGCATTGGAGAATGCTGTTGAGGTACAGCGGCGAGCAGTGAAAAGCTGCAAGCGGCGTCTCGAGCAGGCTACACGGCAGCCGAACGCCAGCTCAAGTCTTCTGCAACGGGTGGTGGATGACATGAAACATCATGAGATGGCGTTGGCTACCGCAACAAGTAGTCTGCGCAGAGCAAAGTCAGAGCAACGAAGAAGTGCTGTTCCCCAGCAACGACCACGCCCGCAGTCATATCATCCTCGATCCGCACCAGTGAGGCAACCGTCCGTCAGGCGACCGCCGCCGCCGCCGACGCAGCCTCCGTCATCGCTTGAAGAGCACTTCATCTTCACTCCACTCGACATTGGCATCGAATCTGGATGGCATCCCGAGCATGATCCCGACCCAGTCTTCACCGCTTTCGAGCAACTGCATGGTTTTCAGCCTTTCGCCAGGCCACAGAGCTTTGGCACATACGAACACATCTTCGGCGGTGGCATACCTGAGCCAGCAAACGACGCTCGCTATAGTTTCTTCGCAATGCCCGGTGACCCACCGCAACAAGATCCACGCAAAAACTATCGATACTCTCACATGCCACCTCCAAACACGAGTCACCGAGAATCAATCCCAAACTACCGTGGCACATCGTTCACTCCGCCTCCACCACCAAAAGCAAGCCATCGCCATTCCTCCGCGAACTTCTCCTACAAAACGCCACCGCAGTCTAGCCATCGCCACTCGTCCGCCTACCAAGCCTACAGTCCACCACAACCGCGCCCTCCCGCCAACCTCATGAGACCCGAAGAAGCCAAACACCTCTTCAAACTCTACACCGACCGCTGGAACAACCTCTCCCCACTCGATCCAAACGTCCCCTACCCCGCCCGAGGCCTCGCCGCCGCCTCCCTCAGCGCCCGCGACACCCTCTTCGCGCCCGACGTCGACGTCTCCATCTCATCTTGGTCAGAGGAGACAGTCATGCAAGCCAACGCTCAGGCATTCTACCTCGGCGTCGTCGGTCTCAAACCGGCGTACAGCGAAGTTCCGGGTACGGGACGGGTGGAGTGTGGGTTCGAGAAGGCGAGGGCGACGGCCCCGCAGATCAAGGAGTTGACGGATTTGCTGAAGAAGGAGAAGGTTCGGTGGCATTCGGATCGGTTGGGGAGGAGGAATAAGGGTAATTCCGGCGGAGGGCAAAATGAGGCGTTGCAGAAGGACGAGAGGGCGAGGGCGGTGTTTCATGCCGTTTGTGAGTTGATGGAACGGGCGGCTGAGTAGCTGTGTCAGTGCTTCCGCCATGCGAGGCTCATTCGAAGTGCTGGAGCGGAACGGACTCGGTCGGTGCCTCTTTCTGCTTTTGGGGAGACTTCCGTATTTCCTTGTTGGCGCTTCCATATCACGACTCTCGTTCGGAGGGCGGGAGCGGAAGGGATTCGGTTGGTGCCTCTTTTAACCGTGGAGAGCCTGTATGAGAAGATCGAGGATCACTTCTGCCATACCAGTCTGGCTTGATCTGCGGCCGTGGAAGGCATTGGGCTGGTTCCCCTTCTATTGTGGAGAGCCTACATGGGAGGGAAAGATTGACTTCCTCCATGCCAGTATCGCTTGGAGTGAGGGGTTGGAAGGCATTGGCCTGGTCTCTCTTCTTTTGGGGAGAGCCAATATGAGAGGGCCAAGAAGAATCTCTTCCGCCATGCCAATCTTCCTCCCAGGGCGGCCGCGAAAGGCATTGGGCTGGTCCCTCTTTCCACTGCGGGGAACCTCCATGAGAGGAGAAAGAATCGCCTCCATCATGCCAGTCTGGCTAGGAGTGCGGCCACGCAGGCACTGGTCTGGTCCCGCTTTGCACTGCGGAGAGTCACCATGTGGCCGAGACGGAGAAGAATCACTTGGAGTTTACTGACAAGAGTCGAAGACTCCACCTGTTAATGTAGAAAATATGCATCCAGTATCAGTCTGTTGCGGCCCTCTATATCCCGCCACCACAGCTCTCTCAATCTCGACAGGTCCGTCAATGTCTCTCTGCTGGATGTCCGCATCAGCTTCTTCGTCGCCTCGTGTTCTGCTCTGGCGTCTCTTCCGTGGACGGAAGTCGTCAGTTGTTGCCGAACTTCGAGCCTTGGTCCCGGACTCCACTCTGACACAGGTGTCGAGGCTGACTCGGCTTCTGGTCGTCCAGTGTATCGCCTCCCAGAGCATCGATGTCCAACTGCTCTTCCTACTCGATAGCGCCGTCGGGAGGGTTCTCCTTGGGTGCATGGATGATGTTTCCAGCTGAAGTCCTCCAGTTGTGGTAGCAGCCGAGCCGCGCGGTTGTTTGGGTTTATTACCTTCGAAGATCGGAAGTCCGGCGGGTGGAGATGCTACCTTCTCGACAAGCTCAGGTTGTGCGGCGGGTGTACTTACAGGGGTCTCGTCGAGTTTGATGGCGCCGCCATTACTCTGGCCTACGCTTTCCTGAACAATCTTTCTCTTCTTCAATGCCAAGGGGCGGAGCTGGAGTCCTCCGAATGAGCTAACTGTTGCTGAGGCGCTGGCGGTATTGGTAGGCTTGGTCTGCTTGACAAACATAGAAGTGCTGTCTTGGTTCGTGTCATCTCCTTTCGCTGATTCTTTCTGCGCGCCATACCGCCGATACAAAGACTTCCCAATCGTGGCTCAATCCAGAGTCTGACGGCTTTGACCACTCATGGATCATCCTTCAACGGCGGTGAAATGCACTTGACCATGGGCGAGGCCCGCATACAGTCAGATTTGGCACCCCACCCGCCCTCTTCCACCCGTCCTCTTCGAACATTCTTTACTGAGTGGACTGCGAAAGTTCTTCGGAGCACGTCGTTCGTCTGTTTTCTTGATCGAATTGCCGGAGGTATGCAGGAACGTGTCTTATGTACGCTTTGTCCACGATGCCACCCTGTACCGACCCTCGTGGACAGGCATGTAGCCCAATAAAACTCTCGACTAGGGGTGGCTAAACTTCAAAGTTCTCGTCCGGGGGGGCGCGTCCCGAGACAGGGAGCCAAATGAGGAGAATCAGGAGATCATTCGAGGCAGATGGCAAGGTGTTTTTCCACCTCATAAGCGCAGTCAGCTCCCTCTTTCTCGTTCTTCTCTTTTCCTTCTTCACAACGTCGCAGTCAGATTCCATCAGGTGTGCTGTCTTGATCTCTTCAACTTGCACTCTTCGCTAACACATCAATTAGCTCACACCAACCCACCAACGCAACAACCAACCAACACACCACTCCAACCATGCGCTTCACCACCATCATCGCCGCCTTCATCGGCTTCGCCGCCGTCAGCGAGGCAAAATGCACTCCTACCGGCGCGTCGTGCTGTCGTACATGGAAGAACATCGATGGCAGAGAGCAATGTCTCGGCCAAGGCTATTGGTACGACCCGACATCTCATTCTCGCTCTCATGTTTTTACTGACACTATCGAACAGCGACGGGACTGGCTTCTGCTCTCCGTGGTCGATATAGTAAGCCTACTATATCGAGACGACCTTCGAGAGACTACACCATTTAAGAGCTGTGCTTGGCGCTACAGAGGTGGAAGGATACTTCAAAGGCTAACCTCGGGTGTGGAAAGGAAGTGCAAGTGCTCCGAGGGGGCCTTATAGGATACGCGTAACGTTAGAGAAGAGCATTACTACTTGTTTATTTCTTTTGTCGAACTTGTTAGAGGAATTAGGGATCTGTCTTTTCTTTTCTTTCTTATTCCTAAGCATACTACTAGAGGGTGCCTTATTACGTTTCCGAGGAGAGTAGACTTTTCTACGCCGGGTTTTGACTAAACCGGGTTTTTAGGTCCTCTTTTTCATAGCTAAGTCGATCGTTTAATACAAAGCTAGTTGGGCTAGACATGTTTCGCTAGGTACGTGGCAAGTGTATTGACAAGATAATCCATAAGCAACAACATCTAGACTTCTATAAGTCGTTCATGTGCCCGGAGGAGGACGCGGACACGGCGCGGACTGTAGAAGCGATGCCCCGATGGCTACCTGGAAGCTGTGCCTAAAGACTTTTTATCCCTTTTCTCGCTGTCCAAAGCTTAAGGACAATGCTCTCCAAGGCGAGCAGTCTCTTCGGGTCCTCGAGGTCTGAACTGGCCATATTCCACGTTGGGGAGTCGATGTCATACAGACGGTTTGAAAAGGACTCACGCTCACGCCGTCGTGCTATGCATATGTCAGCGTAAAGTACGCGTATCAGATATCGTTCCTTACCAATATCTGCAGCATGCCCCGCAATGATGTCTTTCCCTCTCTCCGCAATCGTCAAGTCGGAGTTGACTGCATGTCATCCTAACGCCATGGTGATTTATCATCTCAAAGAGACCGGACATTAGTAATTACCTACTCTTCGACAACTACACATGAATCGCTTGTCGAGTCTCCGTCGTCGTCCATTCTCCGCCTCAACCAGACTGCTTCACCCCACCACCAGAGCCTCCCATTCATCTCGGACCATCTCAACCACCACCCTCCAACACCGCAAAGGACCACCCTCAACCACTCACCCCTCCACCCCTCCTCCCTCCCGCAAAATGTCCACCTCCACCCCTTCCTTCCCCCCGTCCGAACTCACCTCCATCCTAACCGAAATAACCACCCTCCTAAAATCCCGCTCCGAAACCCTCTCCATCGCCGAAACCGCCGCAGGAGGCCTCATCTCCTCCTCCCTCCTCTCCCAACCCGGCGCCTCGAAAATCTACGCCGGCGGCCTAACCCTCTACACGCTCCCTTCCCGCGTCGCCTACGCCGGCTGGACGCCCGAGACCATCGCCGCCTACAAAGGTCCCACCACCGACATCGTGGCCGGACTCGCGAAGGCCGTGAGGAGGGATTTGAAGAGCACGTATACCCTCGCGGAGAGTGGGACTGCGGGACCGACGGGTGGGAGTACGAGGAATCGGACGCCGGGGTATGTGGCGCTTGCGGTGGATTGTGAGAGGGGAACTTTTGTGAGGGAGGTGGAGACGGGGTTGGGTGGGGATCGGGTTGCGAATATGGTGAGGTTTGCAGAGGAGGGGTTGAGGTTGTTGAAGGATGTTATTAGTGGGGAGGCGAAGCTTTGAGGGGAGTGGTGTTCAGGTATGAGGGATGAGAATGGCGGTTTGATTCGATTGTGGACGCTCTCAGGGAGCGAGAACGTGGACAGGCCGCGAGGGCGCTCCGTGCCTAGAGCCGAGGGTGAGATTCACAGCTCATCGACCTATCAGCAAGATAGGACGTCGTACGTGGCTATGTCTGGCCTCCTCGTTGTGGACCCTCCGTCTCTTCTTTCAGCGTATTACTCCTTGCCAACGGCGACATACCACCATCCATCATCTCGCTCATCCGACGCGACATGCCCTGTTGCCGCGGCTCGCCCCATTGCACTTCCATCTGCGGCACGACATCGGCCTCCTCGCGAACCACGGCCTCACGCACAGGCGGTGGAGAGAACTTCTCAACATTCTTGCTAGACGAAAGTCTGCGCAGTCGCCTCGCCATCTTCGCGTGCGTTGAGATGTCGCTTGGCAGAGGGTAGTCGTTCGCAGTGGTCGGAGCCACGATCGTGGTTGCACGACTGAAAGCTGGTGAATCGTCGTCGTTGTTGGCGGAGTCTCGTCCCGGCCGTATCCTGCGGAGACTGTTCCACACGGCGTAGCACTTGGATCGCCACCAGTGAAGACCGGCTCGCGAGTTGAGGGAGCCGACGAGGATGAAGCATGGGAGACAGATTGCGACTGTGACGGCGGCGAACCTCCATAATGGCTCGCCTGCGCACTGTTAGTTTGCGAAGTGGCTTGAATGATTGACGGAAAATGCTTACGATCCGGGAGGATCTCCATCCCAAAGACCGAGGTGACGAAAGTGAGCGGAAGGAAGAACAAGTTGACCAGTGTCAGCAGCTTGATATTGTGTCCTTGTTGGACTGTAATCTCTGCTTGCTGGACGGATTTTCTGGCCTCCATAACACTCGTACCCGAGAACAGCTGGTCGCGCAGACGAGAGATCTCCTCGCGCCTCTTTTGGTATTCCGCAATCAGCTTGTTGATGCGACTCACCTGTCGAGTGAACTTCATTCGCACGACAGCGAGCTTCTTCTTGTAGTACTTGTTGCGAGCAGATTCCTGCTCAAGCAGCGGCCAGAGTGTACGGTGCTGCCCTTCCCAGACCTCGTCGGTGAAGTTGTCTTCGTATGCGTCGACCATTGCGTTCATGCTGTCGATCATGATGCCCAGCGTTTGGAAAGCCCAGAAGTAGCGCCGGGAATAGGTGTATTTGTCGTCCTCGAAAAGCAGTTTGTCGCGGATGTCGGACTCGAACATGAAGGCGAGTGGAGGTGTGACTAGTCTGGCAATCTGTTTGTATATATCATCGAAGCGCTTCTCGGCATCTTTGTACTCTGCTAGTACAGTCACCAGAAATGTCTCAACTCCGTTCACTGGCATGTGAGATTAGCACGTGATGTCAGATAGCCCGTCGTAAACACACCATAGTGCTGGTTCGAACCGTGTACGTCCATCGAACTTTCCCAGTCAGGAAAGCACTGTATATTGAGCACATGGTAGGGACTCCAAGGGTCATACACGTAGCCATACGTGCTACCAGCTCGACGATCCGGGTTTCGTATCTTCTTGATAGCTTTGCCCTTCAGCGACAGTGCGACCACCGAACTACATCTTGTGATGGCAATATGTTCGGGGTTCCGCGACCGGTGAGAGTCGGCCATCTGCCACGCCATGGGTTGGCAATCCTCGCCAATGAGGGTAAAGTACTCGAAGACGAAAACGAACGAGCTCTGCCGTCGCGGATCGGCGTGGAAAGCACGGTCAAAACTGCACCATGTGGATGTCGTTGACACGAGATGTCCAAAGAGCTCATCCACGTCAAAGTGCTTGTTCATGGTGTAGTGCAGAGCACCGAACAGTATTGGAGCCGGCTCGCGAACGATGGTGAGTCTACCGACAGCTTTACGCTGTCTTGACTCAGGGTTGATACTCTTGATCGTCTGCCACAGAGCCGTGGGCCGATTCGTGACTTTTTCGTGCTTCGCTTCAATGGGCAGTAGCGCGCCGTCGTTTCCTACATCGAAAATCTGGAAATGGGTGTGGTGCGATCGATCCAGTAGAGGTCCTTTCTGCGGTAGGATGAGATGTTCGCTCTCGAGACCGTTCTTTGCTCCGGCGAACTTTTGCACTACTTTTCGCCCGTCTTCATCCCAGGCATAGCTTCGGAGATGTTCTCGAAAATCTTCATCTCCATAGTTCTCCTGGGGAAGAGCATCCTGAGCATACAGACTCTGATCTTCCTCATCGTCGGATTCATCGCCCGTCAAGCGGGATGCGGAATCGAGAGTCGACAGTCCTGCCGACGGCCATTTTCTGAGATGTACCAGACCGTCTAGTGGCGTGGCAGGCCGTTGTGGAGTGGAACGCGGCAGATACGATATCCTCGGACTCGGAGCTGATGCTGGTGTACTCGACAGCACGGCAGGTGGCGAGGCCGTGTACTCCTGTACCTTGCGGAAAGCTTGATCGTAGGCCTCTTTCTGTTGCTCCAGGTCCTTCAGAAGTTGTTGCAATTCCGTCGGCTCGGCAATTGCGGCCATGTTGAGTCTACAGCATTAGTATGGTGTGACGAGAAGCACATTGCGAGGAAGTGAGGCCCTCAGCCTCGTCTTGATCAGACGTGCCGTCTTGCCATGGCGCCCTCGCGAATGCAGCCAAGATATGCATGGCGTCCAGATCCTTCTCGCACATCGGCAAGAGAATTGGTCTTTGCGAGATCTCGGACGATTCACCGTCTCATGAATTCATCATGTGAAGATTCGATTTGAGGGGCCGTCGTAGGATCCGAATCCTTTGAAGGCAACGTGAAGTGGATGGGGAGAAAGGGAAAGTGCAACGCGAACATGAAAACAGATGCGGAGACAGCTCCGCTTCCAATGCTGACTACGCATGTCGAGGAAGCCGTGACCCGAGGACCTGTCTCTTGGTCTTAGAAGATGTATAGGTGCCTCGGTGGTGGTAGAAAGCGAGCACCTGGGAAACGTCAGTCATTGTCGAGCCTCAGCTCAAGGAACTGCAAAACCCGTAAAACAAAATGCCATAGAAACAGGCCGCGCGTGAACTTTCAGAGTTCAATTCCAGCCATCCCTCAAAGAAGTCCGGAGGAGCCCACAGCATCTCACCGAAGGACTATAGAAAGAATACAAACCACAACGAAAGAAAACCTCATCTTCACCACCATGGACGCCACCCCCTCCTCCCGCCTCGAAACAGAAATCTCCCTCCTCGAATCCATGTACCCCGACCAACTGCACTGGACCGCAAACTCCCGCGAACTCACCTACACCACCTCCTCCTCATCAACCTTCACCGTCCGCCTACCAGACACCTACCTCTCCACCTCCCTTCCTTCCGTACTCCTAGCCAGCACCCACAGATCCGACGTCCGCGACACACTCCAACGCTCCATTAACGAAACCTGTCAAGTGGGAGAAGAATGTCTCGACGCTGTCATTGCTCTCTTCGACGAGCTCTCTTCCTCGCCAACGGAGCCTGGACCCTCCTCTAAGACCACTGAAGTGGCGGAGGAACGAGGTTGTTTGACGGTAATAATCTGGCTCCACCACCTCCTCGCACAATCAAAACGGAAACTCGCTCTCCATCCTTCCTCGCAATCTCAGCACATCTCTGGGTTGACGAAACCCGGGTATCCAGGCGTGATGATGTTTTCCGGCGAGAGGCAAGCGGTCAGGGAACATGTCGCGGAATTGAAAGGGCAGAAGTGGGCGGCGTTTCAAGTGCGGCTGGAGGAAGAGGGAGTGGCGGGCGAGGAGTGGGAGTTTGAGCATGGGAGTGGGATTTGGGAGTGCGAGAGTATGGGCGAGGTGATCAAGGGCGTGGTTGGGGAGGAGAGGAGGGAGGTTGTTTGTGGAGTTTTGGGGATTAAGTGATGTGGCGAGAGGGTCAGAGGTGAGAGTTCAATTACTGGTCCGGTGATAGGTGAAGTGGGAATTATGGATGGCAGCGGTCATGCCAGTGCATTGGAGATCTCGTCTGCGCCTTGGTCAAAGCTGCAGGCTGCTATCTAAACTGCTCGAGAGCGATGATGGCAAGTTGGTCTGCGATGCCAATGGCAACGAGAAGAGCAGAGTCGAGCCGAGCGGACAGCCGGCACGAGCACAGAGCGGTCGCCGAGGAGGCGTCTGCTTCGGCCGTGATCAGTAGGCCGACATTCGATACTTTGTCTCGCCAACGTCGCTGTATAAAGCGGCATGGCGCAATACTAGCATGAAAGCTCTCGGTTCGGGGATTCATCCCTTCCGCGTACTTCTTCGAGAGAAGGAGTGGCTCGTTAAAGCGTTGCGTCGCGACTCGGCACGGCGGGATGTGTCGGCCAGGAGGTCCGCCACAGGAGATTGTGCACGAACATGTAATCTGGCACAGCACTTCCCATCCGTCCAGTGCCAAAGAGTGGAGATTCAATCAAATCCAGATCCCAACCATCCTCATTCATCTTCACCTTTTAACCTCTCCAACCTCTCCTGTTCCTTCTTCGCCGCCTCCTCCACAATATCCGTCGCCTTGTCGTCGTAAAACTCCACATCTCCATCCGCACCTAACCTGCCCTTCCTCAACAGCTGTCCATGTTCCCTCGCGATATCCTCCATTGTCATACTCTTGTCGTTGAAAATCTTCAAATTGTCCGATATCAGGTGCTGGGATTTACATTTCGGACAGTTGATGACGCAAGTACCGAAGTGGTAGGCTTGCTTAGAGATGGTGTGGCCAGATCGTTCGAGGCACTTTTTGCATGTGAACCAGAGTTGGTAGGCCGGGGATATGGCTTTGCGGAGCGCGATGGCGTCGGCGTCGGATTGTTGTTGGGTGGAGGTTTCTGAAGGGGTTTGACCTTCTTGAGTGCGGTCTGTGAGCGGCCGTGGAGCCCGGGTTTGAGGTTCTGAGTCGGTGGAGTTGTGGCGGCGGGTGGTTTTGTTCACAGGTGATGATGCGATGGTTTGTTGGCGGGAAGGGATGGAGAATGCGCGGATGGCAGGTTGGTTTTGTACCCTTGCAGTGGAGCGATACGTCCTGAAGACTTGCTCAAATGAACGCTGAAAGCGGCGGAGGTTCCTGGGTGAAGACATGGTTGTGGTGCAATGTGAAAGTGAGAAAGTCGCAGCATCGAGGAACGACGTAGAGCTCGTCTCGGGTTCGGATTCGGGTATGTCTGCCGAAGTGCTTCCAGTATTCAAAGACGTCTTGCCAATTTACTTGAACATCCCGCCGACATGTTCTTCCTGCTACCAAGATCACAGGCTGACCGTCAAGATGGCCAGCCTGTGCTATTTGGACCGCGAAAGGAAGGTGATTCTGCTCCATCTTCGGAGACCTCTGTCTTTTGCTCCTTCTCCCTGCGTTCCTCTCTTCCTCCGACTTCCTTTCCATGTCAAAACAGTCGGGCTCGGCTGCATGGTCTTGGAATGCTGTGGAGAGAACGAGACATCCAATCTACTCGACGTTCCACTGCTGCGACATCAGTCCGATCTCACCGTCTCATCTGGCACGTGAACGCGTGCTGGAGCCTAGCACATGAACGCGTTCCGACGCGACTCACTTGGCCATGACGTACTTCATCCAAACGATTCAATGCCACTGACAACAGAGTGATGATGCACATGTGAAAGGATAAGCACCATTCACTCGATCTTCTTGGCCTTTCTCTCTTCCTTCCATCATCATCGATTCAAACCACGACCTTCGCTTCATTACCATCAACAACCAATCCAACAGACACCTCACACCACCCACAACATGGCTCAGACACGCTCATCTCAAGGCGACGACAAGTCCAGCTCACCTTCGGCCGGCACCAAGCGCAAGGTCGAAGACAGCACCGCCGCCGATGACAGCAACCCAAAGAGCGAGAAGCAGCAGAAGACGCTCGAAGAGACTCTGTCGACCACCAACGGTCGCAGCGAGGCGAAAGACTCAAAGGACAACTCACAGGACAACGCAAAGGACGATGCCAAGGACGAATCGAAGGGCAAACCACAAGCAGAGAAGTCTGCACCTCAGGCCAGCAACGGAGTCAATGCCTTCGACCAAGTGAAGGCAGACGAGAACGATGCTGGATCGACTAGCAAGCAGGAGGACGACAGCAACAATACCGAGGCCAATGCTTCGAACGGCGACAGCAAAGTCAATGGTGGAGAAGAGAAGATCAAGGACACAAACGGCGGTGCAGTCGAAGAGAGCAAGGATCGTGAAGAAGCCATGCCTTCCAACATTCTCGAGAAGGGAATCATCTACTTCTTCTCCCGTGGCCGCGTTCAAGTCGACAACCCAGACAGCGTCCAAGATCTCGCACGCAGCTACTTCGTTCTGCGGCCTCTTCCCGACGGCGCCAAATTTACCGACGGAGCCATTCAAGACGTCAAGAACAATCGCCTCATCGCATTGCCCAAGAAAGTCTGGCCAAAGAGCGGCAAAGATCGCTTCATGGCGTTCGTGGAGAAGGCCAAGGTGGGCATGGACACGCTCAAGGAGGAGTTCTTCTCGGGCTCGGACTACAGCACCAAGACGACGGGCACGAGGCATACACCGGAAGTAACGCCGATGGGCGAGGGCGTGTATGCGATGACTTCGACGGGAGGCGGACAAGGCACCACGCATTTGGCGTACATGCTCACCATCCCATCGGAGATCGGTGAGGTGCAGAAGGATCTCGGAATTGCGCAGAAGGGCTCGTTCGTGCTCAGCCTGAAGAACCCAGAGTCGAAGGGACCAGCCAACGCTCAGCTCGACAAGGGCGCCGAGTACCCATCCGAGATCATGGAGGAGTTCCGCGGCCGTTCGTGGATGCCCGTACAAGCCAAGCATCTTGACTATGATAACGCGCAGATGCTGTTGATTGGTGAGGACTTCGAGTCGAGCAGTAACCTCGAGCCGGCGCCGAAGGATGAGAAGAACGGCGAGAAGGAGACGCCGCAGGAGGAGTTGGAGAAGCTCGAGGAGGAGGACGAGCATCGCGTGGAGCACTTGAAGGGTATGACTGACATTGCTCTACAACTTTTGAATGGCTTGTTGCTAACACTCTGTTCTTTCCAGGCGACGACACCATCTTCGCTGATCTGGGCATCTCGAGCAAGGACTATCCCAAAGTGCCCACGACTTGGTAGAGACTCCCCGTGCGATGAGAGTCAGATCCATCTCGTCGTGAAAGATTATCACATTGCAGAGGACGGAAGATCTCGCCACGGATGCCGCCTCCGCAGCCACCACTGGCACCACGCGAACGAAATACCAGCTATGCGTTTATACCGCTTCAACGCTTCAGAGAGACGCTGTCGTATATATGTATGTAAATACATATCCGCCACGCGCACCGCCTTTCCCCCAACCCTCACGTCCCCGCCAGTCTCAACCCATACTCCTCCAACCTGAACCACTCCCCCAACAAATCCCTCAACACCCCCTCCGCCTCCCCTTCCGCCTCCTCATGGCTCGTACCCTTCGCTTCAATATACAATTTAATCTTCGGCTCCGTCCCCGACCCTCGCACCGTAAACACCACACCCTCCACCTCACACGTAATCATCTGCGCGCTCGCATCCACAGGCAGGACGGGAAGATGATCCGCCGTACCACTATCATATCCCGTCGTGAGATCCCTCCACCGTAGAATCTTCCTGTTCCCCAACATTTCCGGGCGAGAACCGCTGTTCAGAACACGAATGTCGCCGAAGACTTTCCCCGTGACGTCGGGAGATGGGGAGATGAGATATGTATTCGCGTCCACGAAGTATCCATATCGTTCGTACAGTTGCTGTAATTTCCCCCACGGCGTGAGACCCTCCTTCTCCCACGCCCGACATGCGGTAAGGAAGACCGCTGCCGCAGCGACGCCGTCTTTGTCCCATACTATCGAGGGGAACATATACCCGATCGCCTCTTCGAATGCGAAGACCGGTTCGAGACCTGGAGTTGCGAGGGTTTGCGCGACATTTCCGAGCCATTTGAAACCAGTGAGGGTTTCGGTGTAATGAACTCCCTCCTGGCTGGCGAGGGAGGAGAGCATACGGCTGGAGACGGTAGATGCCAGCATAGCCAATTTTGAGCGGTCTCCTGTATATGACTCGAGGACGAAAGAGGCGAAGAGGATCCCCAGTTGGTTTCCGGTGAATTGTATCCACTCTCCACTTTCCAATTTCTGCGCGGCAGAGAAACGGTCTGCGTCCGGGTCGTTGGCGAGGATGAGAGGTGTGCCGTTCGCGTCGGCTTCACGCATAGCGAGGGCGAGAGCACCGGCTTCTTCTGGGTTAGGGAACGGCACGGTGGGAAATTCCGGGTCGGGGTGGCATTGAGCTGCGACTTCGTGCATTGAGTCGCTGAGGTGGAGGAGGGAGGCGACTTTTCGCATCCAGGGGAGGCCGACGCCGTGCATGGCTGTGTAAGTGAATGGAATAGATTGCAGGTCGGAAGGCAGAGGGGAAACGAGCTCGCGCACGCGGGAGATGTACAGTTCCGAGGCTTCGGGGTAGATGCGCTGCACACTGGGATGGGTGTCGACGAGGGAGGTGTCCCAGGTGGAGATTTGCGTGATGGCATCGATGGAGGCTGCGATGCCGGAGTCGTGGGGTGGGATGATTTGACTGCCGTTGGACCAGTAGACTTTGTAGCCGTTGTCGTTTTTGGGGTTGTGGCTCGCTGTCACCATTACTCCCGCTGCGGCGTGGTAGTGGTTGACAGCAAAGGGAACGCAGGGCGTGTGGACGATTTGGCCATACCAGAGCACGCTGAGGCCGGCGGTGAGGAAAGCTGCGGCTGCGAGGCGGGCGAACTTCTCGGAGTTGTAGCGGGCGTCGTAGCCGATTGCTATGCTGAGTTGGGATGGAGGCGTGGCTGGGTGTTGGAGGAGGATGTAATCGGCTAGGCCTTGGGATGCTTGGAGCACTGTGAGGCTGTTCATGTGGGCGAAACCGGCTTTCATTGATGATCGTAGTCCTGCGGTTCCGAAGGCGATGCGTGTCCGCAGACGGCTTTCCAGTTCTTGAGTGTCGTTCTTGCTGAGCAGGTCTTCGATCTCAGCTCGTGTTGTTTCGTCCTTGTCTTGCTCGAGCCATCGTTGGGCGAGAGTCTCGATTGGCTCCATCTGGAGGTGTATCGAGAGCGACTGTCCGCTGGAACTTGATGTTGGCCTGCGGTCTGCTCTATTTGATATTGCGATCGCTTGACAGCGTCCGTCTTCGTGCTGCTAGACTCCTTCTCCGATGCTCCAGTCACCTTTGGCCGTCGAAGTGGTCGAGATCTGGATGCCGCGGCTCAAATTGTCCTTTTTTTTTTCCTGATCTTGCCCAAGGTTCCTCTTGACCTGCTTGCATTTAAACCGATTAGACAAGAGTCAACACAAAAGTTGTCTTTACAACGTGAAATATCTCGTGGTCGGCTCAAGGCTTCAAACGGAAACGGAGCCGACCGCGGAGTTTCAACGCTTGACGGAAACCGAACTGCGTCCGATGTCGTTTGCTGTCGACGTTGCGGTACCTTTTAAGGAGCATGGAATAGTGACACAATACAAGTGAGTTTTACTGGCGTCACCGATCACAATGGGCTCGAATGGGAAGTGGAAGATAGAACATTCAGCTGTGAAGACCAGCGCTTCACCGTCCAAGCCAGCAAGACCTTGACTACGATCGCAGCCTTGAAAGTGTCTTCAAACCACGTGGGTTGCCTACACGCCGAGTCCTCCAATCGAGCACTGATACGTGTAAGGTACCGCGGTTCTACCTTATTATCCGTGAACAACCCAGACGAGGCACGAGGTACATTGATGATCTCACAGGGGCGCAGCAAAAGTCCCTGCCTTGTCTCACGAGTGCGATCAGCCTTGCCTCAGCCGAGTCACACGCTCAAACATTAGCACCACACCGATGAGAAACAGTGACGCCAGAGCCCAGCAGAATTGACATTCGGCACCTAACGCGCAATCCATGTATAGTCAAGGCTCCGTGGGAACCTATGCAGCTTCTCTCGTCAAACCCGTGAAAACGCAAAAAGGACTGACTGTGCCGCCGAAATGCCAGGCATACCGACCATCGCAGCGAGTGTTGTAAGAGCAGCGCAAGTAAATGCCCGCTACCACTTCCTTCCGCCGTCGATACAGCATCCCAGCAGAAACTCCACACGCGATAACTCAAAGCCGCATTTCCCTCCCAGCATATGACCGCTTGTCAGGTACCAGACGCTTTCTTCCCTCGGGATGTGAAGTCTTTCTCATATCCCTGCCGTTGCTTCGTGAAAATGTGTTTCCTTCCCATACGTGTCTAGGTGACGTGAAGTTTCACTTGCAGCCTAGATGGCGTACTTTCGAGTCCACTCGCGTGCCGTGGCCTCGTAGCGCGAGCGGTCCGTCTTGTAGACGTGTGCGATCTCGGGCACGAGAGGGTCGTCGGGGTTCGGGTCTGTGAGCATGGAGCAGATGGAGAGGAGGACTGTTTTGCGCAGGTTAGTCATGACTCTATCGCTGTGCCGTCACACGATCACAGAGGTATCGTGATGAAGGAGGGGCAGGGTTTTCTTCACTCACCTTTCGAGATGGTGAGAGCGGGGCTCCACTGATCTCTCAGAATGTCCAAGCAGATGCTGCCGTTGCTGTTGATGTTCGGGTGGTAGATGCGGGTGGTGAAGTTGACCTTTGGCGGCTTGAATGGGTAGTCGGTGGGGAAGTGGATTGCGAGGAAAAACACGCCGCCGGAGTAGGGTGAGTCGCCGGGTCCCATGATCGTCGCTTGCCAGTGGAACTGTGCGCATCGTATGTCAGTGATTGTCCTTTGAATGTCGCTCGAGGTGTGCTGTAGTGCTGACTGGCCAGCAAGAGGCAAACATACCAGGTCGTCACCGATCGGGCCAGCACTGCACGAGGAAGGAGGGTCACGGCCCAAGTCCGTCAGCTCCTTGTTTATTCTCTTCAACGCCATGGCTGATGTTTTGTGGTGGTATGGGGTGTGGTTGTGTGGGAAGCGCGGTGGATGTAAGTGGTGGAGGGGATGGTTGTGGTGAGGGGTGTCTTGCGGTGGTTTGTTACGAGAGCAGAGAAGTGACGCTGTTCGCGGCGGCGACGGGATCTCCGTCGCTTGGCACTGCCTGACGCTTAAAAATAGTCGACAAAGACTGCCGCCGCCCTCTTCTGAAAGTCACTTGAGTGTGATTGGTAACGAATCGATCACTCTGGCGGCTGTTATGCGCGCAGTGAAACTATCGGAAACATTCGAGAAGGACCACATTCACCAGCACAAGCATTGCTCTCTCCGAAACGACGGGACTGCCCTGGTTGTCGTTACAATGCTCGAGCGATCTCGCATTCTCACATGATCTTCCTATATACACGTATATCTTGCAGACTGGTCCTGTAATAGCCCGATGCTGCTGATAAACTTGCGACTGTGCCGCTCTCATAAGCGCCGTGATCTTCGCGTACAACTCTGAATTCTCGCAACACACCGAGCTCAGACACCTCACCCTCAAACAAAAGCCTGAATGCCAGTGATGGCACGTCCAAGGATGAGGGCTAGCAAAATCTGTCAGCTCGTCGCCATCAACATATGCGAAAGACTGTCAAACTCACCGTGAATATCACTCTGTCCCTCATATGTCTGCGTCACAAACAAGTTGGACACGTGCCTTCCAATATGGTACTCATCACTCGCAGCATTGCCTCCAAAGATCTCCTGTAGATTTCTCGCGCCAACAAGCGCTCGATCACAGTTCTGACGCTTGATCATAGAGATCATCTCGGGCGCCGCCTTGCCCTCATCCTTCAGGCGACCGACATGGTACGCCGCGAGGATGCCAAACGCTGCGTCGGTCGTCGCATCGGCAAGCTTCTTCTGCACAAGCTGGTACTTGGCAATCGGGTTGTTCTTGAATTGCTTGCGCTCCAACGCGTATGTGCGTGCTCGGTCGATCGCATCTTCAAGAGCACCAATCACACCCCAAGCGATACCGTATCGTGCGCTGTTCAAGCATGAGAATGGTCCTCGAAGACCCTCAATCTCGGGCAGCATCATCTCCTTTGCGACCGGCATCTCGTCCATGTGGATCATGCCGGTGATGGAAGCTCGCAGACCGTTCTTGTCTCCTAGCTTGGGTGTCTCGAGTGCGCCCGGTGGAGCCTGAGATCGCTCGACAAGGAACCCCCGGATCTTGCCAGTCTCCTGCAACTTCGCCCACACGAGCATGACATCCGCGATCGGCGAGTTCGTGATCCACGTCTTGCTGCCTGAGAGAGAGTAGTATCCCTTCTTAGTAGGATGTTCCTTTGCGACGCTCTCCATGCTGCCAGGATCCGAGCCATGGTTGGGCTCAGTCAGGCCGAAGCAGCCCAACATTTTCCCCTTCGCCATTTCCGGGAGAAACTTGTCCTTTTGCTCTTGCGACCCAAACTCCTCAATACCACCCATCGCGAGCGAAGACTGTACGCTCATACCCGACCGGTAGCCCGAATCCACTCGCTCCACTGCTCTTGTGATTAACCCCGATGCGACAGAAGACACTCCGGCACAACCATATCCCTTGATCGTTGCTCCTAGCAAGCCCAGCTCGCCCATCTCCTCCAAGATCTTCTTGTCGTAGTTTTCATGTCGGTAGGCCTCTGTAGTTGTGGTTAGTCGACGTCACCATTTATTGTTCCCTCTGAAAGGTTTGCACACCAAGTACTCGCGGCAGCATTCGTTCCTGGCAATATGACTCTGCCGTCTCTGAAATCGCGAGCTCTTCCTCTGTGTAGAGGTTGTTCGCTCCAAGAGGATCTTTCCAGTCAAAGGCAGCCGGTGTCGAGGCATATCGTCGGCTAACGCGCGACGGCTGTATGAATTGCCTTGCGGCTCGTGATGTGACTGATTTGTACATTGTGGAATGATGAGACTTGTATGACGAGAAGAGAGGAGAACTACTGAGAAGAAAATGCTTCTATTTGTCGCAGTATTCAAGGGTCTCTAGAGTCTTGCCGTCGTCGTTGTTTCGTGGCCGATCAATGCCGGATGCCGAACCGCGGCCAAAAATGGACCAATTACTTAAGCAGGGTCTTCGAGGTAGCTTGCTTCCGCTCAGACTGCATCAATCAAGCCAAACCGAGCGACATCTGCACGGAGAAAGTTGCGCGGAAAGATTGGGGAGATGTGCATTAGGATCGTTGCTCTCACGGTCTTGTCAGCAATCTGTCTCTACGCTTTCGTGTGAAATGCACCGCACGAGGTAGGCCTGATTGGGTTGGTTTGGAGTGTTGCAGTTTGAGCGGAAGGATGGAGGTAGACGGACGGCAAAGCCAGAAGACGCAATTTACGTCAGGACAACACAATTGCAGTCGGCGGTTGTTGGACGGTTGTGAGGGCTCGAACAGTTTACTCCGAAGTAAAGTAACAACAAGTGCGATGAAGTGGACACCCTTCCTCCTCCACCTCCGCTCACCCTCAATCCTCCTCGCTGTTCTCTGCAATTGGTCAACCCCTTCTCGCAGTCCTCAGCTCCCCTCTTCTCCAAGCCAAACAATTTGTCCAATCCTGCTCGAGTCTCTTCGCCGAACTTTAGATGTTGCCAGTCGATGTCGCCTTAGTCGATGATGTGTTGCCGTGTCGTGCCGCCAGACGGAAGGACGATTTAGTGCCGAGGCGCAGATGGAGGGTGCGGAGGGCATACGGTACCGTAGGTACCAAGGGTCTATTGCAAGAGTTGTGATGTTAGCAAAGCGAACGATGAATACCACTCAAGGCATACTTACGCCGCATGTCCCTGCGCGATCTTCGGCATCAGCCTCGGCCAGAGGAGCAGCAGGCGCCATAACGAGGAATGTCGCGAGGACCTTGAGGTAGTTGGCGAAGTTCATCTTGTTTTCTTTGGTAGCTTTACCGGCGTAGATCTGTCTCACTTCGAACCCTTTGACCCTTTCAACGGCGAACGACACGCCTTGGAAATGCTTCTTTCAACCAGATCCGCTGTGTCCGGACCAGATACAGCTCCAGTAGAGATCATGGTAAATGCGAAGTTCCAGGCTCAGAGATGAGAAGGGTGAGTGTTTGATCTGATCGTCCGAGAAGAGCAGGACGCCTTGGCTGTAACATGGCGGAAGTACCGTCGTTGCTGAGATGTCGCTATCGTTCGGCTCGAGGCGTTCAGGACGAGGTGAGGTCGAGTCTTTGCGAGTTCGACCATGCACCCATGTTGCTGGCGAAGAGCCGAAAGAAAGATGGCTGGGCGAACCACTGTGATGTCACCGACGAACTGCCTCTGAATCAAGGTCTTCCAATGCAATCCTTCGTCCGGTCTCTTCTTGTAATGCCCAACAATAGACATCTGTCAATCGTACTGCTCGAGTCTGACGGGCATGCTCCTCTGCTTCATACTGCAGCATTGGAGAGCAGCTGGAGAAACGCAACAGGCAAACGCTTCCAAGTTGAACTTTCCCCCAGGTCGGAGACTTTCTGGCGTCATCCTCCGACAGGGCCAACCCAGCCCCACCAAGAGGCACAATCGATAAACGACCACGACCACGACTCGACCAACATTTCTCTCTCCCACCTTCGCCCTGGACGACGACATCTCCAGTAGCCGACGGGAGCAACATCATATCTGAGACCATCCTCTGCATGACTGCTTGCGACTCCATCGCTTGACCACTCTACTCGACACCCCTGCAACTGCATGCGACTATCCCACTTTCTCATCAGCTGCCTCGACCTCGACCTCGACCTCACCACAGCCTCGACGCTCATTCTCATCGAACAGTCTCACCCTCACAGTCTGTTCCCTGCGGCTGGCCTTTCCTCGATCCCCACCTGAAACACCACTCCGCATCACCTCCGACCTCGACATAGACCTCACCATCACTATCTGGTCGGCACCATGGCATCCGTCCGCGGTGGTCGCACCGTCTATCGCGACCAAGATGACGATGATGGCACCCCTCGCCGCTCCTACACCACCATCAAGCGATACCAGGTCCCGGAAAATGTCACCCGCGCCGTCTATCAAGACGACGACGAAGTGGTGGACAAGAAAATCGTAATCAGACGCACTCGCGCCGCCTCACCACAGTCGTCGCGGGCAAGTCATGACCATCATCACCACCGCAAGGCACAGTCTTCACACGACGACACAGACTGGCGTATCACCGAGCGAGTCGTCGAACGAGAGGTATCGCGCGAACCTCCTCGCCGCGACATCCAATACCGAGTGGTGGAGCAGGATACCGACGACCGATCGGAATATCGCACCGTACGCAAAACCAAAGTCGTGCGCGCGCCATCACCACCATCTTCACCTTCACCAGAACGAGAGCGGGTCCGCGAATATCGATTTGAGCGAGAACGCGACTACTCCCCACCCCGCGAGCGAGACTACGATGTGGAGAGGTATAGCAAGAGCACAGAATACTTTGCCCAACCACAGCCCATCATCATTCGCGAGCCTGCACCGGCCGCACCTATCATCATCCGAGAAGAGCGTCGCGAGCCACAAAAGATCATCATTCGACGGGAAGAGCCACAATACGAATTCGTTGAGCGCAAGGAGGTGGTCGAGACCAAAGAAGAGAGCCAGGCACTTGTGAAGAAAGAAGAGACACCTCCACCAGCTCCAGAGCCTGCGAAACCGGAAGAAGATTACTTCTACGAACGTCGAGTCGTTGAGCGCCGTCGACGAAGCGACAGCTACGATCGCGAGATCAAGCCGCGCGACTCTGCTTCGCAATACAGTGATGAAAGCTTCGAATACGTGCGACGCGAGCGCTACGTTGACGGTAGCAGGAGTAGGAGTCGCAGTCGCAGTCAGAGTCGGAAGCGCTCACTCGCAACTGGCGCGCTTGCTGGTGCCGGTGCGGCAGCAATCCTCGGACAGCACCGCAAGAAGCAAGGTCATGAGGAGTCCCACCGTGGTCGCAACGTGCTTGGTGGTGCTGCATTGGGCGCGGCGGCGACAGAGGTCATCAGCAGAGCGCGTAGCATGCGTAGTCTTCGTGGCGGGTCGAGGTCCCGCTCACGTAGTGGTGATCGAGGCCGAGATCGAGATGATCACCGGCGGCGCCGCAAACATCACTCGCGATCGAGATCCAGGTCCCGCAGCTTCAATCGAACGCAGAAACTGGGTGGACTGGCCGCAGTGGCCGCCGTGGCCGCTCTTGGCGCATACGCGTTGAAGAACCGCAACAACAAGGAGACGGTCATTGTGAAGGAGCAACCTCCTCGCCGTAGTAGGTCTCGGCGGAGGAGAAGCAGCTACGACAGTGCGCCTTCATCCGTTCGACCAGGAAGTGAGCACCGCAGTCCAGATCACCGCAACCGGCGTATAGCACAAGCCGGTCTAGCGTCAGCAGCCGCAGCGGGTATCTGGGATCGTGTTCGTTCACGCAGTCGACCTGGCGGAGCGCGCAGCAAGTCACGAGTGCGTACTGGAGCGCCGATCGTCGGTGCCGGCTTGGGAGGCGCCGCACTTGCAGGACTCTACGAGAAGAACAAGGCGAACAAGGAAGCCAAGAAGGAGGCCATCATCGAAGATGAAGTGGGACGCGGCAGAAGACATGCTAGCAGAAGTCGATCGCGCAGAAGTCGATCTCACAGAAGCCGCTCTCGCAGGTCAGCGTCTCGAGGTGCGCCCTCGGAAGATGATCGCAGGAGAGATGAACCTGGCTTGATAGCATACGGTCATGATCCCATCTACCCTGATCATCGCCGTGGAGGAGATTACTACAGTGATGAAGAGCCTGGCCGGTACCGTCGTCGAGGCGGCAGCAGATCAAGCAGTCCGGATAACAGAAATCACAGCCGCTCTCGCAACGCCGCTATTGGCGGTGCTGCTCTTGGCGGCGCTGCTCTGGCGGCACATGAGATGGGCAAGCGTCGCGAACGTAGTAAAGTTGCGAAGGAGAACAGACGTGAACGTGAGTGTAGGCAGTCCGCTGACGATGAGGATTTGCTGACTCAAATCCCAGGCCGAGACGATCACCAGGAGGACTACTACGACGACCGCCGCCACGATGATCGACGCCACGACGATCGTGACAACAACATGGGCTACAACGACTATCCTCAGTCGAACGCTCCGTATGGCGGACAACCATCTACTTACCCTACCAGCCACTACTTCCCTCCTCCACCGACTGGCGAAGACGCTGCCCGCAACGACCCCTACGGCGCCCAACCCCAAACATACCCAGCATATAATCCCGCGGACTATGCCGGCCAACCCGCACAGCAACACCCACCATACGATCAAGGCCAGTACGGCGGCGGCGAGATTCCCTATGGCGAGAGCGCGGATCCGAATATTAACCAACCCTATCCGGGTGATGCCTACGCCGGCGACCAGCGGTACGGCGCCGAGCATGAACCTTCAAGACGCGAAGGCCGCAGAGGCAGATCGCCTGAGAATGTGAGTGCGCCAGATTCTACCAACCACCCTTATCCGCCTCCTCCGACAGACGTCGCGGGTGAGTCGCCGAGAGAGACAGCATCGACGATGACGAGAGGTAATGTTCTTGAGGAGGATAATGGTGAGAGAAGAAGATCGCGTGGTTCGAGGGACGGGGGTACGTCCTGATGAAATGGACTCTCAGCACAACTTTGACTTTAGCACCGCTCACTTACTCACGGCAGAACACGCTGCATTTCCTCTCGATCAGATCGCTGACTATTTATTCTTCGAAACAGATGGTCTAACCCGCCGCAACTCCTCTACCTCCACCCTCCGCCGCCCACGCTCCTCATCCCGCGTCCGCTTCGATCTAGATCAAAATATCGACTACTCCCCCGACGCCAAACGAGGCCATCCACCGACGACGAGTTCTTCCGAGTCGAGGGATGCCAATAACGATGAGGACAGACCGGAAAGAGAACGACCCTCCGAACGCAACAAGCTCCGCAAACGACGGCGCGGTCGCGGCGGTAGAGGCAGTAGGGATGAGGACGCGGCATCCGACTCGGAAGCCAGCACGATCGATTTACCACCTCGATTCGACGAGTCGGGAAATCCTCGCAGCAAAGAGGGGGCGGATCCGTTGGCGGTGAAGATTAATGAGTTGTTGAGTGGGCATATGTCGGGTGGAGGTGGGGTGGGTGGGATTTGGAAGAGTTTGGCGGCGGGGTTGATGGGTGGTGGGGGTGGGCAGGGGAGTGGAGATGAGGGAGGGGAGGGGAGTAGTGGTGGTGGGAGAAGGAGGCGGAGGAGGGAAAGCAGGGGAAGGGAGTGAGTGTGTTTGAGGGGTGGTTAGGTAGAAAGGGGTCCTAGGATTGGAGGTTGGTTAGGTTCTGATCTGGGCATTGCTATTGCGACAGAATGGAGTGTCAGTCTTCGCATGACAGAGAACATGGGCTATTGCCCCGGTCAAGTCGAGAGCGTGGCAGCGAGGGTTTTCTCGTTTTCTTTTTCCGAAGCAGGGATTAGAGGCATGTGGCAGCGTAACGAGACCTATGAATGAAATGAAATGATTGCATTGCTCAGAACTCGAACGCAGACTTGTCATTCTACACATTCAGTTTCTAGCTTGCAAGCCTCCTATCGTTGGTGTCCTGTACTGTTTGTCTAGTAGCTCCCTGTTTAGAGCCTGTTGTTCTCCCATGCACTACCAATCCGTGGTTCCCATGTGCCGTCAAACATGAAAATCCGACTTCACCTCCTTCCGCCCTTCTCCGCCCAGGAGTTCTCCAAAAGCTCCTATTCACGACCCCTCCACCCCCTCCTTCACCTCACACTCCCCAATAACCCCCTTCCGACCCGCAAGCCGCTCAAACATCCCCAGCGTATGCTCCCAAACCTTCTCCGCCAGTCCCTCCTCCCTCATCGCACGCATGCTCTTCCCACCAGCGACTGTCTCCCCATTCCAATGGACCAGATCCGCTCCGCCGCCGACGAAGCCATTCGAACCAACCAACCGCTACTCTTTGTGGCGCTGCATTTCCATCAACTTTCTCCCTCCCACTTCACACTCGTCGATGGAGGAGCAGTGCATAGCGGGATGGCCGACGCGGCTGGTGGGGAGTTACATCCCATCCATCCGTCGCATTGAACAAGTTGCCGTTCTCCACTTTTCCTTCAGAGCAGGGGAGAAAGGATAACATCAACGAACGACCTATACACCGCCGACCGCGACGGGAGCAGGGAAAGAATTCGTGTAGAGGTTCGTGCCGTGCGCTAAACCAGGCCAGGCGTGGAGGAAAGAGACGTTTCTTCGAGGCAGTGGCGAGGTGTTTCCATAGCGAGCGAAGTCATGGTGACGGAATGTAGGGCGCAGGTGAGAGGGTTACCTTATAGCCGGTTTTTGAGGTCGAGATTGGAATCTTCAATGGGGCCTTCGAAGCCGGCGCCTGGGATGCTGATGATACGGGAGGAGGCGGAGTGGGAGTGGGAGAGCAGAGGGAGGAGATTGTGGACGAAGCGCATGCGGGCGTAGTAGCGGAGGGCGAAGAGGTGATCGATTGCCCTCGTCCGTCTCTTTTCGTCTGGAATGAGATAAGCCGCCGGGAGTCAGGAATAGGAGGTCGAGGGACTTCTCTCGCTGGACAATGGTCGCGCAGGCGGCATCTACGTTGCGGAGGAGCGAGACGTCGGTTGCGATGAAGGTGTAGGTGACTTGAGGGTTGAGCTGTCGAAGTTCGGAGAGGACCGCAGCCGCATTGGCGGCACTGCGGCCGACGATGTAAGCCTTTGGAGAGGCTGTTGTTGCGGGCGAGAGCGAGCAGGGTGCTGCGCCCTATGCCGCTGGTACCGCCTACGAACAGTGCTGTCGGAGATGGGAGTCTGGAGCGAAGGCTGCTGTTGGCGGTGCGGACGGCTCGGAGGCTGACCATTTTGATAGGGAAAAATGCACGGTCGACTCATGCGTTAATGTCTGTCTTGTCGAGAAATGCATGGCTCGTCGGTTGAAGAGAGGCCTGCCAGTATCGTTGCCCTTCCTGGGCATATATGGCTTGAACGGAAGCGGAATTCGAACAGTCTCCGTTCCCGCGGTAGCCTTTCCACCAAAGTGTTGTCCAGAAGAGCGGCTGCAGCTTTGACAGAATTCCCGTCTCCGTAGAAGGGCTCACATCTATCAATATCAAGTAGCGTAGGGAGTTTGCTGCAAAAGATGGGTCAAACAGTGGAAGGAAACGATAGAGCCTACCTACTTTTGCCAGCCATTGCCTCCGGATGCGACGTCCTGATTGCCCGCGCGTGCTTGCTATAAGGATGACCGAAGACGGTTTGATATTCGACTGTAAATGCTTGACTTGTCTATTGTGAGATTGCGTTCACTATGGGTACAGGTCCCCGAATATATGGGGTGGGCCATCGAGGTCTTTCCAATCACGGCCTGCTTTTCTGATACCCGCACGCACGGTCGACGTGAGCAGTGTGGCCGAATTGTTCGAGCTTGTCCAGCTTGTAGTTGGACTAGCAGCATTACCGATGCCTCCGCAGTTCTTCTCCAGGATCTGACGTTTTACTCCAATCACGTCTTCGACCCGGACCTTCAAAACGGAGGCAGCCAGAATGGATAACCGCCATTCTTGATCCGGAACACGCTCAACAGGAAAGAGTACACGAAAAGGATGATACCCGCCCACACTACCACGGCCACCTTTTGCGATTTGGGGTCTGCGATTCGAGGGACCTTCAGCGCGAGGCTGATGGTCGCGAAGGAGAGAACGCCGTCTAGAAGTCATTTCGTCAGCACATGTCGTCCGTTCGCTCTACATATCTAAGCCAAGGTCTCCACTCACAAAGCGCCGCAATAATCTGCGTCTCAATTCCGATCTGGTTTTGGAATCCTCCGGCAAAGTAGCTCACGCCTCCCTTGCCGTTGCCTTGCACATACGGCACTTTTCGAATGTGGTTGTACATGTGTCCTGAGGTGAACAGCAGCACGGCGATCAAGCTGACTGCGGCCCACAAGTTGCGGTTTTGCAGGAGTGGAAGGATGTATGGTGCCGCGATGGTGAGAAAGGTGAGGGAACCGAGGACCGCGGTGGTGGTGACGGCGATTTTGACATAGTTTAGTGGGCGGACGATCGCTGGGTGTGGTCGGCCGGGTAGGTGACGGGCGAGCCAGGTGTGGATGGGGTCGGCGCGGGACATTCTGGGAAAAGAGGTGTTAGACTATGAGGACGAAGCTGTATGTTTCTGTGTATACGCACCCTGGAGTGTTGAAGTCGAGGCGGTCGAATGGCTTGTCGAGTTTGGCATGGGGGCCTGTGGTTGGGTGGAAGAGTAGGAGGACGGGAGCGGTTTGCAGTTGGAGCTGAGGATTGGTCTCGTCAGCACTTCGTCCACCAATGTTTCCATCATCTTGTCTCCATGTCCATGTCTCACCGATTGAAAGGTCGCCTTTCCGTCGCCAAAGTCCAGTGTCCCAAAGAGCAAGCGGGACTCCTTGTTCTTGTCCCCTTTCGACCACGACTTGGCCAGCAGCTCCCACTCGGGCTGAAAATCATTGCATAGTTGACAAGCGAACCGCGAATCCAGTGCGGTCAGCAGTACTGCCACCGAGTAGTCTCGTGGAGCTTTGGTGATGGAGTCGAAGGAGATGTCCGTGAGCTTCTGCGGTTGGCCTTTGGCGAGGGCGGCATTGAATCGCTCTTCGGGAGATTTCTTGGCGGCGAGAATGGCGACTGGCAATAACGCCGTCGTCAGGAGGGAGAGGAGACGCATTTTGTGTGAGGAGAGTGGGTTGGATTGAATCGCAATGAATGTCTTCGATCAATCCCCAGCTGCCGTTGGACTTCCTCAAGCTGTCCTCTCTCAGCCTGAGGTGTCATTCACGTGCCGGTCGTTCCCTCTCGCACATGTAAACAAACACGACATCGCATCCTTGACTTGGAACAACCACGACTTCGAGAGAGCATTGAATACAACACCTCAGTGTATGCCACGACACACCTACATTGCATGATAGTTACCGCCAGCATGGCGCCTCAAACATCGCGACTTCACGAACAGGCACTTCACACCTCCGCGCTCGAACTCAAGTACGAACGCAGCTGCAACCTTGTGGAAATCATCGCGAAAGACGAAGACCTACGCCGCTTACGCTTCGACATACATATCCTGAAGGACGACAATGACGAACTCCGCGAATTGCTAGCACAGGAAGAGGACCGATCGGACAACTTTGAGAAATTGGTCACGGAACATCTCGCACGCGCACAGTCTGCTGAGACGCGTCTGCAAGATGTGGAGGATGTGTTGAGGGAGAAGGAGCAGGAGGTCGGGACATTACATGCCGAGAGTCGCGCGTTGCAGTTGAGCGCAGCTGATTCGGAGGCGTTTTTGACGGAGAAGCTGGCATTGACAAGGGAATTGTCGGTGTTGAGACCACAATTGGAGCACCTCAAAGCACAGGCGGCATGTACCGAGGCGTTGATGACGGAGAAATTGGAGCTGCAACGACAACTATCCGACACGCAATGTGAGATGGAGAATGCCCGTCGTGACGCAAAGCGCGCAATGGCCAAGCGTCGCAACACTGGTGTGGAGATTGCACAAGAAGAGCAAGTTGAACAATTAAAGCGCGAGCTCGCCAAGGAGAAGCGCGCGAGACAACGTGCTGAAGAAGCTGCCGACGTCACGCAGATGGACGTCGGTCTGGATGATGTTCGGAAGGAGTTGGCGAGAGAGAAGCGCGCAAGACAGAAGGCGGAGGAGGAATTGGAGGCTGCGCAGGAAAACACCCAGGTCGAAGACGTCCGCAAAGATTTGCTCAAGGAGAAGAAGGCCAAGCACAAGCTTGAGGCGCAGATCGAGAGCTTACAAGCAGAGCTAGAGAAGGAGCAGAAAGCTGCCGCTCGTGCCGCTAAGCGCGCAGACGGGAATGCGAATGCCGATGATCAAGCAGCGGAATTGCGCGAGGAGCTGGCGAAGGAGAAGAAGGAGCGTGTCAAAGCTGAAAAGGCTGTGCAAAAGGCTGCGGACGAGTATGAGGCTCAGAGAGCGACTCTTGACGACAAGCTGGGCCAATTCCGAACGAAATTAAAGGCGACCAAGGAGAAGCTCAAGGAAACGGAGCAGGAACTCGCAGAAGCGCGTGAACAAGCCACCGCTAATCGTGCCCAACCCGCGAAGAAGACCGCAAAGACCACCGCCGCGGGGAAAGCCAACCCCAAGAAACGCGGAGCCGCCGCTTTCGACGCCGATGCTACTACCCTAGGCACACCAGGCGACGGACCCGCAGCAAAGCGCGGCCGCAAAGCCGAAGCAGGCGTAGGCAACAAGTCGACCTTTTCCATCACGCCGTTTCTTAACAGGACAACGAGCATACTCCCGGACGAGTCGCCTGCAGTCGACGTCGACGAGGAAGAAGTCTCCGAGAACGACAAGCCAGCTGCATCACCTTCCGTTGCACCCACCAAGAAGACGAAACAACCCCTCGCTCCCAGCGACGCGAATCTCCCCATCAAACCCAAACCTCGGGCACGTAAAGCGAAAGCTCCTGCCACCCTCCTCGAGATTGTCAAGGAGGAGACCTCCGAAGTAGACGTCCACGCTCAAGGCCAGGAGAACGCCAACGGCCCCGCAGCCGCGAAGAAAGTCGCCACCAAGACGTCTGACGGTCCGGAAGACGCGCCGAGCAAAGACCTCGTCGCGAAGAAGAAGAAACGCAAGTCCCTCGCCGACTTCCAAAATTTCAACCTCGAGCCGGAAGTGTCGAAGAAGAAGAAGTCCGCCACGTCGACCGTCACTGGTAACACGAAGTCGAGGAAGTTGGGTGGTTTGGGCAAGACGTTGTTCGATGAGGAGGACGAGGCGAGCGCGCCGACAAAGGGATTGCCTGGCAGGGGGATCTTTGCGGGCAGGTCGTTGTTGGGTGGGAAGAAGGCGGCGGGTTTGCTTGGGGGTGCTAAGGGAGGGAGAGGTGGTGTGGGCAGTTCGGTGTTGATGACTGCGGGGGATGGGAGTGGGTTTATGTTTTCGCCGTTGAAGAGGAAGAGGGGTGGGTTGGATGATACGCTGAGAGGGTGATGACGAGTTTGGAATCTGCTTGATTGGGCGGTATCTGGCGACTCTGGCGGCGCGGGAGCATATGACGGGACGGCTGGGCGAAGTCGGATGCTCTGATTGTGCGATGTACTGTATGACCACACTCTCGTATCGATTGACATTTCAACACGATCCTATTCTCTGTGTGCCCACCGCACCGTTTCTGCACCAAAACCATCTCCAAAGTCTGTTGGACGGAGTGAATTGTGATTTCGAGGTCTAGAGGCACTCGCACCATTGCAGAGAACAATTAGGCGGAACGTTCTCTAGCAGATTGCTTTTACGAGATGGGTGATCAAGAAGTTTGTAGTCTGCTGTTATGACATTCATCTTCTCAATGAAGGATTTTTATATACATCGTCTATCTCATATCTTGCATTTCATGCTCGTCTCCATAAATCTAGTAAGCGCCGGCAGCGTCGACAATCGTCACCTCAACCGACTCTCTCAAATCCCGACTACTAAATCCCACATGGAACGTAAACTCCCCTTCCGGAATCACCCACTGCTGCGCCGTAACATCCCAAAAACTCAAGTCCCTCCTCATAAGTTGGAAACACACCGTCTCACTCTCCCCAGCCGCAAGGGGAACCTTTTCAAAACCCCTCAACTGCCTCACCGGCGTCTCCGGCACAGACCCAGGAAGAGAAACATACAACTGCGGAACCGCAGCGCCGTGCACATCGCCCGTATTGGAAACCGTAACGTTGACTTCATACAACACTTCCCACAACGCGGGATTTCCACCGGGAGCGATGGGGAGGTCGGCTGGGTGAGTCGTGATCGGGTCGCTGGAGATCTTGGCGGCGGAGATGGAAGAGGTGTTGAAAGTGGTGTAGGAGAGTCCGTAGCCGAATTCGTAGAGCACGGGGATATCGTGCGCGTCGAAGTAGCGGTAGTCGACTTCCAGTTTCTCGTCGAAGTAGACTTGCCAGTCGTCGATGCCGGTTGTGTTGACGGCTGTGACGGGTGGGGCGTTGTAGTCGGATTCGTTGAGGGCGATGGTGTAGGGCAATTTTCCTGACGGGTTGGTTTTTCCGTAGAGGATGTCGACGATGGAGTTGCCGGATTCTTGACCCGGGAAGTGGGCGGTGAGGATGGCGGTTACGTTGACGTGGGAGGCGAAGGGGAGGTTGATGAGGCCCGGGATGTGCATGACGACGACGGTGTTGTTGCAGACGGAAGCGACGGATTCGACGACTTCGTTGCCGGACCATTCGGCGTCGAGGGAGTAGCGGTCGGAGGACTCGGCGGCCCAGGCTTTGAGGAAGACGAGGCAGACGTCGGGTATCTGGGGGATCCAGAGGGTGGAGATGTCGGTGTTGGCGAGGAGGGTGTTGTTCAGCCAGACTTGGACGAGGGACTTGTCTTCTCTGGCTTGGGCGGAGAGGGCGTCGAGAGGGGTGATGAGGTATGTGGGACGGCCGGTGCCGGAACCGCCGCCGGCGACGATGGTACCGTATTCGAAGTCGTCTTGGTTGATGAGGCCGTTGGTCGGCTGGTCAGCGTCATTACCGAAGATGGCAATCGAACGAGGCGCTTTAAGAGGAAGGGCGTTGTTGGTGTTCTTGAGGAGGATCGTCCCGGCAGCGCCGTGGACGCGAATCTTATCGCCATGATCCTCACGGACGTCCCGGCTGGAGTCGTTGCCGAAGTTCCAGTCGTTGCGGTAGTAGGAGCTGCGAGGGGAGAAAGTGTTCAAGTCGGCGGAGGAGGGATCGGTGGAGGGGAAGTCCTTGTCCTGGCCGAGGTGGTAGTACGGTGTCATGATGCGGATGATCATGTCGTCGATTCGGGATTCTGGGACTGTGCCGTTGTTGACCATGGATGTGATGTTGCCACCATAGTAGGACCCGACACCGTAGGATGTTCCGTATGGGCCGAGACCACCGGGCATGTTCATGTCCAGGCCGCCTTCGACGGAGGCCACGCCGCTGTGGGTGCCGCCCCAGTCGGACATGATCTGGGAAGGGTGTCAGCTTGGAGTTTATCTCGAACGGGCATAGCTTTACTCACGTAGCCCTGGAAACCGAGTTCCTCCTTCAAGATTCCATTCTGCGCCTTCGAGTTCTCACACGCGTAGGAGCCGTTCAATCTCTGGTACGCACACATGAACGAAGCAGCACCCGCCTTGACGCTGTTCGCAAAAGGCCAAAGGTAGAGCTCGTGCATGGTCCTGTCGTCGATGTTGCTGGAAATTGCCTCCTGGAGGACCGTGTTCAATGGCGCACCCTCACTGTAGTTGTAGGTTGGGTTTCGCTGAGTCTCCTGCTCATTGCCGATGTAGTGCTTGGCCGTTGCTTGGACGCCGGCATCTTGGTGGCCGCGAATGGTCAACTCCATGCCAATACCAGTGAGGTAGGGATCGGGAGAGAAACCCTCCCAGTTTCGGCCGCCGAAGGCAGAGCGACCGAGAGGGCCTGCGACTGGTCTGCAGAGATGTCAGTTGATGATTTTTAGCAAAAGTGGATGCAAACTCACGAAAGTGCAACCTGTGCGCCCTTGCCTTTGAACTCCTTGCCCATCAGGTAACCTCTCTCGTAGAGGATATCCTTGTCCCACGTGCTCGCAGCAGAAACACCAGCGGAGAATACGCTTGCGTAGTCGGCCACACGGATCGAGAGAGGACCATCCTGAAGACAGAGACCATTGAAGCCAAGTCTTGCAATCGGCGCAATGTTACCGACACATGGGCCGGGCTGACCAGTGACCATGAAAGCTTTCTCCTCGAGAGTCAACTGGGAGACGAAAGCCTTGGCCTTTTCCAGAGCATCCTCCCATCCGCCAACACCGGTTGCATTGGCTGTTGCAGGGTTAGTATGGACCTCGCTTGACATGATCGGTGCGAGACGTACGAGAGGGCAACACAGCTGGGGAGTTGCCATATCCTCCGAGAATGGTCGTGTTCAATGGTTGCACATAAGTAAAAGAGCCCTCTGGTCGAGCAGGAGGGTTGTATGATTGAGCGGCCGCCCCGGACAACAGCAACGGCAGAACCGCAAGGTTCAAGAGAGTCGCCATAGTGAAATTGATGAGGGAGAAGACTGAATTCCTTACCTTTGACAATGGGAAACGGTCTCTTATAGCCATAGCCGCGAAGATGGTTCGCTTCGGATCTCGACAACGGCAAGAATTCGGTTTGAGCAAAATGGAATGTTGACCTCCACAACCCACAGTCGATGCCGTCAGTGCAGAGGTACATCCTCATTCCCATGGGGTCGTGCGTTGAAGTTGGAGACCAGCGGAAGAGTTTACCCATGGGGCTAGAGAGCCGCATTGATGAAGAACGAGTGGACTCTGTGGGGCCATCGTGATGTTTAGCGCAGTGGTATGCAGAATTCTTACCTCATGCGGTGTAGTCAGTAGTCGACTCGCCTCGAGGTCGGCTACGTACCTGGGAGGTCGTGGAGTGTAGTGGGCTCGAGGCTGGAGCATCCATGACAACACGAGGTATAGCGCAGGCATCGAAGCGCGGCTGGCGTGTGGGTTTGTGGAGTTTGGTCGGCAAAAGACGGCGATGGTGCCGATAGTTCTAGTCGCCTCCACATGATGGAGAGGCCATGCGAGACCATGTGGACCGCATTTGCTTTGTAGCGTCGTATGGTCCGGTGGGATGGTGAACTTTGAACCAAGGAATCGCGGGCCTGCTCGCCGTCTTGGCTCGGGAGGACGAGGAAGAAGTGCTGAGGCATCGGCTGTTGCGATCGGGATTCGATGGGATTGTGCGAATATCCTGTGGTCAGCGCACCGCCACCGTCTGGTCGTAGACCTTTCCTCCATTGCCAGGTACTACTATACCCTCGCATGGAGTGGCAGCTGATGAGGCGAAATTAATAAATCAAGGGTGGTCATGTCCTCGACAAAGCCTCTTGCTGACGCGTGGCGCTCCAAGGCTCGGCAGCCACACCTTTCTCTGCCACAACCACTTCACCTTGGAGACTCGAACCTCTACATCTTTGCGTCACCACACTCCATACCATACTCGAACAATAATCAACACATCTCTCATTGCGACCACGACATCAACATATCAGACTGCGCACCGCTTTCGCCCGATCTAAGCGACTCAAACCTCCATCAAAATGTCTAAATACGTCCGTCCAGTCCAATGCTTCCACCCCATCTCCACCCTCACTAACCCTCCTCCCACAGGACGCACCCAACGCCCCACCCCCCGGCTACCCCCAACAACCCCCCGCCGCCCACTACGACGCCGGTCCCGCCAACGCAGACTACTACAACTCCGGTCCTCCCCAGCAATACGGAGGGCAACCGCAATATGGCCAACCCGGACCGCCACAGCAATACGGAGGGCAACCACAGTACGGCCAGCAGCCAATGATGTACCAGCAGCAGCAGTACCCTCCTCAGCAGGGACAGTACTACGGAGGTCCACCACCGGACAACAGGGGTGGGAAAGGAGGCATGGGAGCGGGAGGATGTTTCGCGGGATTGTGTGCGGGTTTGGCGGCTTGTTGTTGTTTGGATATGTTGTTTTAGAGAGAGGAGGAGAAGAGCAGGTCGTTTGGTGGGAAGGGAGAAAGAGGCGCCATATGAGATGGGAGGGATCGGATTCGAATGTTATTATAGGATGGGTATGGGTATATGCAGGATTGGAATAATAGGTATGGCGGGACTCCATTTGTTCAAACTGCTGGAGATGGTGCTCGCAAATCGACTGTGCTGCTTGTGTTCGTTGTACAGAAAGTTGATGGCGGTAATACGATTTTCTCTCTCTGCGACATTAGTCCCGCTAGATACTGCTGCGGAGATTCCTTCATCTCCGTCACCGTACGATTCAGACTCTTAAGCAATGCACTCAACATGATGCTAACTGAAGAGAGCAACATCCCACAAACGGAGGACTCGGCGCATGCCACCTGTCGCACTCCCAACTTCAACTCTTGGAAGCCATCAAAGCAACCATCAACCAAGTATCAACATCAGAAATCTCGTAGCGTCCATCATCATCATGGCGAACAACGAGGGCATCAGAGGACTGCGCGAGCAGATCTTCGGTAATTGCGCACCTTTCACGTCTGCATCAAGGCGCCGCGCTGACACCAATTGCAGACAATGCAGCTTTCCTCTACCCAGACGCCATCATAGACCATTGCGGCTACCAAGCCAGTCACATCGTCAAACCATCAGAGATTTTCAGCATCGTCATGCTCAAGCAGCGGAAGCCGATTCTCGACGCCTACGGTCACGTACAGCAGAACGTCGTACTAGCAGCGCCGGTGTTCTACCAAGCCGTAGTCATGCATGGCGAGTTGACCATTCGCAAGATCGCTGCTCGCAGCGACCAGAGAGACACGGTTCACGAGGCCTTGGAGTCGCTGTTGGGAAAGCTCGCTCGGCTTACGGCGCTCAAAGTCTTCCACCAGATTGGCTGCAATATTGAGGACTTTCAAACGGATTGAAGGATCTCAGAAGCTTCCCAGAGCGAGATGCTGGCGCACACAATCGCGGTGGTAATCGGCGCCGAAGCATCATGCGATTGAGCTTGCGGATGCACATGCGCACGACCATAGCAACAAAGGCCCCTATTTTGGGTCTTTCACATGCCGCCGCGGCGACCTGCAACCAACGATATTTAATGTGATGGTCCAAAACCGTAATTCGGTTCTTTCCGCATGTGATCATGTCGTGGTGTCGGCTGCTGATGTCTTGTCAATGTGAGAAGTGAGGTGAAAGTGGAGACCTTTCACGCCGACGCCAAGACATGGGGTCGCGCCTGCTCACGTCGACCTCACTTCGACAACGGTAGAACTACTGCTAGAGGCAAGCTCACCCGCGGTACACCATCCATCATCGTGACCAGACAGAGGCACGCACAGCTGTCGAAATCCTCCCTTCGCTCAGCGAGCTTGTCTCCTGATCCTCCAACATCGCCGTACATGAATCACATCTGAACGCCGACTTCCCTCAGACATCGCCGTCTTTCACGCTCATTGCGCCGCGAACGATCTCGACATCATATGACTGCCATATAGTCCGACAGAGCATATTCCACCATCTGGCAACCCTCTCCTTACACACCACCGGGTGTTGTCCTATTCCACATCATGGCTCAGCCAAGCGGCTCCGGGGGAGTCCCGCTCATCAGGCCAAACCAGATCGAACAGCTGCCCTTCCTTTCAGCACAGCAGAAGGAGCAGTACAAGACAGGTCTCACGAGTTTGTGGAACACATACGAGAACAATCCAGATGGTAGCCCCGAGAAAAATTCAGCCTATGAGAAGATCCGCACCGCGAGCACAAAGCTTATGAGTCAATTGGCTCATATCAAAGGGAACGGGGCCCGCCCAGGCTCGGGCGGAGGACAAGCAAGGCCAAATCCGCAGCAAGCGGGCGGTCAGCAACAGGCGTCGCAGCAGGCAATGGCGGCACAACAGGCGCAACAGGCTCAGCAGGCTCAGCAGGCTCAGCGAGCACAACAAGCACAGCAAGCACAGCAGCAGCAGCAGCAAGGCCAACGTCCTGGCGGTCAACCCAGCGGTCAACCTGCTCAAGCGTCGAACTTGCCTGCTCCGAACCCAAAGCAGCAGCAAGAGCTGGATGCTATCAACATCACCATTCCCCCCAATATCCCTCCACAAACCGCCGAAACTTACAAGGAGTCGTTGCGGAAGAGCTTGCGTGATGCCATTGTTCGTCGAGATGGCGTTATTGCTAGGGCGCATAGCCTCAAGGCCCAAATCGCTTCATATCAAGCACAGAACAAGCCTCTGCCGGAGCAAGCTCAGAAGCAATTCCAGGACTGCCGGAAGATGCTCGACAATGTGCAGAACAACTTTAGAGTGCTCAAGGCCCGAGCAGAAGGACAAGTTGTGAACGAACAGCAGCAGCAGGTGAATGGTGCGCCAGCTCAACAGCAGCAATCAAGACCGGTGACGCAGCAAAATGTGCCCCAGCAACAACCGGACACAAAGCCGATGCCCGCTGCGCCTCAACCAAACGCGGGTTCTCCTTCGCAACCTCAAAACGGCTTCCAAGTACAACCTCAACTACCACAAAATCAGCAAGGTCCGCCTGCGCAGATGAATCAACAAAACATGCAGCCACAGCAGCAGCCGCAGCCGCAACAGCAGCCGATGTCTGGTGCCCCGCAACAACAGCAAAATCTTGCGCAACATCAACAACAAGCACAGAATTTCCAGCAACAGAACAATATGTCTCAACAGCATCCCAACCAGCAAGGTCGCCCGCCACAAATGAATCCACAGCAGAATCAGGGGCAGAACATGATGCCGCAGCAGCAACAGCAACAGCAGCAAGCTCCTGTTTCTGCTGGCCCGGCAAACCCTCAACGCCCGCAACCGCTGACCCATCAAGGGGCCATGGCGCGCGCCGCGGACTCATACAAAAACCAGCAGCCAGGACAACAGCAGCAGGTGCAGCAGCAAGCTCCTCAGCAGCCCCAGGTGCCGAATGGTCTCCCCTACCAGAACCCAGTAAGCCAAACGCCGCAGCAAAACACACCTCAGCAAGCCGCGTATCCAAACCTCCAGCAAACCACCGGTCAAACCAGCAACCCCAACACTAAATTCCCCATCCCAAAGAACATCCAACTAGATCCTCGCAACCAAGCCCCCGTCGCCGGTCCTCCATCCCGCCCCACCCTCGCCAACCCCGGCATGCTCTTCAACCCGGCCATGCAGCGCGCACCACCCTACACCCTCGAAGGCGAAGGCGACCGCGTCCTCAGCAAGCGCAAACTCGACGAGCTCGTCCGCCAAGTCACGGGCGCCGCACCCTCCACCGACAACAGCGAGTCCACCTCCATCCTCATGCCCGACGTCGAAGAGTCCATGATGGAAGTGGCCGACAACTTCGTCGACGAAGTCATCACCGCCGCGTGCAAACTCGCCAAACTCCGCGGCAGCCAGACGCTCGACCTCCGCGACATTCAAATGGTGTTGGAGCGCAACTATGGCATTCGTATTCCCGGATACAGTTTGGATGAGGTGAGGACCGTGAGGAAGTTCCAGCCCGCGCCCGGTTGGCAGAGCAAGATGCAGGCTGTTCAGGCTGGGAAGGTCATGGGAAGTCGGGATTCTTAGAATGAACCTCGGGTTACCAAGAGCGTTCCACCAGCTCGAGGTCGGCATTTGCCGAGGCCGCAGAGGAGGGATACGGCGCCGTCGAATGGTACGGGTATGGACTGGCAGAACGATGCGCCGGAATTTTGAGGGGTGGGTTTTTGTCGTTTGGGAAGGAGTGCAAGATTGTTGCAAGATATTCGATGCGAGTGGTGCTTTACGGTCATGCAGGAGCTCGGAATCAGGGCAAGCGAGGAGTTTGGTAATGGGCGGGTGGAAAGTAGCGTTCGCTGTATTGTCTACAAGACGATTAAGACTTTGACAGGAGTTGAAGTGGCGTTCTCTGTACTCTTTTGAGGAGATTGAGACTATCGCAGGAGTTGAAGTGCTTTTTTGTATTTCTACTGTACTAATACTTCATCACGACATGATACCTCATAATGCATTCTATCAACACCACTCCATCACTCACAACCCCTCCACCTTCCAGACCTTCACCGCCGCATCCGCCCCTGAACTAATCACCCTCCCTTCTTCCGTCCACACAACCCCACCCACGCCTCCCTGATGCGCATTCAACGCTTTGATCCTCTTCCCCGGATCCGCCAAACTCCACACAAAAACATTCGTATCCAAGGCTCCACTCACGGCTTTTTTGCTATCTGGCGACCAGGCGATGGACGTCACTCGCGCGGTATGAGCGGACCAGCGATTCGTTTCGAGAGTCCAGGTTCCGGAGGTGGAGGTGTTGTTGTAGACGAAAATTTTGCCGTTGGAGAGGCCGACTGCGAGGTGCGTGCCGGACGGGGAGAAGGCGAGGGCGGAGATGGCGGAGGTGGGGTCTTTGAGGATGGTGAGTTCTTTGAGGGAGGTAGGAGTGGAGGCGTCGAGGATGTGGACGGTTTTGTCGTCGGATCCAGTGGCGATGAGGGCGTTGGAGGCGGCGATGCAGGTTGGTGGAGAGGGGGTTTTGTGCTGGGAGACTTCGGCGCCGTTGGCGTACAGGGTTATGCCGTCTGCGGTGGCGACGAGGGTGTGAGGGGTGTTGTTGATGGTGGCTACGGCGATGCTTTTGGGTTGACCGGAGGTTTTGAGAGCTGTGCCTGTGTAGGAGTGTTGTGAGGCGTCGATTGTGCGGAGGGTGTCGTCCCAGCCGATGCTGTAGATGCGTTCGCCGCTGGGTTCTGCGGCGATGCCGGAGACGAAGTTGGAGTGCGACTCGCCGTCAATGAGGTCTGCTGCGCCGGTGCTGAGGTCCCAGTTTCGTGAGCGGCCGTCGGCGCTGCCAGTCCAGAGAGTTTTGCTGTTGGGTGCAGATGCCACCGCATTGATGGCTTTTTGATGTCCTCGAATGACCTTGACGGGCTTCGCACTGCCTTCTTGGAAGTAGTTGAGGTTGCCTTGCAGATCGACCGATATGACCAGTCCATCACTTCGTCCACTCGGCCATGTCACGCCGACCTGCTGGTTCTGCACGCCCACAACACCCTCCTCGCCCATCCTCCAACTCTGGGTGCACTTGCCGACTTCCGCATCCCAGATCTTGACCGTCTGATCTCCACTGCAAGTCACCAATCTCTTACTATCGTTCGCCCAGCTGACACCAAAGATGCTCCCCTTGTGCTCGCCTTCTCCAATCTGCTTCACCGCCTCTCCAGTCTTCCCATCATACAGCCATATCCTCCGATCACTTCCCACCGTCACGAGATGTGCTCCATCCGGCGAAAATTGCGTCCCATACACATACTTGTCATGCTTGCCTCGCACACTCGTGTTGAATTTGAACGGCGCTCCATGGAAGAAACACATACTCGTATCATCACTCCCCGTCGCCGCTCGCAGTGGCCGTTGCTGCCGAATGCTGACCGAGTTGATCTGCTGGCTGTGTCCACTGATCTCTCCCACGCTATTGCCCGAGTCCGCCGTAATGCAGTGTCCGAATCGTTCCTTACCGTCTCCTACTGCAATGATACGCTGACTGTCTCCGTCCCATGCGATGTCATTGATTCGTCCGGCGATGATGTGATATTCTCCTTTCGTGTTCTCCGCGCCCATGGCGTCCCAGACTCGTACGCTGCCGGAGACATCGCCGGATGCTACGTAGAAACCCGAAGGGGAGAAGCGGGCGACGGTCGTTTGGGCGGTGTGTTGGGTGTATTGTTTTGACACGGCGGGATCGTCGATTGAGCGGACGAAGATGGACTTGTTGGAGGCGTATGCGATTCGTTCGCCTTTGGCATCACTGGAGAGCGGAGTAGGGGATCCACGGGTTGTGGTTGGAGATGCGGCCCAGATGGCCTCTGGGAGAGACGCGTTAGGGAAAGTCCTTGATCGAAGTGTCTCTCATTGGCGTACCTGAGGTTATAGACATGGTCGGACGCTTTCTGACCAGAAAATGCGGTTGTAGTAGGTGTCGCTGATATGTTTATGAAGTCTAGAAATATGGTGCCTGGAACTGACGCAACGTGGGAAGCAGCTCCCCACTACAAGAGGAAGCTTGAGTGGATGCCATTGAATGGGACCTCACCTCTTCACAAACAACAACGTCGGTCAACATCCATACACACCTTGACGATCCTCCCGCGGGTTATGAACACGATACCACTGGACAAGAGCATTCACGACGAGCACTGGAAGAGACGAGGTACTCACAGCTTTCAACGCCTTGATACGGCCCAGTCCTGCAAGGCCTTTGCATATATTGGTACATCAAGGCCAAATCTCTCCATGGAAAATACTTGAATGATGGTACAGCTCAGAATCGCTACTCTTCATCCTCATAGTCACCCCAATACGAAACGACTGTCGGCCAGTCCGTCGTATTGCCCGTCACACTCCCACCATACGTGAAATAACCCTCAGCGTCCGGTAACGGCACCCTGGTGATCTCAGCCGCGTCGCCCATGACCCACACCGTCTGCATGCCCATGATCATGTGCTGCAGAATATGGCAGTGGATCATCCAGCAGCCAGCATCCTCGATGCGGATCCGCCAGCCACGCCATCCAGCGTCAATCCCGGCGTCCGTCTTCGTGCCATATCGGTAGAGCAGCGTCGTGTCGCGCTTCACGGGCTTGTAGGTCTCGAGCTTTTTCTCGTTCTCCACGGCGTTGTAGGTGCCGTTGCCGCTGCCAATGTCGTAGCAGTGGCCGCCGTGGAGATGCCAAGGGTGATAGTCGACGCCGCCGCTGTTGTTGACCAGGGAGCCGGTGTTTTGGAAGATGATTTCGATCACCTGTCGAACTGTCAGTATGGACGTCGTATACTGGTATCGGAAGACTGCAAACTCACCTCGCCGACCTTGGCTGGCCATGTCAAGGTCGCGGGATCCCATCCGCCGTTTGCAATCGCAGCATCGTAGTTCGGAATGGCGGCTTCGCCGTTCTCGTAAATGTTGACCAAGTATGGCAAGTCGCCGGGCAGTGGATCACTGGTCTCATTCCACATCAAGTTGTTGAGGAACCATTCGATCGTGTTCAATCTGATCTGGCGACCGTCAATGACGACTCTTCGAGTCACCTCGGCGGCGGTGGGGAAGTTGTTGTCCACCAGAGGCTCAAGAGCATACTCTGCCCACTCATAAGTGGCATTGGTCAAAGTTATCGGTGCCGTGTCTGGCGGCGCGGTGATCTGCGGGGGTGCGTTGTTGTATCGTAGGATGGCGTAGCCTCTGAAAACAGCTGGACGATCCTTGGTCTCGAATTGAATGAGGAAGTCGGTCTGGCCGTTGACCTCCTCCGGAGTCTTGGTGGTGAAGAGTGCATCGAATCGCTGTCCGGAAGCCAGCTGCATATGGTCGATATCGTATGGTTGAGTGTAAGCACCATCAGCCTCGATGATGGTGAAGTTGGGATGGTCGACGATCGCAAACTGAACCAGAGATAGTGCTGTCGCGCCGATGAATCGGAAACGATAGGTCTTGCAATGCTCGACTTCGATGATGGGCATTCCGCATGTACCTGTGCCTGCAGTCGAGTTGATGGAAATCCCAACGCCATTGATGAGAACGGCACTCGTCTCACCAGACCATGTGAAGTTCGTGGCGATCAATCCCTGCTCAATGCTGGAGTCGTTCTTCTTGAAGTGGTCGGTGATGTGCACGATGCGCTCCTCGTCGTACTGGTAAGGCGGGTTCCCTTTGTCTAGAACGATCAGTGGACCGTTCGAGGTTGAAGCCTGGAATCCAACGTGTGAATGGTAAAAGTAAGTGCCGCTACAGGTCGATGAAGTTAGTATAGGCGTAGAAGATCGCGGCGCCAACTTCATACGGCACGTTCACTGCGGTCCTGGGCTTGACTCACGATTCTGATAACAAAGGATGAAGCTCGTAATCGAAGTAGTTCTTTGGCGGTATGGGCCACTGAGAGACAGACGGAGTGCCATCGGCAAAAGGACTCAAGGCTTGACTGAGACCATGCCAATGCATGGTAGTGTTGAGCTCTTCCATATCATTGTAGACTCGCACCCAGGTTGTCTTGCCCGGTTGCAGGTAAATGGGCGGTCCGGGAGAAGTACCGTTGACCACGACCGAAAGTCTCGACTGGCATGCGATATCGATCGTCTCGAGCGAGACTCTGAGCACGAAGTCGGGCACAAAATTTTGGTCGTGCTTGACCAAGCCTCCATAGTGCGGAGGGAGATTGGCAGGTTGCGTTCCATTTGAAGCAGGCGACGGGTGCGACGAGCCCGATTCCGGCGCGGGACATGATTGTGCTGCTGTCGTCGCCCAAAATCCAGCATAGAAAGGAATGAGATGTAATAACTTCATGATGTGGAATGGAAAAGACAGCAGTAACGACAGTGGGCCCAAAAGCAAAGGTGGGCGGCGTGGTGGTATCGAGGAGGAGAGCAGACGAGTATAGATGTAATAATACATACGAGTGTAATTCCATGACCCCCGGCAGCCGAGCAGGGATAGCGATGCTGCAAGCCAATGAATCGAGCTTACCACGAGGCCTCATCGCATGAGCATGCCACATGCTGGCGGCGTTTGACCGGAAGTGACAGCGTTTGATTTGATCGATCGCGACCAGGATGTAGCAATGTTTGCTGTTTGCTTGACTGCCGGCAATTGACGGCGACTCGCGAGGCATTTTGAACGAACCCTTTTGTTTCTCCTGGAGGCTGCCCGAGCTGTAGGGGTTCGCAGGCATCGCACTGGAGGCCGCGACTTGAATAGCAGTTCGGCGTTGTCAAAACGACCGCTTGCGCTTGCGGTAGAGTCAAGTATTCCAAGGTTTGCATCTTGGGTCCAGAACAGACATCACCTTTCGTCATCCATCTGTGCGTAATGCTTTTCCTGTCGAGATTCGAAACGCGGAGGCTGAGACTTCTTGGATAGAGTTCGGCTTCGATCTGCGTATGCCGGGGTTTCTCGAGTCAGTCAAGGATCCCATGTCCGATCAGCACTCAAATCTCCCGCACCGTAGCTAAAATCGAATTCCTTTCGGCGTTTCGGGTTTTGGCATCGATAGCTGGTTGTTGTAGGCCAAAAATATTCAGAATGGGGTTCCATTGATCTCGCCTTGCCATCGGGTGTGTCTCTTGTAGATGGGTCGTCGGACATGTTCAATCGGACGGAGCGACCACGCTGAAACGGAGCAATGTACAGTGTGGGAGGAGGAATGGAGAGACAGCCAAAATGCTCTCGAGAAAGTGTAGGACCGTCGGTAACAATGCAATACAGGTTGGAGAGGAGCAAGCCGAGCCAACACGAGGAAAGAAGAACGTAGTTCTAGTGGCTCAGCTAAATTTTCCTCCATCGTGGGTGACAATTCCTTTATATGAAGGCTGAGTTGTTGAGCAAGTATGAGGCCGTAAGATGGACAGGCTTGTAGATCCTTGAGCTGAGGTTGGATGAAAGCTCTTGCCAAGCCAAAGGTAATGATCTACGCCCAAGGCCTGGTGAATTGTACGGCAGTGTTTTGCCTCAACAATGTTGCTTTTTTATCTCTTACGCTGACAACCGCTGAGATCTTGATCGCGTCGCGCTGAGAACGTACCATGCTGGAGCGGGAAAAAGTAGCAGCTCGGTAACCTGCTGCGATGAAGTTCACGGCTGACACTTGATTGCCGCCGGGCATTATGTGCAACACTAAAAGTTGTTCGGTTCATATTGCCGAGAAGAGCGAGCAGGTCTGATTGAAGCTGAAAGATCCAACGCAACGAACGCAACGACATGCCACAAAGGAGAATGAACGGCATAAGCTGGCACCGAAACCTCATCTTGCCACCGCCATCTCATGTCGAAGGGGTGCATCTGCAGCCAGTTCCAGCGGGCTCAATGGTCGCCCGGCAATACCCTGCACCGGCTGGTGTTTGTATGCTGTGTCCTCCACCGATGGAGGAGTCTGGCGATACTGCGGTAGATGGCCCGCATGCGAGAAGTACTGCTCAGAGATCACACCTGCTGGATACTGTGGCCATGGCGATATGCCTTGCATCGGAGATTGTGTTGAGTATGGACTATGAGGGTATGATGGTGGGCCAGGAAGAGGAGGCTGCTTCCTGCGATTACGACGTCGGCGCAGGCAGATTGTCAAGAGTGCGATGGCGGCCAGGAACAGGACGCCTCCCGCAATTCCACCGCCGATGCCGGCTTTGGCACCAGTCGACAGATCAGAAGACGAGTTAGACGAGGATGTAGCGAGTGGAGCAGAACTCGTCGAGGTGGTGGAGGTGGGGCCTGACCGACTCGGAGGTGCAGAATAGCTCGCCGCAGCAGCGTATGTGGAGGGGCCGGGAGTGGCGCTTGCGTCGACGTATACGGAAGTCGTTGGGGCCTTTCGATACGTCGTAAGCTGAGTGAAAGGAGTCGGCGTGTCTGTCGACCTCTGGTCAGTCCACGCCGGTAAACAGAAGGCATGAGGAACATACATCCAGGTACGGCGGTCTCCACCCACGAGCTGGTTCCATCCGTACCGATCGTCGGCGAATAATATCCAGTGCTGCCACCTGCTTTCGAAGGAAGCGAGACGTATGGCGCCAATTGCTTTGGAGCATACAACGCGACCAGCGCGTCGCTGCCCATGTCTTTGCAGCCTCTTGGCGTCAGAACAAGCATATCTGGGGTCGGGTTCCACTCGCAGCCACAACTCTCAGGCGCATGACAGACCCACGCATTCGAGAAGTCCTGGACATCATTGCAGTATTCCAGTGCCGTCCAGGGCGATTTGACTGACATCTGTTAACTCTGACCCGAGGTACATCACTGCCAGGTATCGCTTACGAGGATCGAAGCCGCACTTGTAAGGACAAGTCGAGTCCTTGTACCTGATATCCGTGCATCCGTACCTAAAACGGAAGGGTAGAAGGGTCAACAATGGTTCGGACACAAGGTATAAGGATAGACTGAGACCTGCTGGCATAGTCCGAGGGACTATCTCGGACAGCTACAGGCGTTCTGCCCTTCGGTTTTCTTACATGTAAACGTTGCCCGTCAGTACGTTGTAACAGCTATTGCCAGATAAGCAGGTATCACCCTGCAGACAGCAGGCGGAAGTTCCAGTAGTATTGCACGGCACCAGATTGGAGCCTCCTCGGTACTGCGCACCAGGACCATAGTAACATTGCTGTTGTCCCAGCACTGCGGTGGCCACGAGAGCGAAGCAGGCGGCTGTGGCGAGACGCTTGAACATCTTTGCAATGCGGCTGTCGAATAGTGGATGATGTATGATGAGAGTCGAGGCAGGGGATGAAATTGACCTGGAAGGTGGACGTGGACTTGGAGTCGGCCCACGGGTCTCACGGCACCAGCTACAACCGAATGTCTCTCGCCGCCGGGGCTAGCTACGAATAGTAGGTTGGCCAAGCGTAAGCAGATTGAGGCACAACGTCTGAACTGGCATGCAGTGCGCACTCAGCTGCCAAGGACGAGCCAGAGGCAACGGGCGAATTTCGTTGTTCGCAAGGCCAGAGGCGACATCGATTTCATACCCCTTCAGCAGCTTGCTTTTGCAATCGTGGAGATGTTCGGATCAATCGTCGTGATTATCAGGCAACGTCAAGGCATTGATTGAGGGCCTGTCAATGTCGCACCGCAGGCAATGTTTGCGGCTGACAGCGTGCATGATGCGCAAATGTCCAGCAAGGACCAGTAGCTGAGCTCCCGGTGTGGTCAGCGTGTCAGCACGACACGAATCGTGTTTATAGACAGTGGTGACTCGGCGGAGGTTCAGGGCCAGGTACAAATTCGCAACGTCCTACGGCGCCCCCAGTGATTGGCGTGAACGGCTTTGGAGGCGCGCCGAAGATTGTGTAGAACATCACCTGCGGCGGCCAAATAACATGTGTCCACATGTTAGGAGTATGCCTCCATAACGCGAACCGGTGATGTAACGGGACGACTTCTTAGCCGGCGCGCTAACTCTCAGGTCTGCTCACGAACATGCACCAAAGATCGGTTTGAAGCCTTCACAAGGCAGGCTTGTCTTGCCAATGGATCCAGAAGTCGAAGTCACCGTGGAATTGCCAAATGCGAGTAAAGGCCGGTGTGTGCTCAGAAAACAAGGGCGGGTGACCCTTCAATCTCCGTGGGTTCTTCTCTTGATTGTCGCGAAGTCTGTCGAGGTCAAGATAAGTCGTGGCCAGACGATATACCTGACGAATACATCTCCGGTCGCTTATGGCCCGGGTCCACGCTGAGTAACCTGATGACCTGATGCCATTGCTTCCCATTCCTGCTCCATCTCGGCCCGACATTCAACGAATCCCACCACGCTGTTTTTGCCCATATGACAGTAGCTGCATCTGCTCGCATCGTTGGCATTGCCAGGCCATGAAGGACGATCACACAACTCTCCGCACCTGGCGCCGTATGGATTTCTGCCGTGACATGCAGAGCTAGGGTCATTAAATCGACACCTGGAAGGCTGAGCCGGATCCTTCATTGGACGTGGAACAGAGCAACGAGGCAGAGGTCCGAGGCTAGTATGCAATGTAGCCATCCCAAAACTTCCGGTAGCAGTGTGTCATTCATCACACCAATCTCTTGGAGGCTTAGTCGCTGAGTGGTTCAGACTCGTCATCTTCACTGCTGGCTTTCTTCGCTCCCTTTCTTTTGCTGCCAGCCTTTGCCTTTTTAGCGGCCTCCTTCTCTCGCTTACGGTCTTGCTGCTCGGTGAGGCGCTTTCGCTCTGGTTCGCCCTTTCGCGACAACTGCTTCTCCAGGCTCAAGAACTCCTCACTTTCAATGTCCATGCCCAGAAGGCTCTCCATGAGTTTAATCTCTGTAGCATCAACAATCCTGTCTTCCTTCTCCTTGCCCTTCTCGTCCTTCACGGGTACGCCATCATCGTCTATGATCGTGATCGGCGTCTCCAAAATTAGAGGCATACCCCAGAAGCGAGAATCGTTGACAAGGGTATGGAATGCGCGTAGACCCAAGAATCCAGTCCCGATGTTGGCGTGGAGGTCTCGGTGAGAGTCAAAGGGCGCCTTCGAATCGTTGATGTGCATTGCACGCAGATACTTGAATCCAACGACATCCTCAAACTTATCGAATGTTTCTTTGAACGCCGCTGGGGTCCTCAGATCATACCCTCCAGCAAAAGTATGGCAAGTATCGATGCAGACGCCGATACGATCTTTATTGCTCACGAGCTCGATGATGTCGCGAAGATCCTCGAATGTGCTGCCGAGAACATTCCCGCCTCCAGCCATGTTCTCTAGCAAGGTGATCACCGTGCTAGTCTCAGCGTGGGCTCGATTGATGTTATCGGCCAGATGTGCGATGGCTTCGGCTCGGTCGTTAGACACCGTGTTTCCTGGGTGTATATTGTATAAAGAGATCCCGAGTCTTTCACAGCGTTTGAGATCGTCAAGATAGGACGTATAAGCCTGCTCTGTACGGTCCTTATCTGTATGTGCCATGTTGACGAGATACGAACCATGAGGAACGATATACTTGCTTTGCTCATATGATTGTGTTCTGCAATTCGCATGAAACGAGGAGCATTGATCATCTGTCAAAGGTGGATTTGCCCACTTTCGTTGCGACTTCAAAAACACGGCGAAAGCATTCGCGCCAATCTGAACAGCATTACCGACAGCATTTTGTACGCCACCTGCACTACTGATATGAGCTCCGAGGAAGAGCTTGTGACCGGTTGTCCGTGCTGCGAACGGCATTGCCTCTGCTTCCTTCTCTTCTTTCGTTTTGCGCTTGCGAACGACTTTCTTCTTCTCCTCCTCCTCCTCTTCGCCTTCGACACCGTTCTCCGCCTTGACTTGCTTCTTTGTGCGCTTCTTCGCTTGGGTAGGCGAGGTGGTACGCTCCTCCTCTGCCTCGATATCGGGCTCGACTTTCGGCTTCTGTTTGGTCGCTCGTGGCGCCGAGACTCTCTTCTTCGTCGAGGGCGACCCTGCTACTGCTTGAGGTTCCTCCTTGATCTTCTGCCTCTTCGAAGGGGAAGGTTTCTTGATCTCTGCCTCTGAGGCTGGTACCAGATGTTCGATCTCTTCTTGAACGATCTTGCTGACCTTCCGTTTCGGCATTGTCGACGAAGGTAACGATGGCAAGTCAATGCCGTCGAGTGAGCTGTGCAGCTCGAGAATGACGCGAAGAGCGGTCGATAGCTCCGGTCGAGCCTGAGGCAGGAACAAGCGACCAAAAGTTTAGCCGGTCTCTGAACATTTTTTGACCGATAACTCGACTTCTCTATTCACGCAACTGCCACCACACAACCATGCCGAAATCCGCTCGAAAGCCTGCCAGTAATGGAGTTGGCAAAGGGGATCCTTACGCCGGCGCTGCGGCGCGCAAGAGCAAAGCCGCGAACAATATCTTCAAGATGAACACAGACATCGGTCAGCACATTTTGAAGAACCCCGGCGTAGCGCAAGCGATCGTGGACAAAGCAGATGTCAAGCAGAGCGATATTGTGCTGGAAGTCGGTCCAGGAACGGGAAACTTGACGACTCGCATACTGGAGAAAGCAAAGAAGGTCATCTGCGTGGAACAAGATCCTCGCATGGCGGCTGAAATCACCAAGCGATTCCAGGGCACACCTGCTGCGAAACGACTAGAGCTGATCCTCGGAGATGTGATCAAGATGCCTGAACTCCCATACTTCGACGTCTGCATCTCCAACACTCCATACCAAATTTCCTCGCCTCTTACATTCAAACTCCTGGCCACGAGCCCCGCTCCTCGATCCTGCGTACTCATGTTTCAGCGCGAATTCGCCATGCGACTATTTGCGAAACCCGGGGACAAGCTGTACAGTCGACTGTCGGTCAACTGTCAGATGTGGGCGAAGGTGGATCATGTCATGAAGGTGGGCAAGAACAACTTCAATCCGCCTCCACAGGTGGAGAGCAACGTGGTGCGGATATGTCCGAAGAACCCGAGGCCGCAGATCAGCTACGACGAATGGGACGGACTGCTACGAGTGTGCTTTGTGCGGAAGAACAGAGTGCTGAGGAGTGCGTTCATTGGGACAACGAGTGTGATGGCAATGTTGGAGTCGAATTACAGGACGTTTTGCGCGCAGAACGAGATTCCTCTGGACGATTCGCCGATCGAAGGTACAGAGGGAGAGGGCATGGACGTCGATGATGGGGAGGACAATGCTGGAGAGGACGACTGGGCTGGCATCATGGACGTCGACGAAGATGAGGATGTACCAGACTTCTTCAAAGAAGAGGCGGACAAAAAGGCAAAGAAGCTGGCAGGCAACCCGAATCGAAAGAGGAAAGGAAAGGTTTCTGAGCTGGTCCGGGCAAAGGTCATGAAGGTCTTGGAGACGGACACCGAACTGGCAGATAAGCGCTCAAGAATGTGCGACGAGGGAGACTTCTTGAAATTGCTGTATGCTTTCAACCAAGAGGGCATACATTTTGCTTGATCTCGAAGGAGATCCACTAGGCAGTTGCAAATTTAGCGAGGCGTTGGCAGGTCAAAAGTTGATATGACATGATATGATACCCATTCTCGAGCTCTATTCATCGCTGTCTCCCTTTGTGAACTATGCCTCCATTCGGAATCTAAACATCCTCTTCAAATCTCCTGACCAGAAGTCCCGTCTTCTGCAGATCTTCCTTGACCTGCTTGACCGTCCACTCTCCACGGTGAAACATACCCGCACCCAACGCAGCATCAACGTTCGTCTTGCTGAACACTTCCGCGAAGTGTCCGGAGTTTCCGGCACCACTTGACGCAATGACTGGGATCTTGATCGCAGCCTTGACACTGCGGATCAGCTCCAGGTCGAAGCCGGAATTTGTGCCATCCTTGTCAATGCAGTTCAGTAAGATCTCGCCTGCACCCATCGCTTCGACAGCTTGGGCGAGCTGGACGACATCGAGATCCCGAGTCTCGCGCCCTCCTTTGATGGTGCAGGCGTACCAGCAGTAGTTTTCGCCGTCCGGTCCCGGGCAGGCGGTCTCGATGGTGTTATGCGGTGTGGAGTCTGGCGACTTGACGTACACGCGTTTGGGATCGATTGATACAACCACGGCTTGTGCTCCGTACGCCTCGCTGATAGTCTCGATTGCGGTCTTTCGTGTGAGCGTCTTGTTTGACTCGTAGTACTGCTCAGCAGCTGTGACGGCATCTGATCCGATGGAGACCTTGTCGGCTCCGGACTTGAAGTACAGCGTCGCGACTTCGAGCGCGGGTACCGTTCTGCCAGTCTCGGGATCGTGCGTATCGCGAATCCCACCACCGATCGTCAAGGGAACGAAGACTGTCGCGGATGTCTGGCGCAGAACTTCCAGCATGGGCAGATCCTTGAGCGGCGTTTCTCGGAAAGAGGTGATATTGAGGAAAGTGACTTCGTCTGCACCCTGTTCGTAGTATTGCTGTGCCTTTTGAACAGGCTTTCCAAGATTTCGGACGGCGTTATCGGACTTCTCGCGAACGTCGTACTGATCGCCTTTCGTGACGACGAGATCGCCCTGGTCATTCGCGCGCACGTCCAGGCATGCAATGATCCTACGTGTGAGGCCTTCTCGTGTCGATGCAGTTTCGAGGTCTGTTGGCAATGGCTCACTTTTCCGACCCTCGAGGAAAGCTTTCAACACGCGCTGTCCTGCGGCGCCACTCTTCTCCGGATGGAATTGTGTCGCGAACACATTGCCTTTTGCGATGGCTCCGACGAACTCCTCGTTGCCATACCGGGCTTTCGCCACAGTCCAGCCGTCCTTCTCAAGTTCACCTTCTCGATATGGTACCGCATACGAGTGTACATAATAGTATTTGCTGTCGGGTCTAAGGCCGTATATGCTTTGATTACTTCCGCTGGTGTTTGCAGAATTCCATCCAATGTGTGGTACACTCTTGTCGCTAGAGTCGAAGCGTTGCAGACGAGCATTGATGATTCCAAGACCTGAAACTGTCGGGTTCTCTTCCGATCCTTCGAATAATGCTTGGATGCCCACACAGATTCCCATGAAAGGTTTGCCAGAGCGAATGTGCTTTTGCACAGGCGCGACGTATCCTGCATTCTTGAATTGTGTTAAGCAGTGACCGAAGTGGCCGACACCAGGAAGGATCAAGATCTACAGTTGCAAGTCGCCTGTTAGCCATCAGTTCAAAAGAACAAATCAATGCGTCCACGATCCTCACCTCAGCATTTGCTACATCTTCTGGTGACTTTACCCATTCGACTTGCCAGCCAAGCTTCTCGATCGCATTGACCAGAGAGCGAATGTTCCCTGCTGCATAATCGAGCAAATGAACGACAGGCATTTTGCAACTCTGGTATGTCTCGCAATTGTTATCGCATTGATCCGTAGCAACGCAAGAACAAGTGACGTTGTCGTGGTGGGAAAAATGTTGGTCGATCTGACTCCAAAGTAAAGTCCGCACTAAGTCAGTCACTAGCGTCGCATCGCTTTGCGAAAGCCGAATCCGAGATTTCCTGGCGACGACGAGACTTCACTGCAATCACGAGATCTTCTAAATCTCATCCTCCAACACATCTACACCGTTCAAGATGGTGCGCAAATTGAAGCATCATGAGCAGAAGCTCCTGCGGAAAGTCGACTTCATCAACTACCCTGGCGACGACCAGCATCGCTCCGCAGCGGTCATCCGACGATACTCAGTCTCGAACCCAGCCGATTACACCTCATACAATCGTCTCGCCGGCAAATTGCGACACCTGGCGCACCGCATCGCACTTTTGCCACCGGAATCAGCGTTTCGGAGAAAACAAGAGGATGTTCTGTTGGAGAAGCTACACGATATGGGCTTGCTAGGCATCGGGGGAGGCGGAAAGGGAAAATTGAGCGATGTGGAGAAGAAGATCACAGTGTCTGCCTTCTGCCGAAGGAGACTGGGTGTTGTCATGACCAGATTGAGGATGTCGGAGACTGTTTCATCAGCGAACAAGTTCATCGAGCAAGGTCATGTTCGTGTGGGAACTGAGGTGGTCACCGATCCCGCCTTTCTCGTTACCAGGTAAGGAAATACTAACATGACTTGAGCGGACCCTGTGATGCTGACACTCACGATAGGAACATGGAAGACTTCGTGACATGGGTCGACTCATCGAAGATCAAGAGGAACATCATGAAGTACCGTGACAAGCTGGACGACTTTGACCTGCTATAACAGTCCTGCATACTGCTCTGACCGGACGAGACACGGACCCTGCACAGCACATCATTCCCAAGACTGGCGCCATGGTTGCTCAGTTGTCCTTGTTCGGAGCTCACGGTTCTGAGAGATGCCCGGAGCGGGACCGTCACCGTCACGTGAAAGTCCTCGAGCACATGCAGGGTTTCAACGACCCCCCACACTCCTCCTGCTTTCTGCGCACTACCTTTCCTCAACCTTCGAGCATTCACTATTAACGGCAAACGTCGTCTTCGCCATTTCTGGACCCATCTGGAAGGCAATCAAACGGCTTGCAACATTTTACAAAGGTTTTTGGGGTCATCTTCAGCACTCCTGCCATCATGCTCGCTGTCACTACCACCGCCGCTACCACGTCGTCGCTGAACCCACTCGAAAAGGGCAAGGCACGCTACAGTGCGCAAGGCTTTGACAGAGACGAGCCGAAGTACGAAGGAAGGCTGCCATCGGGGTTATCAAAGTCTGCCGTCGCTCGCAAGTCTGCCTCGACATATTCCGCCCTACAGCAGCATCCAGGGTTCCATCAATTCAAGATTGAGAGGCCACCTCCAGCCGCGGGTGCGCGTCTGATGAAGACCACGAGGGATGCAGACGATGCGACGCCTTATATTGATGACAACGAAGCTCTTGAGGTAGGCATGCGCGGCACAAGCCCCACAAAGCATAAATCTCACACGGCACAGCACGCCATCACCAAGATGCGACGAGACCGGGAAGTCTTCTCTGCCCAAGAATCGAAGCTTTCCCAACGACAGGCGACCTTTGAACCGTCTTCTGAGACGAAGAAAATAAAATCCGAGACCTCTCCTCCCCGAAGGCACAATCCACGTGCTGGTGACAAGAGATCGGCCGTGCCAGGGTTAAGCGCCACCCACCCATCACACTACACTCGCCCACTGCCCGTCATCGCTGAACATCCCATGTCACCCTCACGAGTGTCTTCAAAGCGGCCACATCATCGCCCAGTCCATGAAATGCAGCCTGAGCTTGCTGTCCCACCTTGGCAAGTCTACTCCGACCCCAAGCGCTTGACCTCGGCGGTGCCTATGGTCGACAATCCGAGGTTCCGTCTGCTGAAGATGGATGTCAAACCTGATCAGCCTAGTGTTGTCAGTCCTCTGTTCATGATTGCGTTGCCATTGGGCACCTTGATCGAGGGCGCGAATCGGTATGAGGATGACAGAGTTTAGCGTGGGGTTATTATTCGAAAACAAGGAGCAATTTTTCAGGCTCCGTACTGAACGTGTGTGTGCGTGTGCTCAGTCCCGGGCTCCGTGGTCTCGCTCAGACCGCACCGAACGTGTCGATCTTCGGTGGCTTGCAGTGTGCAATCTGCGCAAGAGAGAATTTGGGGCAGCGAAGCAGTAACGATGCGTTCGTTCCCGGCCAAAGTATACAATCTGAGTCATAGGAGTTCAAGGCGATCGACGCGTTTTGATCGAAGCAATGGAGATATCTGGAGCTGGTCATAGACAGATTGCATAGACCTTGGCGTGACAGCCTCTCCTTCCAGATCGTCTCATGCTACAAATCGCTACTCGTACGCTACGGAACCCACAAGGTGTATAGTGAAGACTCACGCCCTCATTACGACCAATCAATCTCAAATGCCGTCTATGCCGTTTATCAAGGAGCAAAAATGATGCTCGTGAGGAAGTGAGGTGTCTTCGATCTATGTTCAAACTTCGGAAATGGCTCCGATTCCGCTTTTGCGCCTCGACCGGTTGAATGATGTCCCGGCCGATGAGGCGTCTCTTTCTTGAGCATCAACACTCCTCTTCTTTCAATGGAAGATCTGGTATAAACAGCACAGTCCAATCAGGATCGTGTAGTTGAACGCAATTTGAATCTACATCTTGAAGTCCCGTACTCGACCCGCACCCAAACACTTGGACCACACGAATCATCTCGACATGTCGGTCCAGAAAGTCGCCCTCATTACAGCAGGCACAGCAGGGCTAGGAGCACAAGTTGCTCGCGTGCTGGCACCTGACTTCCGTGTGGTATTCCAGAGCACTCTCCGACTTGCACACATAACAATGTACTGACATCCTGTCCCAGGCCATCAACTACGCCAACAACACAGAGCGAGCCAACACCCTCATCAAGGAATTAGAAACCATTCCCAACACAAGCAACAGTGCATCCACCTCTCCACGCTTCGCCGCCTTCCAAGCAGACGTCGGCTCCCGCCCTGCTCTCCAGGACCTAGTCCACCAAACCGTCTCGACCTTCGGCCGCATCGACCTAGTCGTCAGCAACGCCGGCTGGACTCGAATCACCAACTTCGCCAACCTCGAGGAAGGCATGATCGACGAAGATTGGGACCGATGCTTCCTGTACAACGTCAAAGCACATTTATGGCTACTTCACGCGGCGAAAGCAGAGCTGGAACGCACAGAGGGAGCATTTATCACCACGGCGAGTATTGCGGGAGTCAAGCCAAGCGGTTCTTCGTTACCGTATGCGGTGACAAAGGCGGCGGCGATTCATCTGAGCAAAAGTTTGGCGATGATTTGTAGTCCGAAGATTAGGGTCAATTCTGTGAGTCCGGGACTGTTGCTTACGGAGTGGGGAATGAAGTTTCCCGAGGAGAAGAGGGAGGCGGCGAGGGAGAGGACGGCGTTGAAGAGGTTGGCTACTGTTGAGGTGAGTTTTCTTCGGGACGTCTGTCATTTTGAACTTCGGCTTGCTAATGTGTGACCAGGACTGTGCCGATCAGATCAGAGCATTGGCTTTGAATCGATCGATGACGGGACAGAATATCAATATCGATGGTGGATTGACTTTGTAGATCGATGGATATACGGTCCAGTCTCTGTGCTCCCATATTCCTTTGTCGAATGTCGCACAGCGCCCTCCCTGAGATGCATGACATATGCAGCTACCCAGTTCCGTTTCTCAACACTCTTCGGTCTGCAGCACGAGCGCGTCTACACGGGATGCGACTGTGTTCTCTCTGATCATCTTACCAGATCCGCGTAACAATCAATCATCATGTAGTCCTTCTGGATCTCTAGACAACCTCGAATCTTGCTTTCATGCAAGGCCCCGTGTTACCCTCGCTGAAGCCACATGGTCATCGGGAAGTTTGCCTCTCACAAGCGCACAGAGTGGTTGTGCAGGATCAGAAAAATTTCCTTTCTTCTGGTTGAGACCTTGCGTTCGGAGGCAAGGTTCAGCGTGCAGAGAACGCAAAGACAACTTACATTTATACTTCCCTGACCTCTTTCATCTCTTGTCGTGCCTGTTCTCTCGCCCACCTCGTCATTTCGTCACCTCATCTCGACATCTCGCCGATCATGCGGACCACAACGCTCGCTCTCGTGGGACTCGCCACGTCCATCTCCGCTTTCCCATTTCCTTGGACAAGTCTTCGCAGAACAAGCGATTCGGGCTTCATCGCCGCCGATGAGCTCAATATCCTCGCTCCCGTGCGGGTGGGAATTTACATTTGCCAGAACGCAGACTGGGTGGGACCTTGTGAGCATCTGTTGAACGGACCGGGAATGTGCAGTAAGTTCACTCGAGAAGATCCAGACACCGTTCCGTGAGTGCTGGGCACTGACAACGCGATAGTCAACCTCAGCGACCAGCTTGCCGGAGAAGTGAGCTCCGTAGGACCGGATCCGGAAGCTTCGGGATGCACCTTGTTCGAGTAAGTCGTCCGTCCGCTCTCTGTATGCGTGGATATACGACGGCAAACCAAGGCTAATGCTCGATATCTTGATTGCAGGGAGGAGAATTGCAAAGGCGACCAGATTGTGGGACTGAAGACGCCGGGAGAGTCGAATCTGGGTCTGAGCCCGCAAGCCGGGAGGTTCAACGACGTGTTTCGGAGTTATATCTGCTATTAGTTGGGAGGAAGGCAATGGAGAGACATTGCGAAAACAGGGAGCAGCGACCGATAGTGTTGGTGCCTCAGGCACGAGTGCTTAGATTGAAGTTCGCTTAACAGATACGGCATATGCACCTTCAGATTTGGCCCCTGCTTCAACCACCAGACAACTCACCATGCATATGCATCCCTTGCAAGTGGCACGCTACGTTGTACAGGCGACGCCTTCGTTATCAGTCACCTCACCTGCTTCTTTGGATAGCTGGATACAACCTTCCTAATTGAACCAACGCCCTCCGTCTCGTGGGTCGATCAAGCTCTACTTCGACCTTGGCATGGCCGCAGATCTTCCAATTGAAGCTCGCTGCGCCGGTTGCCAAGTCTCGTCCACACCTTCCATTGCTCCTTCCGTTCCTGGTGGCGCGCAGATCAAACTTGCAGAGATGCACATTGCAGGGCGGAGGGGGCGTGAGGGGAAGTGAGGTGGAAGAGAGGGTGCTGACTGTCCGCCCACGATGATGGGTGCGGGACCTTGATGGCTGCAATTCTGGTACAAATATGAGCCTGATGGAGACTATGTCTCATCACTCCTCTCAGAGCACCTCTTTGCCACCTCCCGGACGCAGCAATCCGGATCTATCAACACCCACCGAGAATCACGAACGACGAGGCTTGACCGACAATCCCGCAGCCCCGTCGGCCTTGTCCGGCGTCTGCTTCATGTTGAGTGCAGCTGGAGCTATGACCGGCGATAGCATTGGTGCTGAGCGAGTCCACTGCAATATACGCCGCGGTTTCTACACATTCTTCTCGGCCGACTGTCCTTCTTCCGTCCTGTCACCCCGACTCGTGCATATGTCGCACACGATCAAAAGTCGGCGGACTCCGACTGGAGGACCGATTTCTCCGTGCTGGCCATTCAATCTATCAAATGACCACTCTACAGCCTACTTCCGCAATGCGAACCAACCATGCCAAGGAGTCTCGCGCTGAACCCTTGCAGAATCTCCTGCCTTATTGGGTAACGACTGGCATTGCAAGCTGCTAAACTACCCAACCACATGTCCCTTCCGACCAATCAAGGCACTTGTCCGACGAACGGCGATAAGTGATCGTCTGCAAACTGCCCTGCTTTGTATGCGAAACATTGTAGCTCGATGCTATGGTACCTTCTCGTAGGGGAGACACGCGAGACAAGCGTGACAAGCGAGATGGATGGAAATGGCAACTCGCCGTTCAGCGAGTCCATCTCAGGAGTGGGTATAAAGAGGTCGACGTAGGTCGTTGGAGGAGCGTTTCTCTGACATCCTCATTCAATCATCTCATCTCATCCCAAGCTCCATTTCCAACACCGCCAACATGAGAGTCGCCATCTTCCTCGCCGCAGCTTCTGCCAGCTTCGCCTACGCCAAAGAATACGTTCGTTGCGGCACTCCCAATGTGTCCGACACCCACAAGCATGAGATGAACGTTGCCATCGAGGCTGCTGCGGACAGCTTCTCCGCCCAGGCTGCCAATGTCGACGTTTTCGTGCACGTCGTGACTACTTCCGCCAAGTCGAGCCGCTACACGCAGTCTCAGGTCAACAGACAGATCCAGGCCATGGTTAGTAACTCTCCAACCCAACTCAAACGTGAACTCGCAACTGACTTTCATCCTCACAGAACTCCGCATACAGCTCCATGGCCATCTCTTTCAACCTCATCGACACCGACTTCACCGTCAACAACGCTTGGGCCGCCGCAGGCCAGGGTTCCTCCGCTGAACTCGCCATGAAGCAAGCGCTCAAGAAGGGCTCATACGGCGACCTCGACCTCTACTTCCTCTCCGACCTCGGCGGCGGCCTCCTCGGATTCTGCTACTTCCCCGTCGCCAGCCCCACCACCCGCGACCGCCAGCTCGACGGCTGCATCAACTTGGCCGACTCTCTCCCCGGCGGCTCCGCTACCAACTACAACATGGGCTACACCGCCGTGCACGAGGTCGGTCACTGGTTCGGTCTCTTCCACGTCTTCCAGGGCCAGTCTTGCTCCGGTGCTGGTGACTCTGTGTCCGACACCCCGATTCAGTCGACTGCTACCAGCGGCTGCCCGGTCAACAAGGATTCTTGCCCGAATGCTGCGGGTCTGGACTCGATCAGGAACTTCATGGACTACTCGTACGATTCTTGCATGACTGGCTTCTCTGCTGGTCAGAGTACTCGTGCCAACTCGCTTTACAGCCAGTACCGCGCTGGCAAATAAGCGTTGGAATGAATGATTTTGAATAATGGCATTTTGAGCGAGGCGTGGCGGCGATGAGCGATGAGCATGATGAAGGCAGCATATGGCGATCTCTTATGTTTGGTGGTAGAAGAAGCATATAGCTTGGACACGGGTAGCTTGGATATAGCAAGCAAACGATGAATGAGTTGAATAAACTTGTCGAGTGCCATCCCGATCGTCTTCTCGAAAGTGCATTCTCGCCTTGAGTGAAGTGGGGGCTGACGCCACGCGTTTGACACGTGCAAACGCGACTACCTACCTCACTTCATCAACCAACCATTAACAACTTCCAACCCTTTTCAAAACAATCCAACAACACCATCCAACCTCCATCAACATCAAAATATACAACCATCATCACAATGTCCTCCAAACCCTCACGCAAGCGTGTCGCCGCCTTCGAAGATCCCGACTCCGACACCAATAACCAGCAGACCAAGAAATCCAAAAAGACATCTGGCTTCAGCACAGAAATGCAAACCGACGCCGATGGCAATCCATTCTGGGAGATCTCGAACAAGCGCCGCTTGGGTGTCAGCACGTTCAAGAACAATGTCATGGTCAGCATTCGGGAGTTTTACGAGAAAGATGGACAGATGTTGCCGGGTAAGAAGGTATGTTTCCACCTTGCTTGTGAGATCTGAGAGTCCGAAAGCGAAATTGTTCGCGTGGTGAGTTGCGTGCTGATGATATCAATGTCTAGGGTGTGACGCTCACGACGGAGCAGTTCAATGCTGTGATTGAGCTGTTGCCGCAGATTGAGCCGGTGTTGAAGGAGAAAGGGGTGGATGTTGTGAGGCCGGAGTACGATCAGGTGGGTGATACTGCGGCGAAGGACGACAGTGAGGACGAGGATGAGGCCGAATTTGAGGAAGTGGTCAAGCCCGTCGAGACGAAGAAGGTGAATCGGCTCGACAAGTACAAGAACAAGAACAAGAAGAATCACGAGAGTACGAGTGAGGAGGATGCTGGCTGAGGAGTGTTACATTCGAAGGGACAGGATCAAATGAACCGAGCTGGATGGACTTGCTTCGACGGAATTCCCAGGACGAGAGCAACGAGCACACGACGCCACGGTGAAGCTACGAGAGCCGGCGTAATCAGGTGGTCGAACAAAACTTTGCGCCTCTGCTGAGCAGCACCGCCACTGTGATGAATATGAGACTTGTTCCTGACTGTCTAACGCCTCAGTGCATACATGGCAGGGGGTGAGCCGCATGGCGCGAACCAGTCAGTGATACTGCGATCACGCAGGAGTCATGAGCCGAATCAGCTCACTGTATCATACATCTCGAACAGCGAGTTGCTCCGCTTTCAGTCTCATTTGCGTTCACTCCGCCTCTTTGTTTCGCAAGGAGCGGCGCCATGGGCATTTAGCTGTCTCAGACGCGGTCTTACCTGGTTCACACGCACCGCAGCCCCTTCGTATCGGCACGCAATACATAAACCTGCATCGCTTCCCTTCCTGGCCCTTGATCAGACCACATATCATCACACTTTCTCGCCTTCCATCCGAAGAACATTTCGCATCGCCGCCGCTCTCTACATTACAATGGACGAACAACTCCCGCAGAAGCCAGCCACCCGATCCTCCCTCTATCATGCCGACACTCATCGACGTCTACCACTTCCTCGTGTATCCCGAGCTAGCGTTCCGCGAGCAGTAAGTGATCTTGCGCCCTGCCATTTGCGACTCGTGCTGATGTGTACAGGATGCTCGCTGATTGCGAGACTACGTGGGGGAGGTTCTTGACGATGTTCTTCTTTGTGGTCGAGGATCTTATCGAAGCAGCCAGGAAAGAAGACCAGCGCAGAGTAGAAGACCAGCGCAGAGTAGAAGACCAGCGCAGAGTAGAAGACCAGCGCAGAGTAGAAGACCAGCGCAGAGTAGAAGACCAGCGCAGAGTAGAAGACCAGCGCAGAGTAGAAGACCAGCGCAGAGTAGAAGACCAGCGCAGGATAGAAGACCAGCGCAGAGTTGGGGATGCTTGATCTTGAACATCTCACATCGTATTGGCAGCGATGGGACAAAACCCACACGAACCTGAAGTCGTTTATGTTACCGGGTCGTTCCTGTCTCACTTCCTGGCTGGAACAGGAAATGGCAGTCGCCTCGTACTTTTCTCACCGGGCTTTCCTGCTGGATCAGGGAATGCTCGGTATCTTGCACCTTTCTTTCCCTACATCTTGCTGCGAAATCAACAACCAAATCTCTTCCTTGCACTCGATTCAAGTACCAACACCGACAACGACGACTGTCCACTCTCCTTCATCCCATTCGAAACCAGGTACAATGGCCCTCCTCTTTCAATACCTCCCTGCAGACGCCAAATCCAAAACGTCAGAGATCGAAGATACCGTGCGATACGCTCATCAACTCATGAAACAGCAACAACCGTGGGAGGAGCACGAGTAAGATACTCTGCCCGTGTCCGTATCCCGCGCAACCTGAGCTGACAGAGACAGATGCGTTGACTTGCGTAAGAGAGATGGCGAGCTGGCGGAATTGCTGTGTCACATCGAACGGTATTATGATCGAAAGACAGCACGTCAAGAGGGCCGATTTCACACGATCATGGGCAGCGGCAATGATGCTGAGCAAAAGATCTTCACGGGAAGAGTTACCGGGGGGCACCATGACGGTTCCTGTCGACGAGTTGAGCCCCTGACGAATGCCGAGGGCTTCGGGACGATTGCGGTGTTGGTGGTCTTGTGGATGCTTTGGCGGTGGTACTGCTAAATGGGCGAAGAATGCTTGCCTCACCGTCTTGGCTCATGGTCCAGGACGAGAAGACGTCACTGCGAAATCCACGCGGATTTGAGATGTTGTGGGTATCGGAACACCTCGATTGCTATATTGACATGAGCAACGCTGTCGACGAAGAGTACAGAGCACAGAGTGAAGAAAAGGAAATATCGACATACAGCAGATCATCCAGGCAATCATCGGGAAATTGAATAGAGCGCATCTGTTCTTCGAGTCGAAAGGAAAGCCGCCGTCGGAAGTACAAAGCAAACCACAATGAGCATAGTTTAAACAGACATCAAGCAGCCATACAATCCAGTCGAGTAATAAGCACAACTTCGTCCTTCCAAACCAACACATCCAACAAGAAAGATCCCAACACCAAGAAAACTCGCAGACCGTCAACCACACACCACAGCGTTCCTGAACATCATTCCCTCAAGGCTTGTGCACCACCAACCACACAGGAGGCAATCCCTGACCCCTCTTCTCAGTCCACCCCATGCTCGCCAAATTGCCCTTCGCCTTGTCGTCCTTGTACGGAATCGTCGTGCCCTTGATCCACCTCCCATCTCCACACTCCACCACCTCCGTGCACGCCCAGTCCTTGCACTTGTCCTTGTCGTCGCCCGCACCCATCACCCTCTCAACAACCTCCTTCACGGAATACTGCGTGCTGACTTTGAAGATCTTGAACGCCAGTCCTTGGCCTTTGTATTTATCCTCCCAGATCGGAGCGCCTTTGTTAAACACATGCAACATCGTGTGAGCCGGAGGAAACATGTAGTTGACGCCGGGGGCTAGTGCTGGAGGTGCTTGGGAGCCGGCGGCGGGTTGAGTGACTGGGGCGGTCCAAGTCGTACCGTTCCAAGTCGTACAGCCGTTGGCCACGGTAACGCCTGGCTGTGCTGGTGGTAGGATGTGAGAGCGATCTGCTGGTTCGGCTGATGCGACGGCTCCGAAGTTGGGGTAGAAGACTTGGTGTGCGTAGCCGGCGGGGAGAGGTGGGCTGTTGTAGGTTGTTCGACCTGGAGGAGGGCAGGCGGGTACGTTCCAGTAGGGAGATGACTGACCTGGAGGAGCGCTGGCGGGCACGTTCCAGTACTGCGAGGCCACGATTGGAGCGGGCACTGAGCCTGGGGGTGGGATGTAGCCGGGTCCTGCGCGCCAAGCGTAGGGTGCAAAGCTCATATGGGATGGAGGGGAGGTGAGCGAATGGTGTTCTGCTTGGTATAGCAGAGGTGCTGTGTTGTCTTGGAAGGTTGTTGATGTTGTGGATGTGAAATGAGAGGAAGTGGGTTCAAGGTGTGGGATGAGAGGGACTAAGTAGGCAGATCGAGGATGGAAGAAGTGGACGTCGGATAGCCAGCAAACAGCCCAAAGCCATCATGCGGTATTGAAGACGGCGGTCACACGTTCACGCGGTCGGGGAATGGCCCATTGGCAAAGATCCAGTGAATGGGTCGACCATGTGGCCACGCCCGATGGGACGGTGTGTGATCTGGTCTCATGGGAGGCGTTACCAATGGACGAGACGGTCTCCCGGCCGGAGGACGAAATGATGCGTTTGTCTGGACGAGTTGTGCTTGCTTCGAGCATCCCGTTTGTCCACATCAGCGCTGGTATCGAGATCATGTGAACGGTCAGCCGACGGCCAAACAATACAAGCTCGAGAAGTATTGGCGCAGTTCGGGCTGCATTCGTGGTGGCGGTCCTCCAACAGTATATTGATACAGTACTCTTCAGTATATCGTACCCGTCATCATACACCGGCCACAACGGCCAAGCCTTCGTAGATCAGCTTCCGCACAGCATAGAAGCTACCCTCGTTGTCTCTCGTCCTGGCCATCGGCCTTCCCATTCCGCCCGCCCCAGCTTCAACCTCGATCTTTCCGGTGGTAGACTTCCTCACGACAACGGTGTTGTCGATAAGCAGCGTACCCTCGCCACGGAACTCTGCCGTGTGTCCAGACTCCCGCATGAGGTTCCTCAGGTCTGCCAGGCGCAGATCTCCAACGTGCACAGGCTGCGTGGCGCGGTGATGGACTACACCAACGCCGCCGGCAGCCATCATGTTGACAAGATCGAGGACAGGCATCGAAGGCCTGGCCTCGAGACCTGTCATCTTCGTGTCTTCCTCTTTTTCATTCTTGATGAGCTTGAGCTTCTTCTTGTCGCCTTGATCCGCGACTTCATCTGTCTCTACTTCTTCCGCTTCCAGGCGCCCTGTCAGAGCCACAACCCCCAAGCCTTTTACGTTCTGCCATGTGAGCTTCTTGACGAGCTGTCGGCTCAGCTTGAGGGTCCACGCGTTTGTGTCAACGCTAGCATCGACCATCTCGCCGATGATTGGAGCGAAGACATCGGTCGAGTTGCCATCGCCTGCGAGGAGTTGTCTGCAATCTTCTGCGAGTGTCTGCGTCTCGGACATGCTTCCCGAAATTAGAATGAGCTTCCGCGGTCGAATAAGAGGAATCAACATCTGCAAGTCTCGCTTTTCGTGCAGTCCAGAGAAGTCGACATGTGCAATGCGGAGATGCAAAGCGACAGTTTGAGTTGTGAAGACAATCTTTTGAGGTCCATCGGCGGCCGCATCTTCGGGCTCGTAATCGCTTTCACCATCACTTTCTTCGTCTCCATTCGCAGCGCCTTCGCCTTCGCCAGTGGCTTTGGCGATCAGAGCGTCGATGTCGTCAGGCTGTCGTGGTTCCTTTGGTTCCTCAGCTTTGGTTCGCTTGTTCGGCTCTTGTTTGAGCGACCTCCGTCCTTTCCCGCCAGGACCATTCAAGGTGGCGGCATCATCCCACTTCCTCTTTTGGCCGACAGCTGGTGCTTCTTGCTTGACGGTTTCCCTCATATCAACACCATCAACATCATCTCTTTCCTCTGCGCGGAGGTAGTCCTCAGGCCTGATGATGTCTCCATACTCATCTGCCTTTGCCCTATGTGCCACGAATGGAAACATCTTCTCTCTTCCGCGCTTATTTCTCACATCAAAGTCATGGATGTTTTTACTCCGCAACAAGACATTGATACCGAGCTCAGCATCTGAGAGGCCGACTTTACGCTTATTCGTTTGCGTCATCTGTGCCGAAAGGTTCAGTGCGCGACCTTGATGCTCGGTGTCCTCATCCTCATCTTCTGATTCAGACGATTCTGAGGCTTGATCATCTGCAATCTCAGTGGTGACCGCATCATTGGCTGTATTGTCACCTTGTAGGCTACTATGTAGCTGTCGTTGGCGAGCAATGTATTGCTGGTACAACATGTTCTCGTCTCCATCGAGCGTTTCCACAGCATAATTTCGTAGCGACACCTCATGACCCTCTGCTCCGACCACTCTCGCGCCAGATTTCCCTGATGACCGCTCCTGCCAACACTTTGCCAGTTGTGCTGCCAGACTGGGGCTGGCCGACTTGCCGTGGGAGACGGTCTCGGTAAGCACGACCAAGTTTCGAGAATCTGATGCTAAGCTCTCCAGAGCTGATCTCGAGAATCCCCATTCTAGCGAAGCATCACTGGCAAGCAGGATACAAGGACTCGACCTCTTCAATGCTCGATCGAACTGACTCTTCCTCTCAATCTGCTTGACGAAACGCCAGTCCAGCAACGTCGGCACCTTCTGGTTCTCCACCTGCTGCTGACCCATAGCCACCTCGGCATCTCGAATAATAGACTCATCTAGCCACTCCAGCATTCCTTGCAGTTGACGAACGGTACTCGAGCTAGTCTTACTGGCCATGTATATTTTTGCATGTCGATACGTATCCGCGTGGGGTCCGTTGATGTTTTCCTTCCAGTTCTGATTGAGCACAAATGCCAATTCTAGAACTCGAGCAGATGAGTCTGTCGGTATGAGGACTTTGCCCCCTTGCGCGATCGTATCTCTGATCAAACCGACCAATGTCTCGTCTCTCTTCTTTCGTGGCATGGTGTCCGTCTTCTCTACGCCCTTCGAGCTGCATATCAATGCTGTCGGTCGACGCAGCGCCTCGATAATCTCAGCCCCTCCTGAAGTACTCCCCAGCCATGCTGCACCTGAGAGCAGATTCTCGCGACCTTGATTCCAGTCTGCCGCATACACAATACTCTCCATGCTGTGTTGAATGTGCCATATTGTACCACCGATCGTGTGTCCTGCACTGTATGCCGTAATCGTGAGATTGCCGAGCGAGGGTGACCATGGCGATGGGATTGGCTGATGTGGCTGGCTGTACTTGAGAGGATGGATGAGGTTGAAGTATGAGGCGATTTCGTCAGCCGTTGGAGGCTGGAAGAGGAGATTTGGGGTAGACTCCGGCGCAAGTGCTACTGGAGAGGAGGATATGGATGATGTCGGTATTACAGAAGCGGCGAGAGGCGAAGACGCGTAGATATCGGCGATGAGTGTCCGTCCGAGGTTGATGACCGGCGTGGTCGCGTAGACAGGAATTTTGTTGAAAGCCGGAATATGCTTGCAGCAATGCGCGTATGCTCCAATATGCTCCACGGTCGCATGGGTCAGGAGTATCACTGACAATGTCGACACATGCTTCTCCAAGGTCTGCAACTTTTCCGCATCAAAGGTCTCATCCCATCCGACGTCCACCAGCAGTTTGACACCTCCGTCGAGTTCGAGTAACGATTGTGAAGCGGGCGAGTCGGACTGCGCGCCCAGCAACGCCGTGAAGTTGAACATGGCGGTGTGTCGAGGATGGCTATCGCAGTAGCATGGTCGTTCGAAGGAGTGTGTGCGCACAATGCGATGGCTTGAAGAAGATGAGTTGAGAGGTGTGATGTGGTATTCACATGCCAGAAAGCTGAAAGGTGAAGCTAGAAGCTAGAAGCGGGAACAGGGATCTGACGACGATCAATCTTCAATTCGCGGACCTGAGCTTCTTCGCGGACCTGAGCTTCTTCACGCGACAACACCAACGTCTCATCTTGATACACCACCACGAAACCTCCTCGAAACCGAATCTTTCGCATCGCGCACGACGAAAACCTCTATCTAGAACACCACCGCACAATTTACGACGCCGTAGACGAGATACCACGATTCTGAGCACTTCAGGCGCAAAGTACCAAATACGCAAGCATGGCGACCAGAGAGAAGGGCGGCCGGGTGGTCTTCATTGGCAACATCCCATATGGTACGAGACGAGCGGGGAACATTGGACGCTTCGCCATACTAATGACATCGATATAGACGTCAGTGAAGAGCAAATCATGGACATCTTTGGCCGCACAGGACAGGTCGTGGGCTTCAGATTAGTATACGACAAAGAGACGCAACAACCCAAAGGCTTCGGGTTCCTGGAATACACAGACGCGGACTCGGCTGCGTCTGCTGTGCGTAATCTGAATGATTTTGAGCTGAATGGTCGGACCCTGCGAGTGGATTACAGCAACGACAATCGCGGAACGACCAACAACAAGGATCAGAACCAGGAGCACAGCAATCGAGCACCTCCACCAGCACATTTCAATATGAACCAAAGTGCCCCTCCCAACGCTGCAGCTCTGCCGACTCTTCCTCCAGGAACGGAACTCCCGCCAGGTGTCACTGCGATCGACGCAATCAGCAAAACGATTCAAGCCATTCCCACCCCACAACTACTCGATCTCATCAGCCAAGTCAAGGGCATTTGCACATCAAATCCAGCACAAGCCACCGCGCTCTTCCAGCAAGCTCCGCAACTAGGATATGCCATCTTTCAGGCAATGCTCCTGCTCGGTCTCGTGGACCCGAGCATTGTCCATCAGCTCATCGAGAGCACTGCACCACAGCAAGCGCCTGTCGCTCAACCGCCGCCGATGGCATACCCGCCTCAACCTCCTCAGGGCTATCCTCCACCGCAAGCTGCGGTTCCCCAGCAGTATCCACCACAGTACGGCGCTCCTGCACCCTACGGTCAGTCGTACGGCCAAACGCCGCCAGTTCAATACCCTGCATACGCCCCTCCTCCGCAACAGGCACCAGCACCAGCACCAGCTCAACCGGCAATGGATCCGGCTATCAAAGCACAAATTATGGCTCTTACGCCAGATCAGATCAACAATCTACCTCCAGAGTTTAGAGCGCAAGTGTTGCAGCTGAAGGCTACCCTCGGAATGTAGTGCATGTTCATGCTCGGGCGAGATCGATGTCAATTGCAGAATCGGAATCACCGCGGAATCCTGCCAACGCGTTGCCGGTTTTCATGACGAATAACGAGAGCTTGTTTTCAATGTCAACAGGTCCGCATGATGGCTATGATATCAACGCCAACACCATCAACGGAAGAGTCACCGATGCAGGCGCACGCGAAGTCCGACGAGGTTTCGAGATTCGCACAAGCTCGAGGAGGAAGCAAGTCCTCGGAGCGATGATTAAGGCCTCGGTGTCTCGCAGATTCAATGCCATCGCTGTCATTGCAGTCGGCGGATCACAAAGCTCGGACTCACTAGCCAGGATTAAGCTGCCCGGCATTGGGCTCGCATATCGGGCGCCAAGGCGTATGCAATAGCGTGTGTAAGGTAGTGGTGTTGTAGTACCAGCGAAACATGAAAAGTTCGATTCATCTCACGTTGCAACATCAATTTCTCAGATACTCTACAGCACAATGAAACTGTCCAACAGAAGCACAGCCACAGAACGCCACACTCGCATTGAAACAGTCGAGCTGGGACCGATCGTTCATTAACTTTATTAGCTGTAGATCTGTTGTGTTTTCCGGTCAGCCCAGCCACCTCGGGCGGGCGAGCTGCATGACAACGCATATCGTTCGCGAGAGACTTCTCCACCAACGACCACGACCATTCACACAATGGGGTGATTGAATCGGACTCCTCCCCTCAAAGTACTCCGCAGAATTTGGATTGTGCATATTCCTGCATTACTTCGCACCGTTGTACAGGCCCGAATCGTCATATCACGAACAACAACAGCCTGCGACCGACCTACGAGACCACACGACGAGACGAGAACGACCACACATGACCTACAATTCTTTCGAGCGCAACGAGAACGAGCTCTCGCATCGAGTTCGAATCAGCAATTAACCGCGGCCGCTACGATCATATCAATTGTGCTCCGCGACTGCGACACCGTTGCGATAGGATCAGCGGCTTCCAGGCGCCACCCAACCGACCCGTAAAGCATATCCGCATTTTACTTGAGAACCATTCGCAATGTGGAAGGCAGCTTTCAGTGGTCGCAGCGAAGCCGGTGGCTCCTCCACAAGCCGTCCTGCTGAACCACGGCGCAAACGTAGCCATCGCGCAGAAAGCGTAACGAGCTCGGCGTCGCGAAGACCACAGGAGGATGAAAAGGACAGAGAACGAGACCGGCGACGCAGTGGCAGGAGTGGTAGTGTCTACGGAGACGACAGCGTGTATGCGACACCGTCAAGTTCTCGCGCTGGACCTCAGGCATCATCCTCGTCCTCTGCAGCTCCATTGACCGCTAGTGCATTGCGTATGCTTCCCGATGATGAGGAGGAGTGGGAGGACGAAGACAAGGATGCACGAAGCGAGCGAAAGAGTCGACGAGGGGATGGCGATGAAAGGAGGCGCAAGAGCAGCAGTGGTAGAGCTGGATGGGTTCGAAGCCGCAGCCGGTCGCGAGATAGGAAGGACAAGGACAAGGACAAGAAGAAAGCACCCTCGAGCTCTCAGAAAACTTCGCGAGAGAAGGACAAAGATCGATCGAAGAGACAGGAGGTCGTCTCGGCGGAGCCAGAGGCAATGCGAGCTATGCCGGAGATGGGTAGTTTCGAACAATTCCCGGGACAGTACGCGAGTGGCCATATGGGCCCTGCGCGATCCGCGCATTCGAAAGCGATGATGTCTGGCGCTCTTCCGAGCTCTGCGCCGCAGCAGGGTCAATTCCCTGGTCAGGACAATGTGCCATTTGAGCCTTCAATGCCCAGTCGTGCCGATAGCTACGGACATGCCGCGGACTACTATCTCGATACCGGCGAGTCAGTGCAGCATCAGCCTGGCGTGAGACCCGCTACTCCGAACATGCTTGTGAATCCGGACCTTCATTTGGCACCTGCTCTGGCTGAGGCGCAGCCTGTGAGTGATACTGGCAATGGAGCAGCGGCCGACTTCTACAGTGAGAACGTCGGTACTGGGACAGGCGTCTCGGCTTCAGCGCCAGTCACACCGGCTGGGAAGACAAAGCCAACTAAGCCCGGAAAACAGTCCTCTTGGAGTGCATCCAAGCCCTCGAAGACATCGAAGCCATCAAAGACGTCCAAGCCATCCAAAGCATCCTCATCGGGTGCTGCCGCTGCCACATTGGCTGGAGCAGCTGGTGTCGCAGCACTCAGCGCTCACTCTTCTTCCGGATCGTATCAGCAAGCCAGCAGTAATGGCTACTCGAAAGACCCAGTGACGCCTCACTCCAAGCCAAGCCGCCACGATTCCCAAGAAGTTGTCTACTACGGACCGCCACCTCGAACCAGCGCTCCGAACGGCTACGGAGCGTCGAACCCACCTACTTACACATACGGCGTGCCGGGTTCCGCGAGCGCATACATCTCTGCGCAATCTACTAACAACAGCTACGCGACCGCGCACACTTCTCACGGCAAGCAACCCGCCAACTCTAACATTCCACTATACGCAGCCGGTGCCGCCGCCGCAGGACTAGCAGCATACGGAGTCAATCATCAGCATCATCAGCACAACGGTCACAACATGACTTCCAATGGAGGGCACGGCGGCGGTGGCCGACCGCCGACCGGAGGAAACAGTTACTACCCCTCTAGTGCTTCTGGCTCTGGCAACGGCATGAATCAAATGCATCATCATGAACACAAAGGACCAATCACACGCCTCAAGGACGGTTTGCTCAATCTGATCTCCTCGCCGGAGGACACCGCGAAGATGGAGATGTACACCGAGTACATTGGCGTGTGCAAGTACTGCTTCGATCCGCGGACCTCAGCTTGGGATGCGCCACGTGTCCATCACTACCACAAGCGCCGCGATTCGTTCGAGGACTTGCGCCGGCGGAGATCTAACGAGAAGTTGTACCGGAAAGGGAGCAATGATTCTCTGCGTCGTGTGAGAGTGGACAAGGGCGACCGTTACTACGCTTCCGATAGCAGCCGGAAGAGACGTGAGAATGGCAAGGGCAGCGGTATTCTCGGCGCCGGCCTGGCTGCTGCTGGTGTCGCGACGGCTACCGACGCGATGTTTGGTAGAAACAAGGACTTTGATGACACCTACAGCGTCAAATCTGGTCACCGCGAAGAATCGGCGGCGCGAAGAAGGAGCCGAAGCTCATCAAGAGAGCACAGACGCAGATCCACCCATGGTGTTGTGAGGCCCGACAAGGAAGAGTTCATTACAGTCCGTAAGAAGGATGGAACGACTGAGCAAAGGAGAGTCCGCCGATCTTCACGCTCAACTTCACGAGAGCGGAAGTCGAGTGGCCTCTACGGCATGGCTGCCGGTGCTACGCTTGGCGCTGTAGCTGCTACAGCCGATTCATCGCGACGTCGCTCGAGGAGTAGTTCGAGAGAGTCAAAAAGTCGACGAAATACTCGCCGCTCGACAGCAGGGTCTTCTTACTCTCGCAATGATCGCAACGAGGCCCCAACTGGAATCTTTGGTGGCTTCTTCTCACCTCCGCAGAAGAAGCGCCGAGACTCAGGTGGTCGCAAAGAGCACCGCAAGAAGAATCGTGGCTTCTTCACCTTCAGTAACAGTTCCGGTTCCTCAACGAATTCCGAGCTCGCATTCGGCGATGCATTCTCTAGCAAAGCAAGCCTACCATTGAGCAGGAAGTCATCCACTCGCTCTACTGCTAGGCGTGGAAGGAGAAAGTCCGACGACCACATCGCAGCAACAGTAGCCGGTATTGGTGCCACTGCTGCTGCCTTGGCCGCCGCTCAGAGAGGCGGCAGAATCAACAAGCGGCCCAGCAAGGTCGAGCTTGGTGCGAAAAAGGACAGCCACCGCATTGGACGGGATGGGCGCCGTGTTCGTTCCTCGGATGATGACGATTGGGAAGACGAAATGCCATCTAACGGCTCGAGCGAGTCAGTCGATGGAGGTCTTGCATTCGGCGAACTTGACGGACGGCGACTTTCCGGGCGTCAAAGTCTAGAAAGCATGACCTCTCAGTCTTCCGCTGGCGGTCTCGGCGCCTGGGGCTGGAGATGGGGTGGCAAGGATAAGAAGAGGAGGCCTCGAGTGTCGACTTCTCCGCCCCCGTCTTATCATTCGGGATCATTCGCGGGCAGCACTGCTGTGGGTCCCGCTGCTGGGTATGCCGCCAATGCTGTTGGTTCGTCATATTCCTCCGGGCAGTCTGCGTACGATGATACCGGCAGACGGCTTCCAAGCATGGCCGCAACATACCCGCCAAGCCCTGCTCAGCCTCTGCAATATGTCGACCCGCAGCCTCTATCGGAAGCAGGAAGCCTTGCCGGATCTCGACATCCGTCCATGCCAGGTGCATTTGACGTTGAACCGCCATCCATCTACCATCCAGGCGCCGCCCCGCTTCAGCAACCGCAGCCAACGACACCAATCCGCACAGCCTTTACTCAGAACTCCCATGATGGAGTCGATGCTGACTGGTCCCGCCCCAAGCCTCGTCGCACCAACTCTAGCCCGAGTCGCGGGACGTTTGCCCAGGATGCCGCTCTCATTGGTGCCGGTGCTCTTGCAACCGCAGGCATCATTGCAGCCACTTCATCTTCCGCTGGCAAGAAATCGCGCGGGGAACCGTCCAATGTGCGCTTTGGCCTGACCGAAGAGCAGCAGCGGAAGGATGACCGTGACCGCGTGAGGGACAACCAGCGAGCTGACGAAGAGCGCCGTCGTGCCGATCGTACACGAGCTCTGAAGGAAGAAGCTGAGCGTGTCGCAAGAGAGTCAAGACAAGAAGAGATTCGTCGTGCACGTGAGGATGAGAATCGTCGCGCTGCGGAGGCGGAGCTTGTGAGGCAACGGGACATCGCGAAGAGAGAAGCCGAACACCAGGCCGAGATGGAACGACAGCGAGCCGAGAGGGAAGCCATGGACCGTTACATTGCCGAGCAGAACCAGCGCCGTGACCGCGAGGATGCCTATCGTCGCGAGCAAGCAAGGCTCGCCGAGGAGGCGCGACTACAAGAGGAGAAGAGAGAAGCCATCGAGCGAGGAAGATTCGAGCGCCTGCAAGAAGTCGAGCGGATGGAGGCCGAGCGAGGACGAATGACCTCCGATCGTGAGCGCCAGGACTCCTTCTCCAAGCGTGACGGCAAACAACCTCAACAAGACTACAGAAAGCAGTCTTCCTCCTCTCCTTGGGGTGCTGTTGCTGCAGCCGCGGCTGTTGCCACTGTCGGTGCTGCTGTCGCGTCCAAAGACCGCGAATCTTCTCGTAGCCGGAATCGTAGCGGCGAGTCGTATGACCCATATGTCAAGGAGATCACACCGCAGAATTCCCACGACGGCGAGCCACTCATGGACGACGACATCTACGATCCCGACTTCTTCAAGAAGCACACGCCCGCGGAGAACGCCCGCCACGAAGAGCTCGCCCGTAAAGCTGCGGAAAAGGTCGTGTCCGAGCGAGAAAATGCCTACGCCGATCACTCGACATACGCCGAATTCTTTGCCCCAAAGGATGTCTTCTCTGAGCCCGCTGAAGGCAAGACGAAGGTCATGGGCCCCAATGCGGACAACGACATTCCCGTCTTCCGTGCCATTGACACGGATGTGATGTCTCGGTTCAACCGCTCGGTCTCTGGCGAGGTGCCTAACAGAAGTCGTCATGCACCGTACGGCGTTCCCAAACTCACCGTCATCTCGCCTACGCCTCCTCGTGATACGACAAGCCCAAGTCGCACTAAGGGTTCTGAGGCATCCTCGCCGCTCTCCAAAGCATATAGCGTTGACGATGATGTTGAGGACATCGGGCCCGATGAGAAGGCTGAGCGTAGCAGGAGCATCTCTTGGGGCGAAGACCAGACCCACGTGTACGATGTGCGGACTCCTGAAAGCTATCTAGAGAAGGATCGTGATTCCTTCTTTCCCAGTCCAGTCGGTGTAGCAGCAGGAGCTGCCACTGCAGCCGTCGCTGGCGCTGCCCTGCACGAGATTGTGGTTGAGGACGCTTCCACGAGCAAGCCGAAGACTACCAAATACAGCGAGCAGGACTTTGCCGAAGACTCCCAGACATCTCGCGAGCAAAGCAGATGGACATCGCCGGGCCAAAGCAATACAAGACCAGGGCCGTCGTCGTTCTATCAACAGCCATTCTTCGACACTGTTTCGGACATCGGGGTCGTGCTTGACTCGCCTGGTACTGAAGGAGCGCCACCTGTCCGCGGCTTCATCGAGGGTGAGACAGATGAGCCAACACCCATCGACGAGAAGACTCCACGCATCCCCGGCGGTTTCAATGATGACAACGATGACATTTACCGTCCAAGACGTACTCCGGAATCTGCCTCGCAAACATTCGTCGACAAGCAACAAATTGACGAGCCGACTGCCGCAGGCGCATCTAAAGAAGCGCCGCCAGCCGATGAACTTGCATGGGAGCCACCACTCTCCAAGAAAGAGCAGAAGAAGCGAGACAAAGCCAAGCGCGCGAGCCTGGTCGACAGCGAGCCTGAAAAGGCGGTGAAGGAGCCTGAACCCGCCACCGATGCGGAGCCTGCATGGGAACCTCCACTTTCGAAGAAAGAGCAGAAGAAGCGTGACAAGGCTGCGAAACGATCGAGTACCATTGACAGCCAGCCTCCGACACCCACTGAAGTCGAGCAAGAGGCAATTCCGGAGCCCTTGGTATTGACGGAATCTCCTGCTGCCGAAGAGGAGCCGGAGGAGTTCTTCATGAGTAAGAAGGACAAAAAGAAGCGCGACAAGGCCAAGAAGCAGGGCTTTGCAGACATTGTCACTTCGGTTGATGGCGATTCGCGCGAGATGCCTGAGCCTGAACCCACTCAAGAGTACGTCCGCGAACAGAGTCCAAGCACTCGCGACGATCCGCCGCCTTCGAAGAAAGAACAAAAAAAGCTCGAGAAGCAAGCGAAAAAGTCCGGCTTCAGTGGCTTTGCTGATGTCGCTGATACGATCCTCGCAACTGGTGGGGTTGCTGCAGCTGCCGCCGCACTTGCGGGTGACGACGACTTTACTCCGAGCTCGAGCGGCAAGAAGAAGGACAAGAAGAGCAAGAAGCCCAAACTTGGCGAGCCATTGGACCGCGACCTGCGCGACGTTGAGCCCGAGTCTCCATCGCCGCAAGAACAATCTGGCATGCCTGGCGGTTGGGATAGCGAGAAAGAGCCATCCCGTAAGAATAGCGAGACTGGAGTACCGGAGGAATCATTCGACCCATTCCAGTACCAGGTCTATGACGGCAGCGACGCCTCTACAGCCTTGCCAGACTCCGCGAAAGTACAGGAAACGGACCCTTGGGCCGAGTTCTCCGAACCAAAGAAGAGCAAGAAGAAGTCGAAGCGGAATAGCGCTGCGTTCAACTTGCCCGAGGTAAGCTCGCCGCTCCGAACTGAAGTTGCGTGGGACGACTATGTCACTGGTTCGAAGCCTGCTGAGACATCTCGCGATGCTCCGGAGACTGATCCTCGTGCAAATGGCACCACCAACGGAAAGGGTCATCAAGCAGAGCGTTCTCCGCCGTCAAATGCAGAAGCGAACCCGGTTTCAGCGGAACGCCGCCAGTCGGACTACTTTGGTGATGCCCAGGACGCAAATGGCGAGAGCTCAAGACGCAGATCCCCGGATGACTATCGTTCGGTGGTGTCGGCGCCAACACCTGGCACTGACGATCGTCGAAGGTCTCGACGTGATGAGACTCGCCAGGGTAGCGACTACTTCGATGAGCCCTCTTACGCTTATGACACAAAGTCGATCGCGGCTTCGGAACCGGCGGACCTCTACGAAAGCTCGAAGAAGTCCAAGCGCAGATCTCGCCACGAAGACGATGAACCACGAAAGTCCAGGCGCGACGACGATGACACACGCTCTGTCGTATCTAGTCGCTCCCGTCGCGACAAAGACGAGTCTCCTTCGTCTGCCAAGAAGGAGAAAAAGAGTGGTATCCTCGGATCGTTGTTCGGCCGCAAGTCCGAGGGTGCGCCGTTGAGTAGAGAGACTACGCGGGAGAGCAAGACCAGCAAAGAGGACGACGATGAGGAAGATCGTCCTCGGCGCAAGAAGAAGCACCGTGACTCTCAGGCTGGGCCGGATGATGATGACGACACCCGTAGTGTCAAATCTGATTCGCGCCATCGCCGGCATCGATCGTCGAAGTCAGAGCACGGCGATGATGACGATGGCAAAGAGCGCCGGAGACGCAGCACCCCAGAAGACGACAAGGAGCTCGATGGCAGCGAAAGTGGGCGTCGACACCATCGTCGTCGCAGAACGGACGAGGGAGAGAACGAGAGCTTGTCTCGCCACACAAGCCACAGCTCTCCAGACAGTGAGAAACGCCCCCATCACCACCGCAGAAAGACAGACGAAGAGAGCTCCACCTCGAAGGATCAGTCTTTTTTAGGGATGCGGGTAGAGGACATGCCGCCTCTACCCGTTGAGATTCCGGTAGCTACCACAAGTTCAGTCGAAGATGACAAGACCGCGCAGGAATTCGGCACCCCTGCGCTGGCTGAACTTGATACTGGAATGGTGAGCGACGTAGTACGATCCGTGGAGGTTGAGCATGAGGATCCAGCTCCCAGTGCTGTACTTTCGCCTCCGACTCCACATAGTGGTACCCGGCCTACGAGCAGACAAGGATCATCGACTGCGGTCCCACTCAGGTTTCCCTTTGGTCATTCACCGCTCAGCCCTCTGATGGGGTCTGGAAGAGACCGATCGCAGAGCTTCAATGTGGCCGCGTCTCCTGGTGTTCCGTCTCCCTCTTCCCCCACATACCATCGCAAGTCTCGTCAAGATCGTCCTCGTTCGACCGAGATCAAACCGTTGTACCTTGTTGAACGCAACCGCAAGACACCTGAGGTGGAGGACATCCTGCCAAGTCTTCCTTCCAGCAAGCCCTCCAGCCGTGCATCGAGCGCCCATTTCAGCGATGACTATGAGTCTGCCGTTGAGGATATGTCGGCTTCGCCCGCAGGGGAGAGGAAGTTGCTCATCGACACATCCGCCGCCGAGACTTGGAATGCAGAGAACAACGATGTTCTCGGTTCAGGAGAAGTCACGCCGAAGGCTAGTGAGACGCCGAGATCTTTTGTTCCCAATACTGCAGAGCGACAGCATGTCAAGCAGCAGCCTCAGTTCTACACGTGGGAAGACTTTGCTCGAGAGCAACAGATGCACGAAGCCGAAGAGGACCTGCCACCGCTACCGCAGAGCCGTGCTCTGTCTCCAGTGAAGGCAGAGCGGAGCCGCAGCAGCTCCTTTAAAGCTACCGCTGCTGCAGCCATGCTGGGCGCTGTTGGCGGATATGCTGCTCATAAGCCTGCAGACAAGTCGCCGGAACGCACTGACGGACATGACGCCGAAGCCACGGAGGTGTCTCGTGAAGCTCAGATTGGTCCGCTGCCTGCGCCTGTCAATGAACCAGAAGACGAGACTCTGTCCAGGAAGATCTCCACCAAGAAGAAGGGCAAGAAGAGTAAGAAATACCAGCAACTTGACGCGAGCCCCTCTCGGAACATTGAGAACATCGATTCTGCCGAGCCACAAACAGATCCAGCCATGGACGCGCCGAGAGCTATCGACAACAGTGGAGCAAGTACTGTACCAACAGATCTTGCCAATGAGAGTTTCTCCAACACGGTCTATGCATCTGCAGCTGCGCATACGCTGCCTGTGTACGAGTTCAGCCGTGGATCCATCACACCAAGCGAAAAGCCAGGCTATGCAAGCAACCAATCGATGCTTCCACAGTCCTCGACAGGCTCTCCTCATGAGGAGAGCCGACCAGGCACCTCATACCGCGTGCCCACCACCAAAAGTGAGCCAGCACCGCTGGTCCTTGAGGAGCGCAGTGTCGTCACTCCTGGCCACGATGTGCTCTCTGAATCTGCAGAGATATCTCCTGCTCCACAATTGACGCGAAAGCAGTCCAAGAAGGCAAAGAAGAACCAAAAGTCGATCTCTCTGTGGGAGGAAGATGACTCCGCGAATCTGGCGGCGCTGTCGGAGGATCCTGACAAGTCTTTGGGTCTGGCCGGTACTGTGGACAAAGAGCAGACTCCCACCGCTGAGCACGATTTCAATACCGCGCCTTCAGAGACTGTGCCTACGCCGTCCAACACTTCGTACGTCAATTTTGGCGTTTCAGACTTTAGCGATATTGCTCAGAGCAACAAACTGGCTTGGCAAGACTCGCAGGCTTCAGCCTTCCAGAGCGCAATGTCTGCAAGTGCTTCTGATCAGAAGACGAAGCTGGCCACGGACGACATGCAAACTTCGCGTGGTGTTCCCACTGATGAGACTCCAGGATCGATCGCTGACGCACCGCAAGAAGAGCAAGACGTCGACTTCGCGCCCGTATCGTCGAAAAAGAAGAGCAAAAAGGACAAGAAGAAGCGCGCATCGTTTTGGGTCGAGCCCGAGGCTGAGCAAGATACCGTACCATCTGTCACGGAGCCGGAAGACCTTCAACGAACAACAACGCCTGTCATCGACCAAGAACCCTCACGCGAGATCACGTCGGACTTGCCATTGGAACCGCCTGCTCCCGAAGACACCCTCACGCCCTCGTCCTCCAAGAAGAAGTCGAAGAAGGACAAGAAGAAAAAGTCGTTCGCGTGGGACGAGCCCGAGCTTGAAGTGACTCCTGCAAAAGAGGTTGTAGACTCAGCAGGCAATATTACCGCAGAAAACGAGGACCCACCCGCCACCGCAGATGTTGACATGGAAGCTAAAGAGTCGAAGTCGTTACCCGACCATTCAGCCGCAGTGCCCGACCCTGCAGACGAGTTCTTTGCCCCGGTCTCGAAGAAAAAGAGCAAGAGAGATAAGAAGCAAGAGTCGTCGTTGCCTGAAACGCCAAGTGAGCCTGCGCTGGATCAAGCTGAACAGGAAAGGCAACTGTCTCCTGAGCGTGTAGAAGAGTCGAGTCGTGACGACAATCCGGGCTCATTCCCAATGACTGATGCTCCGTCGGGTGCCGCTCTGGCCCTCGCTGCGGCCTCACTTGCTGCAGAAGCGCCGACTGAATTGCAAGATACTGTCCCACAGACAGCGGACGATGATTTCGCGCCTCTGTCAAAGAAGAAGGGCAAGAAGGGCAAGAGGAAGAGCCAACTGGATTGGTCAGACTTCGACCCGACTCCGGTCGTCCAGGACGAGCCTGCTGTCGTAGTAGAAGCTGTTTTGGAGAATGACACCAACCAAAATCCAGGGCTTGCAGTTGATGAGCGCGATTTGAGTCGCCATAAGGACGTCGATATGCTTAGTCAGGACGATGCTGCCGGGCCTGAAGACATCTCGACGAAGGACGCAGTGGCAGAGCCGACTGGGGAGGCTGAGTTCACGTCAGCTCTCTCTCGCAAGCAGAGCAAAAAGGACAAGAAAAAGAAAAATCGGCAGTCGCAAGCATGGGAGCCAGAACCAGAGCCTGAGATTGCTACCACGGAAGCGACGTTTCCCGTTGAAGAATCGATTGAATCGCGGGATGCATCACGGCCTTCTAGCGGGCCAACGACCATAGATAAAGATGTTAAAGCTCCTCAAGAAGGTCCGAATCCTACTACGACCGAGATCAAGTCTGTCAGGGAAGAGGAAGTCGAGCCTGTCATCTCTCGGAAGCAAAGCAAGAAGGACAAGAAAAAGAAGATGCAGTCCATCTCCTGGGACGCGGAGCCCGAGCCTGCGCCTGAGCCTGAGCCTGAGCCTGAAGTCAATCAAGGAAGTATCAATGACTCTCCGCCAATGAGTTCCATTCAAGTTGCGGAAGATGCTGGCGAAACACAACACGGCGACGATGATGCGCAGAACGTGCCTTTGCCGGAAGACGAAGACAATGAGCTTATCGAGATCACGGATGTTGCTACCCCGACGGCTACCGGTCGCGACCCAGGTCTTGAGTTCACCAATGATCATGAAACAGAGGCATTCGAGCCGGCGAACGGGCCAGATTCGGGTGTTGGCGAAGCAGTCGGCGCACACGAGAGCCAACCTCAATCTCAGGGTACGTGGCTGCCGGATGTCGACAGTCTCCCAGTCGACGCAGAAAACGATGATGGCACAGACGACTTCTTCGGTCCTGCTGACCCGGTCATGGAAGAGCCTTCCCGTATGACTGAAGATCTTGACGCTTTCGGCGACATGGACGAAGCGACTGTCGAGAGGGAAAATCGCCGAGCAGCGAGGGAGGCCGCTGAAGCAGCTGCTTTGGCAGAAGCGAACCGACCAAGGCCACAGGATGACAATTACGCCGCTTTGATGGCTGCCAGAAGACCTTCCGGAAGCAAGAAAAGCAAGAAGAGCCGAAAGTCGATCTCATCTGTCAACTGGGACGAATCGACTTCTGGCGAGCAGACTCCGAAGTCCGAAGAGCAGTCTACCTCTGGCGCTCTGACATCTGCTTCGATTCCAGAAGAAGCACCCTCAGCTAAAGGCGCCCAGGATGCTGGAAACGATACCATTGATGATACCCCACAGGACTTCGCACCGAGTGCTGAGGCTCCACCTGATGACCTCGAGTGGAAGCCAAGTTCGAAGAAAAAGGGAAAGAAAGGCAGGAAATCTGCATCTGGTAGCCTAACGCCAGCGGTCCCCGAGGAAGCAGACGTTCCGGCGATCGATCCTACGACAATAATCCCGGCAGCAGAATCCACGAACACTTTTGACGCTCCCGTCGAAGAGCCTCAACTGGAAATTACTAAGGCCACTACTGGAGCGACTGAAGCTGCACGGGAAGTCTCACAAGATGCACCGCAAACGGAGGAGCACGATGCGGAGATTGAGCCAACTACGCAGACCAGAACGGAGCCAGTCGAGGTTGAACCGGCGCAGTCAACGCTCGCTGAAGATGGCGTTGCCGTCACGGACAAGCCAGCAGACGATACAGCATTCACGTTCCAAGAGACCAAGAAAGCGAAGAAGAAGGGAAAGAAAATCCGCTCATCGAATACTGACCAAGGGTTCGAAAATGCCGAAGCCCCGCCTGGAGTGATAGCAGACGAGTCAAGCCGCTCCCTCGACACCGCTGCTGCTGCTCTGACCGCGGGAGCAGCTGTTGCAGTCGTCTCCGAAGCTGCCCAGCCGGAGGACGACGAATGGGCAAGCTTCTCGACCAAGAAGTCCAAGAAGGACAAGAAGAAGTCGAGGATGAGCGGGACTGCTACGCCATTGGCCTCGTATCAAGATCAGGATCTCTCCGACATGCCGCCTGACAAGGCTGTGGAAGTCAGCCCCACGAACGACGACCAGGCAACTCGTGACGAATCTGTAGACAATGCACCGAACGCAGTCGCGGAAGCGCCGGAAGTGGACGAGTGGGCAAGTTTCTCCACCAAGAAATCCAAGAAGGACAAGAAGAAGTCGAGGATGAGCGGGACTGCTACGCCATTGGCCTCGTATCAAGATCAGGATCTCTCCGACATGCAGCCTGACAAGGCTGTGGAAGTCAGCCCCACGAACGACGACCAGGCCACTCGTGACGAATGTGCAGACACTGCATCGAACCTAGTCGCCGGGGCGCCGGAAGTGGACGAATGGGCAAGTTTCTCCACCAAAAAATCCAAGAGGGACAAGAAGAAAGCAAAGAAGGACTTGTCGGCAGCCGCTGAAGACGAAACTTTCTCCGCTGAAGAACGGACCTTTCCGGCTGAAGCAGAACCGACTGAAGTCGCCGAGGAGATCATGAGAGAACCTCAGTCAGCACCTGCTGACAACACCGAAGAACGGACCTTTCCAACTGAAGCAGAACCGATTCCAGTCACCGAGGAGATCATGAGAGAGCCTCAGTCAGTAGCTGTCGACAACACCGAAGAACGGCCTTTTCCGGCTGCAGCAGAACCGACTCAAGTCACCGACGAGATCATGAGAGAGCCTCAGTCAGCACCTGTCGATAACAATGTAGAAGGCGAACCCGCCACGGCTTTGGACGAACCGCCGGATGACGCCTGGGGCGGCTTCGCAGTCAAGAAGTCGAAGAAGGACAAGAAGAAGGCAAAGAAGGGGGTTCTCGCCATGGGCGAAGAAGAGACTGTTCAGATCGAGACCGAAGCCACTCATGTCACCGAGGAGAACGTGAAGCAGTCTCAGCCGACACCAACTAATCTCATCGAGGAGACCATAGAGCAGATTCAGCCGACACCAACTTATGCCTCGATGGAAGCAGAGCCTCCAGCAGGTCTGGGACAATTGGATAATGATGGTTGGAGTGCCTTCGCGGTCAAAAAATCGAAGAAGGACAAAAAGAAAGCAAAGAGAGACTCTTCTGTTGTGGAATCAGAAGCTGCAGTCTCGAGTGCGCCTGAGCGGCCTTCCTCTTCACAGGAGCTAACCCAAGAGGCGCCGGTAGAGGCCACCGAGAATCTGGCAGAAACTCCGCGAGCCGAAGTCGTGGACGGGCCTGCTGACGAAGACTGGGCTGGGTCTGCACCTAAGAGATCGAAGAAGGACAAGAAGAAAGCAAAGAGGGACTCATCTATGGTGGAACAAGAAGTGGCAATTCCGATCGCGCCAGAGCCCATCTCATCTTCCCGGGAGCTCTCGCAAGAGACGCCAATAGAAGCCGTTGAGAGCTTTACGAAAAGTGCGGAAGCCGAAGTCGAAGATCGACCTGCTGACGATGACTGGGGTGAGTTCGCGCTCAAGAAGTCGAAGAAGGACAAGAAGAAGGCGAAGCAAGGCTCAATTCCCACTGCTGTGGCAGACGACGTCGCAACAAGTGCAGAGCAAGAAAGCGAAACGGTCATAGCCTCACTCAAGCCGAGCACGGACGGTCCAGCGGTCCCAAGCGCTTGGGAAGAGCCTTCCATCGCGGCCGCAGACCCAACGGACGGAGACTGGGGTGGCGTTTCTACCAAGAAGTCGAAGAAGCAAAAGAAGAAGGCGAAGCAAAGCGGGTTGCCCACGCCTGCACAGCTTGAAGAGGTTCAAGACGTCAATTCGAAGCAAAGTGATGAGCTATCTACCCAGGAGTTGGCGGTCGACCCATCATCAATATCCGTCGAGACCGCGAGCGTTCCCGTCGCAACAGAAAACGCGGCCAGCGTCGTTGCCGAGCGAGAGTTGGTCGCGGAAGGGGTCCAAGAGGTCGGTCCGGAGCAGCACGATGAGCTATCTACCCAGGAGTTGGCGGTCGACCCATCATCAATATCCGTCGAGACCGCGAGCGTTCCCGTCGCAACAGAAAACGCGGCCAGCGTCGTTGCCGAGCGAGAGTTGGTCGCGGAAGGGGTCCAAGAGGTCGGTCCGGAGCAGCACGATGAGCTATCTACCCAGGAGTTGGCGGTCGACCCATCATCAATATCCGTCGAGACCGCGAGCGTTCCCGTCGCAACAGAAAACGCGGCCAGCGTCGTTGCCGAGCGAGAGTTGGTCGCGGAAGGGGTCCAAGAGGTCGGTCCGGAGCAGCACGATGAGCTATCCATCAAGAGATCGGAGGTCGACCCATTCACGACATCCGCCCAAACAGCGAGCGTTCCGATCGAAAGAGACAACGAGGCCAGCGTTGTCGTTGAACGAGCATCTGTCGCAGAAGAGGAGCCCACACCGAGATCACCACCAAACCCCTCCCAAGACATCGACTTCGCGGCCACATTGGCTGCAGGCCTGGCAGGCAGTGGCTTCAATCCGGACATGGTGATCGACGACCCAGTTTTCCATCGCCGAGCCTCGCCACCTGGAGTATTGCCTGAGACCGACCCGGAGGAGACCTTCTTCACGACAACGAGTAAGCGGAAGAAGAACAAGAAGGGCAAACAATCACTCGATACCACAGTGACGCAACCTGAAGAGCAGATAGCAGTCCCCGGTCCATCACTCGATGCTGCAGTGACACCATCTGAACAGCTGGGTTCAGCAATCCCTGGCCCAGCGACGGAGCCTCCCGTGGCCACTGACGACTTCAACGACACCATCAGTCAGGGCCTGAGCGGCACTGGCTTTGATCCCGCTTTGCTTGAGAAGGCGTTGGCGAGCGACCCTGAAGCCTCGATGGAGGAACCTCAGGTTGATCCGGAAGAGTTTTCATTCACGACTACTAAGCGAAAGAAAGGCAAGAAGGGCAAGAAAACACAACGTGATGGAGAAGTCGCTGCCGAATCTTCCGCTGTCCTGACGCTCGCCGTCAACGACGACGTCGCCAACCCGGCAGTCCCAGAACACTCTCTGGACGAATCCACACCTGCTGCATACGATCAAGCCCAACAGCAACCCAATAGACAGATTGCGACTTCTTCCGACTACGTTGATCCAGCCAGCAACATTTTCGTCGGAGGCACCGAGATGGATGTAGACGACATGGATAAGGCGTACAAAGCGTACAAGAAGAACAAGCGTTTGCAGAAGAAGTTGAAGGCTGCAGGGAATGTCGTGGGATCTTCTCCCGACGACACAGAGCGCTCGGCCGCGCTTTCGGACCGAGAGACGGGTCCGCAGGCCACGAACGTCGAGAAGCCTAGCGGTTCAAGCAATGCGAGTCGATCAAATTCGCGATTTGGACCTGAAGGCTACTTGCACACCTCTGAGGTGTCTCAATCACTTCCGGTCGCCATTGGCAAGGATACTTCGCAGTTGGACGAGCCAAAGCAGGCTTCCCACAGTGGAATGTCTGGCTTCGAAATAGCCGCAATGGGAGGGGGTGCTGCTCTTGCAGCAACCAGTGGGCGAGCCGCATCTCCTCCGCAAACAGAACCGACACGGGACCTTTCTTCAGACGCGCCAGCATGGTCATTTGGCTCTCTACAAGACAATTCGTCTGGCAAAGGACATCATGTTATCAGAGACAGTGGCTACGCACACTCACAGGAGCAAACACCACGGTCAAGCCGCGAGGTTCCAGCCGTAGTCCGGACAAGCTCGTCTCAAGAGAGTCTGAGGAATCGCAGGTCTCTCGAGCCGTTGCATATCTCGACTGGCTCAACTCCGGATCAAGACCAAGAGTTCACGACCCCTCAGAAGCAAGCTGATGCTGGTGGTTCCGAAACCTTGAATGCTCATGCTCGGAACCTCAGCGCTAGCACGGGGACTCCTTTGATGCCTAGCACTAAAGACCGAACGTCTTACCTGTTTCAATCGCCTCCGGACGTTGTTCCAGGGCCTTCAGATGCCTCGTCTGTGCAGACTGGGACTGCGAGCAGAGACCAGAATAACGACTATTTCGCATCGACGCCAAGAGGACACAATAGCAGGGCAAGTCGGGATGGCTCCCGCGACATGACAATGTCTCCGTCGAACAACCCGCTGAGCCCAAGGACACCACTGCGACCGATCCAGGAAGAACACCATGCAGTCAAAAGAAGCAAGGCAGACACAGATGTCGGTGGGCCAGAGCGAACCAAGGCCATTGATCGTACGCAGACGCCGCAGGGCATTCGCGCGAGAGAGCTGGAGCTGTCGCCAGATCAATCCGCGATGGTAACGATGAACACCGCAAGAGGCGCAAGCAACCCACTGTCGACAGACGACCTCATTCGCCGCCTATCATGGCCAGCAGTCGACGAGGACAACGACACGGTCAACATCGACCGATCCTTACAACGCAAAACCATGGCACCCGACGTACGCTCCGCCAGCGTCCTGAGCAATCGATCCAACAACAACACTCTTCAACATCGAACGCCAGAGCAGCTCCGATCGTTCAGCCGTGGCAGCAATCACAGCAATCAGAGTTCTACAGGCCCGTCCCTGAGACGCATCAATCTGTCAGGTGACCTGCGGGCCGCGAGCCGCCGATCTGACTCGGGCTCAGCCGTTGACGCTAATCGCCCCGCCAACATGGTTCCTCCGTTTGAAGCGCCGCCAACTCCGCCGCTCAACGAAGACGATGAATTGAACGATGGTAGCGCTTCGCGCGCCGCTGATAACATGAGTGATGTTTTTGTAAGTCTTGAATGTTTCAATGATGATTATGATGATACTAACAATGCACAGCAGGGATATGGCGATGCCGCACAGTCGCAAGTCTCGCCGACGCGACCGCCGAGCGTGCGGAAGCGTCAGAGCATGCACATCAATGACCTCGAGTCTCGTCTTGAGTACTTGGTCGCTGAGAACAGAGCACTTCAGGAAGCACGATCGAACAATGATGTGACCATGGGAGAGGGTGGAGGTCTGCAAGACGAACTCCATGCCCGCGACCTCCAATTGCAAGAAAAGGATGCGGAGATCAATCAGATCAAGGCGATGCTTCAGCCGCTGCAAGATGAAATTGCCAGGTTGACTGAGATGAACAATGGTCTCACAGAAGCTAACAGGAATCTGGTGGACGATACGAACGGTCGTTATGCGACTCTCCAGGCCGAGCATGCCGAAGCACACGAACAATGGCAATCGACCAGCCGGGATCTGCAGGCCATGCAACAGGAGCATGGTAGAATCACCTCCGGCATGAAAGACATTCTGGAAGCGGAAATTGCATCTGCCCTCGCCGACAAGAATTCGGAAATCCTTCGCCTCCGCGAGCAGCTCGACATTGCCACGGAACAGATCCGCGCATTGCAGGTGCAGATTCAGTCCTCCAACTCCAGCGACTTCTTAGTGCAGAGGGATGAGGACTACTTTGACGGGTCCTGTCAGAAGCTGTGTCAGCACGTCCAGCAGTGGGTTCTTCGCTTCTCCAAGCTATCCGACAATCGCGTCTGCCGCCTGTCTACCGACCTCAACGACGATAAGATCGAAGCTCGATTAGACAATGCAGTGCTCGATGGCTCCGACGTTGACAAGCTTCTCGGTGACCGCATACGCCGCCGTGACGTGTTCATGTCCGTCGTCATGACCATGGTCTGGGAATACATCTTCACCCGCTACCTCTTCGGTATGGATCGCGAGCAGCGACAAAAGCTCAAGACCCTCGAGAAACTGCTCTCAGACGTCGGTCCACCGCGAGCAGTCGCTCACTGGCGCGCTACAACGCTGACTTTGCTATCGAAACGTCCCAACTTTGCCGAACAATGCAGAATGGACACCGAAGCGGTGACGCATGAGATTTTCGGTGTACTGTGCGCATTACTGCCACCTCCCTCAACTTCCGAACAGCAACTCCTCACCTCGCTGCAACGCGTTATTGGTATTGCCGTTGACCTCGCAATCGAGATGCGTACCCAGCGCGCGGAGTATATCATGCTCCCACCCCTACAACCCGAATACGACACCAACGGCGACCTCGTGCGGAAAGTGCACTTCAACGCTTCGTTGATGAACGAGCGATCGGGATTCTTCAGCTCGAACGAAGACCTCGCGGCGGAGAATGCAGTGGTTAAGATCGTGCTGTTCCCATTGGTGGTCAAGAAGGGCGATGACATTGGCGAGGGAGACGAGGAAATCGTGGTCTGTCCGGCGCAGGTATTGGTGCAGAACGATGGTGGAAAGGGGAGGAAAGTGGTGAGGGTTCAGAGTGGAGCGATACAGATGGATGTGGATGAGGGAAGGAGAAGTGGGATGAGTCGGAGGAGTATGTTGAGTGAAGGCATGGGGAGCGAGGCGATGGTATGAGAGATGAGTTTCTTCCTTTGGAACGATTGGAGGACTTGCACGAGATACTGGAGTTTAGAGATGATTGCTTACGATGGCGTTATGGGGATTGGGTGGGTATATACCTTGACATAACATATCTAATGTGCAGCTCGTACAAACGAGTATTCTTGACTGCTCAGCTTGACTTGTTGTGTACTGTGACTCGTGATGCATTAATTCTTGTCCGATTCTTGCCTGTCCGATTATACATCCATGGGTATCTCCTTCTCGCTTTATCGATGGTCAACTTGTAGAGTACTTTAAGAGTCTTCTGCTGTGGTTTACGACGGAACGAAGAGCCAATATATGACGCAGCGTCTGGCCTCAGGCATCATCACCATAAATCTGACTGAGGTCTTCCGAAACGTAAAGCGAGACACACCACGGCACTTCCAAACACCATCGCATTGCCGATCGAGCTTCCAAACTCTCATGGAGGCCGGAGGAGGCCGCCCGGAGTAGACGCCGTGGTTGGTGGTCAGCATCATCATCCTTCCGCGGCGCGAGCGGGCTGATCTCTGGGCATTCGGTCGTGGTTACGACGATGTAGGAGATAGCGTAGGTCTAGGCGGGTGGGGTCTATTCTTGACGAAGGGTTCGAGATCTTGTTTCCTGTCATCAGTCCGGTTTCTATAACTATCTGACGCAGGTATACTCTCACTTCTGCTGCTATAGACAGTCCACTTCGCAGCAGCATACACCATCTATCTCCTGCCGCGACTCCGAAGCTCGAACGCGTTCACAGCCCACTACAACCATCCGTCGACCGCTCCTCAGACCACTCTACATAACGCCTCCCACCCCTCCACCTCAGATCTCAGATATCATGTGTCTCGTCACCTCTCCCAGCAAGAACAAGAAACGGACCGTCGTCCGCGAAGACTACCACGCTCCGCGCCCGGTCTCCAACTACCACGGCGGCCACTCTTCGCCGCGCACATCCACGACCTACGTGCAGACGACGCGCCGCTCGACCAGTCGCGTGCCGGCGGAGAGGAGCGTGTATCGAGAGAGCTATCAGAGTGTGGGCGGACAGCCGAGGGCGAGTCGCGAGGTTTATCGGAAGACGAGTCGGACTTATGTGAGATGAGGGAGGTTGGTGAGGGTACAGGATGAGATTGAACGACATGATGAACGAGATTATACGGGTATGAGGATTGTCTTCACGGACTGGTTGATGGATTGTGCGCGTGCTGGTCATGCGGTTGGGATGGTCGTTGTATACTGCTTGAGAGCTACCTGACGTCTTTGTCGAGGAGTGTCGCAGCGCGATCATATGGAGTCTGGATACGATGCTTGCACGTATTTGAATACCACTTTCCAAGTTGCTTCCACCCGCCAGATACAGCTTGTTCATATCACATGTCTCTTGAGGTCTGGACCTCTACCGGGTGAACCGAATGGCGTAGATCTACCTTACGTGCGCCAACGGCTTTGTGCTTTTAGGGAAGGCACTACCGTATGTACCACGGTCAGCGTCAACACCATCGTTATTGCTTTGACCACATCCGGTCTTACCTTTTCTTAGTACCTTTGATAAACTGGATTCCGGCGTTCCTTTGACTTTGTTCACGGACCATCTGGAGATTTGTGGCTGTCAAAGCCATCGTGACATTTGTGACATCATCTTCGGAGTCTCAGGAATGACGACGGTGTTCAGGCGCTCCAGCTCGTCTCCTTCTCTCGTCGCGAAGACTTGATCCAACTTCTCTACAACGTACCTTCCCAAACATACTTGAAGCAGATTTCCTCCTACCCAACACAAACACCACTCAGCAAACTACCTATAACAAAATGTACGTCCACCACGGCTTTCACCGAGTCGCCTGTTGTGCCTGCATACCTCCGAAACCACACTAACACCGCACCACAGGCTCGGACGCTCCCACTCCAAGAAGAAGTCCACCGATGGCAAGCACCGCTTCGCCATCTCCTCATTCCGCGGTCTCGGCGCTCCCGAGCTCTCTAAGAAGCTCCGCAATCTGATCAAGACCCAAAACCACCAGATCGGCGCCTACGAGCAGGCCGGCCGTGAGTCGCAATCCCTCGCCAGCCAGCTCAGCGAGTGGGGCGAGAGCACCGAGGACGATGCCGTCAGCGACATCAGTGATAAGCTTGGCGTGTTGCTCGCGGAGATCGCAGAGCAGGAGGACCAGTTCGCGCAGAACTTGGAGGAGAGCAGAGGCGTGTTGAAGCAGATTCGCAATGTCGAGGCGAGCGTGCAGCCGACCAGGACCAACAAGCAGAAGGTGAGGACATCCCAGCTATAACCACAAGCATACAGCGATTAACACTTCCCTCCCAGATCCAAGACGAGCTCCAAAAGCTCAAGTACAAGGAGCCCGAATCCACCAAGATCGTCACACTCGAGCAAGAGCTCGTCCGCGCGGAAGCGCAGTCGCTCGTCGCCGACGCCCAGCTCACCAACGTGACCCGTCAAAAATTCAAGGAGGCCTACGACATCCACACCGCCGCCGTCATCGAGCGTGCCGAGAAGCAGATCATCCTCGCGCAGCAAGCCCGTCGTCTGATCAACATGCTCGACGACACACCCATCGTTCCCGGCGAGGACCGCGTGGCTTTCACCGGCGCGGACGAGGGCAAGGAGGTGTTGAATGATGCTGAGACCGGACTCAGGGGATGGAGCTTGAATGTTGACCCGATCGAGAGCAATGCTGGCAAGATTGGCAACAGTGGTATGGGTGCTCCCCCGCAGCAGGAGCAGTCGGTTACTACTGTCACCACTGCTGGCGAGGGATCCGTGACCTCGGATCAGCAGCGCGTTGAGGAGCTCGAGAGGCAGCAGCAGGAGGAGTTGGCTTCGGAGAACCCACCATACCCAACCGCTGAGAAGACTGGCAACGCTGCTCTTGCGTCTTAGAAAGATTTCTGAGGTAGCCAGCCGTAAGGAAGACGGGACTTGGATGGACGAGCGATGTACTGCATGACTGTGCGGTTTTGTTATGTGTGCTTTGCGCAATACCAGGGTGTGGGCAACTACAGTAATTGACAGCGACAGATAATTTCGGGTGCAATCTATCATACCCAGCGCATCTGGTGTTCTTGCCTGTCCTCGCATGCAGCTCGCAACTACGCTATATCGTCTACCTGTACTGAGGCCATTCACACTGCGCCTGTCGCCAAACATCTGCTGCAACCCCATCTGTCTCTCACAAACCCGTCTTCGAAATCATGATCCCGTAAGGGTCTCGGTCAACCTCACTCACAAACACCCCCTCATGCTCCCCCTTCAACACCTCCTCCGCCCCATCCCCACTTCCATCCTCTTTCCTCACCTTCTCCCACTCCTCCGGAATCGCCTCCTCCAACTGCCCCTTCAAAACAGCATGCAAAAACCCTCTCTCGGAATTACTATGAAACAACGCCACAACCACCTTCCCCTTCTCCGTCGCCGCCAACGCTTCATGATGCGACAACTCCCCCGTGAAATACAAATCGACATCTTCACCCTGCTTCTCCGCCTCTGAAAATAATCCGCCACCGGACCCGGCGCATAATGCGATGGAGCGGATGGTGATGTCCGAGGCTGTACGACCTTGCGGGATGGCGATGGGGAATGCGGCGGGGTTGTTCAGGCCTGCGGAGATGCGGTCGAGAAGAGTGGGGAGAGGAACGGGAGTGTCGAGGTGGATGATGCGGCCCATTCCGCCGCCGTGGTCGTGGCCGGAGACTTTGGTTGGGGTGATGGGGTAGCGTTTGTGGGGGTGGTGGGCGGGGGTGAATGTGGACTCTTCTTCTTTGAGGGAGAGTTGGGAAGGGTGGTGGTTGAGAGAGAAGGTGGGGCGTTTGGGCTTTTTGGTGGGTGTGTCGGGGGTGTTGTTGGCGTTGGTGGTGGAGGAGTTGGAGGTTGCGTCGGAGGAGGTGCTGGGTTCGCCGGTTATGATGTCGGCGAGCCAGTCGCCTAGACCGCCTTTTGCGGCGTCGACGGCGGTGTGTGGGCTGTAGACCTGTCGATATCGGGTCAGTATGGATGGTGGTTGGTTGATCGATGACGAGACGTACGCTGATTCCTTCGGCTGCGAGTCGGAGGAGACTTTGTTGTTGCGTGTCTTTGAGCGTGAGACTCTTCAGGCCGCGGAAAATGATCGGATCTAGTCGCCGTGGGCTAGTCAGATCAATGGCTTTGATCTCAGTCGTTGTACTGATACGCACGGTATGCAACAATGATCGAGTCCTTCCGTCGAATGGCTTCGTCCGCAACAGCTTTGGTAAGGTCGATGGTAAGGAGGACTGAGTTGTTCTGTCGACGAGCAGGATTGAACGGAGACTCTAACAGCACTATCGAATAGTAAGCTCTTGCATTCCGCCAAGGACGATGTATATATGCTCACAGCCAGTGTTGTCGAAGCTCTTGTCCGCCAATGCTTCTGGATATAGTCTTCGCATGGCATTCACGACTGCCCGTGTGTAGGGCGACGTTGTTGGAGGCGACGCCATCTTGGAGTACGCTCGTCTTGTTATACCAGACAATGACATTCAGATCCAACTCGCTTGCAGGAAGAATCGATGAATTGACGAGTGTTGTCGTTACACAAGAAGAGAGATGTATGTGAAGTCGATGTTCATGCCTCAGGCAGAATTTCACTCCAATATGTCATCCTTTCTTATCAGATCGTCCACTGCAGAACGACATATTCAAACTACCGTGAACGAAACATTCCTACCATGTCCGCCCGAACCGATGCCGAAGCAGAGCAGAACCAGATCACCTCTGGAGTCACTCCCGATACGCTCACGAGCTCCTTGAAAGAGAAGCTCGAGGCCACTCATGTAGAGATTATGGATCTGTCAGGTATGGCGCTTTTACCATCGATGCTTTGGACAGCAGCTGAGAGGTACTTCCAGGCGGATGCGGTCAAATGTACGAAGCCATCATCGTGTCACCACAATTCGCAAAGAAGACGACACTCGCGAGACATCGGCTGGTCAATGCCGCTTTGAAGCAAGAGATTGCTGCGATACATGCTTGGACGCCGAAGTGCCATACGCCGGAGGAGTGGGAGAAGAAGAAGGCTGCAAGTTGAGGGAATGAATTGGGCATATACGAGAGCACATGATGACATGCTGGGATCGGAATTGAGAGACATCGAACCGCACAGTACCACCTGCCGAATGGACAAACCTGCCGCTCGCACGCTGCAAGAGCATTGCATGGCATGACCTGAGAAGTAGGTACAAGGCTGTGGAAGAGAAGAAACTCGCAGATTCTTGGCCCAACACCGCCGAATATTGCCGAGCGCGCGGCATCGAGTGGGAGTTCAGAGCGCACTTTATGGCCCAGCAAGGCGGAAAGATGGCAGCATCTTGTTCGATTCGACATTCAGTACTGCTACCCAGCGAATACAAACTGCTCTTCTATCAATCACTCCGCCGACGAACTATTGCCGAATGCTGGTACGACAATGGCCAAACCTGATGGCCGAATCTGCCGAATAGCCATCCGACCAGGAGCGGCCAAACCAGTTGCAAAACGTGCATGTTCCATGCCCGCAGCGGTTCCTCGACTAGCAGATCAGGTGCCATAGTGGCCTCTTCCTTCTCTTCTTCCGGCTTCGGGACCTGCAGCACCTGCAACGAACAGTCCGCAACGCCACACTTCGCCGCCATGTGCGTCGGCGGCATCGTGAGGTCGACCACCTCCGAAGTCCCAAGCACATGCCCGTCTCCATCCAGAGCTTCGACCATACCACGATCGACTTCGCCATCCCATTCGAAATGCGTCTCGAATCCTTCTCTTTTGACCACGCCTAGATTCGCGCGTACGTCGCCTTCGATGGCAAAACACCTCCACTCCTTCACTTCTGTGGCTCCATTCCAGCTCATGTAGAACTGCGTCTTTTCATCCCGGCTTCTCGCATACATGTACAAGTCCGGCTTCGTCTTCGGCCGACCGATCCAGGAAGCTTTCATCACCCGATACACATGCAAAAGTTCGTCCGCGAACGCCACGTCTAACACTCTCTTTCCGGAGGGCGAAAACTCGCTGAATTCAGCAATTTCGCCCCAGCTCACGAGGGTATTCCCCGTGACGGGCATGTCATATTGTACGGTGCCTTGGTGTTCGGCTTGGCCGTCCTCGAATGGGAGCCATGTCTGAAGTAGACGGCTGGTCGCTCTTCCAGAAGCAAACGAGATCGCCACGCGCAGCGCCGACGAATAGTCTTGCGTGTAATACTGACCGTTATCGGCATTGTCGACCAGAGTGAGCTCGATCTCATTGCCATTAGCGGACTCCCTGCGCACCCGGGCATCGTGCTGTGCAGCGAAGTTGTAATCCTGCAGCGGGATGTACGTCTCTGCGGTGGAAGAATTGTCTCCGTTCAGTCGCCAGAGGATCGACCCATCGACGTGCGAAATGCGGTAGATGGTGTTGGTATGCCGGGATGAGATCAAGTAGTCGCCGTTGGCAAACTTGTCGACGCTGTTGACGTGGCAATAGTCAAAGGGAAAGTGACTCGACAGACCGCCACCATGCTTCAACGCCGGACTGATCGTCGTTTCCTCCAGCGGGATGTGGTCCGAGGCTGTCCATTCGAAGACCACAGAGCCGGAGTCCAGGTCGATCTCCTGGAACAACGAGTCCAGCACCCAGCCCATACTTTCGGTGACATCGAACAACGAAAGATCCATTCGCCGAGTTGGGTATGCGGTAATAATGGCCGTGTTACTTTCTGCTCGGATGGAGACTTCGTGGAAATCTAGCGCAAAGGCTGGACTGCTGGATCTGATGTTGTGTGTTATGGTGTAGGAGTCGTCGAGGAGAAGGACAGAGCCGCGGCCACGACCTCCCACGGACATGCCGCGGAAGACGGAGAGGAGTTGGGTTCCGTTGGCATAGTGGTGGGCTTGGAAGTTGTAGTGGCCGAGCGCGGAGAAGGCTGGGTCATAGCCTGACCACACGAGGTTCTGTTGGAAGATTAGCTGACGATTTCGTCTGGTCCGAGGATGCAATGATTGGCGAGCTACAAAGCATTTGTCGACGAGAAAGAGACAGCGTCAACGAGATGGAGCAGTCTGGCTGGGGATGCACCGATACTGAGCAACGTCGTCGAAGCTGAAAGCGATGAACGCCAAAGAGATGGACGCCGCTGATGCTGAGAAAGAATCTTCAACTCACCAGATCGCTGTCGTATATGTACGGCGCCCATTGACCGACACCACCCCAAACGGAGAAGAAGATATATCCTGGCTCAACAGCATCATGGGACGCTACGCGATTGTGAAGGATAGGCGCAAGGATATCGGGTCTCTGGACTTGCTGTGAGTACAGTGCACATCCGATGAGCATGGGCGCGGGCTTACTGAGTGGTAAGTCTGACCTCTAGGAATGGCTACGACGATGCCCACGAGGCAGGAGCTCAAGAGTTCGAGCAATATTGCGGACCGCATGCTCGCTAGGATTTGCGGAAAGGAAACGATTGTCAACACATCATGATCAAGTGAAAGCTCGGGTTCTGTTCAGCCACAGTCGTCGAGTTTCACGATGCTGGTCTACCATGGCCGCATGGCCATGGCATTTGACGATTCATGTTGTGTTTCAACGTCGGATGGTCACCCCTGTCCCATGCACTTGAGAACGACTGAGCTTGATGTCATCATACTGCGCCTTTGTACGAACATTCTTTCAACAACACATGGAAGAACCTGGCAACGATATCCTTGCCTCACACACGCCAGCAGTGAGGCCCCGCGGGACACCGCCGCAGCAGAACAGGTGGAGGTGCACTGCGATCGAGGTGACCTGCTTCTGTGCTATTGGTGGACTTCTCAGCATGAGTGCACGAGACGGAATCGGGCTTGTGGCTGCCGTGGCTGAGATCACACAGTTGGTCGAGTCGTCGAAACGGGTTTCTTCACAGAGGAATGAGACTGCGGCCACGAGACTGCCTGGCCACCGTACATGAGAATGAGAACAAGGTAACATTCATGATACTGTAAAAGCAAAGCAGGAACAATATCGCAGCAACTCGCCCTCAAAACAGATCCTACACCGAAATCATCGCCCTCCTTGATCTCCGCTCAGCACTCATCACCGCAAGGTGCATACCCCGTCGTCCGAGCAGTCTCCATCACGCTTGGAAAAATTGCGTTCCTTGAGTTTGCGTCCGCTGCCAGTGTTGCCGCCGTTGAGGAGGAGGGATCAAGGACCGCGGCAGTAACAGTCCGCAAGTCTCCAGGTGGGAGGCTCCGCCGGATGTCCGAACTTTGGCGGAATTCCATGAATGGGGTCGCCGGGATCGTCGGGAGTGGCGGGTTGACCGGGATCGCTAATTGCTAGGTCAGTTTCGGCTCATATGAAGAGTAGGCACTTAGAACTGACTGATACGCCGTGCAAAGTGTTTCCTTGTAGGTTGGGCCGCAACTGTTCTTACACCAATAACTCCCACAAATGTCGACAAATTCGCCGCGAATTCCCTTTGCACCGCAATCAAAGTATTTTCCCTGCCTCGCGAATTAGTGATGTATTCAGTGAGTGGGCGATTGCCAGCGTACACTGGGCTTAGTGTTGCAGTAGACTCCACCGAGAACGGAGTTGACAAAGATGGCGACAACCGCCATAACGGATCCAGACACCATAGTGCGCGAAGGTGGAGGTAGAGACACAGGTCTGGGATGTGTATGTGTATCAGGCACCGGAAGGAGGGACTTGCGAGGAAACAATTGGTCCAAAGGCGTAAGCGGAGAGTTGGTTCGAGGGCATAAGTGGGAAGGTACGCTGCGCTTTATATCCCGCCAAAGACATCGGAGGACGGACAACACCGTGATGGCGGTTCCCAAGAGTCCGGACACGTCGTTAGTTCTAATCCTCGCGATCGAGACAGGGTCCCGGACAAAGCTGACCTCTCATCATCAGGGATGAGGTGGTGGGAAACTCTGATAACAACACCTGGACCAAAAGCAGAAAGTAGTGCATAGCCCCTTGGGCATGTCACCGCACACCGGCCTTTCCGCGCCAATGCGATCTCTCAATTGATTGCCGAAATGTGCTCAAGCAGACTTTGTCGACCGTCCGCGCTATTCTTGTATGCAGGATACAGGTTGTACCCCCCGGTTCCCAGCGCCCTTCAAGGGCCCTAGCAAATCTAGTTCTATACGAGGATTGCCTCGATTCCAATAGAACTACGGACCTTGACTGTGACGATATTGCCGTCACCATTGCCCTCCTCTCAGTTCAGGGCTTGACGGATCTTGACATTGCCGCAATCGTTGCCGTGGCAGTTGGCCATGACACTCACATCGTCAGGATTCCCATCCCATGCTTCGCGGCGCTCCATGGCGTTGTCTGAGGTCTCCATTGAGACCATTGTCGGAGGCTCGCGAGCCTGGATGGCGTTGTCGTTCATCGCGCCAGCTAGGGTAGCCAACGAATGTCTTGCAAGCTGTCTCAAAGCGCGGACCAAGAGAGTGAGGCAGTGTCCGCCCCTTTGGTGAGAAGCCGGCATTTCCAAGCCAGTGCATGACCAATGCGAAATTGAGGGGCTGTCGCTACTGGGCTGAATTCTGTATGCTAATGAAAGTGCGTCGAAGGACAGGAAGCCCAGTCCTCGGAAGAACTTGACTCTACGAGTGAAGTCCGCGCTAATCCATATGCGTGAACGCTAAGCCTACTGCGTCAGATGCGTGAATCGTGTATCACCGAAACTCACGCATGCGTGAACGCTAAGCCTGATGCGTGAGCGTCTTTCAGCTCACGCACTTATATCCGCGTCTGCTACCAAAGTTCCCGCTTTACGCACCAAGCTTACGCACCCACCAAAACGATATTTCGCGGTTTTTATCGACACTCACGACGATGCAGGTATGCCGCGAATTCGACTTCGGTTCCATCACGCTCTTCGTTGAAGGATACCTTGTGAGCAGCACGCGAGACCGGTCCGTGACTTCGGCCACTGGAGCAGAGAGCCAATGCGTGTACCAGTCGTCGGAACGAATCACTCTGAATGAGACTGCAGTCGGCAATGAGCGATGTTGACGATGCTACAAAAGTATCATAAACCATCGCAGTAACAGACTCCTTTGACGACGGTTCCCGGTGCAACTCCTTTGCCGATCAAGCAGTGAAGACCAACAACCGACATTTCCCACACAGCTCGTATCTCTCTCCTCGATCCGCATTCAGCAATTGTCCCCACAAGGCTCTTGAAACGATCCGCCATTGTTGTTGTCGCCACTAACAGGACGGAGAGTCGAACGTAGAGCCTCCCTGCGGTCCTTGGCTTTGTGCCCACTGCCAGTGTCACCGCCTTACTCGCCTCTGTCACCATCGCCTTTCTCCGGGTCACGACGGGTCAGTCGGTCGGTATTCTGGCGACGGACTGTCTTGACTTTGGTCCAGCAATCGCCGTCAGGGCAGTACTCTGGGTCGCCTTTTCCGGGTACCGTCCAGCAATCGCCGTCAGGGCAGTACTCTGGGTCGCCTTTTCCGGGGTCACGACGGGTCAGTTGGTCGGTATTCTGGCGACGGACTGTCTTGACTTTAGTCCAGCAATCGCCGTCAGGGCAGTACTCTGGGTCGCCTTTTCCGGGGTCACGACGGGTCAGTTGGTCGGTATTCTGGCGACGGACTGTCTTGACTTTGGTCCAGCAATCGCCGTCAGGGCAGTACTCTGGGTCGCCTTTTCCGGGGTCACGACGGGTCAGTTGGTCGGTATTCTGGCGACGGACTGTCTTGACTTTGGTCCAGCAATCGCCGTCAGGGCAGTACTCTGGGTCGCCTTTTCCGGGGTCACGACGGGTCAGTTGGTCGGTATTCTGGCGACGGACTGTCTTGACTTTGGTCCAGCAATCGCCGTCAGGGCAGTACTCTGGGTCGCCTTTTCCGGGGTCACGACGGGTCAGTTGGTCGGTATTCTGGCGACGGACTGTCTTGACTTTGGTCCAGCAATCGCCGTCAGGGCAGTACTCTGGGTCGCCTTTTCCGGGGTCACGACGGGTCAGTTGGTCGGCATTCTGGCGACGGGACAAGATGGCTGTGATTCTGCAACCGAAAACGCAATATCCTTCATCTCTGGGTTCATGACGGGCCACGGGTTGGACGATGCCGAGAGCGTCTGCGATCGGCGCAGCGGCGACACCACTGATGGCCAAGGCGGCGAAAAAGAGAGTGCTTGTGTTGACTTTCATCTTGGATGTTTGCGTATCGTACAACTGGTTGTGCGACTAGAAAGGTTTCAAGAGGATGGATCTTGTGGAAGCTGATGATTTTCGATTGCTTGGACCAGCGGCAGAACTTCCAGGAAATGGTGAGCGCCATATATGCCCACTCTACCCTGAGTAAGCAGAGTGCCAGAGCCACCGTCGACGTGTCTGCGTGTTTCCAGAGCAGGGACTATCCACGGTAGACGTATGCTGCGGATTCTGCCCAGCTGGGAGACCCATCGAATGCGGTTGTCGCAACAGAGCAGAGCGACATCGGCGTCGTCACAGGCGGCAGGCCACGGTGCCGGAAAGCATGCGTGTTCTCAGAACAGGGCTCTACCACGTTGTGTCACATCCGCGAGTCGCCACAGCCGGGATGCCTTCGCACGTGCTGTACGCTGAAGCTTTGTGCAGCTAGGCAGCGAGCAGCGACGTTTCAGGACTGCTATCATGATGAGAGCCATGCGCGGAGATCTGGCAGCCCCCTTGCGGAAGTATGGCCTCAATCTCGATCTGGTGGTCTTCCACGCATTTATCGATCGTTGCGACGAGTTTCGTTCGATGATGATCATGAGGCTGCTGGAGATTCTACAGGATGAGTGCCTGCTCTCGTGCTACCGAGTAGCTGCGTCTATCGAAGCATGTTCTCGAGCTCGCGTGGTGCTGATCGAAGCTGCGCGGGTCTCGAGCAGATCGTGGTAGTGGTTATGATATTGGAGCCGGCTGTACCTCGAGCTGTTCGTTGTGGTGAGGAGCATGCCTCGTGGTCTCGTTTCATGCTCATTGTGTTGTGAGCAGCGATGCCTGATTGTTCGATGCTCATGTAATTACAGGAATTCAAAATGAAGGCAAAGCGTGTACGTATGAGTGCAGAAAGCTGATTGCTGCCGTAATAACAAGATGAGACGACCATTGCTCAAGATAAAAGAGTGACAGCAGACGAGGCAATTGAGGAGTTGTGATCAACAACATCCCTAGGTTTGAAGCCGTTGCGAATGAACCCAAGCCCACACTCCAACAGAATCCGAGACTTTCAGATCACACTTCCAATCATCCCTTCGCCAGAGCAGATGATCATGACGACGGCGCTCATGGATTCCATCTCATGAGTCCTGGAGCGAGGGCTTAGCAACCCTGAGGTCCGCAGTAAGCGCCTCCTCCGATAGTTGATGGGGGCCCTTGGTCGTTCTCATATGGATCCTTCGTCCATCGGCGAACTTTTCCGCAACCCGGATCCGGGTTGCCGGGACTGCACCAAACGCCGTGCGGTTGGAAACCATGGTTGGGATCCTCGTGACCTCCGGTGTCACGGCGAGATTTGACCTGCCTGAGTGTCAGCGACCTGCGCGACGTTGTTACGAGAGGGGTCGTCGAACTTTACGGCAGTCTCCGTCACCGCAATAAGCGCCTCCAGAAGGCGGGTCGTCGCTGTGCTCGAGTGGGGGTGGCGCTTCAGCCCGACGAACGTTGGCCTACCTGAGTGTTAGCAGAGTTGGGCCTGCAGTTGGAGAGTACTGCACAAACCTGGACACCATTGTCGGCGGCGACCGGCGCGGCAGCGACATTCGAGACAGCCATGGCGGCGAAGAGGACAGCGCTGAGGGAGAGCTTCATGTTTGTGGTGGTAGTGTTGGTGTCGAACAGTTCTTTTGATGGCCGTTCCGTTGTTGATGGGTGTTTGCGAACCTGCTGTTGTGATGAGTCGGATACTCGACCATTTCAACGCGAGACTCGTGGCCCCATCTTATATCCGCCGTGATCCTATTCTGGGGGGCATGAGCGTCATATCCGCCTGATGCCTCAACAAGGACCGGCCATATCTGAGGTGCGGTTCCAGCTGGGATGCCTGGCATACGTTTCGGCGGCGCTGCTGTGAGCTGTAAGGTGTATGCTGGAGTCAAGCTTGCCTTACACTGCGGATCCCTGCCACGCTTTCGAGGCTGTAGCGGATCGGATGTTTATTAGCGGATCGCACTCACGGACCTTACTGCACAGCCTGCTTTGCATGTGGCGGCTCTCTTGCGTGCAGGACTGGTTCTCCGGTCATTGTCAAGACTTCCATCCACGCTGTCTGTGCGAAGGTCTCATCTGACCCGCGGGCTCGTGCTGGCTCGAGCAGGTCAAGGTCCGGTCAAAGCACCGGGCGATACGGTCGCTACCCTACGAACAGGACATGAGCGTCCGGGAGATTGTGAGAACGGCCGCTGCTGGAGACGAAACAGTGGCAGCCAAATGTATATGTACATGCTGAGGTAGAACTAACTTAAACGAGTCGGAAAAGAAAATGCCAAGACCAAGACCAAGACCGAAGCCATCTTCCTCCACTGAAATCTTTCCTCCGCGGGCAGAGCCATGACCGTACCCAAGCCGAGCCCGTGCCGTGTCGTGCATACCTTACGACCGACGCCGGGCAGCCTCCATTGGATTCCTTGGCGCAGTCTTGTTCGTCGATGATGTCCTTCACTCAGGCGAGGTTGAGGTCTGAGTGAACTCTTCAATCGGTCGGACGATGGCAAGTGGGTGGGTAACAGGCGCCGCCTGCGGAGCCAGGGTAATATCCGCTTTCTGCGCTGCTTCCACCTTTGGGGTTCTTGCCACCACCGCGGGCGCGCTGATTATCGTTGACGGCATCGCCAGAGCCAGAGCCGACGTCGGCGTGTGCAGAGCGAGCGAGTTTGTCCGTGTGGTCAAAAGCCTGGACGGCATGGTCGGCTGCAAGCGGCGCGGCCACAATATTGCTGATGATGGCCATAGCGGCGAAGAGGATGTTGCTTGCGAAGAGCTTCATGTTGACGCTTTGTCGGTCTTGAAGGCGTTGGTAGCTTTGCTTCGTCGAGGTGATGAAGGGAAGATCGAACTGGTTACGGTAAATGGTGGAATCGTGCCCGCTTTTGGTGCGTCCGAGGCTTTTGGAAAGACGACAAGCCATCTGTGCTCGATGCTATTTTCGGACAACTGCAGGGCGCAGTTTTATCGCTGGTCCTCGCACGAGCCACTCGTACACGGTACATGGCACTCGAGTCCTGATCCCGGTCTTGCGGCATTGCCGACACGATAGACCTCTGATCCAATCGCCGGCGATGGCGAGGAAGCTCTCACAGTGGATGTTCTGTATGCGACCCACAGGCTGAGTGCAGTTATAGCGGTTGTTCAGTCTGAGGCTGTCTGAGCGCAACCGAGCGAGCATTGTGACTTGACGCCTCGCCCCGTGTGTGACCAGGAAGTCCGCCCTAAGACAAACACTGGAGACTGTGAAGTACAGCTCCATGTGCATACCTGAATCTCGGATCAGAACTATCGCCGCCTCCGACCTCGTCAAGATGGTCTCTGGGGCTTGCAACGGTCCGGACGTGGCGGTGTCATTTCCAGGAACACACTCTACATGATCCATGCAGCCTGCGTCCAGACCAGGAACTGTGGTGTAGCTAAGGTCAAGTCATATCGGTCTCCAGCGTCGCTTTTTCGATTGTCGCATCTTCGGGTTACCCCTGCGATCGACCTTATATAGAACTAGTTCAATACCGCTAGTCTATCTCATCACGGCCTCCTCCTTCAATTTTCAATACTCATTCCGGTCGTTTCGTCCAATGGTCCGAGAGCATGAATCGAGAACAACATACAGCCGTCTCATCAGCAGGTTAGCACATCGGAGTGGTCACCGTTCAAACCTTGACGTGAGTTCAACGGCCTGATGACCGGGAAGTGAACCAACCCTGGCCTGGACTCGGCATCATCCCTGAGCCTGCAAAACGTGACCACTCTGATGCGCCAACCTGCTGTATTTCCTCCGCTTGCACGTCGCAGCTTTTTCCTTTCTTTCCGAACCGCGAATCACCAATCAAAACACAACGAGAATCATGCAGATTTCTCAGCTCGCCACTGCCCTTGCTATGGTCGCGACCGCATTGGCCGACGGCGTCAGTACATCCTCTCTCCTACGTTACCCAGAGTCTATCACTGACAACAACGGCACTCAGGTTTGCTACCCTAACACCGTCAATTACCCTCACGTCGGCGGCTGCAGATTCTCCCCTGAGGGCACACAGGTGATTCCAGGGGTCAACTACTTTCCCTGCAGACAAGTATGTGTCACCGTCTGAATCGACACGCAGCATGTGCCTGACTTTGCTGACCCTTTTGGCAGGATTCGCCTTGCAAGAAGATGTACGCCAGGTGCCACTTGGACGAGACGGACCGCAAGCACGCGAAGTGCCACAGACAGACCAACTACCCGCCGAGTGATGCTTGATCGCGGCAGTCTCGTCGGTACGGTGGAGGGAGGACTGTCGTCGTTCCCGCATGTCACGCAAGGTTACCTCTTGCAACGACGATGATGCCGCAGTTGGTGCCTGGTTTCCACAACCAGCTGACCGGGAATGGGAGATGTTGGAGAGACTGGTATTGCCTGCGTATGCCGGATTGGTCGAGGGCTGCATGTGCGTTGGTTGGCGATGCAGGCTGTTCGGTGAGCGGAGGAGGTGAGGTCATTCTGCTAGACTATAAAGCTTTGCTTCGACTATCACTTGGCGATGATCCTCTTGACACAGGAACACTGATCGAGTCGGGTAACCTGAACATGCCTCCCTTCAGAAAGCCTACTTCGGAGTAAAGAACAGACAGATCTTGCGAGCCAAAAGACGTATCCATTCAATCATGATTCAATCATGGCTTGCCAATACCGCAGAGTCTCTCTCTCAAACCAAAAGCAGACTCTGCCACCTGCTCAAAGACCCATTCACCGACGAATGAAAAAGAACAAAACCGCCAGAACGATGATCTTATCCTCCGACAGCGTTGCAACAGATCTTGCACCTAAGCGGAGCCCACATCAATCATCTCCTCGCGCTCCTCCATGGCCGACACCTCGCGGGCCTTCTTGGTTTTGCGGCCACAGGTAGAAGTGTCGTAGCCATAGCAGCCTGGATTGGGAGCCGCGTCGCGGACCTTGACTTTGTCGTCGTGGATCTGAGCATCGATATGGGCGGAGCGGGCGAGTTTGTCGGAGGGGTGGCGAGCTTGGATAGCGTTGTTGATGACCAACGGAGCTCCAGCAACGTTGCCGACGGGCAGGGCAGCGAGGAGGATAGTGCTTGCAAAGATCTTCATGTTGGCGATTGGTCGTTCTTGTCTGACTGATCGGTGACTTTGGTGTGTTGAAGTGGATCCTGTGGTGGTAAGAAACGCCTGATCGGACCTGGTAGAGAGCTGAATGCTGTTGAAGAAGTTCCGGAGTACCCCTGACGGATCGTGCGCTTTTATAAGTTATCTTCTCTATTTTGAAGAGCAAACGTCACCGCTTTTCTCTCCGCATCTGCCTGTTTCAGCGCTTGTCGCCGTGAGATGCCGGAATAGGCACCGACCAAGAGTGTGGTCAGATGTGCTCCTCAAGAACAAGGAGTAGTGAAGTAGCCGTGGGCTGTGCACATGAAGACAGCCTGTGTGGGCAGGTAAGGCGGTGCCGTCAGGGACACAACGCTGTACGCTGATCCATGCTTTCGATCCAAGCATGCTTCGCAAGGAGACCGAGCCAAGATGAGGCTGTCGCCATCAGAGCGCTCGGACTTCAAATCAAAATCATCATTCGCCGCAGGTGTAATCCGTAATGATGTTGAATGCCTGGATTGAGATCAGAGTCCGTCCGTCCTGATGTAAAGACGCTGTCAACATGAAACAAAGAGAAGGTAGGCGGGAAGAATGAAGAGGGGAAATGCAAGCTTGTATGAGAGAAGTCAAAGGGAGTAAGCTTGGAATTGTAAAGGCAAGCTGTATGTCAAAAGACATCTTCATTCAATCATAAGTAACAATCTTTGCGATTGAGATTCCTGTTCATATCTGAGATCCAAAGGAGAGTGTGCGACTTGCGCGAAGAATACAAGCACCAACGAAATTGACTGGGAAATATTCGGTCAAAACGCAGCAGTTCAGCAACAAACTCCGCATCCGCGGCCGTGCAGCGTCCATCATCAACAGTTCCGTTCAAGCAGAGCCAACGTCCATCATCTCCTCGTCGCGGTGACCCGGGGTCACATGGCTACCATCGTAGTCGACTTCGGCATTGCGAGCTTCAACTGGAGCGCGGCGTTCCTTCTGGGTGTAGATGTACGCATTACGAGCCTCGATATCAGCTGGGTCTCGGCGTTCCTTCTGGGTGTAGATGTAAGCATTGCGGGCTTCAACATCAGCTGGGGCTCGGCGTTCCTTCTGGGTATAGATGTAAGCAGCTGGGTCGCGACGTTCCTTCTGAGTGTAAATGTATGCGTTGCGAGCCTGAAGATTGGAGTTGTCGCGACGCTCCTTCTTCTGGGTATAGATATAAGCCTCGCGGGCCTCGATATCAGGAACCTGGCGACGCTCCTTCTTCTTCTGCGTATAGATGTAGGCCTCGCGTTTGTCGTGTCCAAAATCGGGTTCAAAGGGCAATTTGGAACGCTCTTCCAAGTGATGAGCGTCGTCCTCGGCACCGTTCTGCGGGCGTCGCTCCTTGCGGTTGTGGTTGGGTTGGGTGTGGGTGAAGTCGGCTTCAGCGACGTTGAGTCCATTGCCGCCGGTGTTGGGAGGGCCAGATTGGAAGCTGTCGCTGACATCCTGGCGAGCCTGGATGGCACTGTTGTCCGCAACTGGCGCTGCCGCGACGTTGCTGATGGCCAGGGAGGCGAGGAGGAGGGTGTTGGTGAGGTACTGCATGTTGAGTGCCTGGTGGTCGTGGGAAACGACGAATGAAGGGTGTGGTTGATGCTTGGAATTGATGAGATTGTTGGTGCTGATGATCGTGAAGTGGTAGTCCAGTGCTCGTCTTATATGTCTGCCACGTTGTGGATCAGCGCAGCCTCCGCCTCGTGTTCAAGTGGTCGTCAGGTCCCTGTACACGCACGCTAGGAGCACGCAGCGTTTCGAGTGTTGCTTCGCGATCGCTGGGATGAAAGCTTACCCTGGAACCGTTTCGATGATGGAGGTTCTGGACCTCATTACAACCACAAGCATCATGGAGTCCCCTAAGTGTTTGATGTGGCCACGGACATCCCAGTGGTCATGTCTGAGAAAGCTGAGTTTCGGCTTCGAGCTCCACATACCTTTCTTTCCTCTCATTCGTCAGCTTACCATCTAGGCATCAACAACGTGAAGCATTTTTGGTCGTCATCCGGCCACTAGCTGAACATCAATGCAACAGGACCAGAAGAGACCAGGATTGGGGAGGTCGGAATGCCCCCGAACGGCCACGAACATCCTGGTAGGGCTGTCTGAGTCATGACTCAATTGCCATGTGCTCTCCACTCCTTCGTCATATTGCCAATTTCTGATCAACCACATGCTGAGAATCCTGCGGTGTTCGTCGCCATGACAGCAAGCGAGATGGTCGGAGGATACCCCGAATTCCGGTCTCTGAGCCTCAAGCTCTTGAAACTTTCGTGTTCGTCCCCATCCAGGCCGGACCTGATCACAGGCGATGTTTCATATTCCGTCGCAGTCGCCGGCAGCGATGCGAAGGGACCGCTAGACGAAGCAGCACAGCCCCATGAGCTCTCGAATCTGCCTCGCTACGCGTTGTCAGCACTCAGCAAGACATCCTTCATACGAACGAACAAGTCAACAGGCGTAGCAATAATCTCAAGCGAACCTTGCCCTCGACCCTCACACGTACCTTGCGCGATGACCTCTGACTGTTGAACAGCATCGTCAGCAAGCGAAAGAATGCACGGAGCAATCTTCGATCGTCAGCTCCACTCACGATAGCTCCACCCTGCAATCGCCGCACCTTTCTCGTGACCCTTGCTAAGCAGCAAGTCATGAACAGAGCGTCTACCGACCATCATCAGCGCAACAGAATAATCAGCATACATGCCTTCCGCAGCACCATGGCTCCTCTCCTTCGAACACAAGCAAGCTCTCACCCAAACGTGCCAATCAGGAGCAGGGCAACATGGGAAGCAAACCAGTGAGCCTAGTCATTGCTCCGCACCAGACAACCACACCAAACGTACGGAGCAATGCCATCCACGGCCCATCACACTCACCAGCGAGCGAGATGAACATTTAAAAATGCTGTGAATTTTAGCTCTGCGACACTGCCGCGACACTGGGGGTTCGAGAGAAATCAACAATAAAAAGCCTTGCTTGCTCAACATATCTGTTTTGCTCCTGAATTTCGCACTGCCTACCCTGTCACCCATATCGATGGTGGTGATGATGTCCATGACCCGCTGTGCTGAACGTTGAAAGTCGAAAGAGTGAGGCGCCAAAGCGAAGAGAATCCCAGGAAGAACCGCAAAAGAGTGACGCCGTGTATCGTGAACTCCAGAGTCATGTCGAAAAGGTAATTGAGAATTCGAGGTCGTAATGATGCTGGTAGAATCGGATTCGCAGCCGAGCATCGGCGTAATCGCGAAATCGTGAGAAAGATCGATCCTGGTCGGATTGAACGACCGAACGCTCAAGTACGTCACTCATCAGAGGTCGACATTGAACTCCCAGCCCTCTGTAGCGCCATCAATCAGCATCGCGTCGCCCTGCATAGTGTTGTTCTTCGGGTTCCTCTTACCTTCCTTGAGGTTCTTAGCCGTGTCGTCCAGCAAGATGATTCTCCTCCGATTGCAGTAACTCGTCTTGTCCATCATCTCTACCTTCAAACTCGCCAGCTGCTCGACGGGCTTCTCGAACATCTCGCTCAAATTCTCCACGGCCATTTCCAGATCTTTCTGATTGTCTTCGAAGATCTCCGTCTGGTTGTTGCGGGCGAGATAGTAAGCGAAAGCGTAGGTCCACTTCAGCGTCTGGCGACACTGCTGCAGCGCATGCGAGGCATTCTCAAGGAACTGCACTTCAATCCACGACAAGCCAGACTGGTTCTGAAGAAGAGTCATCTTCTTCTCCGTCTTGTGGAAGATGTCGCGGTCGAGTTTGGCGGATTGCTCGTGATTTGCGTAGCGGTTGTAATAATGGAGATACCGCTCAAGCGACTGCCGGCTTCTAGCCTGCGCGTCGCGAGCGTCCAGTCCACTCTTCTCCTCGAACCGGTTGCAGTTGTACCAGCTCGTACCGTGCTCGGACCACACACCCATGCACATCCAGCAGAACTCGTTGCGGCACTTGCGGCAGGTCATGTGGTTGCAGCCGCCATTCTTCTCGATCGTAGAATTGCACTTTGGGCATTCTTTCGTGTTGGCGGAGATCCAATTCGCGGTCTCGCTGTCGTCGGCGCACTTCTTTAGCCACCGCTTGACGAGCGCGCAGGGGCACGGTTGATGGTCGGAGAGCGTGCAGCCAAAGCAAAAGCTGTGCTTGCAATCGCATTGCACGGTTGGGACGATGCGGTTGAGATCGCGCTGCTTGACGCCACACTCGATAGCGTACATGCACTCCGGCGCAGGACACCACTTCAGGTTATCCTTGTCGTCGACGTACGTCCGCGTGAGCAGTACTGCATAGCGATCTCGGATCTCCGGCGTCACCAAGAGATCCAGCGATTTGGCATCCACAATTCTATTGCAGCCATCGCCGGGACACTTGATGCGCGCCGCTTCACCCTCTTCGCGGATCTTCTGCGACAGATATTGCCGGTAGCAATCCACGCAGAAGCGATGTTCGCACCTCATCGCGAATGTCTCCATACCCGGATCGTCCTCGCAACATATCTCGCACATGAAACCCTCCACTGCTTGAATCCGCGGAGGGTGTTTCTCAACCTCCTGCCCCAGCCCAGCCTTATCCAGAATCTCCTCCTGATTGTCCATGTACTGCTCAATCAACTTCTCCTTATTCCACCTGCCATATCGTAGAAGAATCGCCGTAGCTTCGTGTGGTTGTTCGAGTAGTGTTGACACCTCATCCACCTGTCGATCTTGCTGTGCTTGGATATCCGCCGGACTGTAAACTTTGAAGTCGACCTCAAAGTACCTCTTCTGCGGCTTCAGATCCTTCTCCTGTGTCTCAAAAGCTCCATCGTCCTGTGCGTCCTCATCGTCGAAGTCTACATCAGAGTCTGTCAAATCATCGTCAGCTCCGACCTCAAGATCACCACCTCCCTGATCAAACTCACCACCAGCACCAAACCCCACACTGCTGTCGGCATCGACGTCAATGTCCTCACTGGACACGACGCTGCCGAACTCATCGTCTGAGTCCATAGGTTTGTCGGAAGCGAGAGTCTGCGGGGTAGCCGGCAGAGCGGCGTCCGATTCGTGGTGTGATGTCTTGCTCGCCTTGCTCTGGCGGTGAGAGGGGTCTGGCGCAGTGGCGAGGGAGGTGTCGGTCTTGTCGGCTGTACTGTTGCTGTCCAACTTCCTCTTTCTTGATGTCGGAGGCGTGTTGGCGGTCAGGGCGGGCTACTTCGCCTTGTGACGAAGCAGGCCGGTGTGGAGGGAATGTTGGCGGGCAAGGGTGGCGTTGATGTGATGGTGTTGTTTGGGTGGAGCGATGACGGGAGCGTCAGTGAGTGGAAGCAGGCAAGTGGAGTGGTGGTGTGGCGATGATGTTGGTGAAGTGGTGGTGGTGAAGTAGGTGGTTGTCTTAGGCGGCTTTAGGCGTGATGACGGAAGCCGCGTTCGGAGTAGCGTCAAATCACGGACAGCGCTCCGACAAAGAGACGGGAGGCCGAAGTTTGCAAGATTGTGTTCACGTGCCGACTGTCAAATTTCTTGTCAAGTGACCTTGATGAATGATACAGTGAGCCAGAAAGGTACAGAAAATGAATAATGAAGTACATCCCCCGTGTACATGTATGTAACGTTCTACGTATCGAATCGCGCCACCAAGCCGTGTCGATCCAGAAACGGCCGCCTGCGCATTCCTAATACGGCACAGTAACGATATACCTCCTATGCCTTGCTCAATTGCCAATAATTCGGGCGGCGGGATCATTTCTACTCCAACGACATGGTCGTCTTGTTGCTGAGCCCGCTCTACTCATCATCCTCCTCCTCCTCCTCCTCCTCCTCACTACTTCCCTCCTCCTCACTATCCCCACAAAGCACCTCAACCAACTGCCTCGTCTCCCTCCTAACCTCCACCATCCTCTCCGTCGCCGAACTCCTCCCATCCGCCCACCAAATCTCAAACCCCTCCGCCTCCACCAAATCCTCCGTCGCCAGCGCATTTGCCATAAACAACAAAATCTTCTCCCCTTGCACTCTCTGCGTCAAATCCGTCTGCAAGAAAAGCAAAAACTCCGCTTGTTCCTCTTCCGTCTTCACACACCCCTCGATGAGATTCTTATACTTCGGAATCAGCATCGCGACCGCGTCTTTGGGGGACTTGGAGTCAGACTCGATGATGGACGCGATACGTTTCCCGAATGCGGCGGCGACGGCGCGGCGAAGTTGTTTGTCCTCTGCGTTCATCATCATGCGGAGGGAGTTGAATTCCAGCTGGATCGTGTCTGGGTCGGTGAATTTTGAGAGGTCGTCGTTCAGCGCGGCGACGGCTTCGTGGTGGAAATCGGAAGCTTGCTGGCGTGCGCCGGAGGACTCTTCCGAGTCGATGGAGGCGAAACTGTCGCTGCGGCCGGACATGCGGCGGTTGGAGAGGGGGATGTGGTCGTCGTCGTCGTCTTCCGAGCCGGAGTCGAGGGTGGAGATGGATTCGTCGTCAAGGGAGAGGTCGTGGACTGGACAGAGGAGGGCATCGGAGGGGTCTTCTTCTTCCTCGTCGAGGGACATGTGGTAGCCTGTGCCGCCTTGGCCGACGACTTTGGGGTCTGAGTCCGCTTGGATGACTTCGTCTTGTTCGTAGCCGCGTTTGCGTTTAAGGGTGGATATCCGGCGGTTTCCGGGGACGACAGTGCCAGCTGCCAGGACCACGCCATTGGAGAGCAGAGCGCCCTTCTCGATGCGACAGCCCTGGCCAATCCTGACCTTCTCCCCAACGATCGCCGCTTCCACCACAGAATCATCCTCAATCCGTGTATCGTCCCAGATATACGCTCCCTCAATCTTCACCCTCTGCCCAATCACACACCTCCTCCCGACAACACTATTGGCCACCGCCGACCCCTCACCCACACTCGTCCCCTCCCCCAAAACACACTTCCTCCCCACCACACTACTCCTCGCCAACACCACCCCATCCTCGCGATACACATTCCCCTTCTCCAACCGAAACGTCTGCCCACCCACAAGATTCGTATCCGGCGTCAACGGATACGTCCACCTCGAAACAACATCCTTCGAAATCGCATCATACGCCTGCAAATTCTTCACCCGTGCCGCATACCCTTCTTCCGCCACGTGCACATGCGCCGTCAACTGGAACGTCTCATAGTCCTTCAACACGCCGTTCAGAAACCCTCGGCGTGGAAGCTGCCAGTCGAAATTGTCGGTATACTGCGCCAGCACCTCGGTGGTGCAAATGTCGATGCCGCAGTCAATCAGATCCTCCCGCACGTCCAATTCTACATGCTCCTTCAGCGCTTCCGGCGCTATTTCCAGCGCGCGCGTCTCTCCCGGCCGGACTTGCTCGTAGTGCACGCATCGCAACTTCACCGGGTCAATGACAAATGTCGGTCGGAGATGGGCGGGTTTCGTGCGGTGCGCCTCGCCCGCTTCTCGCAGCACCATCGTCATGATGCATTTCTTGTCCTTTGCGACGCGGGCTTTGTGCGCGGACATGGCGGACTCGAGGGAGATGTTGGCTACCACATCGCCGTAGACGCAGATGAAGTCTCCCACGATCAATTCCTTCGCGTGCAAGTCGCGCATGCAGTCGCCGACGGAGCGGGAGTTGGAGCGGATTATGTCTAATGAGAAGGGTGAAGTTGCCTGCATCCACTTCGAATCCCTTTCGACACAATGTCAGCACGACCTTCATTCAGCTAGGAGGATTTTCGGGAGACTCACTTCAAATACGCCTCCACCCTCTCCGTCCCATTTCCACAATACAGATACACTTCCTCCACGCCCTGCCCGCCCAGAAATTCGAGTGTGTACTCAATCAACGGCGTGCCCGCCAATGGTAACAGACATCGTGGCGTCTCGAGTGTAAAAGGTAAAAATCTCGTCTCGAATGAGTCCGCGAAAACAACGGCTTGGAGCGGCTCTTCGCGCTCGGCAGTGTCGTTGGACTTGGAATCTTTGCCGCCTGTTTTCTTGGATTTCGGAGGCATGACGGAGCTTTGTTGTGAAGATGGATGTCGAAATGGTAAAAGTTCCTTGGGTGAAGTCGACGGGAAGTCAATTGTGGTTGGCGCTGACTCATGCGTTGGCTCGAGCGCCTGGATTCCAAGGCTCCAAAAAGTCGGGGTTTGCAATGCACTCTTTTGGACGGTGATGACCACACTCCGATTCTGCTTTAAGGGAATGAATGGCTAGAGGTACAGGCACGCGGATTGCTATTCACATCGCAAAGACGAAGATGACGACACGATAGCGGCGATAGAGCGAAGAAACAGTTCTGTGTTTCCAACTGCTGTAGAACTGCCACAGCGTGATCCTGTTCCTAGCAATGCCCACCATCTTCAAGTCGACCATCTCAGTCGACAACGGAGATATCTTCCTCTATCCACGACCCGCGCGCCAGCGGGTACCAATACAAGCGCCCGAACACATCCCCTCCACCTTCAACATCTGTACAATTCGCGAACCCCTTCAATCTCCACTCTCCCCCCATCTCACGGCCCTCTCGGCTGCATAGGCTGCTGTAAATGCGCCAGCGGATTCTGCGGTGCACCCGGTTGCCCCTGCTGTAAATGCGGCGGCAATCCCCCATAGATCTGCTGCCTCTTCGCATCCCCTTGTGGCTCCACCCCACCCGATATCTCACCAATCCCTCTCCTCTGCAATCCTCCTACCAGTCCTCTCGCCTGCACCGCTCCCGCGCCATACATCCCTCCTCCACCTCCAGGCCCTTGCATCCCTGGTCCGACATATCCCGCTGGACTGAGATATGGTTGGTCGTCGGCGGTCATGGAGCCCGCGGGAGAGTTGGAGGGTAGTTGGCTGGGTGAATTCCAGTTGGAGACTGTGGCGGGTGATGTAGCTGGGGAGTCTTCGGATTTGAGACTTCGTTTCGTGGATGCGAGGCCAACGGAAGCGGAAGGTGGAGGTGGCATTGCGTCGAGAGCGGCGCCAGAGGGTTTTTTGAGGTGTTGGAGGTGTTTTTCTAGCATGCTGAGGAGACCTTCTTTTGTGAAGGGTTTGGGGAGGACGTCGTTCATGCCTGATGGTGATGTTAGAAGGCAGCATTTGGGGATTGAGGGAGAGACTGACCGTGCTGAAAGTACATAGAAATGTCGTCGCTGCGGATGTTAGACGTCATAGCGATGATGGGTGTGGTGTTGTCGAATTGCCGGACGAGATGCGTGGCGGAGACACCGTCGAGGTTGGGCATTATTATATCCATCAGGACAAGGTCGTATTTGTTTCCGTTGTTGAGTTTGTTCACAGCTTCCAGTCCGTCGAGCTAGTCATTGTCAGTCTCAGTCGGCGTAAACACTTCCATCTCAACTCACAGCGCTGTCAATCGACGTCTGGAAAGCATAGAGGAACTTCCCTCCAATCCTCCTACACGTCTGATCATCCTCTACGAGCAAAATCTTCGGCTGACGAATCCACCCGGGATCCATTTGCGCGCTCTTCTTTCGTGCCTCGGGTGCTGGTGCTGGAGCCATGAGACCATCCGGTCCCTTCGCTGGCATCGGATATGGAATATTATGGATATGCTCGCTGTACATCGGATCGATACCCTGAGTGTGGCCAATCGGATAGACCATGTTGTCCAATTCGCCGTACGAAGGCGACGTCGATGAAGCGGCGGAATGAGGTGCGGCTCCTCTGCTGGAAGATCGAGTCCCTCCATTTCGAGCCGCTGCAAGATCAGGTGGTGGAGTGGTGAGGGCGGCATTCATTCGCATCTGGGCTTCGTTCATCTGTTCGAGATTCCTGGTGTTGAGCATGTGGTTGGCGTTGACTTCGCTTAGCAGTTTCGATGCATGCTGGAGTGGTGATGCTGGGACATCATCGTCGACGGGAGGTAGAGATGCCGCGTCGCTGGCTGGTGTGTTTGCTGATCCGTTCGCAGCAGCTCCGTTCGTAAATGGATTCGATGTGACAATCCTGCTCTCCCTGCGACGTTGTGCATCGATGTTGTTCAAGAAGCTCATCACATATTGTATGACATGTTCATGGTTCACCACCGTCTTTTGCACGCCGATGAGCTCTTGCAGCAGCATTGTGTGATGCATGCTCAGATCGTTATATCTCTCTTGTAGCTGTTGGAGTTGTTGCTGGGTCGCGACCAGCTGCGTATTGACCAGATCCATCTGTTGTGTTGGAACGAGCTCATCTCCACCGGAGGCGGCGTTCGCTTTCCGTGGAGCGGGCGCTTTTCGTCTGATGTTGTCCAATGCATCTTTGTTGTTCATCTTGAAGTCTGGATGTTTGAACTCCCACGCCTGTCGAGTTGTAAGCCTGGTATCACATCGCATGCCCAGTTGTCGAATCTTACTCCTGCTCCGTATGGAGATGACCCTCCCTCTTCATTGTTATGCCGCACTTTGTGGAAGTCGTACTTATTCAGTTGCCGCACGAAGCTGGCAAAGTTGCTGTGCTTGAAGTGTTTCGGGAGGATGTGCTTGGTGAACTTCTCGTTCTGCGGGTAGTAGTGGTCAGTGGCCTGTCTTTTGTCGAGTCCGTCATGACCACCCAGCGAGCGCAACGCACCTCAAGCACAACAAAGCTATCGCCCTCGTTCCCCCATCGTACTATGCTCTCATCCTGGGGATTCTCCAACATCCTATTCGAGTCCTGATCAGTATGTGCATCGCGGCGCAGAGCTGGACAAGGTATGCGGTGGGCCTACTTGTAGAGCTTGCGAACCTGCAGTCAGGGAGAAGGTTGTCAGCACGAATCCAAAGCGCCGGCATAACTCATCGCCATATCGTTATCCACATACAAAGTCGCTGGAGTTGTTGGCCCCTTGGTTCGAAGAATTATCCATCGTGACGTCTTGATCCCGCAGCAGTACTCATAAACAGCGACAGCGCATCCAGACTCTTTGCGCCGACTGTTGCGCGACACTGCTTTATCCCTCCGAACAAGCCCCTTCCCTCTCTTCGCTGTTGTTCCGAAAACCCGCACCACGCTGTTGCTGATGCGACTCTTTCAATATGCCCCTCTTATGTCATCCAGCGCCAGCCACCCGGTCGTGGAGATAAGTGAAGTCCGCCAAGGTTCGAGGCGCGGGCGGTATAGGAAAGTCGAGTATGAGGATTCCCCGCCAAAGGTCGCGAGGTGGGTGGGTGAATGAGGATCGCAAGTCAAAGGACGGGGAATGTTTTCGCGGGCGACAGCGGCGGGAAACACCGATGGCAGAGCGGAGAAACGAGAGGTTGACAAGTGGATTGCGAGGTCGCCGGCGCGGCCGATGGGTGGTAGTGAATTAAGTTCGAGGGAGCGGACTAGTGAGCCACGCGCTTGAGCACCCTTCCCTTCTTACGGAGTCGGTCTCGTTTTGCCGAGAGAAGGAAAGAATGCTACGTCACGTTGCTTCGATCCCGCGAGCTTGGGAGATTCATTGCTATGGGACCTCTGGCTGCAGGAACAGCTGGCGGTGATTGAGGACGTGTACGCTGTGAGTAAGTCGATATATACACACCGTCCCTCCCACCGTCTCCATCACCCGGTCGATTGAAGCAGGAGAGTTTGGTTGTGTTTTAAAAGTATGAATCCGAGCCAAGCTGCTATTCGGCGGCGGCTTCTACAGATCGCCCCGCTTGCACATCACAATAAACGAGAAGTCGGCAACGACCACGTGTGGTTGGTATAGATGGACTTCCCGGCCGGGAGACACCGACTCGTCTCGACTCTCGTAAGGCTGTGATATCGCAAGCTGATCTGGCATTAGTCGGAGGAAGCTCCCTCACGACAATTCGACTTGTTCAGCCACAATTGAGAGTTTTGAGACACGGCTTGCCGGCTGGTGTCCCTGATCGAAGACATCCATGGATTGTACGAGTATGTATTTGTGAAGTGCATTGCCCTGCACGTTTTCTTGCGGTTGCTACAACGACTTGCAGAGAGAGTGAGTACGTGGATTTGTGGTCGTCCGGACTCTTACTACTGATGAGGCGCAACATCAATACATATTGGCATTGCTGACATTGCTGACAGTTTCGTCATACAGCATGGAGGGCTCCAAGAAGATTCCTTCACCAAAAGTGCTCGACAGGAAGAGCTCGGTCGGGGCTCTGCCATTCGAGGCTGCTTGGCCTGGTGTAGCCCTCCCAATAGTCTGACATCTCCAACGACGTTGTGTAGACATCTCAACAGTAAGGCAGTAAGGTTGTCAATGGGAGCTTGCCCTGTCCTTCGAAGCGTTTCCTCCTTGTAGACAGCTTCCCTTCCCTTCCATTGCCGAGGAAGATCCAGACCCGGCCGCCGACCACGACATCACAGCTGCCCTGTACAGTCATCAAGCTCAAAACGCACTCCACCTTCCCAATCACACCTTCTCTCCCATCCCACTTCATCCATGTTTCGTCTTATGTCTTCTCGCTCTCGACAAATCTCCCAGCACCTCAACAGACCACACAACTTCCACGCTTCAGCACGCAAAATGGTTCAAGTCGGCGACGCAGTTCCCTCGGTTGACCTCTTTGAGGCCAAACCTGGCGCGTGAGTTGCATTGAGATGACCCTCATTTGTCATCGACCATTGCTGACACAAACGACAGCAAGGTCGACCTCTCCAAGGAGTTGGCTTCCGGCAAAGGCGTATGTTATGTGCATTGCATCTAACTCACTAACATTGATCACTGACACTCTTCACCAGGTCATCGTCGGTGTCCCGGCTGCCTTCAGTATGCCAACAATCACCGCACTTCGCACCAAACCATACTCACTAACACCCACCAGGCCCTGGCTGCTCCAACCACCACATTCCTGGCTAGTGCGTCAATCTCCCATCCCGATGTCCCACACCAACATCACAAACCTCCAAACTAACCACACCTCCCTCCCACCAGCATCAACAGCAAAAAACTCGCCGACGCCGGCAAAGTCTTCGTCATCTCCGTCAACGACCCCTTCGTCATGGGCGCCTGGGCCGAGTCCCTCGACGCCGACAAGAAGTCCGGCGTAAGTCCCTCCAATCCGTCCACCCTCCCACCCCACCTCCTTCCCCCCACTGACAAGCATGTGTGTCAAGATCCGCTTCCTCGCCGACCCGCACGCCGAATTCAACAAGAAACTCGACACTCTCTTCGACTCGGCCGCCGTCTTCGGCCAGGACCGCTCGAAGCGCTATGCGCTCGTGACGGAGGATGGAAAGGTCAAGTCGGTGCACATTGAGCCGGATGTGAGTTTTCATTTCTCCTCGACGCTTTTGTTGGGATGGTGGTGTGGTTGTAAAGTGTGGTTTGCTGACTAGATTTGTGATGCAGAACACTGGTGTCAACGAGTCGGCTGCTGAGAAGGTATTCGCTTAGATGCGGTCACTGTCTGGTATCGAGGTGGCTATGACTCTGGAAGGATGTAAACGAACGATGGACTCAAGAACCGTGCAGGAGGAAGTCCGGACGCTCACAGTAGAAGGATAGCAGAGAATCAAAGTCTGACTGTCTTTTCGCGTTTCCACCTCCGATGACCTATCCGACCGAGCCGTAAAGCTTGTGATCGTCAGTACGGCTAAAGTCCTCGACATCTTCGGCATCGCATTCGGCTCGACTGACGACAACGACGAAAGAGACCAAAGTGAAAGAAGTATACAAATCGAGGTGTGACAAAGACCTACGACAACTACTCTGCGCTAACTCTAACATGAAAATACGACTCAACACGAGTCGTAAATTGAAAACAGAGGACGATCACATGCCTCATAATCGTCCCCAATCTCCTTCAGCAAAAACGAGAGCGCCGGGTACCATTTCGTACCATATTCGATCCGGGTATCGAGCGTCAAACATTGAAACTCCGCACACACAAACACGCACGCATCACCACCTTCTCCCCACTCCCACCACCCGCGTCGCCAGAAGACCTCTTTCAGGAAAGACCCAACAACCCTCCCGCCCTCGCAAACTCCTCCTGGTAAACCCTCAGATCCGCCCAGATTCTCAACTCTGCATCTTCGTCGCCGGCCGTTCCACTCGCGCTTCCATTGGCGTCCCGCTCCTCGCTGTTCGCTGGTGAGACACGTTCCAGTCTCGTGAGTACTTTCAAGAACGCGGAGAGGTACTCCTGCGCTTGACTTGCGAGTTGCCCTTTGCGTGCGTCGGGAACTTCGAGGAGTGTGCTGGCGATGGAGCGGATTTTCATCGTCTGTTCGCATGTTAGCATTGCCGGCAGGACGTGTGATGAGATGGCATGACTTACAAAGGAATCGGCCGAGGGCTCCATGTTGACCTGGTCGATACTACTCAACACGGTCAAGAGGTCCCGCACGATACTCTCTCGCTCTTCCCTCATCTCCGCTTCGATGGCGTCGAACCCGCCAGACGTAGGCGGCACAATACCATCGAGACCAGCAGACATGATGCCCGCAGTCGGTGAGTCCGGCGTAGCAGAGGAAGGTCGAGGATTCTGCCTCGTGCGACCATACGCTTCACACAGGTTCCAGTATTTCTCCACGAGGTACGAGCGCGTGGCGAGGCTGGATGCGTAGATGTTCGCTTTTTGGATCTCGTATTGGGAGCGGCGACGGTCTTCAGGTGAGGGCGCTTCGATGGAGGAGCGGGAAGTCGGCGACATGAGGGAATGGGCTGGGTCGCGGTTGAAGTGCGGTTGGGCATGGGAGATCGATGTGTAGTACGAGCCGTTGTTGTTGCCGTTCTGCTGCGCATCAGCTCCGGTATTGTGCACGACGAGTTCTGCGGGCAATTCGGTCATGGCCTTCTTGCACCGGCGGAGAGATTCGTGGAGCACGCGTTTCTGACGGTCCCAGTCCACGATCGAGTCAATACCCCAGGCCACCTCCATTGTGGCCACGGCGTTATATGAGGAGTAGACGCGAACATTGGCATTGAAGCCGGCGATCATTGGGACAAGTCCGGCGGGCTGCGCCTCGGTATGCGTGGGGTAGATGCAAAAGTCGTCGACCTCTGCTGGAAGTGGAGGGTATGGCTCGGTATGCGTTGGAGGAGGAATGACAAGCTCTCCGAAACTGGCGCCCAATTGCTCCATCGCCTTGACATTGACAAACATTGTCCAGAAGATTCGTCGGCCCATCTCAAGAGTGATGTTGTCGACATTCTCGGTCATGAGATCAAGGCTTCCACTAGAGTGAGATCCCATAGCAGAGGGAAGTGTTCCCAACTGCGTGTATGGTTGTCCTTTGGACTTATGCAAGCCGAGAGTTCGAAGGATGGTTAAGCATTCTCCGAAGTAGAGCCGACCGAGACGCCATCTGAAAGTGTAGATTCCCATGAGCGCCAGGAAATGGCTCGTCGCGGCATCATACACATTCAGACTATCACTCTCCAGGTATCCCGGCCCTCGCGCCGCCGCACAAACTTTTTGACATCTGTGGACCAAACTCATGTGGTTTGGGAAGAGGTTCTCGCGCTTTTGTGCCTTGAGGTGTAATCTCGGTTTGCGCGGGAAGGATGCGACCAGTGCTCCGATCATGGAGGCGAGGAGTGAGAGGAAGGATCGGTTGCTCAAGTCTTCTCTGCGCTTCCAAGCTTCGCGGAAACTCGGCTCGTGCGGGAAAGGGCACAGCGGGTGGATGTAGGTGAAGAAGTCGTCGATGAGGAGGTCGATGGTCTCGATCGGGCAGATGGACTCGGCGGAGAGAGGCGCGGAGGAGTGCGAAGCGAGCGCCGTCAATGCTTGCGCAGCGTGTGTGGGTGAAGTCGGGGAGGAGTGTCCCGAAAGAGCTGGAGAGCCACCTGCTTCTTCCAGACGGCGTCGCTTCACTGCCTCGGCGTGTCGATTTGGTGGTCCTCTCCGTCGGCTGGGTCGCTCAAATGTGCATGGGATGTCCAACGCCGCGCAAGCTCTACATGGTGGGCCGGTCTCGTCACACTAGCGTTATATGTTAGATCTGAGCTGCATAAAATCACCAGGCGATAACTGAGCATACCTTGACTTTGCGGATACTGCATGAATCGCATGCTTTTCGTAGTCGGTTCGTCTTCTGCGTCTGTTCTGGAGTGGAATTCTGTGTCGGTGGCTGAGAGTGATTGGCGTTGCTCGTCGGATGGCTCGTCACTGGCGTAGGCTGCTGAAGGTGCTGTGCGTGCTGGCCATGCTGGAGGTGCTGTTGATGCTGCTGCTCGTCCAGACTTGAATGGTGCTGTAGCTCGTGGCTCAGAGACTGCTGCATGTGCTGGGTCGACGGACTGTGGAGTTGGTTTGAAGCTTCCGCCTTCGGGTACAGAGGCTGATTCAATGCGCTGAACTGCAATTGGTCTTGATGGGCAGGTTCCAGTAATGACGGCTGCTGGGCACCGGCGGAGGTGGGATATAGGCCATTGTAGTGGTGCTGATCGGCCTGCGGAGGCGGAGGATAGTGCGACATCTGCGCGAGCATCCAGTTTTGCACCTGGAGCTGCGATGAGTAATAATTCGACATGGTCGCGGCAGACATTCGGGAGGAATGGAGTGGGTGGAGAGAGAGGTAGGTAGGTAGGTGGTGAACAAGCACGGAGGGGAGAGAGGCTAAGAGGCAGCGCTTGTGGAGGGCGAATGGCGATATGCCGCGAAAGAGGAAGTGGGTGCGGCGCGTCCGGTAAATAGTCTCTGAAGGGAATGGGATGGCAGTCCAAACACGAGACTTGGGAACATCGAGGTGGGGCGAAAGAGAGGGAGGCAATGCAGCATGGACTGGGGGGCAGACTTACTCGGAGAGACCAAACGATCGTCGGGGTTGTTTGGGGCCGCGTGGTCGAGGGACTGAGATAACTGCTCCGGCGGCAAGTGGCGGGCAGCGACCGGGATGCCCTTCACTGGCGTGGCACGAGGATGTGTGTAGTCGGCAGGAGGTCCAGTGCAGTATCGATGAGGCAGATACCAGTCGAGAGCTAGTGGTGCGCCAAGTGACAAGTGACAGCAGTAGTTCCGGGCAGGCGAGGGGACGGGGACGTGTCGGGTGCGGGCTGCGCGTGTGTGGATGGACGGGCGACGATGATGATGATGTGAGAAGGGGAGGCGAGACGGGAAGGGAAGGGAAGGGCATGCATGCGCGGATGCGGTAGGGTTGGGCCTTGCGCTGGGCTGGGCTGCGGTCAGAGGGAGGGAAAAAGAGAGACGACCGACGCGAGACTGTCAGTGAGGGCGAGACTTGACTGGCCTTGCGGTGCTGGGTGCTGCTGGAACTGCCATACAAAACTCTATCTCTGCACCGCTGCGGCCGCTAACAACGGATCCTCCCTCGCGCTAGTCTGCTTTGACCTCTAGTCTATTCCGTCGTCCCTTCGCTTCCTTCCCCTCGATAGTACTTCCTTCCCCGGCCTCACATCATCGTCGTGGACTACTCAGTCCATCATCTACATCCACATGACTGGCATCGACACCGAAAGCGATGGACCTGCGCTGGCATCATACCCATCTAAGCGACATACACTCACCCCGCCCCACCGCCGCCGGAATACGCAATCTCCAATCCAAACTACACCCTGCCACCCAACGACAACAACCATACCACTCACCCTGGACTAGACCCTGTTCGCGACCAGCCAGCCCTGGTCCTTGACCTTGCAGACTGTCCCAATTTCCCTGTCAATCACATGGAAGACATGCCCACTTTCCTGTCACTACTTTGTCTCACCCCGAATTCCTGCATCTCGCATGACAAAATGATTGAAATCCAAGACATGTTGACGACGCTGCAAGCCTACAGATCCCATCATCGTCGACGGCGTGTCCAGACAACACCGTGATGACGGGTCCCGAAATCCACGACTTTTCAGCACGTGCTTGCAGGACCCAGTCATGTTCTGCGTTATTGCAATCGATGGATGAATTTGCACAGCGATCGCGCATTTTACACTCGGAGTCTCCACCGGGTGTAAACCCTGAGATCAACCTCGTGTCAGACACCCCGCGGTGAGGTCCGATGCAGTACGTGCCCACTGCTCGCTCGACTCGTGTAGAGGTGTTGCCCTTAATACACGCACTATGCACACAGTGCATTTTGCACTATGTGCACAGTAGTTTCTAAAAGGTCCGTTGTGCATATACCGGCTTGCTATAAATAGTAATCCGTAACCGATATAGAGCCCTTATAACCTCCTTTAATCTTATTATTTATGCTCTTGCTATGCCCTTACTATCCTATGTATATCTCCTACTCTATAAATAGTAGCGTATAATATTGCGTCGTAGAAGAAGCTAGTAGATAAGGGCGGTGTCGGTAGATAAGTTATTAGACCGGTAGAGGTATAAAGAGGTAAGGAATATACTATAAAAACGGTTAGTTAGTCCTTTATTACATCCTTATTTATTAACTAACATAACGAGCTCTTACGCCTCTAGCTCTTAATCTACTACCTTCGACGAGCTAATAGACTATATAGTATTGCTAACTAAGAAGCGTAAGACTAATAAGGGTAACTACTAGAAGGAAGTCGTCTAAGACTTTACTACTAGTAGTAGGAATTACCCTTAAGTAATATATATCTATTACTCGGATCGATAGTATTCCGGATCTACTAGTCGTTATATTATACACCTTTAGAGGTGTTAGAGACTGCCGGCGAGGTTGTATCTAGTCTACTAACGCTACCTTTTAGATCCGGACGTAGTCGTAAACTCGGACTCTAAGGGTAAAGACTATAACAATAGTTAGTAAGACATAAGGGTGTTAGGGCTAGTAGACTCTATAAACGATCGTAACTACTATACTACTACTAAGGCCTGCGTAGAGTAGATATTCGCCGCCGGCTTGCTACTATATACTATTAACTATCCGGTGTTTAAGAAGTTTATAAAACTCGTCCGGCTAGCCTTTATACTGCCGACTCGATAGCAGCTTACTAAGACGATCCTACTACGCTAATACAAGACTCTTAAGAGCTAGATTAACGAGGAGATTAGCAAGGCTAGAAGGATTACGTTACTAAGTAATAGCTAGACCGATAGAGCGAGTAGGAGCGTTGTTAATTACCTCGCGGTTACTACTAAGGCTATATATTTCCTATCGTCGGAGTAGGTCGGTGCGGAGCATAGCTTAGCGTAGAATTATACGAGAAGTCTTATACGTATCGTCTAGAAGTTTCCGCGTAGTAAGGTAGTTATAATAACCTTAGATAATGCGAGTATAATAAAGGGTACTTAATAGAAAGTTAGTTTAGAATCGAAGAAAATAAAGCTTAGCTTTAAATTTTAGCGATCTATAGACATCTACCTAAAGGGGCTAAGCGTCCGCTACGGTCCGCAATTTCGGCTGCACCCTATATACTATAAATTCTCTAATTAGCTCGCTAACAGCTTAGTTAGATATCTAAGTAGTATCCTTAAATTGTCGGACTTAGCTACTACTCTTACTAACTTAACCTTCTTATAAACGACCTTTACGAGGAGTAGCTTGTTAAACTTACCTTCCGCGACGCTTAGGCAGTTGCCGAGTACTTTAAGAACACCTTTATGCCTAAGGAGTTAATTATTAAGATTAGTAAGGGCTATGCGAAGCGCTTCTAAGTATAAGGTAGTATACGTTAGCAAGGCAGACTAAACTGCGTAAAATTAGTCTAAGACAACCGCGTCTATATTAAGGAGCTAGTTAAGAGGCACTAGGATCGACTGCTTTATAGCGCCGACGTAAAGTAGAGGGTAGTATAGCGTAAGATCTTAAAGATCGTAGATAAGACCGCTAACTTCTAGTATAACCTTAAGTGTTATATTAACCTTATAGAGCCCTTCCTTAAGGTAACTATTACTCTCGAGTACGACTACCCTTGCCTTAGCTATATATATAGCAACTTCTAGTAGCTATATAATTAGTCGTAGAACAACGGTCTACTTACTAATAACGAGATTAAGCCTATAATTAACGTGCGATACGAGGCTCTTTATTACCCCCTTATGCTCGTCGCTTACCTCGCTAATGTTAAGGAGCGTAGTAAGGACTGCAACGCGTTCGTCCTCGTTACTAACGACTAGCTTTACTTAATAACTAGCTTCCTTGTCGACTTCTGTGCTACTTAACAACGCACTAGCACTCTTAAGGGATATAGCGGTTAGCTAGAGTCTACAGTCGAGATACACACTTGTGCTAGTACCCTCTTAGCTAATCTATAGAGCCTTCGCAACCGCAATAGTGTCTTTAGCAACTTAGTTATCTAGAAGTCCGGCTTGGCTAAGAATATGTTAATAACGTAGTAGTAGCATAATAACTTCCGGACGAGCTATCCGGAGCTTACCGCCCTCTGTTTATTCGCTTTAGCAGTATATCTAACAATAGGGCCGGCTAAACGTAATTAGTTAGCCTATAGCTTTATTTAGAGCCTCCGCCGCAATTGCCTTACTATAAGGTCCTTAAGATGCTTATCTATATATTCTAGAACCTTCGCATTAAGTATCGCGTTAACGATAGTATCCTTAAGGACATTAAACGTAATTCTAATAATATAGCAGGCCCTATAGAGATGCTAGAGCTGTTAAGGGAGTTACAAGATAAGGAGCAGATAACAGCAACGTTTACAGAGGTTGTTAAAGAGGCGTTATTAATAGATCTAGCACTAACAGAGCGATAGTAATAAACAACGAGCACTATTTACTAACATACAACTTCCTATTAAGGTTAGCGTAGCTACTGTGTGCACCATAGTGCACACTAGTGTGTACACGTGCACACCGCCATTTTGCTTATATGCACCGTGCACTAACACCTCTAGACTCGTGGACCATGCACGCTCCATCACCCACGAATAACGTGCTTGGACATTGGCGGCTGTGCCACGCTGATGATACCATCTCACGATGCAATGGCTTTGGCCCCATCATCAAGGTCAACCGTATCCATCAAACTGTCGACTGTTGTTTCCAGCTCTGCAATACTTGTTGACCGGGGCAGCACTACGTAGGTACCGGATGGCGAACCGCGAGTTGCACGACTTCTGCCACCGTGGAGGGTCGTCATGTATCGACCAGGAGTAATGCCTGTCCTCGCTCCCTTCATCAATGATGGAACCTGATGCTTGCTCGCCATCACCACGAACCACGTCAACCAGACGCGAGAACGCTGCGCTTGCCTATCACATCCGACAATCGGAGCCGACCTGATTTTACTGTATCGGTTCGCCTGGTGTACGACGTGCCTCGTGATCGACATCCATCTTCCGAGCCGAATATCAGCCTTCAGCCTGGACATTCGCTCGACACAGCCGGCGCACGAGACGAGCCTCCCCACCCACCAGGTGCATCCCGCAGACGACATGGATCTCCGAAAGTTTATACCCCATTTATATCCAGCGCAGGACCCAATCTCGTCAGACTCATCCCTCCAGCCGGCCACGATACCTCGTCTACTTTTTATTGATTGTCAAGGTTAACCTGGCAGCAGTATCCCTCGCGCAGGTATCGCTTCGCCTTCGCCAGCCTTGCACAAACCATGGACTCCGTACGTCAGGCCACACTTCGTATGACGAGGGTGAAAGAGGGGTTATCCTGACCAGTGAGCTTTCTACGGCCGTTCCATTCGTGGTCTCATCAGCCTTCCGCGCCTCGCACCCTATCTGACATTGAGCTAATTTAGAGAACTGCAGCAAGCTGAAGTCAGATCCAACCACCGGCAGTGCGTTTCCGAGTCGTGAGCACACCACAAAAAGTGCCGTGCACCAAACAGGACGTGACTCGCGCAGGCATTGTGCTCGCTTGCGCACATCGTGTGCCACGCACGCGTCACTTTTCCGGGGTTCCCAATACAGAACAGACTTCGAAATCTCAAGTAGGGCTCAGCTTCTCCAGATCTTCGACCTCGCTTCCATGTCTCCGAGACGTCTCTGTCCGACCCTCGTGGATGTCTTACGATCTGCAGACCGCCTGTCACAAGACCGCGATGGTCAAGACCAGCACGACATGACCGCAATGCATGGCGAAACTACATGCATTTATCGCGTACTCGCGCTCGAATCAAGTCGAAATCTGAGACCCCTCGTTCAAGGTATCGGTGAAAGCTTCCGCGCCACCACCAGGACGGCCTGTAAAGTCAAAAACAGCCAGCTTCGCGGAAGTCTGACACACTAAGGTTTGGAGTTTGGTCCGCGATTTTGGGTACGTACTAATTCTGGGATGCTGGTTGTACCTTCCTCTGTTGGCGACACTGTCATCGTCAGCGAACTAGCGGTGAACGACAGGATTGGCCGTATACACTGGCTGGCACTCGCACAAGTCCTTGGGCGCGAGTGCGACTTACAACACTGCCGACACTATCGACATCGAGACGGAAAGTACTGCCCAGCGGGCAAATTTCTTCCTCTCTCTCCATCAGCAAGAACCGCTATCATTCGCAACCACCAAGCCAGAACTCTCCAAAAAAAAAACTCACCAGGTTCATCCCTCGGCCTTTGACCGACCCTTACGACCTCCCAACCTGCAACCCGTCAATCCTTACCTTTCACTACTTACCCTTCCTTCCATGACACCCCTCCCTCGTCCGCGGAAGATTCAGACTTCTTCCAGAACACAGTTCACGATCCTAGCTTGACCAGCATCCATTGCCATCCAGGTCTCCATCCAGGTCTTTCCCTCAGCCTGAGGCCAGCAGTCACCAGCTGGACTTAGGGCATGGCGCCGGTCTTCCGACGGATTCTCTCCCTCTTCTCTCATCTACGATCGACCAATTGTTTGGTTTTCCGCCAGCGTGTGGTCGGGATTTCGGACTTTGTAATGCTTTTGCAGAGGACAAGGACTGTGATGGAGACGACGGGACAATGGCAGGGCGTGACGGGTCGTGCTGTCTGTGCTGTAGGGACAAAATTTACGATCACCATGACTGAGGCCGCTGCATGATTCGCGCTCGAGAATCTGTACGGCACTGAAATGCGCTTGTACACATAGCTACCGATGCGTGGTATACGACGAAAATCCTTCAATCCCATTCGTCCCTCGGAACCTCACCGGCTGAACCTCACCGGCTCACGGCTTTCTTCGGATCACGGCTTTCTTCGGATCATGTGGTTGTTTTTGACAAGTGCCAACCAGGGCGAATGCCGAACCGGGACAAGTACCAACCAGGTCGTTTTTTGGCTTCAGCCTTGCCCTTTATTCCCTCGCTCGCGCTGTACATATGCCGGAGGGGGAAATGAAAGTCACGAAAGTCACTACATACGTCCTTCGGAACTTCACCGGCTCTCATGGCTTTCCTCGGATCATGTGGTTGTTTTGACAAGGCAAATGCCAGACCGGGACAAGTACCAACCAGGTCGTGTCTTTGCTTCAGCCTTGCCCTTCCTCCCCTCGCTCGCGCTGTATGCCGGAGGGGAATCATGAAAGTCACTACGCGTCCCTCGGAACGTCACCGGCTGAAACTCACCGGCTCACGGCTTTCGTCGGAACATGTGGTTGTTTTGACAAGTGCCCACCAGGGCGAATGCCAGACCGGGACAAGTACCAACCAGGTTGTTGTTCACTCTCGTGCGTGCCGGAGGGGACGAAACTCACCGTACCTTTTCGAGTACGGTATAACCACGGAACGATCTGCTCCGTTGCTTGTACGAGTAGTGCACGTGGGGCGTGATGTGATGGTGAAGAAGTGGAGACTCATGTGGTTGTTTTCGCTTGCGGTTGCCTGAAGGCTGAGGGGATTTGGTGAGGCGTGCGGTGAGGTTTTGGGTTTTTGCCATTTGTGCGGCAGTCCGGCGATGGGCCGATCGGGGGAGGTTTTCGTTGGTCTTGTGGGACGATACGATCGATGTGCTGTCGATTGTCGTCCTTCCCTTGAAGGAAGACATGAGGAGAGGTCTTGAGATGGCGACCGTGTCTGCCTTGTGAGATATTCGACATCAGGGTCAGCGTGCTGTTGTAGGACATACCTTATAGATGTTCTGTCTGTTTTTATTTTAGGATGCTGGTCGCCGTCGTGTGCCATCATGGCAAAACGAGATGATATATTGCTTCGAGCTGCGCGCAAACTGTCACCTGCTGGCCACGGATTCGACATGATGCAATAGCTTCGCGGTATCTTACAAAGTTGGTTGATGTAGAGATGAGGTCGGTATAGTGGATAGACTCTGCGGGAGGATGGAAAGAAGGTTTGAAGCCATCGACTTCACTGCAGCTTCCAGAAGGCTTCCATTTGATGGCGCTCTCACACTATCATCAAAGCATGAAATACCGCGAATCAGTCTTGCAACATGCAGAAGCTCGACAATGGTACTGCGCGCCTTTTGCTGCAATTGTCAACGTTCGAGCTGGCGGCGTACTCGATGAGCGAACCCCGAGCGCACATCCGCAGCTCATCGCCACCGCAAGGTACACCGGCACTCACGACGAAGCAGCAGCGACAAGCGACGTTGCTACTGAGGAGAATCGACCGCGCACTCCAGCAGGACTCCACCCATCAATACGACGTGATCCTCCGTCTCAACGAACACAAGCGCCGGCTCGAAGCTCTGATACCGCGATGCAGGCTTTTGGAGTTGCCGGCAGAGATTCGCGAAGGAATATTCATACTTGCGGTCACGGAATGGGGCCCGGTACCCGGAGATGACTTCATTGAGATGCCACCGTCGGAGGTTAGTGATGCGCGAAGAAGAGTGCCGTTGCTTGAGAAGCGAGCAGTCCGGATAGACAGGCTTAATCGACCTGCGCCACCAGGTAGGTCGACACATTTGAATCCCACACTTGCCCTCTCACAATTGCAGCAAAGTCCACAAGCACGTCCGATCACGACGGTGTCTATGAGCCGGCCAGAACGATGCTCACCGCTAACACTCACTTCATTCAGGACTCACTTGCGTCTCGCGACAGCTCCGAGAAGAGACCCTCCACCTCTACTACAAGCACAACACATTCGAGCTCTGGCGACCCTTGTACTGGCTGCCCGACTGGACCTGCAGCACCTTCATCGATTGGTTGACCATGCTAGAGGAGAAGATACACTGGCTCCGAGACATTGTCCTCCTCTACAAGCACGATGATGAGATGGAGCACGACCTAGAAGGCGCTCTTGCGTACGAAGGATTCCAACTCCGTCCTGGTATCATCACCAGCACCAAGGAGGTGTCCGAATACGAGATAGCTTCTGCGCAGTTTGGACTTCCGAAACACTTTGGCAGCAAGAAAGGGACGTCGCGGCGGATCCGTTGGATTGCGTCCTCCGGCGGGGGATGAAGATCCCGTGCGACGTCGGCTCTAGGTGTACACGAATCTCCCACATTGCAGCATGAAGATACGAACATACGAAGACACGCGTTATGCCATTGGCCGAAAAAAGGACCTTCTGTACATGCACTACATCCTTCGCGGTAAAACAAGATCATCGACAACGATGCAAATGACTCGCGCAGAGAATGAGAGGAGCAGGAGCTGATCTGTGCAGCTGTGCCTCGAATCCTTCAATCACGCACGTTGTTAAGCGACATCATTGATCGACCTGCCCGCATATCGCGCACGTTGTTTCTAATGAATCCTATCGGACCGCACCATGCATATCTCGACGTCAGCTCTGAGGGCGTGCGTTGGAGGAGCAGCCTTAGATCGGCCGGGTCTGCGGAGGTCGCCGAGTTGGTCGCCTTCAATGCCATCTGCGGTTCGGTAGTTTGGGAAGGTGTAACGATGCACGACGACGCACTGCCGTCTGCCCCGCTTGGGATTGATGCCCAGGGCCTGCAGGGTGGTTGTTTCCATCCACGACAATGCTGCTCATTTGGTCAGCTTCGATTCTTGAAACTGAGCCTGGCCGGACCAGCAGCAGATGAATGTAGCGCAGCAAGGATCCTCCAATTCAATTCACTCATCAGCGGAATGAAAACATGCAATTCCAGTCCGAACGAAGGATTGATGGATACCACATCAGCCGCGCTATAATCACTCCGGCCACGTGCGTAGTCGCACACAGCCTCAGTCCAATCTGCGGAGTTGTGAAACGAGCACTAACTGAGGATCCACTTCCCCTCGATTTCGCTAACAAGTCTGGTTGTCGTCGAGTCGAAATGTGCTTGTCGTGTCGATTCGCACTAGGCTGCGCTACTTCCCCGATCCTTGTGACGGAACGGCCGGGCCTCATGGCGACGGACCTGCGGAACATCGAAGCAGACTTCAAGGATAATGGTGATTGTGCTCTCGTCCATCGGATCCGAATCATCCGATACGGAGCTTAAAGATGCCGGGGCCGCGCAGAGGGGGAGTTTGCATTCATACCGGGTGCCCTTGCGCAGAGCTGCTTCCCCGAAGCACAGGGCTTGCGCGGAGCATCACTTTGCAGACGCATCACATTAAAGCGCGAGCCTGTAGGCCAGTTTCAGGGTCTCGTATTCGAGAACGCATCGCGGGCGATTGGACCATGCGCGTGTCGACATGCACGTGAGACGATTCACATCACATTGGCCTCTCAGCTCAGGCAGGGGCGACAACCTCTTTTGAGAATGTCGATGAACACGGTCCTCCGTTCCCCGTGTCGGATATGACGACTCAATAGATCAGGGAGAACACAACCTAGATGCGGCCCGGGTCTTCCGCCATGTGGTTGTCAGCACTACTGTGGCCGGATTGTGTTGGCAAGTGTCCTCGGCAAGTGTCCTCTGCTGTCGCCATGTGCCACGTGCCACGCGAGGCAAAGATGGCTGTTGTGTAGGCAAATTGCTGTTTGAGCTGCGATGTCGCCTTCGCCTTCGCCTCGAAGGCGTGAGAGCAGTGGCAGTGTTTGACCGATGTTCGAAGAAGTCCTCTGGTGTGGCTCTTCAAAGCTTCCACAATGTGGCAGCAGTGCGTCGCATTCGGCTTCAATAGCACTGCGGAAGATCGGCGGAGACGTATCCTCAAGCTTCGCATTCTTCACCAAGGTCTTGATGTCGTTGGGCAAGGACGTGAAGTTGACGGTGAAGTTGACGGTAGTGCTCACCTCAAGGACTGTTTCTTCGAGGGCAATCAATATTTGATGGCTGCCTCCACACGTACATCAAATTTGAGCCCCACTTCTGCTTTGCGATTCACGACGTCAGGTACATCATGACGCACATTTTTGAGAAATCACAATTGAAACACCGCGACAGCTCCTCTGTCCTCTCATACGAACACCCCACCCGACCTATCCCACGATGAAGCAGCGATTCTCCTCCTTGGACGTCAAGGTCATCGCCCACGAACTCTCCAACACTCTCGTCTCGCTCCGCCTCTCGAACGTATACGATCTGTCCTCACGAATCTTCCTCCTCAAGTTCGCCAAACCAGACCACCGCGAGCAATTGCTAGTCGACAGTGGTTTCCGATGTCACCTGACAAGCTTCGCACGAGCGACCGCTGCGGCGCCGACACCATTCGTTGCCAGATTACGAAAATTCCTGAAAACACGACGTGTAACTGCAGTCAGGCAGGTCGGCACTGATCGAGTCATCGAGTTGGAATTCTCAGATGGCGCATACCGGCTGTACCTCGAGTTCTACGCGGGAGGCAATATCGTTCTGACGGACAAGGAATCCACCATTTTGGCACTGCTACGCAGCGTTGGCGAAGGAGCCGAGCATGAGCAATACCGGGCTGGAGCGACGTACAACTTGTCGTTGAGACAAAACTTCGACGGCGTCCCTGATCTTAGCACGGAGAGGCTACGAGATGGACTACAAGCTGCGATACAGAAGCAGCTGATCGAGTCGCAAAAGCCGGGAAAGAAGATCAAGAAGAAGGCAGGAGATGCGCTTAGAAGGGCTTTGGCTATTACAACGACTGAGTTCCCTCCGATACTGCTGGATCATGCTTTGCATGTTTCTGGTATTGATCGCAATGTTCAGCCAGAACAAGTACTCGAGAGTGATGAGTTGCTAGACAAGGTGTTGGCGGCGCTGCAACAGGCGAATATAGTCATAGATGATATCACGCAGGCTGAGGTGGCAACCGGATACATTCTAGCCAAGAGGAACGGCGCAGTAAAGGAATCAGATGGTGAAGCAACAGACGAGCGCGGCCTCATGTACGAGGACTTCCATCCGTTCAAGCCAGCTCAGCTTACTGCGGAAGAAACGATTGTGTTCCGCGAGTTCTCCGGGTTCAACAAAACGGTCGATGAGTTCTTCTCGTCCATCGAGGGACAGAAGCTGGAGTCGAAATTGCAAGAGAGGGAGGATCATGCCAAGCGAAGGATCGAACAAGCTCGCGAGGAGCAGGCGAAACGCATTGATGGTCTACAAGAAGTGCAGGAATTGAACATCCGGAAAGCTCAAGCTATTGAAGCCAATGTGGAGCGAGTGGAAGAGGCTACGGCTGCGGTGAACGGCCTCATTGCTCAAGGAATGGACTGGGTCGATATTGGCAAATTGATCGAGAATGAGCAGAAGCGTCACAATGCTGTTGCGGAGCTGATCAAGCTGCCGCTGAAGCTGCATGAGAACACCGTCACCTTACTACTCTCCGAACTGGACGCGGCGGATGGCGGCGACGACGAGGCCAACGAGACAGACAGCGAGCCTGACGACAGCGACGATGAAGACGCTGCGCCTGCTGCAAAAGGTGGCGAGGACAAGCGTCTGACAATCGACATTGACCTCGCGGCATCCGGCTGGGCCAACGCTCGGCAATACTACGATCAAAAGCGATCTGCTGCGACCAAGCAAGAGAAGACTGCACAAGCCTCGCAGAAGGCATTGAAGTCAACCGAGCAGAGAGTCATGGCTGATCTGAAGAAGGGCCTCAAGCAAGAGAAGGATGTTCTACGGCCAGTGCGTAAGCAATTCTGGTTTGAGAAATTCATCTACTTTCTGTCTTCCGATGGATATCTTGTCCTTGCTGGCAAGGATGCTCAGCAGAACGAGATCCTCTACCGCCGATACTTGAAGAAGGGCGATGTCTACGTGAATGCCGATCTACAAGGAGCCGCGAGCGTAATTATTAAAAACAACCCTGCGACGCCGGAGGCGCCCATACCACCATCGACTCTCTCCCAAGCTGGCAACTTGGCTGTCTGCACGAGCAGCGCGTGGGAGAGCAAGGCGGTGATGTCCGCTTGGTGGGTCAACGCAGATCAAGTGTCCAAGACTGCGCCCACTGGAGAGTATCTCACGAACGGCGGTTTTGTCATTCGTGGTAAGAAGAACCATCTACCGCCCGCCCAACTGCTGCTCGGGTTTGGTGTGATGTTCCAGATTAGTGAGGAGAGCAAGGCCAATCATGTCAAGCATCGCCTGCAAAGGACGGATGCCAACAAGAGTGTGGCAGGAAGTGATGGCGATGATGCTGCTGGATCTGATGGCTCGGATGATGACGAGTTCCCTGATGCCGCCGCTGCACCGGCCAACGATGACGACGACGACGAGTTTCCAGATGCACAGCAGCCAGATGATGCAGAGTCGGAAGAAGAGTCACCCGGACCAAATCAGCAGGACGCGGATGCTGCCAACGAGGATGACGACGACAATGAGCGCTCGCACGCACAAAGTAATCCTCTTCAATCCGGTGTCAAGTCTGGTCAGGATGCCGAAGATGATGAAGGAGAGACTACCGCCGGCGAGACAGATGGTGACGCAGCCACAGACAATGGCGACGCCGAGGAAGACTCCGTCACCACAGTCGACCCTAGTGTTACGTCCGAGGCTGCCGAAGATGGACCACCAAAGGAAGGCGCCCTCCTCACCAATAAAGAGCGCAAAGCTCTCGCACGTCTAGAGAAAGGCAAGCCGATCCACGGGGACCCAAAGCCAAAGCCCTCCAAAGGCCAGCGCGGAAAGAAGTTCAAAGCCAAGAAGATCGCGGACAAGTACGCCGACCAAGACGAAGATGACCGCGAGCTCGCCATGAAACTCCTCGGCTCAAAAGCCGCCGAGGAGAAGCGCGAGGCCGAAGCAAAAGCTGCCGCTGCGAAAGTCGAGTCTGCGGAGGAAGCGAGAGCCCGGCGGAGAGCGCAGCATGAGAAAGCGCAAGAAGAGGGTCTGAGGGCGGAGGAGATGAGAAGGCTGAAGTTGGCCGAGGGAGAAGCAGGTGATGACGAGGATGACCACGACGCAGATATCTTCACCCAGTTGGACGCCCTTGTCGGAACGCCTCTACCGGGTGACGAGATCCTCGAGGCTATCCCCGTTTGTGCGCCCTGGGCGGCGTTGGCGAGGTCGAAGTACAAGGCAAAGCTCCAGCCGGGACAGCAGAAGAAGGGCAAGGCCGTGCGGGAGATTCTTGGAAAGTGGACGAAGGGTATGAGCGAGCCGAAGAACATTGATAACTCCGCGCAGGACTCTGAGAGGATCTGGCCGCGAGAGGCGGAGCTGGTCAAGGGATGGAAGGAGGCGGAGATCATGAGTGTCATCCCCGTGAAGCTCGTGCGGGTGATGATGGGTGGTGGTGGAGCTGGTGCTGAGAAGGGCAAGGGAGGAAAAGGGAAAGGAGGGAGAGGAGGCAGGGGCAAGAAGAGGTAGAACAGGTCAGGTAGCTGAGTTATGATCGACCATGCCCTCACTACTGTCCAAATATGGTTGCTGCAATTTGGTCAGAGTGAACCATGCAAGGTCACTCACGCCTCGGCGGTTGGCCGCAACGCCGGACACTGACGATCCTTGACGCGATTTGCTCCCCGACAGCATCTCCAAGCTCCCGCTCAAACTGCACTGCACAACGTGCTCCTCATTGGCGGAGAGTGTGCACTTTGAGCAGGTGAAACAGAAAACATCTCCTCCGTTCATCTCCGCGCCATGTACACTTCAATAGAGTGGGGTCGATGCAACCAAGTCGACCGTGGATCCAATTCCGAACGCACCTACGTTCTCCCACTCGAACTGCGCAATCCAAGCCATCGAGGGGCACCCCGTGCAGTGTATTTCGAGCGGGAGAACGGAGGTATCTGACGAGCCGGGTTGCCGCCCGTTACTGGCATTGCCTCAGCTGAACCTGAGGTCTCACATCGATTCCTGCCATCCTCCCGGAACAAGATCAATCCCTAGTCGTTTCCGCACGGGCAACAACGTCCATTTTCCTCGCCGGGATGTCAAAGGGAGGTCCGCCGTCCGCTTCCCGGCGCCACCCTGCCGTGTCTTCGCCAACATTCCCTTGACATACCCGCTCATCGTCCTCGTCCAGTGCTGGACTGAGAGATATTTGCAGACACGAGCAAGCATAGTCTTGCGACGTGAAGCATACTGAACCGTGAGCTCACTGGCCTCGTACTTGACAGTGTGAATAGACTGGAACCCCCGAATTCCCGGAGGTACCACTGTTGAGCTCTCAATGCCAAAGATCCGATGGAAAAAGTATTCTTCAATCGCTTTGACTCCGTCGATCATTCGATTCCGAACGACGATGTCGGTGAAGACTCGAGGAATTAGGATCGTGCGGTCCATGTAGAGCTTTGACGCTAGTCCTTCGACACCGTAGTCGTAGAGTTGACCTGTGACCGAGCCTTTGTAGCGTCCGCTGCGATCTGTATATCGACTGAGGAAGATGACGCAGTCGTACACGCTATCGAGGGGCAAGAGAAGCGCCTTGCAAGGTTCGTGAAGATACTTTATGAAGAAATCAACGATTATTCTCCTCTCTTCAGTGTCGGGGTCGGCTTTGCGAGGTTTCCCATCGTCCCGAGGGTCCCTCCTGAACAGGCGAAAGGCTTCAGCGAGATGAACGAAGTGCTCGCGGTCGGCGGCGGAAATGCTGGCACCGGCATTCCTTTTATAGTCCACCGAGAGGGTGAACTCCAGCATATTGCGAATTCTTTCTGTTTCGCGACCAAGGCTTTCTTGGGCTCCGACTGGATAGTCGGCATCGAGAGCAAGGTGCTCGTTTGCACGCTTGGTGAGATGGTCGATAAGAGCGTTACCCTCGTCGACGCCTGTTTCAGAGGACGGTCCGTGACCGATGCTGGTATACGGAGGTGGGCTGGGCTTCTCCATGATGTTGATGATGGAGCAGCTGTGATGTCTGCGATAGAGAGAATTGAAGAGGACGAAAGTGTCAAGAAAGTGCGCGGCGCAGGTTCATGGCAAGCCAAGCAGTGAGCCTCGAAATTTTGACGGAGCCATAGTAGTTCCGTGGTATCGTGAGCATCAGTTCAAAAATTGCTTGTATCCGTACTGACGGTACTGGAGTCTCTTTTGAGTTCAGTCTGCTCCCTCCGCGTCGTGAACTCCAAAGGAACCGAGCCGCCAGCAGACTGCTAAGCTCTCTCACATAGCCTCTAAGTGCCGACGAGATATAAATCGGAGGCAGCAAAGAGCCAATGCGACATCCCCGGATTAAACGCACCGCACGACCTGCACCATGAAAGGGGCGAGTATGAAGTCACCCTTGGAGGCCAGGAAGATGGCTAGATCTCGAAAGTGGTATTCTCTGCAACTTCACTGCCCAGGTGCGCGCAAAGTTCTCCTTGACTGTGCACAGAGTAACGCCGATCAATCCCTCAAGGTCTTCCGAAAGGCAACCATATCCAACCGCCATAAACGCCGTCATTTCACAAGTCCCCCTCATATCATCATCTATGCACTCGCACTAACCGCCTCACCTCTCCTCCCACCGCGATTCCTGTTATTCGCAGCACCCGGTCGGCCGAGCGTATACTTCGCAAATGCTCGAGCGAGAGCCTTCTTGCAAGACACCTTCTGGCTGCCAACAAAGCTGTCAATCGTCACTGCGATAGCACGGTCAATGTCGATCGAGCTACAGTACTCGCTTAGTCGCATCTTGGCGAAGGACTCGCTGATTCGGAGGATGGACTCTAGGTGGCGGACCTGCGGAATCATTAGTATATCGCTTACGATGAAGGTAACGTGGAATGACTTACAGTGATGGGGTAGGCGCCGGTCGCAAGAGACTCGCGTCTCATGTCAGCGAAGAGACGAGCGATCTTGTCCTGATCGATCTGGTATAGCTTTGGCCGGCAGTGCTCTCGTGCGTAGAGGATGTACTTTCGCAGGAGCTCCTGTGGAATCTCAGTCTTCGGTCCTGCAGCCGGAGGTGGGTGATCGCCGTCAACGTCCATGTCCTCTTCGCCAATTGCTGTCGTCTGGGTCTGCGAACCCAGTGCAGAGTTGGCGACAGGATGAGCACGACCGTGGCTGTTGACGACGAAGTTGGCTAGTCTCTCGTCTTCTTCTGGGTCAACAGTGTCGCGAACGACGACCAAGATGTCGAAACGCGACAAGATGGGCTCTGTGAGCTCGACGTTCTGGCTGAATGGGACTGTTGCGTTGTAGCGACCACCGATGGGGTTGGCTGCAGCGATGACCGCGCAGCGGGCTTGAAGAGTTGTTACGATACCAGCCTTGGAGATGGAAATGGTCTGCTGTTCCATGGCCTCGTGAATACTCGTTCGGTCCTGGTCGTTCATCTTGTCGAACTCATCGATCAAGCACACACCCTTGTCGGCAAGCACAAGCGCACCACCTTCAAGAGTCCACTCTTGTGTGAGCGGGTCTCGTCTGACACTGGCTGTGAGACCGACGGCAGATGCACCCTGACCAGTGGCGAAGACCGCACGATGAGCAGTGTTCTCGATGTACTTGAGAACTTGAGACTTTGCAGTTCCCGGATCTCCAAGCAACAAGATGTTGATGTCTCCACGGATGGAGTGCTTGCCTTGCGCCATCTTCGAAACTCCACCGAAAAGAGATAGCGCAACTGCTGTCTTGATGTCGGTGTGGCCGTAGATCGAGGGAGCAATAGAGCTGATGACCTTGTCGACAATTTTTGGATCCTTGCTAAGGGCGCGGATCTGACGCTCATCTTCTTCTGTGAGCCTGAATCCAGCAAGCTGATCGTGCGACTTCACAACGTGGTTCGCCTCCAGAATCGTAGCAAAGACAGGGAAGCCGTTCTTGTTATTCAATTGCGCATCGTAGTTGTTACGGTAGATGCCAGAGATTTCGACCTCCTCGCCGGGCTTCGCTGAGTCGATCAGATCCCACAGAAGAATCACTTCGCGAGTGCGAGGTAAGCGGCCTGCTGGAACTGTGCCCGGTGACTCCTGCAGAGTGAGCTTCTGGTAGTTGCGATAGACAGTCTTCTCGCTGTTGAGAGTGAATGGTCCTCGAGATTGGCAATTCTGGCAGAAAGACAGCTTGACCTCTGCATTGCTGTCTTGCGGGAATGGCCCCAGAGTGACTCCACACTTTGTGCAGTCAAACTTGACATACTTCAATTGTGGGAACACGCCTGTCCGTCTTGTCACAACACCGCTTACGCGAAGCAAGCAGTTCAAGTGGCTTTGACGCAGCTGGCGGAGAGTGTATGAGATGGGCAGACCGGCGATTCGCACGTGAAGCTCCGAGTGGATGCGCTCGTAGTCCGGGTAGTGGTAAAGAGCGACTTCCAGGGCAACGGCATCGAAGATTGGCAAGATCTCGAACGGCACATTTGTAAGAAAATAGCCCAAGACCGGCTTGAACTCCGCCAGATGCGCCCAGTCGACTTCCAGCGATTCCGCGTTGACCTCACCAAGTGTGCGGATCCGTACGCCATAGACAGATGTTCCTGTTGAGTCGGTGTATTCGGTCAAGAAGGACTTGAACTCTCGCGCAATCGATCGGTGCACCGCAGGCTGCGACACCCAGTCGGTCAAGTTTGCGGCTTTGACATCTCCAAGCGCCTCAACGGAGATCTCTTCGTTCATGATATCCTCGTGCATGTCAATATCGTCCTGATCTTCATCAAAGCGATGTCGGCGTCTTCGTGGTTGTCGAGTCAGGTCCATGACATCCTCCTCATCGTCTGGCAGGAATGCAGCGGGTGCTCGTCGTTGACGTGCTATCTCTCTGTCACGGCGGTTGAGTCGCGCTTCCAATGCTCTTCTGGCTGCGGGATCCAGTGTGTCGTAGTCCTCCTCATCGTCAATATCAGCACCTTGGTAGCCTTCTTGCTCTTGTCTGTCGTAATCGCGGTCGAAGTTGTCGCCGAAGAGATCGATACCGGCATCGTCTTCTGCCATCTCATCCGCGTCTTCCAGGTCGTGGATGAGATCCTCCTCAGGGTCCAGATTGTCGTCCTCTTCGATGTCATCGTCGTTTGCGGGAAAGACGGGCGGTGATGAGGCCGGAGCTGTTGCAGTGTCAGAATGGGATGGACGAGCATTTTGCGACCGTACTCACGACTTGAGGGCGGCGCGGCGGACGATGAGGGCACATCATCCTCTGCGTCTCTGCCGCGCTTTCGCCCGCCTTGTGTGTTTCGTCCGCGATTCGCTGCCGACATGTTTGATCGGAGTGGAGAGCTGTGATGGTGTGAGAGGTTGTCGTGGTGGGCAGATTCGGAATGGCCTACCTCATGATGCTGTTGTTGGTGTGTCAAATTGGAGAAGAAGAACGCGAACAACACACGGACGAGTGACGCGCCGCGTCTTTCGCTCGAAATGCCAAGCCCTCGCCCATTCTGGCGTTGCTTTTTTGCTTCAAAGCGCCTTGACAACTACAACTTGACTTCACCTCCTCCTTCTTCTCCTACTTACCGACACACATGCAACGTTAAAGGCGACATCACGCGCACTACGCGACTATCGCTCTGGTCCTCAAAGCATGATCTGGTGCCCGGCCCTTGAAGACGTCCAATATGAGCTCGAGAATCTGTCGATACCTGCCTTAAAAGAGCCTCAATCGGATTTTCGACAACGAGCGCTATTGACATGCAGAAGACCGTCTGTACACCGTCTCAGCTCGCCTCGTTGTTTTGTTAATCGCCTCGCTCTTGTGTTAAGTATCCATGGACAGAAGACCGCGGCCTCACTTGAACCAATTCACACTGGCACTACATACGGTAACCCTTTCCAGACTTTGTAGAAGCAGGACTTCGAAAGTCGGTATCGCTGAGCTGGCACGCATCCTGGCCTGAGCAGTTGAAACTTCCAGTACGCAGAATGCTTGCCGAAGAACAAAAACATAAGGCGTATGCTATACAGCTAAGCCCGGAAGCAAGAATCAGTGGCCATTCCTTGGACCTGGTCATTGATCTATCCGAGCCGAAGTCTGCTCGCAAAGTCTTCGATCACTGCCTCAAGATGTTTTCGATTAGTTCTCGGCGACATGTGCTGCTCCTGTATGCAGGACACAGTCTTCACCACGGCATCTGCCACGCAAGCATTGCATTGCACCGACACATGGAGATGAGCAACTGGCGTATACACTCAACGGAACACCGTGAGAGGCATCAACTCGGAGTATTGGAAGACCAGTCCGGTATGAGTCGAATAGTCGAGCACGTCCAAGGTCGCGGAAGTGCGTTAGCGCATTGCTTTTCCCCCTGTGGGGTGCATTGCGTGCTGTCTCGAACGGTGCCCTTGGTAGATGGAACACGGGGAGTCATTTCTCCAAGGGCCGGCGCAACATATAAGGGCCCTCTTCGATTCCACTTATCTCGCCCAGCAATCGTTGATTCTACAACAACAGCTCCTCTTGCCGCAGCAAAGCTCCACTTCAAGGTAAGCACGGCCTGCGGCCTGAGAGAATCATCACACACCCGATGACCATGTCCTAGCAGATCAACATGCATTTGCTGACTTCTCTCATCATCATCAGCGTCCTCACGCTCTGGCCTCGAGGCCTGCCCATCGTTATCTACACCCGATTTCTTCTTTCCTCTATTACACACCCACGCCTGTATGACCACCATCCCGCAGGCTAGCCGACACGGGATTGATGGCTCGGCGACCTGGTAAAAGCTCATTGCTGCTGCTCTAAGACGGATCTGAAGGATGTTGGGCTGCGTGTGATCTTGCCGGGGTGAGCTTGGAAGATGATGGCGATGAGAGGGACCCGACTAAGATGTTGTAATCGGGACATGCGGTGAGAGCGGCGAAAACATGCCACTGTCAACAATGAGATTACCTCCAACAAATTGATCGCGTCGTCATGGCCCAAGGATCAGGATATCGATGGGACGATGCCTGCTCAATGCGTGTCACGCCGTAACCTGCGGGCGATGCCGACATTTCCGCATGTGCAGGGCCATTGTCGGCGGCCACTGTTTCTTATACGCAGGGGACCGTCTGTAGGATCGGCCAATCGATCTTTAGTGGACAAAGTGGATACAGGAAGCAGCGTCGGGAATACGCAACCAATGCCGGCATCACATCTCGACGAGATTTCGCTGATACTTGTATGCAATGCCACTCTTAAACGAGCTGGATTCCGCACACAGGTTATCAGTCGAACTCCCAAGATGGTGTACCATACGTTAGTTTCCCTCACTACATCGATTTCGTGATTTTGATGGTCACGTGCAGGGCTCAAAGACATCCGTTCATCCGGCAAGGATAACGTGGGGATGGAGTGGCTCGCTTCCTGGTAATCAGGCCGTTGACATCCAGCCGGGTCTGAGGGGTGACCTCTTCGATGCGTTCGCATGCTGCGTTCAAGCCATTGGTCTCGGCCAAGCTCCTGACGGTGATACTTCCGATGCGACCATGGAACGGGCTCTAGCACGTCGGAGTGCACTGGAGTGAAAAGAGCATCCTCAAAGGTGCAAACACCCTTGTAACAAGATGCTCGACAAATGATGTCAACCGCTCTGATGCGTTCACACGCTGTACAATGGGAGGCTCCCTTTGGGCAGAAATCAGTACTGCCTCGGACGGTACAGCCTGTCTCATGGAGATCTTCCACCAATGTCCACGTCGCGATTGTGATGACCATGTCTGTTGGACCAGCACTATTGAACTCCGGCTGAACTTTTCTTGCTGCATCGACGCCCTCTGGATGCATCGTTTGATTTTCTCGGAAGCTCATAAGATCCGTGCCGCACACGATTCGACATCCAACGTGCACTGGACCCAACTGGAGTGACTGCGACATATAAAGCGCCACTCCAAGCTTCTTCTTTCGCATCACCTCCATCCGCTCCATTCTGCATTATCGCTCTCGTCTTCTACTTTTGTATCACCTTCAGATACAGATTCCACGATATCCAAGGAGCCGATCAATTCTCCAAACACATCCAGGCGACTGTACCCGTCCCACAAGCACGATCTATCATCCAAGCAGTGCATTGATCGTTCTCCAAGCGGTCCATCGAACCATTATCCAAGCGGTCCATCGGTCCATCATCAAGCCAATCCCCAGCCATGCAATTCCGTGCACACTTGCTCGCCGTCGCCGCTCTGGCCTTTGGTCTGCTCTACCCTAGCCAAGCACTCGCGGGCAGCTGCTTCTCGCCAGCCTGCGCCGAAGGTTCTGGTTTCTCCGGCTGCACCTGTCCTGTCAACGGTCACGTAACTCAAGGTCAATGTGGCGTCGGGGGGGTACGTGTCATTCGGAAAGTTGGGAGTCGTGTCGAGAAGCTAACGTGGAGCCATGCAGTCCTGCGAATACGGCGACAACTAGACACGCCCTTCATCTCGGCTGCGCGGACGAGACCCAATTCGAGCTGCTTTCCACATCGCAGTCACTCGCCGGACTTGGAAATATAGACGGATGTGGACGGTGGAGGACGAACTTCGAGCGCATTGAGTTGTAGTAGAGACAGGAGACAGTGGAGGGACTGGTATGTAACCGAACGCTGTGGAGGCATCGCTACGTTGTTCGATCACAAAATTCAATGCTTTTGACTGGGCTTCCTGATGTATACTTGCGCATAAATTGTCAAACATCGTCATTTCCGGGCTGCGCTACTCGATGTGCATCTTCGGAATATCCTTGTTGGCGGAATCGCTCGAGCCGTTCGATCCGGGAAGCTCTAGTTCTAGACGGAGCTTCAAATGGCCCACCCCGCTAAATTCCTAGTTTTGCGAATTCGCAGAATTAAACACTCTGTAGACTGTCGCCTTTTCGTATAGCGCGGCGCCCGACTGCTAGTCGTAGGCTCCCTAGGTCGCCGCGAGCTTTTACACAGTTTAGCCTACCTTCTAAACTTAGTTGTAATTATAATAGAAATACATTAATTACCTCGTAAAGTTGTTGTAGCTTACGTTCCTCTATCGTAAAAGTTAGAAACTTAAACTTCGAACTTTAAATTCTAAACGAGGTTATAAGGATCGTAACAACGAGGATAGTACTATAAAGAAGCAACTTTTATCTTAGTTTTTAAAGATGCGATGTATATAAATAGCTTTGTGTTATACATTATAGGCAGAAGAAACATACGAGGCTCTATTCTACGTGTTGTAGACGTCGGTCTCGCTGCCGTTTCCAAAAATCCAGGAATTTGGCGGGGTGGGCCATTTGAACCTCCGTATTCTAGTCCCGGTTGACCGCGGCGGTGCAGGATCGTTAGAACTAATCTATCCTGCCCTACAACTGCCGTGATCGTCCGATGCGCTAAGCGGTGCTGTACGCATCTCGATGCTCTCCTGATAGAGACATCGTCGTTGTGCAGCTCTCCGTCTGCGTAAGTTTTGCTGGGTGCAAAGTGGCCGATCGATACGGACCCATGACCGAATGGTCAAGCAGGGTGAGCGAATCGAAGAACAGAAGGCCTGCAGCGGGCGCCGAGATCGTCTCTCGAGCTATGCTGGCAGGTTCTCGTCTGCTACACTTTGATCGGTTGAGTCATCGCTGACCTGTCCTAGGCGAATTGTCGGGACTGTAACCTTGGATTGAAAGGACGTATCTGTGGCGTTGACTACCGAGCGTGGAAGATGCGCAAGGAGCCACGCCCGTATTGCAGTTGCGAAGCGATCTCGTCACGAGCCGCGGATCCCTTGCTAAGAAACACCGCCAACTTATACGGGTACTGCAGAATGGGCGGCAAGAATGTACACTGCCGCCACCGTGGTGCCCTGGACCTGGAAGAACGTGCCGATCCGGCGGACACGCCTCTCCGCGATATTCCAGACTCGATCAAGTGGAAACCAAAGCTTTACGTCGGAGACGATCCCGAGACTCTCGCCCGCGTTGGACGTGAGCTGGCTGAGCATGAGAATGGTTCTTCTGCTTCATAAGTTCACTCGGGCTCTGTGTGGGCTGACGGGCGTTCTGCAACTTAAAAAGTGGATGAAGTCGGATGGTGGATGTCTATCATCGAGCGAGCAGCGATGAAGCGAAATGGCAGTCATTGTCCCATTACCCTCATGTGCCTAAATGAATGAAGTGCAGTCGTCGGTCGTTACTTGCGTCCGCTGCATTACTTTGCTGTCTGTCGATATTCATTTTCTCCGTGCTGCCGCATTCCACTCCCAAGCTTCAAAAGTCAAAAAGACATTACCCTGTGCTGCACACCCAAAACAAAAGAAAACACGCAATCATAATTCGTCAACCCCTCAACAGCTCCCCAACCGTCAAACCCCAATTCTCCTCCCTGCCCATCCTACCCACCAAGCCAACCAATTCATCCAGCGCACTCTCCGCCTCTCTCATCGTCAGATGCTCCGCATCCCAGCTGAACCCCAACACCACACTCCTCTTATCATCCGCCAAAAATCCCGTGATCGTTAACCCGTTGTCCATCCTCGTCAACATCTCCTGGAACTGTAAGCCCTTGGAACTCTGCGCCGTGGGAGCCGTAGGAAGCCAGTTGAAAGACTGCCTTCGGATCAGAGGGAGTAGGGAGTCAGCATCGCGCTCCCGCTCGGCGAATGTACGGACATCGTCAGAGGAAAGAGGATCCCGTAGACGATCAACGATGCGGAAGAACGGCGTGTGCGCGAAGGACGAGTTGCGTTCCTCATCTTGAGTGACTTGACGCATGAAGTCGAGAACAGACTTGGATCGACCAACGGGGATGCGGTCGAGGACATACTCGGTCGTGCAGCCGGAGATGTCGAGCGGGTTGCCGGTGTAGGCTTCCCGCTCGAGAGCGGTGTAGTCCGAAGCGAAAGGCCAGTTGCGAGCGGCGTTGATGGTGCCGAAGATGGCTTCTTTGCCGTTTGTGCGGGAGATGTTGAGGAGGGCGATGGCGGACTTGACGAGCATGAAGGAGGGAACGTTGTGGGCGGATTTGAGGAGGGGAATGTCTTCGACGAGGACTTTACGGCGGAGACCTTTTTGTGCGGCGAGTTTGGCGGGAACAGAGACGGTGCGTTCGTTCTTGCGGGGTTTGGTGCCGTTCGAGCGGGTCCAATTGGTGTCAATACCTTTGAACCATTCGGGTGCTCGCTGTTCAGGCCAGAGAGAGGTTTCTGCGGTGGAGCTGATGCCGGCATGCTTTGTCGCCCAGTATGTGACGCCATTTTCGGCTTCGAGGCCATCTTTGTGGTCGTAGAAAGCGGTGGCGTAGTCTTTGAAAAGAGCGTGCGGGATGACTGGAGCTTCGCCGGTAAGTAGGGAGACGATGTCTTCCAGCCAAACTTTGGTCATGCTCATGTCGTTCACTGCATGAGACACAATCATGACAAGGCCTGAAGTTCCATCGCTTCGCACGTTGGCAACGTGGAATCTGACGAGCGGTCCGGAGGCACTCGCGTTGTCGAGGACTGGATCATCCAGAAGAAGCTTGTTCAGTTCTTCTTTGGTCTCCACTTCCCAGCCTGTTGTCATACATGCCTTCATCCACTCATCTGTGGCTCGCATCGTGACCAATAGCATCTCCTCATCTTGACTCTCAAATGCAAGAGCTCTCATGGTAGGATGGAACTCGAGTGAAGCCTTGACAGCCGCAGCTAAGCTTGAAGCATCGACGGCAGCGTTGTAGACAAAGCGAAGGTTCCATGAAGACGGACGAGATTGCTTCGCGAAAATGGCATCCCAGTCAGGCAAAGGTACAACGTCTTCGACATCGTCCCACGACATGTTCAACGGGCGAAGCATACTCTCGACGGCTTCCTGAGTTTGATTGAAGGCTTCGACCTCATCCCTAGCGTGCGGCATGTCTTGCAAGGTCGGAGGTCCAGCTCGTTGTGGCGCGAGAACAATTGCACTCTTCAACGGTCGAGCTTCGATGAGGTCTGCTTGATCCTGGATGGTGATGCATGTCTGGTAGTCCTCCACAGTGATGTCTCTTCCGAGTTCCTTCTTGACTGTGCCGGAAAGCTGCATCATCATCAGGGAGTCCGCGAAGGACTCCAAGACGGACGATGGCAGAAGTCCATCGGTACCGCTGATCATCTTCCAGATGCTGATGAGGGAGTCGATCGTGGAGCCGGACTTGTCCAATGCAGCGGAGTGCTGCTGTTTGAGATATTCTCGGACGACTTTGGCCAGTTCGACCTTTCGCACTTTGCCAGAGGCGGTGCATGGGAATACATCCAGTCCAAGGTCTTTGTTCAAATGTAGAACCATCTTTGGCGCGAATGCTGGTCCAAGATCTCGTTGAGTATCCAGCTTGAGCTCATTCAAATCGGCTTCACACCCGTCGACCGTGGTGATGACAGCGATTGGCACCTCTCCTGCCATCTCATCCGGCGCACCAACCACCTGTACCATGAATATATCTTGCTTCTTGCTGAGATAGTCCTCGATACTGGCCGGTGAGATATTCTCGCCACCTCGGATGATCATGTCTTTGTATCTTCCAGAGATTCTCACAGCACCATCCGCATCCATGATCGCCTGGTCTCCGGTGATGATCCATCTTGTGCCTTGTTCATCAGTGTAAAAGTCGTCGGTCGATACTCTTCGATCCATATATCGCGGGATAACCTGAGGCCCACCATTGTGCAGCTCACCAAATTGTCCGCGAGGAACAATCTCTCGAGTACCAGGCTCGCACACTTTGACACAAGTCGCTCGCACTGGTCGTCCAGACATGACCTCGCCATTTCGAATGACATATCCCTCATCAACAGACCAAGCCATGGTGCCCGGGCTTTCAGTCATGCCATAGCTGGTGCTTGATGGCACTTTCAACGCCGCTGTGCAAGCATCGACCAGACTGGGTAGTACACCAGCGCCACTGATATCAATGCTCACCAGACTACTCAAATCAGTCCTTGCGAACTCCGGATGAGCGAGGATGGCTTGAGCAGTAGTCGGGACAAGACCCATGTGTGTTGCCCGAAATTGATCAAAGCACTGTAGTGTCGCCTGAGCCTCGAAAGAGTCGGACGGGAATATGACTGTGCCACCCATCACCCAGAAACCGAGTGACCAGCCAATACCGTATGAGTGGAATCCAGGCAGGTGTTGCACGAATCTATGAGCGGAAGTGACTTTTTGTGCGTCCATGTATCCCAAAGCGGCATTCAGACATTGGTAGCTTGTCAGCGCACAGGGCTTGGGAAGTGATGTGGTTCCGCTGGTGAAGAGGATGACGATCGTGTCGTTGGCTGAGACGACGTCCGGAGTGTCTGGCGGTGAAGGGTCGCCAGACATGATGTTCGAAAGGAGACTCCATGAATTTGCGGTCGCAATATCCGACATGGAGAGAGTGATCCTTGTGGAGATGGATGCCATGAGTTTTTCTGATAGGGACTGCTCAACTTGCGCGGCAATGTTCAGATCCGCTGTCACTAGTACCACCGGACCAACGAGGTCGAGCATGTGGTTCAGCTCCTCCGCTCGGCTTGCAATCTTCGGGTTGATGGGAACGAAGGGTGAGTGGAGGTATGCTGTCGCCCAGTAGAAGAGTGCCCATTCTGCTTGGTTGTTGATGAGGGCGGCGATGGGCCGTCGTTCGATGTGAGCCAATCTGTTGAGAGCAGTTGCCAGCCGTCGGGCGCCGCGGTCGAGATCGGCAAAGGTCCATTGGACGTATTCCTTCTCGGAATGTTGACTGCCCACCCATCGAAAAGTAAAAGGTGATTGATGTTTTGCGATGAGTGCGGTGGCATTGGGCCGGGCGTTGACAGCGTCCTGCCAGAGCTGGAGATGTGAGATGTTCTGGTCTTCAACGCGAGGACCATAGGCCAAGGAGAGGTTGGTGTCACTCATGTTGCTTGATTGACCTGCTGAGTTACACTGGTCGTCGCGATGGGGATGGACCGGCAGGAAAGGCAGTCGGGAGAGGTGGACCTATGTAGGGCGACAGTGATGCCGCATGCTCACAATTTGCGGGGACAACATGTCTTGCCACGTCGACACCCTGCAGGATCCCGTTGAGAGGGATCGGGAAAGGTATGATGCACGTTCAACCATCAACGCATTGTTACGCGAATAAACATGTCGAAAATGCGGACTGTGGATTCACGGTGCCAGCGCTCGGAGACGCCACGGACTCACGGAGGACTGATACTTGGCAATGTTCCAATGCATCGAAGCGAGAACGAATTTCTCCATCCTTCGGAGCAAAGGCGTCAATAGCTGCTGTGACACCTGAAGGCGTCTGGGATCCCAACGGCGGAGCAGCGAGAGCCCATCCGAAACTGTGGGTGAATGTGGCATGCTTCTTCTGGAATGTCAAATGGCTGCTTTTGTGTCCATCCTGATTTCTGCCTCGGGTCTGCTGTGCCGAGTGAGCTCCGTTTCACCTCCACTTTTTCAAGGCGTCCAAAGAATCTTGCCGCCAACAGGTATGGGGTCGATGCGCCACGCGGAGCACAAGATTGGGTCCTTCTGAGGTCACACACTACATGATGCACTGCCCGTGCAATGAGAAGCGCACCCTATCCTCGGTTACATGACAGCTTTCGATAGGGACAACAACGCAGGATCTCGGTCGTGGTCCCGAATGCAGTACTCGCAGACTGCAGTAAACAGATGTACTATTTCGAGAGAAGAGAATGAGTGCTGAGCAATGTATGGACACGACAGGAAAGCTTGGTGATGGAAGCCAACTCCTTACAGTGGGACGCTCCTGAAAAAGCCCACTAGCGCAGGAACCAGGCGGACCCGGTTCATCCAATCTCACCCATGGCTGAACTCTATCTGATGTGAAGAAGAAGGCAATTCGGACGTCAGACGAAAAAGAACAAACCCGTAACACTCCGATCATCAACCTGACACAAACAACATCACACAGACATCGCCGTCCGCACCGTCAAACACGCCACGAGCGAACCAGCCGCACAATGTCGCAATATGCATCACCAAGATACCGCCGGCAGGGCCCATTTATCTCGGGCGGGCTAGTCTGTACGACCGTATGCAAGCACTCCCACCTGCAGTGTCAAGAAAAGAAACAAGACGGAGATCCACCTTCTCCATCCAGACAGATGGGTCAGAGTGCTAGCATCCCCGTGGCAGCGTGCAGCCAAACGCAGTTCCGGGCGGCTACGTTGTCCGAGGTGTGGAGAGTTTTTTCTTCCTCAGCCTTTCCATCTTACAGCAAAATTTCCATTCTCTCCACTCTCACGTTTCTCGCGTTCCCACAAATTTCGCCTTACGATATTTCATCTCCATCCCCAGGCCGTCATTCCGTCTTAGCTCGTGCTCCCCTCGACTTCTCATCCTGCTGTACATCAAGCTTTCGCACGCAAGGACTACTAACTGCTAGCCTTGCGACTAGCATCGGGCCAGTCCTGGAAAGAGTTCGTCCAATCTGACAATACATGCAGAACATACTCTAGCGCTCGGCCGAAGCAAGCGAGAAACACTCGAGCGTCAGGTCTAGAACGCAGCCATCAAGGCTAGCATCGCTGACGGGCAGCAAGACTAGCATCGTAGACGAACAGCAAGACAATCCTCACAATGTCGGAAGACGACTACCACTTCCAAATGCGGGACTCGCCCTTACACTCGCGAGCGGCATCCCTCCATTCCAACTGGACGTCTGCTCAACCAATGATGCAGGACACCGGTCCTTATCAAGCATCCGAGTTTGGGGACTCCACCAGACAGTTGGTGCATCTCAACAATGCTTACGATCAGCGATACCATGATCCTGCTCCATCTCCTACGCGGAATTCGTTCATGTCGATCGACTCGCCGACTCGTCAAGCGTTTCTACAGAAGTCGCAACCGTCTTCAGGTCCTCCGCCAAACTCGTACCCGAACCACAGCTTCTCTCTCGCTATGCCTGCCCACGTGGCCAGAGATTCAAACCACCAATCGACATCCTCTCCGCTCGGCTACAAAGAAGACTACGACCACTCCTCTCACGACTCACTCCAACCTCAAAATGCCAGTCCGCCACCTCCAGGTCCTCCAGGCGGCCCTCCTCCTGACGGTGGCCTCACAGCCTGGCTGCAAGTCCTCGGTGGCTTCTTTCTCTTCTTCAACACCTGGGGCTTGATCAATGCTTTTGGTAAGTGGAATCATGAAGCAGATCAAAACTTGCCATCTGAAGACGATCCTACCAACTCACTGGTCCAACACCTACAACATATCCGAGACTCTGCTGACCATCCCGCTCTTCCCTTCAGGCACCTTTCAAACCTACTACAAAACCTCTCTCCTCCCCACAACCTCCAACTCCACCATCGCCTGGATAGGAACCCTAACCTCCTTCCTCCTCTGCGCCTCCCCCATCCTCCTCGGACCCATCTTCGACACCGGCTCCCCCCGCCTCCTCGTCCTCTCCGGCTCCATCTCCGTCGTCATCGGCATCATGATGACCTCCCTCTGCACGCACTACTACCAGCTCATGCTCGCCCAAGGAATCTGCTGCGGTCTCGGCGGCGGCTGCCTCTTCATAACCGCCACCTCCATCCTTCCCTCCTACTTCACCACCAAACGCGCCCTCGTCATGGGCATCGCCGCATCCGGAGCCTCTTGCGGGGGGATCATCTACCCCTTGATCTTCACCTACACCCAACCCACCCTCGGCTTCCCCTGGGCCGTCCGCATCATCGGCCTCATCGCAACCTGCACCCTCCTCATCCCCATCGTCGTCATCCGTCCTCGTCCTCGCCCCTCCCCCCTGCGACCCCACACCTTCTCCACCTACCTCTCCACCATCCACTCCATCCTCACCACCTCCTCCCTCCCCTTCAACCTCCTCAACCTCGCCACCTTCTTCGGCTTCGTCGGGCAATACATCCCCTACTTCTTCATCTCCCAATTCGCCACGTCCCACAACCTCTCCTTCCACCAACACCTCCTCCTCCTCCTCAACCTCGGCTCCATCCCCGGCCGCATCCTCCCCTCCCTGCTCGCCGATCGCCATTTCCACCCGCTCACCATCCTAACCCTCACCACCACCTGCGCCACCATCCTCGCCTTCTCCTGGATCGCAATCCGCACTTCCACACCCGGCTTGATCGCCTGGTGTCTCCTCTACGGCTTCTTCTCCGGGGCGTTTGTGTCCCTGCAAGGCGCTGCCGTGGCGTCCATGACGACCGATATGAAGACGATAGGCACGCGGTTCGGGGTGAATATGTTTGCGGGCGCGTTGGGGATTCTGATCGGGAGTCCCGTGGGAGGGGCGATTTTTCCGACGAGTTGGGCGGGAGCGCAGGTTTTTACGGGGGGGTGTTTGGCGTGTGCGACGGTTTTTGTGGCGGGGACGGGGTGGGTTTGGGGAAGGAGGAGGAGGGAGGAGGGGGTGGGGAGGAAGGAGGTGGGGTGAAGTGGGTGTTTTGGTTTTTGTGTCGTGTTGTTGCGAGGGAGGGGGTGTGGAGGGATGGGGGGTGGATTGGAATAGATGGGGATAATTGAATGCAGAGAGAAGGAAGAACAGCCTAGGGTATATTAGCACAGCACCGTCGAGGGCATAGGACAGACACGAATTGAAATGGAAACGATGTGAAATGAAATGTCTCTCGATTGCCAAAGTTCAAGCTTTGCATTCTGTATAGTCTTTACAGTATCCACTCTATGCTTCCACCGAACAGTCCTAGAAACACTCTTCACAGCCACTCCTCGGCGCTCGACACCGCTCTGAAATTGAAGCAAAACTCCAGTCCTTGTCTCCGCAGTACCTCTCTGTGCCCAAACGCCATAATCCCCGGGGTATCTTTCCATTCATCCAAACATACAATCCTCTTCATCACGGTCTGTGTCGCCTTTCAAAGACCGACATCTCTGTACCCTTGTCCTCAGACGTCGAAGTCCCGTGACAGTCTTCCTCTGTCTCCTTTCCCACGTAGCCTTCACACCTCTTACCCGGGTCTGCTTCTGTCGAACGACGAGTCTTCGTTGTCGCTGTATTGCTCGTCCACTTCTCTGTTTCCTTGCCGACCAGTCGAAGACGACTGCTCGATGCGATAGTCTATCGCACGTGAGGTGACATTCGTAGAAAATCGGTGCGTCGGTAGAGAGTCGAGTATCGAGTGGAGTGAGCGTCTTCCTCGACCGATCTAGCCTTCAGCCTAGGTGGACTCAATGGCTGGGCGTTCGGGACGTCGTTCGTCGATGAGAGTGTGGCTTCTTCATCTGTTGCGACAGTCTCATCAGCACTTCTGCATCGGCATTCGAATCGCGGAAGGCTCAATGAGGGGATGTGATGTGACGAAAGCAAAGAACGCACGAATTTCAACAATCCATCTCAACATCCATCTCTTTCCACGCAGTGCAGTGTAGTGTTGTGCCGTTGATCCCACCTCCTCCTCCTCCTCTTCAATACCCATCCGAACTCGCAGCATGCACAGACCTATACCCCCCACCAGACACTCTCTTACTCCTCGACTTCCTCGACGGCGGCGGCGGGCCAGCCCCCCCAACACTCGAATGCTCCTCAATGACCTCGACAATATCATCCCCCTCCACCCTTCTCGGCGCCCTCACCTCATCCACAAACACACTCTCCCTTATCCGGCTCGGTTCCCTGCCCATCGGCGCCGCAGGCCCAGCATCCCTCACAATCCTCTCCGTGCGAATCACCCGATCCCCCCTCTCCCTCCTCGGGGATCTCGACGTCATCTCCGTGCGCGCGCGTGTACTCCGGTGGGAACGATGGACTGTACCCGGGGAGCGGGAGCGGTGCCGCACCACGACTTCTTCTTCGGTGAGGCGGGAGGAGCGGAGGAAACCCCCGCCCGTGGATGCGATCCAGAGGAGCCAGATTATGAAGAGGAAGGCGGCGACGCTGCCGAGGACGATTCCGGCGACGGCGCCGGGGGCGGGACCGGAGTTTAGGCCGGCGTATTGCGCGGGGATGGCGATTACGGCGTTTTGTTGGCGGCGGAGGAGGAGGTTGGGTTGGGAGGGTGGTGGTGGTGGTGCTGAGAGGGAGGTGAGGAGGGCGGAGGTGGAGGGTATGGCGGGCATTGCGCCGGAGGTGGGTGGGGTGTTGTCGCTGGCGAGGAAGTGGGTGCTTTATTCGGTGGATGTGATCGGGTGGTGGAGTTGTATCGTGGGTTGTCGCGGTATTTGAAGTGGACTCGGTCTTGTCGCGGTATTCGTCTTGTTGGTGAGCTCTCTCTTGTTGATGTGGAGATGGAATCGCGGGGCAACGACTCAGTCCAGGATATCGCAGTTCTCTCTCGTCTCTTCTCTCGGAATAAGTATATGGAAGTGTTGCAGCGATTGACAGAAAATGAACGAGTGTGTGGAAAAGTGTGTATGTCAAAGGGAAAGAGGAAACGAAGACAACCGAACCTCCAACGAGTAGTGGGCGCAAAGCTGACGTACCTGAGCTTTGAGGCGGCAAAGCTTCACAAGAGAGATGGCTGGTATGGGGACGGGAAACTTGGTGGCTGGCCGGCGAACATTGAGACTTTCAGAAATAACTCGCAACGCCTTTTTCACATGATCGTCCAACGACTATCACCAAACGGCTTTCTTCCAGTGTTGTATACTTGATGGATATATCTTCTGTATATGTCCTCGGAACACTTCTGGATGTACCGTCCCGGCGAAAACATCGGTGAGGGACGGACAATCGACAACGCGGCAACGACAAATCACCGAGCCCTGATCCATGACACGTGGGATATAATGACCACGGACACGCAAGCTGTCCGATCTTCGACGCGACCGCGACATGTTATCGACAGAGAGCAACGGATCGTGGCCGCAATCATTAACATTCTCTGCCTCGAGCTTCGAGACGGCTTACTACCTCCACGATAAGAATGTCGACCGCTCGCCGCTCGCAATGGCTGATGTACAGAATTCTCAATCGAGATACTTGGATGCCCTACTGAAACGCTGAACATGATGACTTGCTTATTACGATGTCAATCGCAATAATATGTAATCTTTTGTGTTGGCGCCGTTGTACGCGGTAGTCGCCCGCATCTCACGCAGAAGTCCATCATCATGTTGACGTCGCGGGCGAGAATCAACGAGAACATGAGCAGCAGACTTTTCGATGCGCAATGCACGAGGTACATGGCAATTCGTCGTATGCTCCGCGGCCAGAGCGAGCGCATCAGAATTGGCCGGCCGTTGGGAACTGTAGTCGGCTAAATGAGGTTCGTGTGAGCTCACACGAACCTCACTTCAGCCGTGCGTGTTCTGTGCTGGTGCTGCCGGTCTCGAAGGACGAGCCTCTATTCCCACGTCTGTAGGTGAGGCAGAGTCTCGAGAATCTCAATTGAAACCCATACGCATCGGCCGTCATCCGTCGTCAATCGAGGTCGGCGTAACTCGCTCTCAACCATCGGCGAGACGATGGGCTCCACGGCCGGCAGTCGGCGGATGAACACTGGTGACGACAGGGAGTGTGCTGGGAGAGCGTCGGCGATTGCAATCGCATCAGTGCTTTCATCAAGCACCGCCCTTCGCTGCCCTCGCCATCAATAAGCGCAAATTCGATCAACGTGAGCCGTCGTCTCGTCCGGCATTTGCGTTGGTCACGGATTGAAGTGAGAAAGGTTCAATCAGCCTCATTCATCCGCCGATGTTTGCTCGAGTGATGGAATTCCTCCGGTAGTTCTAGCTTAAGTAAGCATTCATCATCCCGCCGGGCTGCTGTCGACGATTGCCCCACCTCACCAGCAAAGGTTCCCCTCCAAACCCAACATTACAATCTTGGACCTCATCAATCTTGACTGACTTCCCTCCACCACCGATCACCACCACGTCGTCCTCCAACAAGACCACCTCACATCAGAGGGTCGAAGATATCTCCAGACACCTTCAACCTTCCAACACCTCCACCATGTCTGCTGAGCCAGTGTAAGTGGAAACATTTCATTCTCTCGTCCCGCTGATGTCACCGTGAAGATTTTGTTTCTCACCCATAAACACCTACGCCGGATGGGAACTCGGAAACAGAATCGACACGCCACGGACACCTGCCTACAACATACGCCGCCTGCCATTGTCATTGCCAAACTCGGACATCATGCCATACCATCGCCCGGAGGATGCCACTTCACTCGCATTGTCTTCACTGTTCTGCACTTGCAAACGTCGCGCGACCTTGCTGACAATGCCACTTTTCCAGCGGAGACTTCGGTCTCATCGGTCTCGCCGTCATGGGCCAGAACCTGATCCTCAACGCCGCCGACCACGGCTTCACCGTCGTCGCCTTCAACCGCACCGTTTCCAAGGTCGACCGTTTCCTCAACGATGAGGCCAAGGGAAAGAGCATTGTCGGAGCCCACAGCATCAAGGAGTTTGTCTCCAAGCTCAAGAAGCCACGCCGTATGATGTTGCTCGTCATGGCCGGAAAGCCGGTTGACGACTTCATCGAGACTCTCCTCACCGAGGGAGGTGTCGAGGAGGGAGACATCATCATCGACGGCGGCAACTCTCACTACCCTGACACCAACCGCCGCACCAAGTACCTCGCACAAAAGGGCATCCGCTTCGTCGGCAGCGGTGTCTCCGGTGGAGAGGAGGGTGCTCGCTACGGTCCATCCATCATGCCCGGTGGTAACGAGGAGGCATGGCCATACATCAAGGACGTCCTCCAATCCATCTCCGCCAAGTCTGACGGCGAGCCTTGCTGTCAGTGGGTCGGTGACGAGGGCGCTGGTCACTACGTCAAGATGGTGCACAACGGTATTGAGTACGGTGACATGCAGCTGATCTGCGAGGTGAGTTGGAATGATGTGAGGTGATATCTCCGCAACACTTTCTAACATCCTCCACAGGCCTACGACATCATGAAGCGCGGTCTCGGACTCAGCGGAAAGGAGATGGGTGATGTGTTCGCTCAGTGGAACAAGGGCGTCCTCGACTCTTTCCTCATCGAGATCACTCGCGACATTCTCTACTACAACGACGACGATGGCACTCCTCTCGTTGAGAAGATCCTCGACTCCGCTGGCCAGAAGGGTACCGGCAAGTGGACCGCCATCAACGCTCTCGACATGGGTCAACCCGTGACTCTCATCGGTGAGGCCGTCTTCGCTCGCTGCCTCTCATCCCTCAAGGGTGAGCGTACTCGTGCCAGCGAGAAGCTCTCCGGTCCCAAGCCAGAGTTCACTGGCGACAAGAAGGAGTTCCTCGCCAACCTCGAGCAGGCTCTCTACGCCTCCAAGATCATCTCCTACGCCCAGGGTTTCATGCTCATGCAGGAGGTTAGTTCAAGTCATCACTTGTAGCGCCATTCTCTCCATACTAACAACATCACAGGCCGCCAAGGAGTACAGCTGGAAGCTCCAGAAGCCCGAGATCGCCCTCATGTGGCGCGGTGGTTGCATTATCCGCTCCGTCTTCCTCAAGGACATCACCAACGCATACCGCTCAAACCCAGACCTCGAGAACTTGCTCTTCGATGACTTCTTCAACAAGGCCATTCACAAGGCCCAGCCCGGATGGCGCGACATCGTCTCCAAGGGTGCCCTTTGGGGTATCCCCACACCGGCCTTCTCCACCGCTCTGTCCTTCTTCGACGGTTTCCGCACCAAAGACCTCCCCGCCAACCTTCTCCAGGCCCAGCGTGACTACTTCGGTGCCCACACCTTCCGCATCAAGCCCGAGCACGCCAGCGAGAAGTACCCAGAGGGCAAGGACATTCACGTCAACTGGACCGGCCGTGGTGGTAACATCTCAGCCTCGACCTACACTGCTTAAGTGTGGGAGACTGAAAGAATGTGTTTGTGTGTGTAAATGCTTCTTCCGCTTCCAACCGGCAACTTTACTTTCATCTTGAGTTGGCCCAGCATCAGATATGGTTGGATTCGGAAGTCAGATGAATGGAAGATACGATCGATGGATACGAAACGATGAAGCACATGTCAGGTCCTCTGGTGAGATGGATACGGACTCGAGATAGAAAACTGCACAAGCCACTTTTGGTAGCTTCGGCAGATTGAGATGAGATTACCCAACAATGCAATCGAACGATGAAACTGAATGTGGACATTGTTGACTCCTCTCGGCTTTGCGCGAGATGTATTTGTGCCGATGCATCTCGCGGATGCTCATGCGACCACAAAAGCACCGCATTACAATACTGCCTGGAAGAAACGCTGCACACTTCTGCGTAGGCCATTTCCAAGTGAAGTCGGATCTCCACGGCTCTTTTTACCCACCTGCCGTTTAGCAGAAAAATATGACGTCGGAAGCTCTCATGCAAGGCGCCGCGAAAGCATAGAACTATTCAAGCTCGAACACCCGTAGTGTAGATCGATCTCGAAAGACAGCGCGCCGTCCGTTCCATTCGAATTTTCTTCTTCAAAAACAGATCCAAGTGTCTTCCAATCCTGCCACTTCGCATCTTCGACCACTACATCGCTCCGAAGCCGCAGCAAGTTCTCGCCGCCCGACGACGACCCAACCAGGGATAACATGTCCTCCGAGCACAAACCCAACCTCACGCTGTAAGTATAAGTACAACATCATCACCACTACCCTCCACCTCTACTATACCCCGCAAGAGAACGCAGAAATCACTGATTTCCTGGGTGTTGTGTTCATATAGCTACACAGCCGGAACCCCCAACGGCCAAAAAATCAGCATCGCGCTCGAAGAATTGGGCTTAGAGTATAAAGTCCACCATGTCGATCTCGAGAGAGATGAGCAGAAGGAAGAGTGGTTTTTGAAGCTAAACCGTGAGTCTTTCCTCCGTCCCAATCACCCACCAAGACTACCATATACCATCCGCCGACACCAATCATCTCATCTCATCGACCTATCCTCCCTCTCCCTTTCCCTCTCACTCTTCAACACAGCTGTCTCAACTGACGCGATCGATATAGCCAACGGACGTATCCCCGTGCTTACGGATCATTCTCCCCCGATGCATCCGGAGAAGGAAGTGCATTTACATGAAGGGTTGGCGATTTTGCTGTATCTCGCGGGGACTTATCCTTTGAAGGGAAAGGGCAGTTTGACGTTTCCGCCGGAGAGTAAGGAGTATTGGGAGTTATTGGTGTGGTTGAGTTTTGCGCAGTCGCATCTGGCGCCGATGTAAGTGATCCTCCTCTTCCAAACGGGTCAGCACCTAGGTTTTCGGGTGGAGAGTTGAGCTTTCTTCCTTCTTCTGCGCCAGCGGCTGACTTTCGTCTCGTTTCTTCCTTCTTCATCAGGCAAGGCCAAGCGAACCATTTCCACCGCTACGCTCCCGAGAAAATCCAGTATGGCATTGAACGGTATCAGACGGAGACGAAACGGCTCTATGGCGTGTTGAATACCCGGCTGGTGGAGCAGGAGAGTGTGGGGGAAGGGTTGTGGTTGGTCGGAGGGAAGTTTACGGTGGCGGATATTTGTGCTTTCAGCTGGGTGAATTGGGGGGAGTGGGCGGGTGTGAGGTTGGAAGATGGAGGAGGGGAGGGGTGGGAGGGGTTAAGGAGGTGGGTGGACGTGATTCAGGGGAGGGAGGGGGTGAAGAGGGGGGTGGATGTGCCGGAGAAGTTTGTGATGAAGGAGAAGATGAAGACCAAGGAGGGAGAGGAGGAGTTTGCGAGGTATCATGGGAATTGGGTGGTGAAGGGGATGGAGGAGGATCGGGAGAAGCATAAGTAGAGAGATGTTGAGGTTGTGGTGGATGGGATTCCTATGGTGTTTTTCAGTTGTGCTTTGTTGAGTTGAGACGGGACTTGAGATCGAGCTGCTTGGCGATGAGGTCTGCAGATCTTGTTGCTGTCTGCTTTGGGTATGTATACCTTGTTCGATAGTTCCAAGCAGCATTGGCGACGCAAGTGTGCTGCGCTGTGGTACTATCGCTAGATTTCGTGTCCTGAGGTCGAAAAGGCTCGAAAAGCGAACAACCATGGAACGTATTCTAGCGGCGGATTGAACCGAGCCAATGAGAGCTCCCGAGCACAATATATATCATCCTTCGCAACAACAGCTTTCTTCGAAACCAACACCACCTCACCTTCACACTGATGGTGCAAAAGGAAACAAGAGCAGATCGACTACATCCACGCTATGGACACCGGCATGTCAAGATCACACCTCCTCGAGATCCCAACAGAGCTTCGTCTTAGGATATACAGCTACCCCCTAACGACTCCCGCTCACCTCATCGTCAACGGATCGTCACTTCCCCGGCCTTCCATGCCATCTCTACTTCGCGTCAACCGCCTCCTCCGCCACGAATACATCAACGAACACTTCAATCAACCTTCCATGACCTTTTATGCCTACTACCGCGAGACGGGCAGTTGGTGCATCTTAGAGGGCGCTCGCACGAAGCTAGACATCTGGCATCGATCCTGTTTCCAAGATCTTTCGTGTCTGTTGACGAGCTTTGCGGGTGCGCAGAGATGCTGTGAGAAGATGGCGAAGGTGAGAGAGGGGCAGATGGAGGGTATTGTGGTGGTGGAGAGTGATGGGGCGCAGAGGTGGTGGCGGTGGAGGACTTTTGATCAGGAGTGTGCTGGATCGTGAGGCGCGTGCAGCATCATTTTTTCGATGTGTGGTGATCCTTGGCATGAGGACGAGCATGCAATTTTTTCCGGCAAACATCTTACGGATCTGGTTGAGCCAGAACTTGTTCTAGCTTCGGACCGTTCCAATGGATGGCAGTAGCTGTTGATGAGGAGTCATACCGGCTGGTCAAAACCGCAGAACCTGCACTTCAAGATCGTCTTCCCCAAACATCCTACTCCTTCACGACTCTTGTTCGCTCTGAAAGGACACTTCGCCATGTCGACATCACCGCTCCTCCGGATCCCGCCCGAGCTCCGGATCCAGGTCTACAGCCATTTGATCTACGACGACCTCATCTCTCACGTCCAGAAATCGAAAAAGTTTCCATCACTCCTCCATACAAACCGCCTCATCCGGACCGAGTACTTTAGCGAGCTCTACAACAATCCCCGGACCAGCCTTTGGGAATACGTCCCGCAACCCGCAAGCTGGAGCAAAGTGGAAGGAGTCGCCGCGAAAGCGGACATTCTTCCATGGTCTTGCTACGAGGAGCTTCCTGTCATAGAGATCGACTGTCTATCGGACGCGCAGGAGGCGTGCGAAACTGCTACGGGGAACAGTTGGAGACTCGGGATTAGGCAAGGTGTTTTGGTCTACGAGTATCCTGGCTTGCACGGATGGGACTCTGGGCCGACGAGGGAGTGGCTGTGGTGGAACTGGACACCTAGATGGTGACATCGTCCTCGGTGACGAGTCTTGCGCATACCCTTGGTTGCGCATTTGCTATCTCGTGACTGGCGGTCAAGGCCTCGTCATGGTCGGCTCTTGTAGCCCTCGACTCGAGTTGATAGTCCCGCCCTCTGCCTGCAAATGCAGTGGAGTCTTCTCCGAGGTCTTTTCTTGGACCTGGCGTGGTTGAACATAGCATGCGACCAACAACATCCCCAAGGACAGCTATCCTGGACGCAGATGGCAGAATTCGCAATGATTGGACCGCGTGGAGTCTTCGCGAATGCGGCCAGGCTAGCGTTCAAAGCAAGTGAAACAAACATCTGGCCTCGATGCTGAGCAGCATTGCAGTATGACGACCATCGCAGCCATTAAGGTCTGATTCATGTCTCACATCAAGAAGACATGACGCTGTCTTCTCGAAGTAGCGTGGCAGCAGGGGCCTTCCAGCTATACCCTTGAGCTTGCACCAGCCCTTGTGCCATCCCCTGAAGCCACGCCATGGACCGACCCTTCTTCCAGTTTTACGGAACGTAAGACATTCTCAAGCACACAATGTGTCACGCGGCATTCCCAGTCTCCTAGGGTTGCACGTTGACGAAGTCGATTCAGGGCTCGCAAGGTCCACCGGACGGTCGACTTACGAGCACATATCTCGATACTGCAAGTCTTGACAGAATCCTTGCGATGTCCTTAGTGACCTTCTCGAACTTCGAAGGGCTTTTGCATGATGGCCACGTGAGAGATCTTCACCCTCGACCTTGACTCGTTCTGCTTGAGCAGGTCAGGGTACTCCTCAGCGACCTTACGCGGATGTCACTGGCTCATCGCATGCGTTGGATTGGAGGGGACAGCTCAGCCATGCTCAGCATGTAAACCGACCGTCTCGGAGTTGAAGATACAGGTCGACCAGATCGATGTACGATCGCCGGACCTCTTGCACGGCTGACACACGACTGGAGTGAGCAAGATGACATCAAAGCTTGCCAGCAGGTTGACTATACCTTCAATTTCACAGTTCCGCGATGAGTGGTATGTGTCTGCTGCTCAGCAACCTGAGTGATTTCGGGCAGATCCAGCTCGCTGAGAACGTCCGAGATGCTCGCCTCTCGAGCCGAGTGTGTGCTACTGCGAGAGGCTTCACCATAGTCATGCTGTCGTCGTACCTTTTCTGCAGGCGCCACAATACTTCGAGCCACACCTTGATGCAGAGTCTCGCATCAAAAGATACTCTAGCGGACCCACTGGTGGACCGTGACGACCAGAATGCTACACCGCTGAAACGAGCACGTCAAGTCTGTGAAAGGGCATCACTAGGGCTTACCTTTATGCAACACGGTTCCACCCAACCGATTCACGCTTATCTAAAGGATTTTTACCATGCTCCTGAGTTGCTGGCAGAGCAGAATTGATTGCGACCCACCATGAAGGATGCTCGTGCAGTGCAGGATCGTACAAAGAGGGGCGGACCCATGTACGGTATCCACATTATTGCGGCTGAAGAACAGATCATGAAGATATGAATCTTTTGTCGAACCTGACATCTTCACCACGGATACAGCGAAGATGGGTCTCCTAGAGGCTGCATTGTCGCTGGTGACAGCAACCAACATCATTCTGCTCATCATCACCGCCTATGTCGCGCAAACATATCTCGCATCCCGCTCCCTCGCCCATATTCCAGGACCCTTCTTGTCGAACTACACCACAATCCCACTGCTCTGGAAGACCTACCGCGGCACTCTTTACCACGACATTGGCGAACTCATAGCAAAGCATGGTCCGCTCGTGCGTATCGCTCCCGGGCGAGTCATCACCGGATCCGCGAAAACATGGGCCAAGATCACGGCAGCTCGCAGCCCGTATCTTCGATCCGACTGGAACGATGCCATGAGATTCGCACCGGGTCAAGATAATGTCCTCAGCATGCGTGATGAGAAAGCGCACTCAGATCTGAGGATGAAAATGGCAGCGGGATATTCTGGAAAGGAGAACCCAGATCTCGAGAAGACGATCGATGGCGTGGTGATGCAATTCGTGAAATTGATCGAGGAGAAGTACCTGAGCGATGCGGAGCACTTCAAGCCGATGGATTTGACAGAGAAGTTTCACTTTTTCACTTTGGACACTATTACGGCATTAGCGTTCGGTGAGTCGTTCGGTGATCTCAAGGACGACAACGACAAGTACGATTACCTGAAAGAGATTGAGAAGAGTATCACTTCCATCATCATGCTGGCTGATGTGCCTTGGCTGTGGAACTTCCTCGAAAGGACGAATCTTATGAGCTTGCTCCTGCCAGGCGAGGAGCTCGGTCTTGGGAAGGCTACGAAGATTGCGAAAGATCTCGTGGATGCAAGGTTCGAAGGATCGTCAGACGGAAAGCCCACGATTGACCGGATGGATATGATGGGATCTTTCCTCCGCCACTCCCTAACGCGGCAGCAGGTTGAGAGCGAGACTGTTCTACAGTTGATTGCTGGTAGCGATACTACTGCCACGGCGATCAGTACCGTGTTCCTGAACGTACTGACCAGCCCGCCGATCTATCAGAAGCTCATGCGGGAAATTGATGAGACCTGCATTCCAGGTCTTGCCATCGGTGATGCAAAGGCCAGGACAATGATTTATCTCCAAGCATGTATCAAGGAGAGCCTACGGATCGCACCACCAGTGTCGGGCGTGTTCCCCAAACTTGTCCCACCTGGCGGCGAAACCATCGACGGCTACTTCGTGCCCGAAGGAACCAAAATCGGATGGTCGTCCAAAGCCGTGACCCAGAACCCGGAACTGTACGGACCCGACGCCTCGTGCTTCCGGCCTGAGCGCTGGATTCTGCAGACTCACGGCGGTGACTGCGAGAGCGTGGACAAGTTGCTTCAAATGGAGAGGGACAATGCGATGATTTTCGGAGCGGGAAGATTCAAGTGTCTGGGTCAGGCTGTGGCGGTTCTGGAGCTGAATAAAATTGTGGTGGAGCTATTGAGGAGGTTTGAGATGCGGACTTGCGATAGCAAGAAGCCGCTTGCGTATGAGTTCAATATTGGGATTTGGATCCAGCATGGTGTTTGGATGAGGGTGACGAAGCGGGAGAGGTACTCTGGTTGAAGGAGGGCGAGGTTGAATGAATACCTTATCAATGGGGCGCCGGATGGGTGTCGAATAGATGTTGCTGAATATTTCTGTGGCTTGCATTGGCCTCTTGTCTGAAGAACTCTTGATGATAGGAGATTGAGAGTACAAGAGCACGAAGAATCGATAACACCGCAGAGCCTTGTGTTTTATCTAACGTCTGTAAGGGGGAAGTTAAAACGCCCCTACTCTTAGACCTTAGTCTTATATGATAGGCGAGAACAGCATGTCGGCTTTATGTACTACTACGCTTTACTATTTCACGCCGGATAGCATTCGCCAAGCTTAGGACTTCTTAGCGAGGAATATCTAGGCACTCGGCCTGAACCGCCGGACCTGTCGCAGTATCGCGTCCAGCTAAGCAGTACCGGAGTAGATTCCATCTCCAACACGAGTCGTCGACATCAAAAACATACAACAATACGGACTCCTCAGTCGTCAATAACACACGCCGCGCCCAAAGGTATCTGTCTATTCACTTTCTCCACCTTCGAAAGGCCTCTCCAGCAACATTTCCTCCTCTTCCCATTTCCTCATCCTCCTGTTCCCTCATCCTCCTGTTTCCTCCTCTTGGCATTTCCTCCGCCTCCAACAACCTCCACCATCAAAACATGACTCCAAGCGAGCAATGCCCAGGCTGCCACTCTCACCAGCAATCTCCACCGTTTTTGCGACGGGATTTGATCTGAGGGTTTGGTAGTTGCGCGCAGATCCAATCCATCCGATTCCACTCGTCCCAGTTGAAGACACAACAGGTTCCGTAATCGACCTAAAGGTGAATGCGTGAGTTTGATGCGGACGACGCAGTGGTTGGGAGTGACAAGGCATACCACCTTGAGACCCCAGGAGTCGCAGAAGCTCGTCACCCTTTCGGCTTCTTGATCAAGACAGTACATGCGCGTTCCTATGTTGGCGAGAGCAGGGACGACGGCCCCGAGGAGCATGGTGGACAGAACGACGGTGAACTTCAGTGTTGATCTTGTGTCGAAGAGAAGACTTTGTTGCTTGGTTCGTTGATGTTGTAGACTGGAGCAGGATCCGTGGACGCAGAGCGGAACCGGGACGGTGTTGTAGAGCTAATGGATCCAGAACAAGAACTGGGAAGGGAGCGGTTGCAAGTGGGAGGGTACAATGCACTGGAGAACTAAAAGCGCTATGCGTCTGCTCGGTTCCTATATGCCAAGGTGCCAATCTGCCTCACGAACGCGAGTCTCCCTGAACGCACCACCATCAGGTGAGGAGCGAGATTGTCGACTTGGGCCTCGAACCACACGGGTCATTGTTTGAATGTCTGTTGATTAGGGTACAAATCCTGCATGCAAGAGTAGCCACTCGCGGAGCGTCCGTATGACCAAGGCGTGTTGCCATGTGCTTCCACGCCATCTAAGGCCTGCAATGTTGAGATTGTCGTGCGAACTCTGTGTCAACAACCCTGTATTAGAGGAAAAACCTTCACCGTAGAAGGAAGAATCAGGAACTATAGAACTATGTCGGCGCTAGACCTGATCCATGCTTTGAGGTGATAGAATATACGCCTTAGCCTCGCCGGACCGTACGAGGGTCTCCGTTCCAGGTGACAGCTGATCCAAGGTTGCTGACATTCCTCGCGTAAGTTGTTGCCTGCAGGAGAGGCACGAAATTCCAAACATGGTCCTGCACGCCACTGTCGTCAGATCAGCTCATTACAGTATCATGCCCGACTCGCATCGAGCAGTGATGACCCGGGCTTGCCTCCAGGATGTTGAACTGGTTCCCTCGAAAGCATGCCGCTCCCAGCACTGATCAGAGGCTCTGACCCACATCTCTCAGGGTTCAAATTTTGTAAGAGACGGCCAAGGCCCTCGCAATAAGCAATGATATATATACTCCACAGTTTGTGGACTGTAAATAGTAGCACCCACTCGAAGATCGTGTCCAGGACATGGCCTCCTTTCTCAATACTGTGATTCCTGTCGCAAGAGATCCGTCCCGCTTGCCATTTGCGAGCTGACAACTGCAATCTCGCGGGCACGAGCACCATGTCGGGAACGGTTAATGTCTCGGTCCAGACGTGACCCGCCCAGGATGCTGTGATGTGACCGCATCGAGAGTTGCGGGACTCAGGAGATCTACGCTGGGAGACCACGATGCAGACTCTGGAGCCTGGACCAAAAGCATGAGGCACTGCCCGGACTCAGGTTGAGACCACACCGAGATTCCCGGGCCAGTAATATTTGCAGAGTCGAGAAATGCCAAAGTGAGCATCGACTGAGTTTTCGACGTAAGCACTATTGATCGTATTCCGCGGTCTGAATCCTACATTCTAAGAGGGTTGCGGCGGAAATCTTTGGCGGACGAATCCTCGGGCGGAGCATTGAACTACCGACGCCTTTCATGCCTGGGAGATCGATTCCGAACAAGACGCTGGATTGATCCTCATCGTCGTGTTGCGCAGTCGAGAGCAGCTTGAAGCTCGGAGATTATTTGGCAAGGTTCATCCCTTGTGTTCATCTCCGGACCCCGTTCTCTCATCAACATCACCCCATGAACTGGTCCCGGTGGTTCGCTTCTCACAACATCACCCCATCGATCTTTTGCACAAATTCGTTCGATTGGCTCGCCGACCTGGCGTGAGCAGCATGGTCATCCCGTGTAATTCAGAATCCATCGCCGCTGGAGTGAGCCCTATGATAAATCGTGAATGGGAATATGGCCTGACACTGAAACGAGGTCGTGGGAAATGGTTCAGTGCTCCTCGCGCTTCCGAACCCTGCCACTGGTCTGATGCGGTGAAAATAGCTGCTGTCAGGCCACTGAGAGACCTGTCGGTATTGCAAGTGCTTGCGCCTCACAATCTCCAGGAAGGAGTGAGAGTCTCATGATCAACGACTGCCGCCTACAGGTGATCCGCGCCGCCGGTAGGTCTTACATCGAGTCTTATAAACCGCCAATCGCTCGATCCTCTCTGCAGTTCTTTTCCTCCAACCCACACGCTCGCTTTTGTCTGCAGTTCTTTCCCTCCAACCCACACACTCGCTTCTGTCTGCACTTCTTTTCAATCAACATCAACCAACATACACCGAAAGATGAAAGGCTTTGCCATTACTGCGACGATGTCGCTCCTCGTCGCCTCTGGCTTGGCGATGTTCAAAAACACCAAAAACCTCGCTTAGGTTTACTTGAACCCTTAAAGCCTTAGGCACCGTTTCACTTAAAGGCTCGTTATTATCATATAACTCGCTCGTTTCAGTTAGTCTATATAGCTTAAGGGCCTCCGCCCTTATAAATAAGTATTATTCTTTTTCCGCTTTTTGATTATCTAGTAGCTAAGAGCACTTAAGGCGGCTCCTTAGCCGTCTTACCGGCTGGCTCTGCTACTTAAGGGTCAGAGCTAGCCGGATGCTCGATTTATTGCCTATTTAATTAAACTAGCTTGAAACGACTCTGGTTTAAGACCTCCTTAGACCTATAGACTATACCGGACTTTCTACTTAGACTATATACCTAACTAGAAGTACCGGGTTTTCTATAGCTAGGGGTCCTATATATAGCGATTCACTCGGCGGTGCTATATATGCTAGATTGCCAACTTCTACTTAAACGTTAATGCAAAACTCGTTTTGCCTTAAGTTTAAGACTTAAAGCATAGAATTACCGCACTTAAAACTGGTCACCTAAACACTTAAAGCGCGCTATGTTTGAACACGATAATAGCTAGAGCTGCCTAGCCGCTTAAGGAACTACAAGGAGGAAGTTATAACCCTTTAAGTTACCGGAAGCAACAACAATAGTAACTTAATTTAGTTCGATTAATAACCTATCCTACTAAGACAAGATATCCGTTACTAGCTAAGCCGAAGGAACTATAGAGCTTCCTTCCTCCTACGACTTAAACCTAATAGTCGCTAAAGGAGAAAGGCTTAAGGAAGATAGGGAAGGCTATCTAAGCCTAATTAGCGAACTTAATCGCATTAAGGAACGAGGTAGCGATACAGGGGCGGCACTATCTACTACGGCTCGTCTCTTCCCTAAAGGAGATCCTTAGACGGACCCCCTAGCTCTACTTAGAGCTAATATTACCTTCCGAACTCCTACTTAACTAAGCCGACCTACTACTACGAATGTAGGCTTAGGCCCTACTCGTTTTAGCGAGCATGTAGCCGCCTTAAGGGAGATAGAGGAACATATTAATCGACTTAAAGCGGACGCTGTCCGACTTTAGGCCGAGAACGCCTGCTTGTCCTAGGAGCCTGTTCGAGCAGGATCTGCTAACAGGCCTATCCGGGGACTAAGCGAGCTAGGAGCCGTACGGTTTAAGCTATCCCTATATCGAGGAGATAACCCTAGACACGGCTTAAGTAACGATAAGGGACCAAGTCGTCCCTATCGCTATACGTCTAGAACACTAGGCAGGGATATAACTCCCCTTAATTCCTTAGATACTTCTATTAAGGCTTCCGTCCGGGCACTAGAACCATACTAGGGAGACACTCGAAACAACGCTGCTAATATCTGGGTCAGGTCTATAGAGCGTTACTTAAGGTCTTAGATTGCCCTAAGATAGAGGGGTATCCGCCTATCCGAAGCTAACCTTATCGAATTAGTAGGTAGCTAAATGCAGCGTAACGCCCTTGCTTAGTAGGAGGAACAGGAAGAGACTTGTAGGCTTAAAATTATTAAGGGAACCTATACCCTTAACTTAATGCTTAGCAACCTCGTCTCCTATTTCTAAGATTATTATTACTAAGAGAAGCTCTAGAGATAATACCGAGCTCTTAAGCAAACAGGAGGTGTTATTACCTTCTACTACAAAATCCTCTCCGTAGCTCGCATGCTTAAGCTAAGGCCTAATAACTTCTCTAATACTACTATCTTCTTTAATAGGCTTAAGCTGTCGATTCGAGCTAAGCTTATTCGACATAAGCTTACCCCTTAAAAGGCTAGACTACAGGAGATTATAGACTAGGCTTAAGCTATCGACGCAGCTAACTAGGAGGTCGTAGATTCTTAAAGGGGCCTAAGAATAGATGCCCCTGCCTTTAAGGAAAACCGCAATGCTCTTGCTAGGAAGGCTTTTAAACTAAGAAAGGTAAACAAGACTACCGTAGAGTACGTTGCCGCTGCCCTTAAATATATAGCTAACGACAACAGCTCTAAGCTACCGGCTTAGGAGTATTCCTTAAAGTGCTATAACTGCGGAGTCGCCGGACACACCTAGTATTACTATTAGAAGAAGCTTAAGCTAGACTTGCAGAAGAAGCAGGACAACTACAACAGACGCAAGGGGGGCTTAAGCAAGCCGACAAAAAAATAGATAGCGACTTAGATGCTAAGGATTCTAAGTCGTCTGTTGCGTCGCCCTTATTACTTAGGATCTCTCCTAATACTTAACTTAACTACCTTAACGCTATAGGACCAAACCTTTTAGTTACCTCTAGACGCTTAGGTTTAAGTAAGCATTCTATTAAGGCTAAGTTCCTGTTCGATACTAGGGCTACGCATGTATACGTCTTACGAACGATCGCGGACTAGTTTCTAGAGGCTTAAGTAGCTATAGATTCCCAGACCGTAGTTCTGCCTAACGGCACAGCAATAGAGACAACCCTTAGAGTTAAGCTGCCTTACTAGCTGCGTAACTTTAAGGGGGAAATTACTGCCCGAGTGCTTAATCTCGCTAATTACGAGGTAATCCTTAGCCTTAAATAGTTTAGGCAGTACTGCCCGACTATTAATTTCTTTACGAACAAGGTGTACTTATACGACAACGGTGTTAAGTATGCTATACTATGCTCTAAATACGCTCCTAACTTAAGGAGCGTTCTGGTAGATAAGGACCTCTGTTCCCTTAAGGAACTAGAGGATTTACTTAACGTTAATCCCGACATGCCCTTATATCTCTTAAACATAGATAAATACTAGGAGCGGCAACAGGAGAGGGAACGCGATCCTAAGGACGACCCTATGTCCCTTAAGGAAGACGACGTTCCTCCTCCCTTAAGTAAGGAACCCAGCTTAAGCCGCATTATCCTAAACAATAGGGATCTTTTTAGATCTTCCTTGCCTAACAAGCTACCGAAGGACCGGTTTATTATGCATTTAATCGACACCGGGGACTACAAGCCGATTAATTAACAGCCTTACTAGCTGTCTTATGCCTAATCGCTTAAACAGGAGTCTTAAATTAAGGAACTCTAGAAGCGTAGGTTAATTAACAAATCCTAATCGGCTTAGGGAAGCCCTGTGTTACTTGTACCTAAGCTAGGAGGGAAATGGCGAATGTGCGTTAATTTCAGGGCTCTAAATAACGCTACCGTTAAGGATCGATTCCCCCTACCTCGGATTTCCGACTACTTAGATGCATTTTATAGTTTAAGGTACTTTACCAAGATTAACTTAACCTCCGGGTTCTAGCAATTAAAAGTAAAGGAAGAGGACTAGCACAAGACGGCATTTAACACTCGCTAGGGCAAATACTACTTTAAGGTAATGCCTTTTAGCTTATGCAATGCACCGGCAAGCTTTTAGAGCTTAATAAACGAAGCCCTAAGAAAGCACCTTTACAAGACGTGTGTAGTTTACTTAGACGACATCGTAATCTTCTCCGAAACTTTAGAGGAGCACGAAGTCTACTTAAAGGAAGTCCTAGATATCCTGCGATTATAAGAGCTGTATTGCTCCCCTAAGAAATGCTACATTAGGGTTAAGGAATTCGACTTCTGTAGGCACTAAGTAAGCTATAATTAAGTTAGGCCTATAGAAGACAAGATCTCTATTGTCCGAGACTAGCTACAGCCGACTAACGCTTAAGAAGTGCGGTAGTTTATTAGGCTAGCTTCCTTCTACCGCAAGTACGTTAGAGACTTTGCTAGGCACGCTACTCTACTATTAGACCTCCTTAAGGAAGATAACTTGCTACTACGTGCTAAGAAGAAGCGCCCTATTAAGTAGACTACCTAGTGCACTATCGCTTTTACGAAGCTTAAGGAAGCCTTGTGCAGCGAGCTAGTACTAATTATGCTAGATACTAAGAAGCCCTTTATTATTAAAACGGATGTAAGTAAGTAGGCGCTTAGTGCAGTCCTACATTAAGCTAACTCTAATAGGAAATTACATCCGGTTGCTTTCGAGGGCTGCAAACTACAAGGGGCAGAACTAAACTATCCGGTGTACGAGAAGGAGCTCCTTACTATTAAGGAAGCCCTTCGAAAATAGAACTACTACATCGACAATAGGACCAAGACTTAAGTAATTACGGATTACTACAGCCTACAGTACCTAAAAACCTCTAAAACTCTAACTAAGCGACTTACACGTTAGATTAAGGAGTTTTAAGCTTACGACATCGACATCCGCTACCGCAAGGGGAGTAAGGCTATCGTTCCTAATGCCCTCTCCCGCCGGCCGGACTTAATAGAAGCAACCCTAGCTAATATAGCAGGGGAGGGTTCTATATAGCTAGGGGATTAATTACTTAAGCCTACGGATTTCTTAACCGCCTTGCCTCGCTGCTTTAAGGAAAACGCTACAAGGGGAACGATTATTCGAGGATTCTCCGAGTGTAAGGTAGTTAATAGGGTAATCTAATTTAAAACTATAGGGGAGATGCCCGAGAACAAGAAGCTAAGCCGCTTAATTAAAAAGAAGGTGTTAGATCTTGTCCTTAAGGACGACCTCCTGTATTATCGCGAGGCTAATAGAAGCCTTGTACCTTACGTAGATCCGGAATTCCGGTAGGACTTCCTTAAACGCTGCTATAATAACTACGGGCACTTCGCATTGCCCGGCGTCTGTAGCATTCTTCGAGCGAGGGGCTAGTAGTAGTTACTTGAACAGGATGTTTATAACTACGCTTCTACTTGCCCTTAGTGTTAAGCTACGAAGAAGAAGTCCCGGAGTCCCCTACAGGAGCCGCGATTCTACTAAGCTAATTCCAAGCTTAAGCCATTTAAGCGCTAGGCGATTAATGTTGTCGGTCTAATGCCTGTTACACTTAATAGTAACAAGTACATTATTATAGCCGTAGATTATGCTACTAGTTAGCCGGTTACAAGGGCTACCTCGAATTAAGAAACCGAGACAGTCGCTCGCTTTGTTTAAGAAGAGATCTATACGAACTTTAGACCCCTAAGGGAAGTCCTTAGTAACAATAGATCCAACTTTATAAGCAAGGCGTTTAATATCCTTATAGATACCCTTTAAGCTAACTATAGGCTAACGACGCCCTACTATCCCCGCACGAATAGGAAGGTTAAAGCCTTAAACAGTGTTCTCGGCCGGATCCTCTCTAAGATGTGCTATAGTAAAAGCGTGCACGCTTGGGACTTATACCTTCCTAAGGCGCTGTATTTAAGTCGAATCCGGGCCCAGTCCGGTTGTAGATATAGCCCGTTTTTCCTCTTGTTCGGCTAGCAGCCCCGAATACTTAAGGATTATCCGTACCTACGTCCGATGCAGCTTAAGCCCGAGGATCCTGAATCTAGGTATTAAGTAATGCAGAACGCTAGGACAATTGCTGCAGAAAAGCTACTTACGAAAGTAGTAAGAGCCGGCGCTATTAGTAGGCACACCTTTAAGGAAACTAATAGCAAGTTTATCGAGGGAGACTTTGTTCTTGTCTTAAATAAGACTAAGACGAAGCTCTAACCGACCTTCGTAGGCCCCTTTAAGGTAATTAAGCGGAGCTAGCTTAGTATATATACCTTAGAGTCCTACGACGGTTCTATAGTTAAGCATTAAGTGCATAGTGATCGACTAATCCGCGCTAACTGCACTAGTTTTAGGGACTGGCAGAAGCGCTGTAGACAGGAGATTTTACTTAAGGCCGCTAGCCAGGAGTTTAAGGACTCCTTACGTAATAATCTTGCACTTAATCTACACTTAAGTTTCTCTACTCTAGCGACTATTCCTAAACAGAAGTAGGACAAGTTGTCTTTATAGCAGCTTAAACGGTTAGGAGCCCTTCGATTCCTTTTAGGGGAGGGCAAACCTTTAGATTCCTTAAAAACTAACGATTAGCTAAAGTTTTAGCACAAGCTTAAACTCGCTGCTAATAAGATCCGAAGGAAGTATAGGGACGTTTTACGCGCGAATCGAGATAATGCTAAGGAGGTAGAGAAACTTAAGGCTACTCTCGAAAAGAAACGTTTTAGGGAGCTAAAGAAGTTAGCACCCTTAAGTTAGCCGGTTATGCATCCGGTAAATGCAGCAGCAACATTAAGGGAAGACGCTTAAGTTAACCCTATTGCAGCAACTATTCCTATCCCTACGGAGCCTATTATAGAAGAAACGGAAGAGGAACTACTTATAATCCCTTCCGAGCTCTAGGAGACTCTACTTAAACCCTAAGGGGAGTTAGGTAATAACGAGGACACTATTGTAGTTGTGCCCTGTCGACGACTACCCTAGAACACAAGGGAAGCTCCTCGTAATCCTGCGGTGTAGCTACGAAGGAAGCTAACCTTTAAGTCTAAACGAAAGGTTAATGCGAGGGCCTAAGTTTAATAGATCCCCCGGAGGGTTTTTATTTTATGTTTTTTATACTTAAGGCTAGTCCTTAAGTGCTATTATACATTCATTTCGCGCTAGCTTTCTAGCGTCGTATCGCATTGCATCGCATGCACAGCCTAGCAGATAAGGGGGCTTAGAAAAAAAAAAAAGAAAAACAAGAAAAACAACGCTTTTAGTGCTCCTGCTTAAGCCTACGAATTTTCTACCGATCCTACTTAGACCCGAATTAACCCTTCTTAGCCTACTCCCTCTTAGCATCTTCTTCCTTCTTAGTAATAAGCTGCGTCTTAAGGGCTGACATTACCGCCTGCAAGTGCAGCATCTAAGGAGTAATGCCTTAATTAGCCCTAAGACGCACTTAAGCCCGCGAGAGAGCTATCTAGACGACTTAATATACGGAGTAGCGCTTATTAAAGCGGTTGCGGTAGAGCTGCTCGATATGCTCCGTGTACACGCGCGTGCGTTAGCTTCCCGGAGGAACTGTTGGGCCCTCTACGCTATATGCTTAACGCCTATTGTCAGCCCGAGGAGCCGTGCTAAAAAAACAGGTTCCCCTAGGTAGCGAAACCGCTTAAGGGGAGCACTAGCTCGTGTACAAGGCGGCCGGAGAAGGTTAGAATTAGGTCGTAATTATTAGTTAAGCCGGTCCGTGCTAGTATTAAGGTCTAATTAATAGCGTATAAGAGCCTCTCTCCTTCGTGCATTAGATCTACGAAATCCTCCGCCGCATTATAGAACGGTAGGCTTAGAGATTAACGAGCTAGAGCTAGTACGTTTCGAACCGGAGCTTAAACGGGAGCGGGTATGGTGCTCGGCCGAGGAGGCGGGCCCCGACGAGTACTTAAACTAGAGGGCACTAGCGCTAGAGTGCCTTAACGATCGCCTGTTAGGAAGAGGGTAGGGCCAGGCCTAGAGGAGCCTTGTTGCCCTATACGGAAGAGTAGAGGTGCGTTAGCTAGACGGGTCGTACGCCTAGCTTAAGGGTTGTCGCGGCGATACCTGTTATCTATAGTTATAGGCATTCCTTAGGCGTAGTGCTTAGGAAGCTAGAAGGACAAAGGCCTAGAACCCGGAGATCCACCGAACCCCCTTAAAGGATCTAAGTAAGGACGCTCTAGCCGCGAAGGAGTAGTGTCTATCTCCTTACGAGCAGACAAAGGACCCCTTAAGTTAGGGGAACGAGCTGCGACAGCTATTAAGTTAATATCCTCTATATCGGCGATATCGTAGTAGTTAGTATAGCTGTAGTTAGCGCAGCAGCTAAAGCAGCCTTTACTACTACGGCATAACTTAAAGGGACTAGCCTTGCGCTTGCCGGACTCGCAGCTACAGTTGCCTTCTTAAGGGCTGCTACCAAGGGCTTAAGTAAAAAGAGAGACTAGACGCTATTACTTACAGGCCCTAATAAGGTAACCGTCCGATTTACGCTAGTCTAAGCTGCGCAGATCGCCTAGCTCGAACGCTTAAAGTCTATCGATTAAGGCATTAAGTTAGGAAATCGTAAAGGCAGCTAGAAATTGCCGAAGGTACTTAATAGGCGCATTCGACACTATGATTAGATAATACATTACTTCCCTTATCTATGCGTCTGTAACCGCGATGCGATTAGAGGCTAGGCTAGGAGTAAGGAGAGCTTTAAGTCGAGCGCCGACAGAGGCGTACATAGCAGTGCTATTAATGTTTCCTTAAGGGTCGAACCGATCTAGCTTAGGGTACAAGCTACGAAGATCCGGAGAGCAGTTAAGGACGTTGCGAGGTATCGTAGGGTCCTAACCTTATGCGGTAGTGCGACTCCTTAAGCTACGGCCCTAGTTTGCTAGTTAAGGGTTGCGCTAAGGGATTTCGTAATTGTTACTTGTAGGGGCGCGTATGCCTAGTAGCTTAGACCTAAGGCTTAAGGCAGACATGTTAAGCCTATCGCGATAAGCATCGTATGCCGACTTGTAACCGGTAGCTTGCTTATACCCAAATTTAGTATACTCTATACGGTTACGCCGAGACATAACATTAGGCTGGACGTAGAGTTTCCTTAAAGCGAACTTGTCTATTAATTCTTAGGTAGCAGCAGCTCGTAACGGCTGCTTCTTACTGCTTAAGACCGAGCCAAATGCTTAAGTTAATATCCTTACATCTAAGTATCCGCGCTTGACTGTCTTAATAGCACTTTAAACAGCCTTCGTAGGAGGGAACTTAGGGGCTAGCTTACGAGGAGATCGGCGGAGCTGCTTGTCGACCTTGTCGTCCTTACTCTTATCGTCTTTCTTGCGCTTGTCTTCGTTACCCTTCGCCATAGCGACTATTACTTAAGGTATGTTATAGTGTTATAAGGTATAGTAATCGTAGACTATATAAAGGTCTAAGGAAAGGGGAAGGAAAGGATTGCGGAAGTTAATAAAAGAGAGAGGGTTTAAAAAGAAGAACACAGTCGCTTTTGTGCCCTTAGAGGAGCGGCCTGCTAGTAAATTCGACTACGTGCCAGCAGTTACCAGCTTAAAGCTTGTAATAGTACGTAAATTAGATTATTCACCTACTAGAATTAGCTAGACGATTGCACTTAAGCCCTTACCTTCCGAGCAATCACGGACCTCCTAGATCACGCTCGTTCGTTCGAGATCACGCACACCTACTTAAGAGCATTAGCATATAACCTAAGCCTTTAATTAAGGTTGTCACGAACGCTTAAGGTCACGTATTTACTAAAGGGGAGGATGTTCAAAAACACCAAAAACCTCGCTTAGGTTTACTTGAACCCTTAAAGCCTTAGGCACCGTTTCACTTAAAGGCTCGTCATTATTATATAACTCGCTCGTTTTAGTTAGTCTATATAGCTTAAGGGCCTCCGCCCTCATAAATGAGTATCATTCTTTTTCCGCTTTTTGATCAGCGAAGACAAAGTTCGTGGTCAAAAAACTCGATTCTGTTGCAATGGAGGCGAACCACGAGAAGAGAGGGCTCATGGGGCTCAGAACACGCGACAACCGGAATGAGTTCCGCTGGAACCCTGACGGACGCACGGCCAGTGTAAGTCTCGATAGACGAAGAAACCGAGCGAGAAGGTTGATTGAATTCACACTGACTGTCTTACTTTCAGTGCACCGACAACAGCCATTGCAAAAACTGGGGCAGGGATGCTGTTCGCGGATGCTTCGGCAATACTCCGCATGACGACCTCTGCAATAACCACTTGGGCCTCTGCATCGTCGCAGTGAGTAGCCTTCGTGCCTCATGACGCAGATTGTTCTCTTATCTCTGACGAGTGCCGATAGACCACGGACCCGGCGGCCTACTGTTTGTGCGGTTGGGGAGAACCGACGGTCGACGCTTGTCACCGCGTAAGTATGCCCTCGACATTGTTGATCGGATCAAATACTGATGCACCGCGTAGGGCCCTGCTGCCAGCGACATTACCGGAGCGGGACAGGCCTTCACATACTGCATCCAGAACTGCGTAGATGACAGCCTCGAGCCCAACGCTAAGGACAATGGAGGGAACGGGCTGTGCTCCCTGGCCGAGAACCCCGTGGACGAGGACCCTTGCCTCGGGTCTTGAGCGGGATCAGAATGGATTCGATTGCGGAGAAGCCAGATCGGGCGTGGCTCTCTTCCTCAGGATCACAGAGAGCGCGCCGTCGGGCTGACAAGATGGGATTTTGGTGACTCGATTTGGTGTATTTTAGACTTCGTGGAGAGCATGCGTGCCACCAAGAGCTACGCGTATTCACCACCGGCCCTCCTGCCGGTTGGTGTCCTAAACATTGTTACATGCGTTCTACCTTCTTTCCCACCGTAAGCCAACACGTGCAGCAGATGTCCTCACAACCTAGGTTGCAAGGGTTTGTCAATATGTCCAAGAGCCTCGTGCCGACGACAGTGACAACGCGCACGATGACCTTAAAGATGATGGGTTGATGTCCAACATGAAGGACACTCGCCACCTCGCTCACCACCAACTTCACCGGCCACAATCTTCCACTCGCCGGGTGCGCCGATGCGGCTTGGACCGCTCAAGACGAACGTCGCTCCGCTGCAGCCTCGCGATCATCGATGGCCTGGTGATGTTCAATGAGTACGAGCTTGATGTTCGTTGCTGCAGCGGTCGGCGTCTGTTTGGTGCCTTGTCTCGGCGTAGTCGCACTGCTCAATGACCACTCCAATCGCTCTGATGATCCTGACATTTCCTTCCCGTCTCCTCTATTCTCGCCCTGGAGCAGGTATGTTTTCCCCTGTTGCATCAAGGGCGCGATTGACCCTGCTGAAGCAAGACCAGGTCTAAGAGCTAAAAACGAGAGACTCCTTAAGGAAAAGGGCATCAAGGTAGCGGCATTGGAAGCCGATAGGAAACTCCGATACGGCAAAGTTATTGGCGTTCAACGAATTGGAAGAGGAGCGTTTCGCAGAGCACTTAATGCTGGCACCGATGCTTTCCCCGTTCTTCGAGTCATGAATCCCTCATCGCTTGGAGGTATGGTTCCTGAATGGGAAGCAACATTTCCCTGGCCGGCCTGCGATCTTAAGGCACGAGGTCGTGAAAATTTGGAAAGTAATGTGGCTATTTTGGAGGTCCCGGAAAGCGCAGCAAAAAAGGCTCGAGATGCAGAGAAAAGCGCACTAGGAGTAACCCCATTTCTGGGTGCAGTGGAAATGGTCAGCAATCAGTGCTTATGAGAGCAGCTTTCGATATGTTTTGTTCGTCAAGGCTCGTCTTCTGGTCTCTTCACCCGTGCTGTCCACACTTCCGGATATAAGGAGCGGAATTTTTGGATGGTGACAGGCGCGACCATGCTTCATTCAACGGTGTGTGATCCCTCGATCAAACAGCTAAAGGCCGCCGTGGTGAAACCGCTTCCCACCGATCCACCGGCCCAATAGTGAGATATCATTGTATAGCCAATTGCATCGCTACGTGCGGTGCTGATTCGAAGCCGCGGGCACAATGACGCCGCAACAATCATGCGCAGGTAGGGGTGTACGGTTGCTGGCTGTGTGTTGAGCTCCCTGGAGATTCCGCGGCGGACAATGTCAAACAGATACGAGGCCTTTTGCCAACCAATACACTTGCACCGTGACGAAGTGCGAGTCCTGTGAACCAGTGAGAACAGTTCTTGAAAATCTCGGTGCGTAATCGAACAAGGTCCCGGCCCACTTTTGGACAGCACGTGCTACTCCCATATGAAGTATGCAGGTTACGCAATAAGCGAGGATGTCCACGGGAACGGATGGGAAAGGAGGGGGAAGCAGAGATACTTGTTACAGTCTGCAACAACACAGACACCATATACAAATACATACAAGAGCCTGCAACGAATGAGCATACCGTGTTGGTTGCACGTGTGTGTACTCTAGCTCTGTAGAGGTGGGGCGATTCACAGGAACAAATGGAAACGAATGCGAATGGAAAGTATGTAGATTACACGAGGTTCGACCGATTGGTAGTATGTTGAATATTGAACACGTGTTCAGGTCCGACATCGTACTATATCTGTATTTAGTTAAGACTATGGCCTACTATGTAGATCAACAATCTATAGCTTATGACTTTTAAAAGGTTATAAGCCCGGGTAAGCGTTTATACGTAATATAACATTACTGTTCCTCTCCTTAAACTACCGCATTAGTCGTAATGCTTAGCTAAACGAAGTCGTAGAACACGAAGTAACGACTTTATATTAATTGTAGTTAATAACTAAATAGTAATGCTATATATACAAAAGGGATTAATTTATCCTTAAACAATTTAAATTAATTTGCCTAAAGGGCTAGACCTATATAACTTAAATTAAAGCATAGTCTATTAATTAGTAGTTAATAACCTATACCGTAAGCGGTAATTAAATCCCTAAGGGGTTAACTTCGACAGTTGTTTAATTTTAAAGGTACAACGCTACCTAATTCTCTAATATTATATTAACGTCTCTTATATACGGTAACTTACTATTACTTTTTAACTCGTTATAAACGACGATTAAAGGTAGCACGCTACTAATTTTTTAATTGTTATATCTATACCTACGGCAAAAGGACTAAAACCCGGCTAAACGTAAGAAGAATACGAAGCGGTTAAACGCTAGAACGCCGATAGAGTCGCGCTATACCGCTATAATAAGAAGGTCGGTACGAACCTATAGACTATTAAGTTAAGAATAGGAAAGAAAAAGACCGAACCTACTATTATTAGCGAAGGACTCGTAGCAATGCTAAATAAAAATACTACTTAATAACTATAAAGCGAAGGGGTATAAGGCGATAAGAATTCTATATACCTACTAAAAAATCTAAAATCTAAGCGCCGTACCGAGGCTACAAATACTTTAACTACCGATCTTCCTTAAAAGGACATAACATCTACGGACGCTATATAAACTATATCCTTATTAGACTTAGACTCTAATAGTAACGTTAAAGAAGAAACTAGCGGAACACTCCTCGCTAAACCCGGCGCCGAACCTAGCGATCTAAGTAATAGTAGCGACGCCGACGACATACTAAACTCCGATCTACTCCCTAAGGGAGTAAGAAGGTCTACCTCGACCTTTTCCGACATACGACCGCGTAATAGACGCGTAACAACAATAATAGCGCCTGCCTTAAGAGTAGTCGCTAAGCGAATTACTCGCTACTTACTAGAATAGCGAAAAGTATAAAAGGACATCTACGGAGATAGTAAAGTTTTCGATATAGTTCCTCTCCTCGAGGGACTAGAAAATTAGTCGTCCTTCTACGACGACTATCGAAATATAGTAAAGCGTATAGGAATAGTTAAATTCTTTAATATAGGACTACGAGTACCCCTACTAAACGAGCCTTATATTAAAGGTATAGCTCTAATTCTCCCCGAGAATGTAGACGATATTAATAAATATAACGACTATATAATTATACTAGCCGAGTACGAAAAGGTTAACGAAGTACTCTACGGCTACATCGTATCGTAATGTATAAAGCGCCTCTCCGATAAGGTTAAAAACCTCCTAATAGTTAAGGCGGTGCTTATAGTCCTTAAATTAGACTATATACCCTCGGGCGCGTTTATAACAATTCTTAAGTATCGCGAGATATAGGCGTTAACTCTCGACTCCGTCGCCGACTACTTAATATTCGTTCTCGAATTTAATCGTCTAATCGAGGAGTATAATCGACTACTATATACCGCGTAGTATAACGAAGCGTATAAAATCCTTCTATTTACCTCTACTCTTAGACTAACCTTCGCCGACTAGATAGACATAGTTACCGAGATATATAGTATCGCTAGTGCTAGTACCGGTAGCGACCTTACCTTTAGTAAACTCGAAGGTCGCGCCCGAGCTAAATACTTCTCGATGTAAAGTTAAGGCGAAATTAGTATAGCGTACGTAGTACGCCTATAGAGGTTTAACCTCTAGAAGAGAAAGCGCGACGGACTAAGGCTACCGCGTACGTCGTACATTACGCCCGATTATAATACGGTAAAACCGTATCTAAGTAGTTAATTAAAGGGTAACTTTAACGTACCCTGTTTAATTTATAATAGGAATAGTACTCCTTCGTATACTAACGGGGCGTGTTTTAGTTAATTTCCTTACCTTCTAAATAAGGAAGACTTAGGCCGGCTAGACAAGCGTTAGCGTATAGAGCGACCCTCTCGCCCGCCTTCTAATTAAATAAGAAAAGGTAGAACATACCTAGCTAGTATTACTAATAATGTCTCTAACGACGACGACGATAAGGAGCAAATTAGGAAGGACAAACCCGCTATAAGAATAATGTCCGGCCTATCTAAGGCGGGAATATATACATTCTTAGCGAACAAGGGTACCTCTCCTACCCTATTAGAATAACTAGCTAGAGTACGCCGTAGTCTAAATAAGCTCCGTATCTAAGCCTTTACCGCGATTAAACTAAATACCTTACGCGTATAAGTCGAAGACGTAGACCTTAGTTAATTAGACTAGGTAATTAATTTAGGCTATTTAATATACGTCTACTACTAGCGCGAGATGTTTAAAACATATAAGCCCTTTAAACGTAAGATCGAGATAGAAGGCTACGGAACTAGCTTCTTTACTATCGGTAGAGGTACGGTAGAACTTACTATATAACAGCTAGATAGTACGCAAACAATCGCGCTATAAGGCGTACTCTACGTCCCTTAAATGTCCGTTAATCTACTATCCGTCGCTATAATTTATAAAGGCGGTACGAAGTACAAATTAGATACCGGTTAGTATAAGTTCTACGATAGACAGACTAAACGAACGATTATAACCGGAACATAGCTTAGGAATCTATAGAAATTAGACGTCTCCGTAAAATTATTATTTTGTAATTAGTACGATAGCCCTAAGGGCTACGCCGCTTAAGTACTAAATAGACGAATTCCTCTCCGATAATTATTCTTTACGAGCCGATTAACGAAGCAACTCCCTCTCCGTATCTAGTGTAGTAGGGAATATCGCACTATTACGTATAGTCTGTATCTAGCTTTAGCTTCGTATATAGGTCGGAGGAGCATTAAGACACCTACGGAGGAGATAAGACACCGACTACTAGCACCTCCGGAAGGACCTTCGACACGCATACGAGGCCCAACAGTACAGAGCACTTAATACTACCTCTTTTGCCCCCCCTACCTTTTACTCTAATTATATAGTTTACCGCCCTTTTTGCCCCCTATACTACTCTATACGTCTGTACTACTACTATCCGCGGGAGATCGGAACCTTTAGAAGTTCCCCCCTTACATTTTAGTAGACGATATAAGACTCCTTCCTTCGCGAAAGCGGAGAAGGAGGATATATAAAGGATAGGTAGTAGTGTGGAAGTACGGAGTAGCTACGACCTCGACAATAGCGCCGGTCGCCTTACGAGTACTTATAACGTATACGACGAATACCCTCCCTCGAAGAAAGGATTACGATATACCTCTGCCCCTTAGCTAGGGTAGTAGGCTTAAGTACCTAAGATTAAAGTCTAAGTTTAAAATATAAAGTACCTTAATGTACAAATCGCTATATACACATTACTAGATCTACTACCGAATATACCCTACCTTAATATACAAATTGCTATGTACATATTGCTAGATCTACTACCGAATACACCCTAAATATACGAATATATAGACATATTCCCTATGCCCTACCGAGCTGTACACCCTACGCCGAGCAGCTCGTCGATACAGCCTAAGAAGGAGAAGGAAGAAACCGAGGGAGCAAAAGAGTATATAAAAAAGGGACACTAATATCGTATAGAGGCTCGGTATAAAGCGCTCTCGTACTAATGTATACAACCGCGCTACCGGACTCGGATGTACGCCTTTAAAGCGCGACGCTATAGCGGAGAGCATATCGACTACAATAGGCGCGATTTAGGGTAAAAAGAAGCCTCTTAGGCCTAAAAATCGTACTGCTATAGCTTTTCCTATGCCCGACTACCTACCGGTAAAGGTAAGCGAGACGAGCAGCGACCGCATTTTATCTCTTATTTAGCGGCCCGCAGTGCCCTACATGCTCCGAAAAAGAAGGACGAGCAAGTGAATATGCCCCCTTAAGTACCTAGAATATCGCACCGGTCGCGGTAAAAGTTATAATAGACATAATAGACATTAGAGATTATCGCTCCTACACCTGTACGAACGACTACGCTACCGAGCTTAGCTGCACGCCTTTAAAACGCGACACTGCTACGGAGATAATATTAACTCTAGCGGATGCAAAATAGGGTAAAAACAAGCCTCCTAGGGCCAAAATCGTACAGCTATAGCTTTTCCTATGCCCGACTACCTGCTAAGGTAGGTACGCTAGGTGTGCGGTAAACCCTATACGAGGCGCTCGTAAAGAAAAGAAAGAGAAATAGGGTAGAAAAAGAGCCCTTAAGTACCTAGAAAACTTCACCGACTGCCGTAGTAGCTATAATAGATATGCTAGATATTAGAGAATACTCGGTTACGTAAGCCGTCCCGCGCTCTCGATAGAATAGCTATAAGAAACGGGACTAACTAGCTATTATAGCGTAGGCGTCGCGAATACCCTAAGAAACGTCGCCCTATCGTACTAATCGCCCGACCGCTCCTCGGTGTTACTTTCCGAGGCAATAGTAGATAATATCGCTACGAACCCTGTACTAGAACTAGGAAGCATATAAACCCTACCTAGATCTACCGACACTAGGTTCTCGGTACGAGAATGCGATGTGTAGTTCTCGGCTCTAGCTAGCTAGAAAAGTCCAAGAAGTGCGATCTTTCGAGGATGCGATGTTTCCTAGACTAAATTAGGAAGAGGGTCTGGTAAACAAATAATACCGAGCTACGGACCCTAGACGCATCCCTAGTCCTTATTTCCCTACCCTGGACTCTTTTACACCGCACGAGAAGTAATCCCGCCTTATTCCCGAGTTTCTAGATACTTAGCCGTCCTACGTACCTAGAACATATAATTATACCCTGCCTATACTAAGGAGACTATTAAATATAGCCCTAGACTATATGTAAACGGCATAATTAGCTGTAGTGCACTACTAGCAGCAACAATGTTTCCTAGACTAATAGTCTAGCAAACCCTCGAGAGCTTTAAATAGCCTACTCCCGCCGCTCCGGTATCGACGACGACTTACTAACCTTTTCCTATACGCCTTCCGAATACGTATCTACACTCCTTACTTCCTATTTCCCTATTTGCGACACTAAGCTGTATATCGCTATTACGATATTTTCTAATAATACTCTTAATAACGGCCCGGACGGACCCTCCCGTCGTAGCTATCTTAATACTCCTTCGGAGATTCTCCGTAACACCCTAAGTACTAGCGAGGCTTTCGGAACTAATAGCCCTATCTAGGTACCTTCCGATGCTCGCGCCTTCCGCGATAGTAATAGGATTCTATTAGCTCGCTTTGCGACTAATTCGACTAAAGGGTCGACTAATAAGGCTCTCCCTTAAGCTAAAGGGATTACTACTATAGCGACCTATAGTATAGTTCCCGCTCCCTAGCCTACTAATATAAATATCGTAGATCTTATTACTACCCTTACCGCGGCTACTCGTAATAATAGAGCCCCTACTTACTGTAGTCGCGTACCCTTCCCTAGAGAGCCTAGTACTTTATCCTTCGATAGTAAGGATGCCTCAACTTTCTTCTAGACTATAGCCGACTTCTTCGATTCGTACTTTAAAGGATTACGCACTCCTAATAGGGAAAGGATCCGACTTGCTGCTCGATACTCGGTACCGGATGTTCGAGCTTAGCTCGAGAGTCTTTTAGGCTTCGACAGCGAAAACTACGAAGCTTTTAAGGAAGAGGCTCTTTCTTACTATTAGTGCTATAATAGCTAGGTATATAAGTATAGCCTCCCTTTCCTTAAAGAGCTATGCGCAAAGGAAAGAGTCTAGGATGTCTCTAGATAAAAGGATAACCTACGTTAGTACGTTATAATATTTAAAGTAGTCTCGAAAAGGATACCTCTTAAATAATGTAACGAAGTTGCTCGATACTACCTCTTCCTTAAAGGCTTGCCCTCTAAGGTAGGATAGGAAATTATAAACAAGCTCGAAGTAGACGTCTCGAACCTAGCCTCCTATACTTAGCTTCCTCTATTATACGATACGACACTTAAGTACGTTACAAGCCGCATAGCTTACTAGGAGTTGTACGGCAAGGGTAAGAGCCAGGTTACTAGCTAGCTTGTTAACTAGACTAAGAAGAGGTATCCGAAGCTAGATATATCGAACAATAGAGTCTAGTCGTTACGCATACTAAAAGAGAAGCTGCCGGATATAGAGGACCTATCTAAAAAGCTTTCTAAGATAACTATTACTAAGATTAAGCGTGCAAGAGCTAAGAGAAGTGCATATATAGCTGTTAATCTACCTAGAGACTTTCCGAAGTCTTATATAGCTACGCTATATACCGATAACACCCCTAATTCTCCTAAGTACTACTTGTATAATATCGCTAGACCTAGACTAGTGCCCTATTAGTCGTCTAGTAGCTCGAACCCCTTCTACTAGGAAACCTCTAAGTATATATGCTTTTATTGCTTTAAACCCGGTTATAGTGTTTACAAATGTAAGTATATAAACTACCTCCTAAGTGCGGGCTAGACATACTACAACAGTAAAAAGAAGTAGTATATTGGACGAGAAGGTAATGTTAACAGACGAAAGGTGCAGTTTAGAAACTAGCCGGATTAGCCTAAGCTCTGGATAATAGCTCCCGCTATCGAGAAAGCATAGGGAAGGGCTATTACTTAGCCTACCGACGCGAATCTCGAGGATACTAAGAAGTACTAGCTAGCTTATAAACTACCTATAGCTGCCTTTGCTCCTCGGACACGTGTACTAAGTATACCTCTTAACCCTATACTTGTTCCTAGCCCTGTTCTACTAACCTTAAACTCTGCACCCTCGTTACTAGCTTAACCTAGTTACCTAGGCTAAGGCTTAGGTCCCCCTATAGGACCCGCACTAGCGACGAACATAAATAGAAACTAGTGCAACATCGTCGCTAGAAGCACGGTTCCTAATAATCTAGTATATATTAATAAGCGAGACCCTCGTGCCCCCTATGTAAATTAGATCTGTACTAACTCTCTATCTACGAACGCTACGACTAGGCTAACGAGCACAACTAAGGGAAAGGAGCTAGCCGCTAAGCCGAGTAATAATACTAGTCGTGTTATAAAGCTAAAGAAGACAGTATCTATTAAGATCGATGCCCGCAAGATCCCTAATACGGAAGAGTATATAAAGGTAGTTAAAGAAGGCTCGCAGTCGACATAAGGCACTCTTACTAGTAATAGTATATTTAATACCGGTAACTAGCCGCAGTCCGCAAACGACAGCCAGACCTAGGACCCTACTAGAGGCATAGATCTAGATCCTACCCCTCCTTCTTAGGGCTTCGTTAACCCCCCGCTGCTTAAGAAAAAGAAGAACTAGAAGCCTACTACGACTAGAAAGGGTGCGCAGAGAAGGGACATTTACCTTCGAGAGCGGCTTAACATAGAAAAGGTGCTGCTCGACAGGATACTAGCGCAGCCGTCTAATATCCCTATTAGGGAGCTTCTCGCTACCTCGCCTACCGTAGCTAGGGGACTTCTTAAGCGCTATGCTCGGAACTAAGAAGACTTCGCAATAGCTGCTAAGGAAGCCGGGCTGTCGATTATCGTTAAGGAGGACAACATTGCTACTACTACAGCATACTAGTACGATATAGACGAGCCGCTTCGTTCTTACGGGGTACGAGTCGAGTTTAAACTTAGCAGTGCTACCGCTAAGCACATCCTGCCCTCTAGATTTTATATACGCAATAGGTTCGTAGAAGAGATAGAAGACGATAACCCTACTTTCCTCGGTCCTATAATTAAGGAGCTATATGTTACGATGCCCCCGAGACTAATACAGGACCTATACGAAGACCCTAAGGACGCGAGGTTGTCCTTTAACGACCGAGACTATATTATTGTACCTTCGCCCGTTGTAGAATGCATTGTCGGTCTAAAACGACATAGGGAGCGTCGTGCTATAATTAACGAGGGATCTAAAGGGAACATTATAAGCTAGTCTACGGTAAAGCGAGCGGGTGTTAGTATACGCACCTGCTAGCTAATACAGATAAATACGGTTAGTAGCTATGCAGATTTCCTAGGTATTGCAGAGCGGGTACTAATTAAGGTTATAGGAGTTCTTACCTACTCGTCGTTTCTTGTTATACGGACTGTACCTTTCCTTCTCGGCTAACTATAGACTAGATAGGTACGGCTTAGATCTGTAAACTGCGACGACGGGTCCCTCGAGTGCACAATCGCGACACCGGATAGAACAACGATTACCTTTACTAGAGTTAAGGGATACGGAGACAGGTACGGTCCGACCGAGGCATTTTATACGACTAAGCCCGAGGAGTCGGGAAACGAGTAGGCTGCCGACACCCCGGTAACGCGGTAGCATTATTTAACTATCCGGAGGATTACTTATAGTCGTCCGGAACGAGGCTGCTAGTCGAAGTCGACCCGAAACCTTTCCTAGACCCCGGGTCTAGCAAACATTTCCTTAGCACCTAGGATAAAGTAAGGGCTTAGGAGGAGTTCCGGACTATTACTTTGACAAAATACACCCTTAATCCCTCGGATATAGTCTAGGAAACCCCCTTATAAGCTCGAGTAGCGTCGCTACTTATTAAGTAGGCGGATATTCTCTAGTTAGATTACCTCTAGCGTAAAGCGGAATAGGAGACAGGATCCGCTCCGAATGTATATACTATATACAAACGCAAGGCGGACAAGATTAGACCCGTTAATAGTAGTATTTACGACACTGGCAGCAAGCCCCCTAGTAGTACTTTTAACTAGCGGCAGAGATGTCTTAAAAATAAGGCTAAACTTATACCGAGCACGCACCCCTAGGATAACAAGTACCTTATCCCTAAGTTTTCCGATATCGAGAAGGGTTCGAGACTTACCCCTAAACGTATAAACAGCTTTAAGACTATAATCGAACTAAAGCCGAAAGAACTCGAGCTTTTTTATACCTGTCTCTTCCGACGAGAGAAGTCTCTTACTTAGGATTTCTTATATGTCGGTCGCCTTAACGAGGATGTTTCCCTACTAGTAGAGATCCGTACGATTCCTTATAAGGCCTAGCAGTGCAAGAACTTCCCTATCCCCGTAGCCCTCGAGAAGGTAGTAATATAGATAGTTAGTAAGCGAGCCCGCAATAGAGTAATCGAGCTATCCTATAGTATATACCAGAACCCCTAGTTTATCGTATAAAAGAAGCTAGACAACCTAAAGCTACTAAAAGCTAAGGATCCTATACCGGAAGGGGAGCGTGTCTAGGAAAAGAAGGAGGAGAAGAAGTACCGACTTATTAACTTAGCTATAGAAGTAAACCGTGTTACGCTAAGGGATGCTAATATGCTACCGGACGCAGACTCCTTTTCCGCAGACTTCGTAGGGTATACTACTACCTCGCTTATAGACCTCTTCTCTAGATACGACTAAATACCCCTAGCCGAGCACTATCGGGACCTTACCTCCTTTTATATACTACTTGGGCTGTTTAGGCATATAGGGATTCCTATAGGCGGAACGAATTCGGTCGCTTAGTTCTAAAGGATTATAACTACTATCCTTTAGGAGTATATAAATTACCGAGCTCGCCCCTTTCTAGACGACATTAGAGTTAAAGGTCTACGCACTACGTACGATAACAAGGAAACCGAGCCCGGCATCCGACGTTAGGTTGCTAAATATGTTACGAACCTTAACGTAGTCCTTGCCGATATTAAGAGAGCCGGACTTACTATATTAGCTCTTAAGTCGCGATAGTTCTCGATAGGGGTACTAATTGTCGGATACGTTTGTAATGTATATAGCCGTTACCCTAATAAAGCACGAGTCGTTAAGATTACCGAGTAGCCTGCTCTAGATAACCCTAAGGAGGTTCGAGTATTCCTAGGCGTGGTCGTGTACTTCCGCATCTAGATTAAAAAGTATGCACAGGTGTTAGCTCCGCTGTACAATCTACTAAAGCCTAATATATGCTAGTGTTAGACCGCCGAGCATAACGCATCGATAGAGAAATTAAAGAAGGCTCTCGTTACTATACTAGCTCTTAAGACTATAGACTACGTTTCGGGAGGATAGATTATCCTTGCTATTAATGCATCCGGGGATAGGTTCGGAGCAGTCCTTATATAACGAGATGTCGACAACTATAAGACAAGACACCTATCTCGGTATAAAAGCGGCATCTAGAAGCCGAACGAGCGAAAGTTCGATGCTAGGAAACTTAAGTATCTTAGTGTTTTAAAGGTATTAAAAAAGCTAAAGTACTATCTCTACAGTGTTTACTTCCTACTTAAGCTAGATACGAATACTCTAGTCTATTAGTTAAACCGACTACCGACCGACTTGCCTAACATAGTAATAATAAGGTAGCTTTTATAGATACGACTGTTTAATTTTGATATAAAGTATGTCCCCGGCCGACTATATAGTGCTGTAGATGCGCTGTCTCGACGACTGCGTACTTAGTCCGATAATATCGATAAGGAGTATAAGTAGGACTACGAAGAAATAATTAATAGCACGCTATATGTAGTATACGCGAATCGTGTCGAGGCCGAAGAGATTACCCCTACGCTAGAAGAGGAACTTATTCGGAGCAGTATTAACGGCTTCCTCTCGGACTTCTACTGCGATATAACATACTACCTCCTAACCCTTCGACGACTAGTAGGAGTAAACAGGAACAGCTAGTATGCCTTTAAGAAACGGGCATCTCGCTACTTAGTTAGGGAGCGCTGCCTGTAGTATTAGAAAAGAATTAATAAGCTGCTGTGCAGAGTTATCGACAAGGAGTCTAAGTAGAAGTCGATTATCCGTACCCTCTATAGGGACCCTACCTCCGGCTATAGAGGGCGTAAAGGGACCTATATAAAGATCGCTTGTCGGTATTACTAGTAGGGACTGTATAAGCAGGTCCGAGATTTCGTCGGAAAGTGCCCTAAGTGTCTTCTTCGATCGTCCGGACTAGCGAGTATGTCGGAACTGCACCTAAGATATAACAGCTATGTTAGCGAGTCGTAGCATGTAGATATCGTTTATGTTAATAGCTCCGGAAGCATTATTATAGCTAGGGAGTCTCTTTCTAGATAGCCGGAAGGAAGGATCGTAAATAAGGGGCAGAATTAAGGTGTAAGCTTAAAGTAGGTCGCGAAGTTTCTTTTTAAGGACGTCTTCTTACGTACTAGAGCCTACAACCGGATCTTCTTTAATAGAGGGCCTAAGAACTACGGCGATGTGCCTATACTGCTAGCTTAAATAGATACAAACCTTAGTCGTATATCCGCCTACTACCCTAAAGTAAACGGTCTAGTCGAGCGTAGATATCCTAACATCCTAGACGTCCTCTTAAAGTATACGCAGGGCAAGCTAAAGGGCTGGAGATCCTTTTTCTACGCAGTACTATAGGCAGACCGTACTACTGTTCGTAGGTCTACGGGATGTACGCTAGCAAGTCTTTTCTATATATTTAATGTCGTCCTACCTATTAAGCTACGGTACGACACTTAGAAAACGATTAACTAGAAGACGGTTCGTACGACCGAAGACTTGCTAGCCGCTCGAGTAAGATAGATCTTCTATTCTAAGAAGGATATTAGAGAAGTTACCGCCTTATAGCGTAGGCTACGAGATACCTAGAAGGAGTACTAGGATATAAACTATAATGTCGATAACAAGCTGCTTAAGAAGGGGCAGCTCGTACTATTAAAAAGAGGCGAGCGAAAGTCTATTTACGAGAAGCTGTCCTTTCGATAGAAGGGGCCCTACCGAGTAATAAGTATAAGCCTAGATACTAGTACCTACAAGATTGTAGAGCTAGACGAGGTAGAGCTCTAAGGTATATAGTCTAGGGACATACTTCGGGTAGTCCCTACAGACTACCTCGAGCATGTTAATAAGCTCGAAAAGATAACACGCGGGGACTTAAACCCTAAATAGCTTACAAGTGTTAAGAGTAAGGATAAAGAGTCGGCATTACCTTAGGGCGACGACCCTGCCGCTAAACAGTATAGAGAACCGGCTCCCGGACCTCCGAACATCGTGTAGGGGGTAAGGGAATCCTCGCTATCCCCGGAAGAACGATTATAGTACCTAAGAATCTAAGTGCGGCTATAATTCGTATTAAAATGTTTCCTAGACTAAGGGTCTAGCAAACATAGCGACGTATGCTCTCGGCTTACTATAGTTGTTTTCTAGACCGGTAGTCTAGCAAAGGCTCCGCTCGCTCTCTCGGGCAAACATTATTATTACCTAAAGAGACATATACATTTCTTTGTATTAAAGGGAGCTCTTTTCGCCTACAATAAGACTCCCCCGGCACGACCTTATCTCCGTCCTCGCCGCTAGTACTACCGGATAGGCCTAGTTGTTTACCAGACTATTTAGAAAAAGGGGTCTAGTAAACATTTGCGAAGGATAGGACATTGCCTAGGTGTCTCTGCTAGCTACGACTGTTCCACTATTGTTTAGAGCGTACTAAACACACGCTCTCTACCCTAAAGGGGAGGGAGTTACAATTTACGAAGCTTAGTCGCCCTTTCGGACATTTAGGGGCTAGGCTGCCTTTTCCTGGACAATTATGTACATTCTGCCACAATTACGAGGCTGCTAATGCGAGCACCTACGTGCGCAACAATTACCGACATAACATTTACCGACATAACAATTACAGGCCTTTCCTAACAATCACGAGCTACACAATTTACGAACAACAATTACCGACATAACAATTACAGGCCTTTCCTAATAATTACGAGCTCTTTTAACAATCACGAGTATAAGTACGTACACAATTTACGAACAAGTAAGGGACCCGCTTTCTACCTGCTTGCCCTACTTAATAGCCTTAATCTTCTCTACACCTCCGACTTCCCTATAACATCTACTATATCTTCTTTCTTTCCTATCTCCTTGCACCTCCCCTAACGACTCCTTTTCCTCCTAGACAAACCTTATCTGCGTCCTCGCAGACCTTCGACCTAATTAAACACCCTCTACGAGCCCCCCCCTCGATATACTTACTAACCGAGCGTATTAGCGTAAAACAACATATATACTAACCGAGCGCATTAGCGCAAAACAACATATATACCAACCGAGCGCATTAGCGCAAAACAATATACATACTACCTAAGCGCATTAGCGCAAAAACAGCTTCGAAACGATACAAGCGCACCGAGCGCATACAACAAACCTTAACAACGAGCGCAACTGCGCATACTACTACCGACATAGACAACATCCTAGCTCGCCTCCGGAGCGCACCCTTAACAAACAATAAAGAAATGCGTATAGCCTTCTCGACTGCGTAGAACACTAGAGAGCTAGGAAAACTCGAGAGTCTCCTTAAGAGCATGCTAGACGCGGACCGCGAGCGAGTAGTGTTAGACATCGTTAATACCTTAGAATTAGGATTAGAAAAAGCAGCAGAGTTTGCAGTAGGTATGTAGGATTTCGTATAGATAAACCGGGTCCCTATTACCTTAGGAACCGGGAGGATTACTAGACAGGACAGTATTGCAGCTACTTATCCGAGGCTAGTAGCAGCAGCTACGGATAGCAGGAGGACCCGCAACCGTAAGAAGGGCATTTACAACGCCCTTACAAAAGAATAGGGATAGGACGTAATAGATACAAACCCGGAACTAAGGCAATACGTGTATAAATCCGAGAACATAGCAAAAGAGATTCGAAAGCTAGCTTCGAAGTACAAGACGTAGTCCGATAAGGGTACGACAGTAGCTATGCTTATTTTACGAGAATACATTCGTTAGTACAGTTAGGGCGTAGGACAGGGTTATTCGGATCCGAGAGGGACTAAGTACACTACTAAGGACTTCTTTACAGTCGCTAAACTAGGAGGAATCGATCGCCCTACGTAGGAGTAGATTAACATCGTACGCAACACGTACAACTAGCACATAGATAGTCGTAGGTAGATAGTACCCTACAAGACTAAGGGAAAGGAGAAGGAAATTACGTCCGGATCTAACACTTAGAAGCAGATCGAAGCACCTCCCGCTATAAGTACGCAGTCTAAAACTAAGGAAAAGCTAGCTAATCTCGGTAGTCTTCCTATGCGCGGTACCCCTTCCGAGAGTAGCTCCGGCCGCCCCTAAATACTATACTCCGGCAGATCTATTTCTAGCCCTAGTCTCGGAGGGAGTATCTACGCGTCTCCTATTGTTCGCACTATAGGAAGGGCTCGCTCGGTAAGTTAGGTAGTAACTAAAACATAGATCGCTCTCGGTATGCCTATTACGGAACCTACAAATACGACCTATAATTATAAGGACGCCTTACCTTAAATTATCGCTACGATTAATAGCCTAAGGAGGCTTCCGCTCTCGCAACGTCTTGCTACCCCGAACCAGCTATTTCGATGCCTGTAGCTACTATATCCGGACAGTACGAAGCTAAAGGATAAGTGCACGTTCCTATGCTACAATTATGCGAGGGACCTGCTTCGATACTTCGGAATTAAGGTAAAGACCGGGAATGTAATAGCAAAGAACAACACGCTCTTCAGACTTACTACCCTTAAGTATAATACGTATAAGCTTAGCTAGCTAAAGATAGGTTCCGAGACGTATAAGATGTAGTTTAAAGATGCTTGTCCGTCTCGACTATCAGACTTCCTTAGGCCGTACCGCTTCGACAATAACGTCCTACGTAGAGAACTCGGCTAGCTTAACTTTAACGGCTTCTTTAATAAGGCTCGCTAAGCGATATACTTAACGGCCGGTTAGGAGAACGAGTTTAAGAGAAATAGCATACTTAACATTCCCCTCTTCGCGTAGATCGGATAGGACAAGGCCCTTTGCAAGATTATTAATAAGGAAATAGACATATACTTATAGCATTAGCGCGAAATTAATAGCTAGCCTAACTACGGATAGCTTCGCACGATGTGCTACTCTTAGATCTAGCAGCTTATCCGCTAGGACATTTTATACTAGCTGCTATATGTTCTTCTGCGAGGTAACTATAAGCACCGGCTAGTGTCGTACCTATACTACGCTAAAAGCACTAAGAAGGGCGACAACACTACCTTTAAGCATATCGACCTTACGGTTAGCCGTATAGTCGAGGAGAATCGCGGTATTAACCAAATTTAAGGTACGGTCTCCTTAACAGACGAGGGCAAGAAGGACTGTACGGTGCTCGTTAAGAGGATGCACGAGAAGGAGATCTTCTAAGAATAGTACTAGTAGATAAAGGCTAACAACTGCGTAGACGGAGTAGTACAGAAGATCGATTCTACGGTGCTACCGCAACACTTCCTAGATCGCTATAAGCTTAAGTAGGAACACGTTCCTTATAAGGTATTTAATGTTCGCATTACGGTTCCGCATCTGCTATATAGTGTCGATACTAAGGCGGAGACCGAATGTCGAACAATTCTTCCCTAGTTCGTAGCTGTATATGCAGATAGTTCTCTCGAATATGCCGAAGCTAGTAACTAGGAGATGCTACGTAAAGCTTATATAGACCTAACTGCCCCCGACAAGACACCCTCCGGGCTTATTAACAAGTACGGCAAGATTCCTTACGCCTTCCCTACGGCTGTGTCTTTAATACCTAATAACTACATTGCTGCTATACTTGTTACTTACGAGAAGTAGGAGAGCCCTAGAGTTGTCGTCGAATTAGAGAAGCTTATACGCCTTAATGTTATCGATCTAAGGGCATAGATTAAGAAGTAGCGAGATGCGACTATAGCTCGAGTAAAGGCAAACTATAAGGATATTAAGTACGTAGAGCGGAATACGTTCGGTAACTAGTCGTACTACAACGCTAAGGACAAGCATCCGACCGACTTCTAGAAGCACTAACCTCTACTAGCTAAAGTCGCGCCTAACGATGTAGACGACAGGGAACGTAAGCTGCTTAGGTAGGGAGAAGTAGACATTATAGTACCTTAGGAAGTCCCTAACTTACTTATCGGCAAGGATAGTAAGCGCGTACCTAGACGCGACATATAGTAGGAGGATAGTACTTAGCGATAGGCTTATAGCCTTTGCTAGACCTAAAATCCGCATCGGGTCTAGGAAACATTTAGTACGAACAGGACATAAGGAGCGGCTGTTTTCTGCACTAGCGCTTGTTTTAAGGTTCTTTTTTCTTTTTGTTATTTCTTTTGTTTTGTTTCTTTTGTTTTAGCTACAATGCATACGATAGACATACGTAGTAGGTGCAAAACCCGAGGATAGGGATAGTCTATGTTAGCAACAAGTTAAAAAGGACGACGCTAGTACTAGATCTAGAGGGTTTTTACGCTTTAAGCGTACACAATGGTATAGTTTAGGTTCTTGTAGTGTCTAGGTTAGACACTACAGGAGGGGGACAGATGTAGTAGGGAATATCGCACTATTACGTGTAGTCTGTATCTAGCTTTAGCTTCGTATATAGGTCGGAGAAAGACATCGACCTACGGAGGAACAGGACATCGACTACTAGCACCTCCGGAAGGACCTTCGACACGCATACGAGGCCTAACAGTACAGAGCTCTTAATACTACCTCTTTTGCCCCCCCTACCTTTTACTCTAATTGTACAGTTTACCGCCCTTTTTGCCCCCTATGCTACCTCGTACGTCCGTACTGCTACTATCCGCGGGAGATCGGAACCTTTGGAAGTTCCCCCCTCACACTAGGTCGTAGTAGAGCTGCCGCCGTAAGGAGAGATAAGCGTCCGTAACGTAGCGAGTCTCTCCGCCGCGGTTACTTTAAAGTACCTAAGGGCTATAGAGGGTTAGCTCGCGGCCTGTTCGCGGAGTATTCGTGCTTACATAACGCCGCCTTTCTTAACTATACTTATGTATTATACCTAGGTCGATACCTACGTTCTGCCGGTAATTCCGATATAGATCTAGACGATTTGGCGGGAGTATGTATCTACGCAGCTATAGACCTAGATGCCAAAGTATTTAAGCTTATAATAGGCGTCTATTAACTAGGTATAGTTAGGTCCTAGTAGTACGACAGCGCCTTAATGTCTCCTACTACGCTCTCTACGGAATCTAATGCCCTCTAGGTTTAGCTCCCTTAGGATCTTATACACCCTCGTCTAGCTAACGACGTTCTACCTTATCCTTATATGCTTATATAAGAAGCGGCGGCCAAAGTCCTCGATCGAGCCGTTATCTAGCTCCTTACGAAGCATAAGCCGGATGCTAGCCTCCGTAGCCTCTCGATCCGCGGCGGCGACCTACTTATATAGTCCTATCTCCTTCCGTATACGCATTAAGCGGTCGATGCTAATAGTAAAGCCTATATATTCGATAAGGGCGACGGCCTCTTTATCCTTTATGTAGTAGACATAGAAGTAGTAGGTAATCTACTCTCGGAGAAGAGCTATGTCCTCTACCGCCGGCCGTACTTTTGGGGTTCGAACGCCCTATTCGTAGAGATATCGTTATAGCGTTCGTAGAGGCAAATTAATGCCTTGTAGCTCCTTAAGGTCCTTTAAGACGGTAGGCTGTGTAGTGCCGTCGGCAATGCGTACTAAGATCTAGTTACGCTAGTCTTCTACTATAGCTCTTCTTGCCTTATGCGTTATCGTTGTGTACTAATAATCCTTTATAGCGATACTAGGTACGAGTGTTACGTATATTACGTTTAAACTCCTTCGTCCTAGCGGATCGATGCGAACACTTAGCGAATAGCTACGAACGGAGGGCGATAAAGGGTCGAGGAAGTATAGATAAGCAAGGACGCTCTACCCGCCTAAGAAAGTAGTGCGAACACTATACGAATCGCCGCGATCGTACCGCTTCGGATAGGCCGGATAAGTACGATAGCGATCGCTCTAATTAGAGCTAGATCGGAGTAGCCTACGAGGTATATAAGACCCCGCTCGTATAGCGTTCGACTAGCGTTCGTAGCGTATTATCCCTCGCCCTAATCTCCTTAACATCCCTCGTCCCTATTCCCTTAATAATCTCCTTCTTCCCTTAGCCTTTATATACTATATTACTGCCGCTCGAGTCTCGATACCGACTCCGTTCTCCTATCTACTATAGCTATACTACGCGTAATCGGTCTATTCTACACTACTACCGCCCTACTACATAACGTACTACCGTCGGAGTAGTGCTATAGAGACTGTAGCCGCTCTAATCTAGCTTATGTAAGCGGTACGAACGCTGTTACGAACGCCGCCCGACCGGCTACGACGTAATCTTCTACGACCTTATTTGCCTCCCTTCCTAATAAGGCCGAACAACACCGCTAGACAAGCATCTCGAGGACATAGCAACGTCTAGCCTAATATAGTACCGGTAGCCGTCCCCGTTCGTATAGAGAGGAACTAACTACTTAGAGTCCGAGTCCGTCGCCGTAGAAGATAATAAGTAGAGGAAGGGGAAAGGGCAAGTAGGCTTAACAACCTTAGGTCGAGTTCTTCTATGTCCGACTACGTATCTAGTTCTAGCGCTATAATTACAACGCTAATAATAAGGAAGACTTCGAAGTAGTAGATCCTAATAAGCCCGACGAGGAGAAAGTAGACAGCTTTACGTAGAAGGATATAGACCTCGCCGGAAGGAAGTATAACTTTATTAAATTCCTCCTATACCGGACTAGAATAAAAGCCTTAATGTAGCCTAAGGAGCACATAGAGGACTTCTTTAAAGCCGACGTAGTAGAGAGCTTCTATTTAAAGACCTCTAAGCTAACAAATATTAATAGGGAGGCGCTTAATTCCGGAGAAGCAGCTAAGTGCTTATAGGCGTTTATGCCGGAGCCTAAGACTAAAGGGGATCTTCGTAAGCGGTATCTAGTAAAGGTTGTAGTCGTACAGATAGATCGCTAGGCGAGGCTGTTCCGCGAAGGCAAGATTAATTTAATAACGAGCCCCTACGAATTACCTAAGGAAGAGGACTCGGACGTAGTAGAGGAGGAATTAAATTCCCCCTCGTTTATTAAAGACTACACTACTACGAAGGCCTCGCTAAGCGCCTTATTAAACGCCGGAGACGAGGCTAACGATAGGCTCTTTGTAGTTAATAGTTAGCAGTTGCTAACTATTATACTCGCGGACCTTAAACGCTATGTACCGGCACCGGCACCGACACTAGCATTAGGCATAATATGGCCGACTCTAAGTGTATCGCAGTCTGTTACTAAGCCTAGTTAGAACGAGGAGGTTCTAGAGTTTTAACCTCCGGAATCGCTGTAGCAACTACGTCGTAAGAAGTAGCGTGTTACTAAAGCTATAAAGCCGCCTATTAATCCTTTAACGATAGAGCTCCGGCGTAAGCGATTATAGTGCGTTCGCGGTATGTTCGTAGTAGGCTCGTATCGATATCTCCTATATAATAGTTAGAAACATATAAATTATTCTAACTTCTATCTCTCTCTAGCTTTACCGTTAATATACTACCGACCCCCTCGCCCTTCCTCTATGTTATCGTCCTTATTAACCGCTATAGCATTAGCTAATCCACCGTTACCGCCGCTAGAGAGCTAAGGCTAGAGCCGGAGCTAGAGCTAGAGCTAGTCGGTGCGTTGCTACGGTAGTAGCTTCTTTATAAGAGGGAGAGAGCTTAAGGCGGCGTTAGTAGTATAAATATCGAACGCGCTACGAACGCGCTACTACGTCCGCGCGAGCGAACTCTACTAGTCCACTAATCTACTCCTTAACTCTATCTCTACTCCTTCCTTCCCCTATAACGCCTTATCCGTACGTTACCCTCCTACTAGGCTTAGCCGGTCGGTATAGTGTCGGATGTTAATAGAGTCTTACTAGTAGATTAGCTTATCGTCGCTCTCGTCGGAATCGCTACGTACGTCGATATAGCTATTGTTATATAGCTATAGAGTTTTATCGAAGTCCGATGCTACGGCGGTAGTCGATATAGCTATTATTATATAGCTATAGTATTTTATCGAAGTCCGATACTACGGCGGTAGTCGATATAGCTATTATTATATAGCTATAGTGTTTTATCGAAGTCCGATGCTACGGCGGTAGTCGATGTAGCTATTGTTATATAGCTATAGTGTTTTATCGAAGTCCGATGCTACGGCGGTAGTCGATATAGCTATTATTATATAGCTATAGTGTTTTATCGAAGTCCGATGCTACGGTAGTAGTCGATATAGCTATTATTATATAGCCGAGGAGTGTTATTAAAGTCTAATGCTTTAGACGGAGAGTTCTCGGTACTACGAAGGCGGTAACTAGCGGTCTTACGATCTATTTTCCGAATTAATACGGGCGACTAATAAGCGCCGAATTAGGTAAGTAAGTCGGAGGCGTTAGCCGTATATATATATCGAGCGTCGGCCGTATATATATATAGAACGCGGCGCGAACGCGCTACTACGTCGGCGCGAGCGAACTCTACCGCTAATCTACTCCTCTAAACGTTCCTTCTTTGCTACACCTTAAACCTAGCTATATATCCCCCCGCTACTAGGCTAGGCTAGTCGTTCGTTAGAGGAAGGAGGAGCGGAGGAGCGGAGGGAGCGGCCTAATACGTCCGTCTTCTACCTAGCTGTTATCCTCGTCGTTATAGCTACCCTTCTATACTAGCGGACTAGGAGGGGGGTATTTAACTAGGAGGGGGGGTATATATAGATAGGGACGCCGTCTACGACGCCGTTAGCGTCGTAGTAGCGTCGTAGTATATATATACACCGCCTACGCTACTCTACCGTAATGCGCCTACTTAGGGAAGTGCGCCTACTTAGGGGACGCCTTAGCATCTATAATAGTAACAAACTCCGCCTTTCCGCGGTAGAATTCTACACCGCGCGTTCGAGGTAAACATCGCCTTTACCGTCCTTCTTATTACGAACGACTAGCTAAGCCTAGTAAGGGGAGGGAACAGCGCGAGGTTAAGGTGTTATAGGGGAAGGAAGGGGTTAAGGTAGAGGTAGAAGGGCCTAATAAGTAAATAGACGGCGGAACGAGGACGTCGGACGTAGGCATTCGAATTCCGGTAGCGGAGACGGTGCCGCGATTTTTACGAGGCTAGTCGTAGTACGTTCGCGGTGCATTCGCGCTCGAGGGGATACTACGATAGTTAGCTCTTAATATTTTTAGCTCCTAACTATCGACTTTTAACTTTTAACTTTTACGCTCTAGAGCTTAGTTAGTATCTACTTAAGTGCGATTACTTCGCGAATGCTCTACGAACGTACTCGTCTATATTATAGGGCTTACTCCGTACTTATCCCTCCGATTATTCGGCATAGATACATAGTTATACTATAGGTTATTCTGTACGGCTATATAGTTATGCCGCCGGTTATTCTATAATACTCCGTTGCTAGCTAATGTTTGCCTGTCCGTCTAACTATTGTATATAGCTTTCTAATTATTTAATAGGTTATCCTACGCCGTTCGTATATAGAATTATAGCCTACTAATGTTTGTTAGTTACGGTTATTCTACGCTCGGTTATTCTATAGTGCTCCTGTCCTTGCCTTATATATACCCCCGCTAGCGCCCTATTCTTCGTTTCTTCTTCTTCTTATACCTTATCTAATATACTAATCTTCTTATATTACATCTAATAAACTAATCCTTATATAGCTCCTTTAACAAACTATTAACACCCTTTACATTATTGCTAACATGCAGGCTCCTTCGTAGCCTAACCTTATCCCCTCGGCCGATCCTCGCCGTAGTACCTCCGTCCGTCGCGGTAAAGGTTAGTACTTATAAATGCTATATCTCGGCCGTAATAGCTATACCGAATTCTACTATACCTAACGCCTTAATGCCGAAGGTAGCACTAAGGGATATATTCTCTTCGACCTTTAGAATCTAGGCACTAACTTTAGGGTCGGGGTAGCCTAGTTCTAGCGACTTAACGTTAGAGACAAGTATTATCCGCTAAACGAGGTTAAGCTAGAGCTTAAATACTAATACTACGAGAACCGCGACTATACTATTTAGAAGGATATTAATAGGCTAGAGCGTTACTATACGTAGCTCGGACTTTAGCTACGGCTAGCTAACGTAGCGTTAGCACTAGCTGTTAGCCTGCCGCTAGATAATAGCATATCGACGTAGGCAAACTAGATTACGTCGAAGAGAGACGGTTAATCGAAGGGGCGGTTCGGAGAGAGGTTCGGAGGGGCGTTCGAAGGGAGTAGTAGCAATAAGCTTTAATTAAGGGATTGTATGTTGTCTACGAGTAGTTTACGAGTCTTCTATCGTCTACGAGTAGTCTACGAGTCTTCTGTCGTCTGCGAGTACGAAGGGAGCGGAGCAATGCTTAATATAGCGAATCTAATCGACGTTCGTTGCCTATAATCTCTATCTCGTAGTCTATGTTATCCGATAGTAATAGTAAAGGAGTCGCATATATAGTAGGGGAATAGGAGAGGGGTTAGGGGCGTTCGCTGTTCGTTCGCGGTACGTTTGTGCGCTAGGTTACTCCGTAAGGACTCCTAGAGGGTTCGAATTCGAGGATCGAATAGAAGACTAGTCGAGATAGAGATATCCGTACGACCTGCTCGAGTGCGATTACTCCGCGAACGTAGTACGAACGTGCTCGTCTAGATTACTATTTAATTTAAGCAATTAGCTAACCTTCGCCGCCTTTTTTAGCTTCTTATTGTCCGTTATTCTTACTTAATTGTTACCGGCTTCTTCGACATTACTATTCCCTTACTATTGTTACTTTATCGCCGTACCCTCTTTAAAAGCTACGTCTTCGGCTTTTAAAATCCTTCCTTAAACAATATTACTACCTCTACTACCTCTACTAGTATAGCGACCTCTACGCGTATCTAGTAGGTAATTAATACGTACGATGCTTCGTCTTAATCGCGTAGCGATCGTATGCTAATCGTGCTTAGCCTATACCGTCTATAATAGTCCGGTAATAGCGTTTAGTAGGATTGCTCGCTCTAGAAATAGTAGACCTAGGTAACTAAGGCGCTTAACGTCGACGGCGACAAGACGTAGGCGAAGAATGCGCTATACGTTCGCCGCTACTCGCTATATAATCGTAAAGCTAATAGTTTAGTACTAACCTCCGCCGCATTAACTATAGTAGGCTATTAATAGAAGCCGGTTAAGGACGTCTTACTCCCTCTCCCTACGATCCGTATATATATCTAAGCTCTTCTGTGTCTTTAGATACTAATTAATCGTAGATGTATTAACGCTAATATCGACCATACCGTCTACTTAACCGAAGATACGTAGTGCGCTCGCTACCGTATAAAGGGCTTCTCGGTGCGTACGCCGCCTATTCGATATACACTCGTGCTCTTGCTAACTCCTTAAAGGGCTGTCGCGCCTTCGAGCCTCCGGCTAATATTAACATCCCTCCGCTAATGCCTCCGGCTAATGTCGACGTCTCTACTTTAGCCTAGTAGGTCGCTATGCTATAGAGGTAGCTAGGTATATTAATTAGCAAGTTCGAGCAGTTTAAGGACTACGAGGTGCGTCTATAGTTAGCACTCTATAAGACGTAGCTGCAGTAGTTCGGTAGGCGTATTACTAGTCGCGAGAGATAGACTATTAATATATCGGACTTAGAGGTAGGACGCGCTAGTATTCTACGCCGCAATCTATACCGCTAAGGGTTCGAATCGAGGATAGTGTAGGCCCTAACGAGTGCGAATATATAGCGAATAGTATACGAACGCGCTCGTTATCTCCCTTAAATACCTCCGAGTTGTCTAAAGTCGTAAGGTTAAATTGTTATTATTATTGTTGTTACTCGGCGCTATCGTAGGGTTAGGGTTTAGGTTGTTCCTTCTACTATACAACGACGGCGACGGCAACAACCTAGTAATGCCGGTGTTATATAGTACTCGTAGAGCGTTCGTAGTGTTAGTCGTTAATTGTTGTAGACTTTAAGGGACGTATAAGCGTATATTCGGCGAGTTCTATATATATCTGCTTCTTATAGTTGTTTAATCGATAAACTTATATATAAACATACATAATTGCACCGTTCGTATTCTATTCGCGCAGTGTTCGGAGCAATTAAGGTAGTTTTAAACGATATAATCGAAGAATATCAACTTAGGATGTATCTACTTATATAATTTCTTTCTAGTCTATGTTTACCGCGTTCGTAGTGCGGTCGCTCACCAAAACGCTCGACTTTACGGATTTCAGAGAAATTCGAAGAATCCGAAAATCCCGAAAATTCCGAAAAGTGGCGAAGTGCTAACTTTGAACCTCCGTATAACGTCTAATTTTGAGTTTGGGGCAGCTTTAGTAGTTTCCTCTTTTGATGTTGCACGTCAGCGCCCTGACAGGGGATGAGGGGAATCCTAGCCGTCGTCCTACACGTGCTGTAATCGGTAGGTTAAGCACAATGGTCAGATCCATTAAGTCCGTTCCTTTCCCGAGGAACACGAGGATCCAGCGATCGGGTTCGAGGGCGAGGGTGGTGAGTCGCCTTGTTGTTTCATTCCCGTCCTCTCCATTGACCGGATAAGCGGGGGATGTGTGGGAAGATGGAACGATGCTGACTATTGGATGCTATAGAACGTGCGGAGGGGATGAGACTTAATTGGCCTGTCCACTGCGAGATGTGAGTGGGCTGGCGCACGAGGCATGCCATCGAGTTCTGCCCTTGAACCCTTCCGATTCAAGATAGCGGAAAAAAGCGTGGGCTGCTGCCCTACAGGGTAGGGCAAGCATGATCTACATCCTCCGGAACACTGGACAACACCTCAGACCCCGAAGAACATCGTGAACGGGCTGGCGGCGGTCTACGGACTAAAAACCTTCAGCGTGTACAGAGAGATGTGCTACGGGGTAGAGACGAGCAACTACTAGGTGGAATTCAGCAAACCAGTAAAATGCTCCACAAGACGATTCTTACCAGAAGCAAGCAGCGGTGTCGGAGGATGTCGTCAATCGATCGCAATCGCACTAGACCTTCCCTGTCAAACGAACAGTTTGACCATCTCATCGCTGCATTCGGCCTTGTATTGACGAGTATCATACTTGTTATTGCCATCTCTTATGGGGCGCAGCGAAGTTGTGCTGCACCTCCGCACATTTCCCGCTCGAGATACAGCCAACTACATACTCAAAGCTGGCCACGTTCTCTCTTCACCTTGGCCACTCAATACGAGAATTGAAGATACCTCACTTTTCCCGCTCTGTTGCAAGGCTGTAATCCGACACTAGCACGGAGATACAGCCAACTGCATACTCAAAGCTGAGATACAGCCAACTGCATACTCAAAGCTGGCCACGTTCTCTCTTCACCTTGGCCACTCAATACGAGAATTGAAGATACCTCACTTTTCCCGCTCTGTTGCAAGGCTGTAATCCGACACTAGCACGGAGATACAGCGAACTGCATACTCAAAGCTGGCCACGTTCTCGCTTCACCTTGTCCACTCAATACAAGAATTGAAGATACCTCACTTTTCCCGCTCTGTTGCAAGGCTGTAATCCGACACTAGCACGGAGATACAGCCAACTGCATACTCAAAGCTGGCCACGTTCTCGCTTCACCTTGTCCACTCAATGCGAGAATTGAAGATACCGCAGTTTTTGCGATTCTCGTCATTTTCGTATTACCAAGGAAGAAAGTGTCGAATGTCCACTGGGAGAAGGAAACATAAAAGGGACACCAGCACCCGCTGATCTGGCCGACCAAGCCTCCCACGCAATCCGACAAGCCTCGCAAGCAGTACAAGCAGCTCCACCAAAGCACGCATCGCAACGACTTTGACAACTCGAACGCCAGATTTCAACACATCAAACATGAAGCTCTCCGCAGTCCTCGCACTGATCCCCCTGGCAGTCGCCCTCCCCAACCTCCACATTGAGCGAGACGACACCGAAGGGAACTTGGCCGGCCATCATCCCCCAGGTGTTGGCCATCATCCCCCAGGATCTGGCCATCATCCCCCAGGATCTGGCCATCATCCCCCAGGTGTTGGTCATCATCCCCCAGGATCTGGCCATCATCCCCCAGGTGTTGGTCATCATCCCCAAGGCTCAGGGATCAAGCCATACTACCTTGAATGGCACTACTCCAACAACTTCGTGACTGTCGGCGACACGAATCTCTTCCAAGCCATCTCGCAAGTCGGCTCCACCCGCGGAGATGGCACGGGGATCCAGACCGACGACACGTACAAGGCATACGGCGCAGACAAAGCTTGCGTCTACAAAGAGGAGTATGATCCCAATCTTGATGTTACGGTCAAGCTCAGTGGCGAGTGGGGCGTTGTGTCCGGCATCGATGGCTTTACCGTGCGCAATCAGTTGGTCAAGTCCATGATGGACTTGGTGGAACAAATCCAAGAGGCGGACGGCGACATCTGGAAAGACTGCGCGCAAAGTTGCGGGCCTATAGGGGGCTGCAGCGATGATCCGAGCGCTTTGTGCGGAGGCCATCGTCCGGTACATTGTGCTTGTAATAAGTATAATGGGGGTGGGGGGGAACTGATCGATTTGTGCTTTGGGAACAGCCAGAACATGAAGATTCCTTCGGAGATGGTCCTGTCGATATACAACGCCGACGGTACCTTGCGAGCGGATAGTTTGAGCGTGACCGTTTCGAGCAGGGAGATATCAGCACCGGCGATGAGATGTGGAAAGTTAGGGGCTGTGGCTGAGGTGGTCCTCCCTTTAATTCCGGAATTTGGCAAATACCTCTCGGACCAGGTCAAGATTACATGCAGAGTATAGGAAACTGCTTTTGACGGAGCGCCAACTGATACACCCCGCCTGTTGAAATACGGTGGCTGGCAATGGCTGGCTAGCTCCAAATGGTGTATATCAGGATATCTCACTCTCTGTTGGTAGTTAGTTCCTTCAATCAATCACTTGACAAGATATCTTTTCAACACCGCCAACTTCAACTTTTTTTAGGAATTCGTACATTCGAACGACTCCCTAGGTCGCCGCGAGCTTAAATATAGTTTTGCGCTGCCTTTGAAATTTATCTAGTATTGTAATAGCCAGAACGAAGAAAAGTACATTGACATGAAGCCATGACTAAGCATGTTCTGCCTCAAGCTCCAACAGGCATCAGCTCGTAACCTGCGAGATTAGAACAAAAGAGACGACTTGCTTTGATATCGCCTAAGACTATATAGACGTACAGACGGGTGCGCGGCTAATGGTTAAGGACGAAGCTTTGAACATTAATGCTACGGACAACTCAGGCTGTACAGCACTTTGGCATGCAGCAGACATGGGCAAAGTCGATTTTGTCCGCCGAATACTTGAGAGACCAGGTGTGAACCCATGAGATGCGGACATAAATGGTGGCACTGCATACTCTAGTGCAGCTGTCCAATAACATGAGCAAACATGCGCACCGCTCTTGCAACATCCTGGAGAAGATCGATGACCGTGCTTGCGCGAGCATGAGAGGCGGGCAAGACGTCAGTATGTTCGCGGTGTACAAGACTTTCTATTTTAGGCAAGGAATGATCGCTGTCACACACTCTAGTAACTACTGGGGGCGCATTCGAGTCGCTGAAACAGCGAGGGCAGATTATGGCAACTTTCACACATGTAAGTGCTACTTTGAGCTCCAGCTATCCAGCCAAACCTTCACACTAATTGTGTTCCCTCTTGAGTGCACCATATTCCGAATCTTGCTGGGGACTAATTTTGCTTAGGCGCACCAACAGGCGTTTGCATCTTTCAAAAGGTCATCCTCGCTGTCGCTCCCCCTTTTTCTACAAGAATCCGTCGAACCATCAAGAGCTCCGGTCACTACAGCGGCCTGTCTCTGCTGGTGATGTAGGGCCCTGTGAATGAGAAAATCGATCCGACCCTGGGCAATTCAGGGGGCTGTTCTGCACATGTGCTGTTGCTGGGCCCGGCTGAAGCATACATGTCCCTCTGATCTGCGTCGTAGACCAACTCGCAGTCGATTGCAGAGGGACACTTCGAGTCTTTCCAACGACATCAACAAGTCGCTTCGAATTTGGCAGTTGCAGGCCGCACAATGGTTTGGGGAAAGCTGACGGCACCTGTCTTTGCATCTTGATTACGAGATTGCGGGTTGGAAATTTGATGTGGAATTCATTTGTCTGTGCAGAGGAAAAAGTCAACGCACGCGGAACGGCGAACGCCTCCAGAGCTTGCCCGCACGTGAGCGGTAGCATGCACTACATCTGTGGAAGTGCTCTGCCAGCGGTATCCAAGCACTCATCGGGATGTCGTGCTGGAGAGGGGTCTGAACGGGATGCGATGCATCGTTATATGCACTGTGCCTGTTCCCACATCAAGACTTCTCGTGGAGAGACACTGCTTGTTCAGTCTGAGAGTGAGGAGACACTGCTTCGTTCAATCCGAGAATGGAGAGACACTGCTTTGCGCAGCCTGCGACGAGGACAAAGGGCACCACGGAGTCATGAAGCACTGTGTTAGTCTATGAAAGCCAGCAGAGTCAGACATTGGGCGAAGATGCTGCGAAACGGTCAAGACTGGGTCCTTCGAGCTTTAACAACTGGGAAATTATGTCTAGGTAGGCCGCCAGATACGTATTCCTGTGTCTGATCCGAGATATCATCCGAATCATTGTCCTACCTCCACTTGTATTGCGCCCAATCTGTCTGATGATGGTGTAAGACCTCAACACCTCTCCATGCCGCCGTATCAAGTACCTCGCAGATCACGCACAGGACGTTCTCGAACATGCGTGACCGACATGATCGACAGCGCCGCCTGATCCCTTCTCGCGAAACGCGGCTCAATGATCTCCGATCATGTGGTGTATATGCTCCCAACAAAAGAATTCCACGGGATAAACCGGCATGATCTTCGGGACCTCTAACGGAAAATCGTCTTGCATACGAGTAAACCAGAAAGACGCCTGGCACCACTCCCACCACTCGGGGTACCACCCAGAATCCTCCCAGTCGATAATGGTCACTTTAAAAACACCGCTTCCGTCCTCGTTCCTGCCTTGCTTCTGCACTATAATGTTCTTCGGTTGCAGATCGGTATGCGTAAAGACGGTCCGGTAGTCCTTAAGCACTTTATTCATTTGCATCGTCAAGAGCGCGACTCTGTTCGCCTGCTTTGGCATACGAATGCCGAGCCGAGCCGCGGCTGCATCGTTGAATGCTTGGGCGTTCGGAAAGGGCCCGCCAAAGCCGCGCCCTAGAAAGAATTGGGCATACTTAAAGAACTGATGTGCGAGCGGGCCTTTGACTACGGCCCCGAGGTAGTCTAGAGGCGGGAGGCTGCGATATTCGGCGATATATCCGTGTAGCTGTTGTAGGATGTTGTCCTTGTCAACGCGAGAGAGGTCGGGCTACAGATTCTAGAGCGTGTCGCCCTCGATGAAGTCCATAATAAGATACTTCCCGTTTAACTCGCTGTTAGGCACGATACCGGAGGCGTAGCACTTTGGCACCGGAATTTTGGTGTGAGCGGCGATGTACGCTAGGTTGTCGGCTTCCTGGAGACACGTTCGTCCGTTGTATTTCATAACGTACGGTCCGATCCTCTTGACCGTTGCAGTCCTTGATCGGTTGTTCACGGGGTCATCGTCGCTAATCACGTCCTTGCTGGCGAGAAAGTCGTCGGCTGTGGGGATGTCCATGATCAGGGAGAGTTTGGACTGGCAAAGCAGGATGAATGGGTGGGTCATCTGGAGTCGGGTTGGACATCGCTTTAACAAGACGTATGCTCCGTCGAACAGGCGGACTAAGGGAGCCCATCATCCGAACGTGGATGAAAGAATGAGGGGCGCCTTCCTTTGTCGACGACGAATGCGGCCCCGTCGGTATCTGAACTTGACCGCTTGCGGTGTTAGCATCCACAACGACAAAGGCCTCGCGCACAGATCGTGGCGTTCAGCATCGTGCGGCGGCTTTATTCAGCCGCTTGCGGTGTGAGCCCGCACAACAACAAAGGCCTCGAACACATTCGCAGTACCCGGTTCACATACGCAGCATCTGGGCTAGACTATCGCTTGCCGATTGCAACCCGTCTAGAGCGAAGGGTTCTTTGCCGTCTTTGTTTGCATGTACAGTACTTGTGTCGCGTCCGCTCAAATATCGACAGGCGAGGTCATTCCGGTGCCGGGCCGTAGAACTACCGAGCCGTGCCCTGGAATCGTGGTCTTCGGCTCGCACTTCTTCATCGAGCGCCTCGCCTTCCAACCAGTAAGCATGTCGGTCCGTCAAGATGACCGACGACTGTAAAGAGCGCACCTGAATATAGAGTCCGTAAGCTCAACCTGCAGAGCTCAACCTGCAGTCGGCAGTCTCACTGTCGCGACCGCCAGCACAGCCATGATCGAAATCCGAGCTCGGCAATTGAACACTCTCCCTGGAGATCCTGGGGAGCCAAACAGCGACACACGTGGGAGAGATCGCACGCCTTGCTTTGAACACTGCCCCCACGCAGGAGATCCCTCCCCATCCTATCAATGTTCGCACATCCAGCCACGCGTTTTCCAACGCGGATACCGTCGTCGCCCTGGAATGTAGACGATCACGAAGTATACGTGGGTTGCTGGAACTACAATAGTAAGGCCTCGTTTCCCATGTTTCTACCCTCATCCACCCCCATTCCCGGCGCAATGCCGTCAAAGTCATATGCCACGGCCGGTCCGTCGCTCACACTGCGGACACAGAAGATCCTGAGAAGTCTTTTGCTCTGCGTGGTCATCTGTCTGCTTCTCGTGACCCACTGGAGCTTTCAGTCTCGATCGAAACCCAACATCGATGTACAACAAGTGAGGACCGGGCGTGGAGGCAGTCCGTAAAGTCCAATCTCGAGAGAGTTGTTCGGAGCTAACCAGCCCTCAGAGTGGTACATCCCTCCCACCTGGACCGACAAAGCCAGTGCGAGACCTAGCTCTGACACTATTACTAACATCGTCGACGCTGCCGAGTGCGCTCTCCGCCTCGCTCTCCGCCTCGCTCTCGCTAATAAGGCGTTCCTCGACAACACTAAGATCCCTCGGAAAGCCGATTTTACCATCTATCTGTGGTCGTATGTACCTGATTCGAATTCTTTACAATCATATACATTGTCTTGACGCCCGGCATACCATGCAATCGATTTCGCCTTTCGACTGATGAAGGCGGCAAAGCAGATGGCACGAAGGACGATGCCGTCGTCACGAGCAGAATTCCAAACGCATGCGTGTTACGACTTGGGTTGAAGACCTTGTCATCTCCGCATCATGGATTCATGGAATGGCCAGTTGTCAGAGTTCCGAGGACAATTGGCCATCGCTTGTGTGCTGTACTCGCTATGCTAATGGATGTTGGTACACAGGCTGCCCGTATCGGATGATGGTTTGTGGAACCTGGAATCGAGGCGATCATCCAGGTAGGCATCTTGTACCCAAATGCGGTCCATGCCTCGGACACCGCAGGCTCTTGCGCCTACTGACGGACGATGAAAGCTCTCTGAGGGTGCCGAGGTCGGTTGTTGTCTAGCAGATCCCCAATTTCCGAGGCAGCCACAGCCTTGAGCTCGGGAGTTTCCATCTTCCATCGTGCATGGACTTTCAACAAAGATGAAGGCAAAAAGATGGAGGCAATAATCTCCGACTGACTAAGCGGGCCGAGCCCAATCTGGAACGCTAGTCGAGTCAAATCCTCCTGTGCTGACCTCAGGCCTGATCCTCTCCCTTGACATCTCACCTGCTGGCCCTCGACATTGTCAGTCAATTGTCAGTCCATCGTTTGCTCCCGACCACAGAGCTCATTAACAAACAGTAGCCGGCATACAGGCCTTGATGAAGCTCTCTTGATGAGCGACAAGACTTGGCCTGAGGGCGAGACGCGAGCGCGGATCTCAGGAAAGATTTGAAGTCGCTCAAAGTAAGCAGTCGCGCTACTACTGCGGCTTGGTCTACGCACGCGAACAAAAAGTTGGCAACCCCATCGAAGCGTTCCTCACGACCTGTGGACCCGGACCCTCCTCACTACTCAGGCACGTGTCGCTCGGTCCTTGGATCCGGAGTGTTCTGAAGTCGCAGCTCGAAGGTCGCTGCGGATATGGGGGTTGCACCGCCGGTTTCCTTCCTTTTGGCCCCACTCTCTCAAGATGAATTTCGGAAGCAGGCTGGCTAGTATCAAAGCTCGCTACGATATGGGGAGCCTGCGATCGGCAGAGGCTGGGCGCTGCTTGAAACGATGACACGCACAACGCAGACATGATATCGTCGTACCAGGATGCCTCCACGAAAACATATACCGTCCGTCTGACTTGTGGTTCGTACTACCTGTTGCGCACCTGGTACCGTGCGTACGATTATCCCAAAACGTTCCTCAGCGCGAGCATTACCGATCCGGAAGGCAATATTCTCATGTCGGAGACTAGTGGCGCGTCGGATGTTGTTCTTCGCTATTCTTGCGATAGGACGGACGGCCCCACAGATTTTCAATTGAGGTGGCAACGCAGGCATTGTCAAATCCTTACATTTGCATGTTGCTCGTGGTTGTGGCTCCTCCAAGAGGAAGCAATGAAACCCGGAGCTGGAGTCAAGCATTGAAGTGTCGATGAAGTACCCATTTTCACAGACAGCAATGCACGCATTCATCGCACTGGTGGCACGAATGTTTCATCATCTCTCGTGCTCGTTGAAGAACCACCTCCCAACTCTTCCAGTGTCGTTCCCGGCCTTGGATACCTCCACACAATCGAATCCCTCATCCCAGAATGCCAACTTTCGAATTCATTCTTCAATGTCTCGCACCTCACAAACCCGCACTTCTCCAATACCCGGTGACTCGCGAAATTGGTCGTGTCCGTAAAGGCGTTCAGAACATCGTGACCCGTTCCGCCTTCACTGGCGGGCCTTACATGCTCAAAGTAAGCAGGAATGAAAGCTCGCAGTGCCTCTGTTGCGTAGCCCTTGCCGGCGTAAGAGGGTGAGATAATGTATCCGCAAGTAGGAATATCGACGGCGCCAAGGATCCCGACGACAGTCTGCTGAACAATCAATCCGCTGGATTGGTGGATTGGTGGATTGGTCAATTGATCAATTAATCTATGGCTCTAGTTGCTAGATTGTTGCCTTAATCAATTAATCTATAGCGTCTGCGTTAATTAAGGGTGGATTAAAGGATTAATAGTGGTGTTGAAGGGGTAGTAGAAGGTGGATTTAAGGGTAGATTTAAGGGTGGATTCTGCTCTATATACACCTATTCGGCCGCACATTTAAGCACGGCCGCAGCAGTTCTGTTACCTACGCAAACGACTCGCACAGAAGCTAGAAACGACGAATCTGCTGTTAAACGCTCGGCTAATAAGAAGGCTAGAAACTCCTTCAGTTTTTATAACTTAGCCGGCTATGTTTATGGTAGTAAGGGTAGTAGAGGTGTTGTTCGTGAGGCTCTTAGTAAGGGTAGTTGTAAGGCATTGTAGTCGGTTATCTAGCTTCCTTATTAGCCTTATTATCTACTAATATTACCGCCGGCTTGAAATTAGTCTATGTGATAACACCCTCTCTCGTCCAGCTCTGTAGTAATGTTGCTGCTGCAATAGTGTCTTCCTTAAGGCGGCTACGCCGGTCGGTAACTATCAAGCCGGTAGAGCTGAACGTACGTTCAGGCTCGTCGCTTATCGGCGGTGTTATAAGGACGTCTAGTACTATACGTGTTAATTAAGGCCATTTAATACGGTAATTCTACTACTATCGGTAGACGTTATCGACGTTGTAGTCTGCTTTAAGGGACGTATAAACCGACTATTGCTCGGCCGGTGTTAACGCCGTCCGCTACTACTTAGCTCGCTCTTTATCGCTACTATTGGCCATACCGGCGAAGTCGTCTACGTCGTTATTAAGGACTCGTTAGTAGCGTAGGCCGGTCGTGTGCGGTAGTAGTAGTTGTGCGGCAACCTAAGAAGCTAATTAAGAAGGTGTTATCTCGCTGTTCGTAAGGTCGCTGTTATTACTGTTAAATAAGCTCGTAAGCGTGTATTTATGCTACAACGCCTTTAACTTAGCCTTCGTAGCGGTAAGCTATGCCGGCTTCTTACTCTACTTCTTCTTAAGCTACCGGATGTTGTATCGAGGGTGTAGGACGACGGCTATAACGTAGATTAGCGTATTGTCGGTAAGGGTGTAGTAGGCATCCAGCTTCTGCTACGCGAGGTTAATATTAGCTCGGAAGTAGTACTCTTATTAGAGCTCTTATAACTCTAGATAGTTAGTAATAATAGCCTCTACGTTGTCGACTATATAGAGTCGTTTTACGCCTTCGAAGTAAGTAAGGAGGTATTTAAGGACTAGCAACACCTGCTATATCTAACTATGCCGGCTAACCTAACCTTGCAGCTTAATCGTTACCTTAGTTAATAGCCTAAGGATCTTGTAATACTGCTGCAACATATGCTAGTCCTTATGTAAGAGGCGGTCGTCTAGCTGTGCCGGTCGAGCCTTTATTGCCGGTCGCTTGTTAAGGGGCTTGTAGCTATACTTGTAGAGCCAGTCGTTCTGCGAGGGTGTTAGCTAATAAGGTCGATATTTATTGTGCGCTCTTACGTGCCTTATAAACAGTCTATTTGTTAAACTCTAACTACATAAACTGATTAATAGCATCGCGGAGCATAAGGCTGCGAGCAATTATAGTATAGAGGCTGTTCCACCTAGTGTCGTTGTCGCGAATAAGCTTGTATACAACGTCCTTGCTGTCGTTGCTCGCCCTCTAGAGGCTCTCGAACAACTCTACGCGTAAGGTTAAACAAAGGATGTATGTGATAATGTTATAGAGCTTGCTAACAGGCCCTCTCTTACGCTATACAAGCAGTTGTTGTCGCTCTGCAATGCCGTCCTTGTTAAGCTCGACTTCTAGTATATCGTCGTCGCCGCTGTATCTAACGAGCAACGCCTTAGCTACTAGGTTAATAATATAGCCAATATAGCGTAGTCGTCGTTTAATAGCATCGAAGCAGAACTCCGCCGCGAGAGCCGCTATGTAGGTGTTATTGTTAGCCGCGTTGTTACTACAGAAGAAGCTAACCTTATAGTAAGGGATGCTAAACTAGTGTATAATCGCACTAACTATCTTAGTAATGTTAACACCGCTATAAGAGCTATAGTAAGCAGGTAGCCTAAGGACGAAGTTCTAGACCTTGCCGGCGTTGTCGATAAAGTAGACGATTAGTCCTACAAGAGTAATGCTATTCCTTAAGGTCTACATATCTATTAAGAAGTAAATAAGGCCGAGGGTAGTTGCGAGCGTCTTAACAACGACTCCGAGATAGCTGTTGTATACCTTGTGAATCTAGCGGCTTACGGTTGTGTTATCTAGTAATAAGTTCTTAACGAGGGGGTTTAGGTAGATAAGCAGTGTACGCTAATGCTTATTGTTAACCTTGCGGAAGGGGATATAGTAGAAGACGATCTATTGTAGTAGCAATGCCTTAAATCGAGTAGCATTAAACGTAGTAGCAAAGCGGCTTATAGTAATAGTGTTAGTATCTTTAGGAAGGTTAAACAGCTCTGTAACTCTGCGCTTCTTTAGTAACCGCCGTGTAGAGGCTGTAATTACTCTATTACGATTAATCTTGTAAACATCCTTTATATGCTTGCCAGCACTGCTCGTCTGTAGGCTAGTCTAATATTGGTGTAGTATACTAGACCGCCGCTAGTAACAAGTCCTGTAGACCTAGTATTCAACCTCTCTTATAGACCTAGCTATTAGCTTGTTTAAGCGATATCTATATAACTATACCTACGAGTCCTTATTAAGTAATAACACGGCGATGCTTATGCTACGTAGTAAGTGCCTCGTAAGGTCGAGCCCTTCGTATCTAGGGATAACCGGAGGCGGCGGTGCGTTGGCGACGTTGCTCGTATAGTCGTTCGTCTACTAAAACTCGGTAGGGATTAGCACCTGCGAGGCGGCTATCGAGGGGGTAAGGACGCTATCCGTGTTATTAGTAGCTGTAAGAAGAAGGTCTGTAAAGGCTAATAATAAAGAGGTAAGCAGTAATAAGGAAGGTAGTAGCATTGTAGCATAGCGCGTTGTTATTATAGTTAGAGCGTAAACAAGGGATAATGTTAAATTGCAAATTAGCGTGTAGCTTAGCATCTCTAACGCTTAACATTGTTAGCTTCTTCTAGACAATATTATGTGTAATACAATAGTCGTAAAATAATAAGTGTAGGCTCGTTAGAAAGCGCCAGGTCGTAAGAAAATTACAAAGTTTAGTAGGTGTTAGTATGTTAAGTTTAAAAGAAGTTGTTAGTTGTTTAGCTGTTTAAACAATTTATTAACAGAGATGTAAGGATCTGAAACTTAAATTCCGATGCTAAATATTACTGTATTCTGCGATCCTATATAACTTTATATTAGAACATCGGATCGTTACGATTTTTAATTTGTAGGATACGGACGAGCTTGCTCTATATGTGTAGTACCTAGTTATAGTATTAGTATAGTATCTTCGACAGTCGAATCCATAATTAAGAAATGAAGGAGGTAAAGCTCGGCAGGATATAGCGCTAACTTAAGGCTCTGCGCATAATCGACGTAGGGTCCCCGCGTTTCGGCTGCTCCCTTGTCTAATTAAAACCTCCGCTCGCCGCACAGCTCTACAATTAGGGTTCGCCCTTAGGTTTACAACTTCTTTAAATTCTTCGAATTAACCCTAACTATTACCTTTACAACAACACTACGCTCTACCGCACTTACAACACCTCCAAACTATCAGAATTAACTAATCTAAGGCCTTACGGATTAACTAATCCTCCAAAATCGCTCCGCCTACGGCGCGCTAGCCTCCGGCGGTGCCTGCAGCAGGCTCTTACTAAGTTGATTAATCGCATTAATCAATCCTTCAGATTAATTAACCAATCCTCACACCAATCAATTAATCGATATAGCATAGATTAGTAGATACAATTAATCAACCCTGGCAATAGTGTTAATCAACCAATCCACCGCCTTCGGCGGACGGCCGAACAGACTGCACCTTCACGCGGTGGCCGTCGTAAGTACCTTCCTCGGAAGGGAAACTAAGACAGTCTGGAAGAAACCTCCTCGAAAACCTCTCGAAATCCGCCCGAAATCCATCCTTCTCGAAATCCGCCTCGAAATACAAGCTATAACAGAACAACGGCACGATTCGAACGAATAGCTCTCTACGCTACGAACAAGAAGAAGAAGAAGAAGAAGAGGCAGTCTACTCTGTCCTATACGCGCACCTCCTCGAAATCCGAATCGAAATCGCATGTCCCTTCTCTAGTAGAGACGTCGTTACCCTCGAAAGGAAGCATACATGTACTTTAAAGAGCTGGAACTCGGTGGAATCTACAACTCTGCGATCAACCTGCGTAGCTATATGCGTTTGGAAGCGGCATATAGTTCTACAAAGGCATATTAAGGACAAGAGAAGACAGCGAGTTAGATAGCTACTTGCGCATCTGCGTCGCTCCTACACTGCTTTTGCAATGCAATGCATTTCCTCTCTCTTTCGAATTCGTAGCGTGCGTGCGAAGCGGAAGGATCTGCTGAAAATTCTGCAAAAAGCTTGGCGCAAAAATTCTGCAGCCCTAGGCTGCAATACTCGTTTAACTTGGCACGAAAATTCTGCAGCCCTAGCTACAGACAACAGACAACGACACTCGTTCGATTTCCTTTGTCTTACATTTGTTTAAAGTCCTTTAGCATTGCCTTAGGCACGGGGTTTCCCCTAAGGTCAAAGAATACTAAAAGAATTTGATTATAAATAGATCTACTGCCTTGCTTGCAAGGCCGTCCTACATAGTTATAGACTCCAAAAGGACGTAAATGGAACAAACAAACAAACAAAACAAACAAACCGCCTTCGGCGATTGATTGATTGATTGTTCAGCAGACTGCCCGACGATCTGTGGGAGAGCTTCTATGGTGGGACTAGAGAGTTGACGAATCGCGAAGTTGAAGACTGAAGTTCCCAGAGCGCGGGCGGAGAGCCATGTCCGACCTTGATCGATGTTCTGGACAGGTGGGCGGGAACTGGAGATGTTTAGTCGTGTTTGGGAATTTCGTCGTGAAGAGATCGGATCTTTAGCTTACGTCCACTTCATGATTTCGAAGTCTGTTATCAATGGCATGACCTCGTCAAGATCCGACATTTGTAGTGTGGTCAGGATGAGCCGTGCGGTCTTGAGGGTAATGACTGGAGGTGCTTGGATCAGTGCTCTTCATGGTGTGGTTAGCTTGGTTCCTGGTGGTGGTTCATGCGGTTACCAGTTGGTATGGTCTTTAGGGTTAGGGTTGTTGGTTGGTAGTAGTAAGGGTTCACGTGTATACCGGTAACCAGCGGAAATAGCTCCGAACTAATAGGATTAATAGATATACTGCCGCACCTCCTTTTATCGCGTTGTTGTTGTATATCGCGTGCATTCCTTGCTCTTACTATTGCCCTTATTGCCCTCATTTATTAGCCTCTTAATGCACTATTGCTATAGCCTTCTAATAGCTATTAACCTCCGGTGGATTAACCGACAAGCTTATCCTTAATCCCTCTAATACTAGATACGACAAGCCCTTACTACCTAACTATATTAGCATTAATAGTGTAAGATACATGCGTTAGCTAGACTTCGCAAGCCTTAAGAGCCTCCGTAAGATAAGGAGTAAGATATAGAAGCATAGTAAGTAGCTAGTGCATCTAGACACCGGTAAATGCTACTATTACTACTACCTTTATAAGGACGAGAGAAGGAAGCAGGTACTGCCGGTAGTTAATAGCAACATAGGCCCTTTAACTTATATGCTAAAGGTCTATAGCATCGACAAGGACGGCAACGCAGTAAGGAAGGAGGCTTAGAAGGGCATAGTTAGCTCTATAATCTCGGTCGTAACTACTAATAGTGTAGATCGCTTTAAGCACCTTCTCGTGCGCTAGATTATATATTGTTATATTGCCTTCTATATGCTCGAGAACGAGTACTTCCGAGCTCTTATATCCTTTATAAATAAGGGCCTCGCAGGCTATCTTCCTCGCGCTTCTTCGACGATTCGGAGGTAGGTAATAGCTAAGTATTAGGCTCGGAAGGAGGCGGTAAGGGCGGAGTTAAAGGAGGCACTAAGTAATGTACATATCTCGTTCGACGGCTAGACGAGTCCGAATTCGTATACGATATTTAGTATATCTGCTTACTTCGTCGACAAGAGCGGTAAAAGGAGGACCGAGAGGCTAGCGTTTAGAAGGCTCCGCGGTAAGCACACTAGTATTAATATCTCTATGCTGCTATTAGAGGTTATTAAGGAATATAGCATTAAGAAACGCACCGGATACTTTATAGCCGATAATAGCTCTAACAACGACCCTACTATCGACGTAGTCCTAAAGGCACTATATCCCTACCGCACAGCTAAATAGCGCAAGGGCAGACGCCTCCGCTACCTTAGCTACATTAACAACCTTATTACTAAGGCTATATTGCTCGGCAAGGGGAGTAGTAAAGCGATAAAGGAATTAGAGCAGCAGGTCGAGAAAGGTGCTCTCGAGGCGGTAGATGCGTTCTAGCGTAACCGCGGAGCTATCGGAAAGCTACATAACATTATCCGGTAGATTAGGGCGTCGACGTAGAGGATAGAGGCGTTTATAGAGGTTCATTGCACTAGCGCGGCGGTAATGTTTAACGATTTAAAGGTAAGTAAATCTAAGTTTTAAGAATCTCGAGATTTAACGCTAGTAGAGCTCGAGCGGTACGGCAGCGGCCGAAGTTCGTTAGCGGCTGCTCTAATTAGCTCCCCTATACGCTAGGGAGCTGCCGTTAGAATTTCGGCCGCTGCCGCAGAGCCGCAACCCCTTACCCCCCGCTAAGAATACTAACTTTGAAATATACACCTTCTTCCTTTAACTAACAACAACACCCTTATAGCTTATTTAAGACAACTCTATACGCTAGAACTCCTTCTACTACATGCTCGGCCGAGCGTAGAGTGTAAGGGAACGCCTTATAGAGTTCTATAGGCTCTTCCGATCCGACCGTACCGTCCAAGATAACACCCTTACCGCGAACGATTAGTAGTAGATTAACCGACTTTACAACGCCCTCTACGTCTTCGAACTTATAACAATAACTACTTAGGGCAATAGGAAGCACCTCTTTAAGTAGTATCTAACGCTTTAGTTTACGCTAGACTATACCTCTAAGTTCTTAGCTAAATTTAAGGAGGAAGCCCTAGTTAATAAGTAGTTTAGCTACCTCTTAGCTTGTTGTAACTACGCATAGCTAAAGGCTAAGAAGTATTAGAAACTCGCTAATAAGATGCTAATAGTGTATGCTACCGTCGTCCTTAATCTAACACTAAAAATAGGCTAGTTCGAGGACCTTTAGCTTTATAGTACCGCCGAACAATAGGGCTATATTAAGTAGGTTCGAGAGCTTGTTATTAACCTTTAGAACAGTAACTACCGACCTTCTACCCCTTACACCGCTCCTTCTACCGCCCCTTCTACCGTACGCGCTCTCGAGAGCGACGACCTTTACGAACACCTCCGAGACTTTAAACGACGTAAACTTAATAGCCCCTTCGCACGCGTCGATCCCCTCGATAACTACATCGCTACCGACTATATATAAGACACGCTAACCGAGCCCCTTAACCTCCTTTAATACTAGTTCGAACGCCGCTACACGGAGCTAGAGCTCGCTCTTATAGCATTTAATACACTAGCTATTCCAATTATAAGTAATAAGGATAAACGAGCCTTCTTAGCTAGTAGGGACTTAATCGGATACCGTCGTTCTTGCCTATAAGAGGATATTATTAAGGCCTAGAACTGTTTAAGAAGCTAGTATAGACTACTAACATATAGAATAATAGCATTTAATAAGGAGCAAGAGCCGGTAGTGCAATACGAATATACGAAGAAGGGCAATATTAGCTTATTAAGAGCGGTCAAAACGCTAGAGTTTAAAGAGATATCGACTATTACAACACTAGCAGATACACTAGCAATGTGAGCTTCATTTTACGACCTCCTTCCTAATCCGGTAATAGTCACTACTGGTGCTATTAGTAAGGAATAGTGAACATCTGGTTGGTGATAGTAAGCGGCTAATTTTACCGGTAACTACACTATGAAGAGCACTGGCTTGGATATGTTCTGACATGTTGGCTTCGTTATGCAACGAGATGTGTGAACAATTCGAATGTCGCTGCGAAGTTTGTTTGTTTGTTTGTTTGTTCCATTTACGTCCTTTCGGAGTCTAAGACTATGTAGGACGGCTTTGCTATAAAGGCAAAGCAGTAGATCTAGTTACAATTAGATTTTTCGGTATTCTTTAACCTTAGGGGAGACCCCGTGCCTAAGGCAATGCTAAAGGACTTTAAACAAATGCGAGACAAAGGAAATTAAACGAGTATTGTAGCCTAAGACTGCAGAATTTTCGCGCTAAGCTTTACAGAATTTTCAGCGGATCCTTCCGCTTCGCATATACGCTACGAATTCGAAAGAGAAAAAGAAGAAATGCATTGTAGTACAAAAAGTAGTGTAGGAGCGACGCAGATGCGCAAGTAGCTATCTAACTCGCTGTCTTCTCTTGTCCTTAATATGCCTTTATAGTATCGTAGTAGCAGTTCTATCTACGATAACGCAGGTTAATCGCAGAGTTATAGTTCTACCGTACTCTAGCTCTTTAAAGTGCACTTATCCGCCGTGTAGAGGACCCGAATCTCTATAAGGAAGAAAGAGGTGCGGTTCGGTTCGGATTTCGAGGAGATGCGCGTATAGGACAGAGTAGACTACCTCTTCTTCTTCTTCTTCTTCTTCTCGTTCGTAGCGTAGAGAGCTGTTCGTTCGAATCGTGCTATTGTTCTATTATAGCTTGTATTTCGAGGCGGATTTTAAGAAGGATTTCGGGCGGATTCGAGAGGTTTTTCGAGGAGGTTTCTTCCAGACTGTCTTAGTTTCCCTTCCTAAGAAGGTACTTACGACGGCCACCGCGTGAAGGTGCAGTCTGTTCGGCCGTCGTCGCTGCGAAGTACGGAAGAGCTATAGCAGACGTATACAGCATCACGATGGAATGAACGACATGGAATTTCTGTCTGGGAGTCACAAGGAGCTGTGGTGATTTGTAACTCCTCGACCTTTTTAGATGCCTCAGGCGCCAATGACTTAGTCATGCATGTTGACGTTGACTCTGCCCTGCCCTTTCTCCCACGGCACCTCACTTCCTTTCCTTGTTCAATTTCTGACTTCGCATCCGGCGTGATCATACGTCCTTACTCTGCGCTTGCTTGTGGGAGCAGTCAAACCTCTGATCACGCTTTCAATGGAATTCGCGACAAGATGGTGCCATGCACGACAATAGCTGCAGGTCCGGCACGACTCTGAGTCTCTGGTCGACGGATACATGCTTACTCATCCAATAGCACCAAACGGGCTCGGATCCGGATCCAGGAGCCAACGGACGGTACGTCGGGACGCAGTCATATCGGCGAGTCTCTCGGCGGCAGAAGACGACTTCGAACCGAATTCCAAGAATGCCAGTACTCCACCATGCCAACTTTTATCGCTTGCGTAAAGTCGTGGTTGGTCATGGAGTCGAGAACTGTGGAGAAGCTGGAGCTGTGGGGACCCCGCCAAGCTCGCGTCAAATCTCTCCGAATGTATCCATTTCCAAAGGCCGACTGCGACGAGTGATTATACACCTGGAAAGGCCTCTCGTCGACTGCGCCTTACGATTTGAATGTGAGCAATGAAGCATGGTCGGGGCGACACTATACTTCCCGGAGCCGTCTCCGTCCATGGTGAGGATGGTGACGATTCATACTTCGTACGACCACCGGCACCAGCGGCTCATCTATCAGCCTAATATCCAACGAAGCGGTCTTTGACGGACGCGCCTACTCCACATCGCGCATGCAACCTCAATTGTTCGCCTGCACAAAACTTCGCCAAAACGTGCGAACCATGTGCCATCTTCTCATGCCGATCAGCACTTCGACCAGTAACAGGAAAGAGGAAGAGCGGAAGGCGGACCAAATGCCTTCCCCTCTCGCCTTGGCGGCGGTCAGACGATCGACATGATGTACCGTGTGGATCTGGGGTAGAGAGCTATACAAAGTCTGGTTGGCCCAAACTTCCATCGACCGCTTTCCTTTGAGGGATTTCTATTGCTTTGCTCTTGCGAGCTCTCAGCACTTTCTTTGCACCTTTTTCACGCACAATCTGCCCGCGAAAACGACCACGTCGACTTTGGGGCAGCGAGATAGCTCTACGATCGGCCCATTGGCTCTGGCCTACAGCTCGTCCAGCGCGACCATGTCCAAGGACTACGAGAAAGGCGACGTCCACTACGACGATGTCGTCCACGATTCCGACATCACTGGAGACAAGTCTGTCGCCGCCGATGACGTAAGACGTCATGCAGCGTTGACCGAGGAAGAGCTGGTGGTAGAGAAAAAGCTCCGGAGAAAGATGGATATGATCATCATGCCAATGGTCGTTACGGTAAGATATTGGAGTGCAGAAGGCCTTCGGTTTCTGAGACCTCGGACGCCGGGCCTTCGTCCACCCCACATTGTCTACGACATCCGCTGACCTTATACGCTTTGCTTTGCAGGTGTACTTACTAAATTACATTGATCGAAACAATTATCCGGCTGCGAAACTGCAAGGGTTGATGGAGGAGCTGAACATGACACAAGAACAGTATCAGCTGGGGTTGAGTATCTTGTTCGTCGGTTATGTGAGCATCTCACTTCTGAGCAATCTCGAAAATTTCATGCTAACGGCGTAAAGGTCCTCATGCAAGTTCCTTCCAACGCTCTACTCAACTACTGCGCCAAACCGTCCTGGTACCTTGGCTTTTTCATCATTGCTTGGGGGCTTGTCTCAGCGTTGACGTCGCAAGTCCACAACTACAAGGAGATTGTAGCATGTCGCTTCATTCTTGGAATAGTAGAAGGTTTGTTGTGGCACCTTTCTTGCACTCGTTCGTATTTGACTGACTTGTATCAGCGCCATTTTTTCCTGGAGTCCTATTCTACCTGTCGAAGTGGTACACGAAGAAAGAGCTCAACTTGCGAATGTCCATATTCTACTCGGGTTCGCTTCTTTCTGGTGCCTTTGGACCTCTGATTGCAGCTGGAATCCTTGAGAACCTCGCTGGAGAGCGCGGGATTTCGGCCTGGCGTTGGGTTTGTAAAGTTCTGGACTGTTCGTGTAAACAGTTTCGCTAATGTGGGAACAGCTCTATATCATCGAAGGCACAATCACGGTCTTCGTCGGAATTATCATCGTTTGCTTCTTGCCTGATTTCCCCGACTCCTGGAAGCTTTTGTCACCTGAGATGAAGCACGTCGCCAATCGCCGGATGGCTCTTGATGCTTCTGAAGCGGATACCGACGGCGCCAATAAGATGGATCATTGGACTGGTCTCAAGCAGGCCTTTGCAGATCCCAAGACCTACATTCTGGCAATCTCTTATCATGGTATTGTTGCGGCCTCGGGTTTTCAAAATGTATGTCGTACATCCGCTATCGAGAGAGTCTTGGAGCTGACGCTGTCACTTTTTAGTTCTACCCAACGCTGGTCAGAACCTTCAATATTGGCAACAACGTCCAAACGCTGCTCCTTGTAGCCCCTCCGTACATTTTCATGGTAAGACCGAAGGGCAGATGGTGTACATTGAGGATGTGACGCATAAACAGTCGCTGACTTCACCTGGTTCCTCTAGACAATCTACTCACTGTGCCACGGTCTCGCCTCCGACCGCTACCAAAAGCGTTTCTGGTTCTACGTTTACCCGATCCCAATCGTGCTGGCCGGAGCACTGGTGTTTATGTTCACTGAATCCTTCGGATCGCGATACTTCAGTCTGTTCATGTTGAACTTTGTTTTCGCCATGAATGGAACGATCTACGCCTGGATTGCAAACGGCATTCCTCGTCCGCCAGCTAAGCGAGCTGCTGCACTCGCATTTATTAACAGCGTCGGTAACGCCGCCTCGATCTGGACACCTTTCACCTACAACGACGGCGACAGACCTTACTACCGGTCCGCCATGGGCATCAATATGGGAATGACAGTTGTCGCGGGAGCTTCTGCCGTTGCAATGAAATTCATTCTTGAGTCGCAGAATCGCCAGCTTATCCGCATGGAAAACGAAGACACGCCGCTGACGGACAAGGACATGAGGAAATTGGAAAGAACAGCCGAGATTGAGGGCATTGATATCGCCAGCGCAAGGATGTTGCAGAAGGGCTATCGGTATATTGTCTAGCGTTCCTGGACACGAAAGACTATGATTCGACGACCAAGGAGTAGACGACTTGTATCATATGATGATCTTGGGAATTTGCACCTGGTAACTCTTCCAAGAATTGAAGTGAGGCCAGAATGGCATATCTGGGCAAGGCTACTGCCCAAATACTGCTAAAATGACGAAGCCGCATCGCGTCGGCAGCGAGGCTGCTGATAGCCCAGAGACCCGCGATTATTGACGGTCATCCAGCATTGCACTGTGGTCCTCATCGCAATCACACATATCAGCGTTGGCAATGATATCATGCATCTGCCACCGGCCACAGCGTGATATGCCGATCCGTGCTCCATATGCACGACACACTGGGACAGCCAGGGTTGTCCCGTAGACAAGCCGACCATATGATCCTTCAGAAGTGGAGAAGCTTGCTGTGCCTCACGCTGTGCTTCATGCTGTGTGCGTCACGCCTTTGTGCGCGACATCGAATATGTTGAACTCGAGCGCAACGACGGTCTAAGACGACGTCGCATAGATATTGAACAGCATTCGTTTGGGCGTTCTTCTACGTTGGTTCTTGACGATGTGTCGTCACCACGCGGAGCCAATTCTGATGGTGCCAAACGGGCATTGGACTCATGATCGGCTACTGTAGGAGCCGACGAGTCGCAGGGCGCAATGCTCGATGATGCAGCGGTGTAGATCATATGCCTCCATAGCTCAGTCGTTGGTGTGGCCATGCTCAGACAGCCCTCGCATGCGCTGATAGACGAACACAATCGCGGGCTTTACGACTACCGCAGGTCGTCCCCGTTCTGGGCGCTCAATGTCGAAGAAGCCTTGCCGTTGGCCGCTGGGAGTTATCAGCACCCTAGTAGCGTCATCAAATATCACAGATTGAGTACCAGCCTGGAAGCAATGTGTCAACAATGCATGCCTCATACCGCTAAACAGCTTTCAGATCTCTCGTCATTGCGTGTCCGTTGGTTGTCGTCAATTAAGTCATGCCATGGCGATATTGCACAAGCGAGGCCTCATAGCTCACTTTCCAATGGCTGTGCTATGCAACATGCTAATCATATGAACGATCATGATCGCAGGGGTCGGTATATCGAGGACAGCGCCGGGCATCGTTGATGTCCAGACCAGAGAGACTCCTTTATGCCAGTGAGCTTGTTGGCATGGATTGGCATGGCATGACCCCCCCTGCTAATGCCAGCTATTAGTGTTGTTAGCATGCCATTGGCATGCTAGTCCAAATAAGGTATTCTAATAAGAGCCAGAAGGTGGAAGTTATAGTATCGTGAATGGTAGATAAATTGAACGGCTCTATTAACTGTTAACCTTACCCTAACTCTGTAAGTCTACCTCCGTCGACACGAATAAGTGTTAGAAGGACTGTTGCTAGCGCTGTTACTTAAGATCAGCCTTAACATCGTCTGCATTATTAAAGGCTAGTGTTGTAACACTAGCTCTCTTCTTAACCGGTGGACCAAATGCACTGCGAAGGAAGGCACAGGCTTTAATAATGTCGCCGCTGAGCTGTGAACGACGGTAGGTTATTATGTCTCTGCCAGCGCTAAAGGACCTCTTAGGGTTGTCGCTTATTAAGGGGATTAAGAGGCAGTCGAATGCTATGCGTAAGAGGTTTGGCTATTGTTGTCGACAGTAGTACTAGTATTGTAAGTGATCGAACGCAGGAATGGCCTTGTTGTATTCACCGCTTATCCACTAAGGGTCTAGTAATAGATCAGTCGTCAGATACTCCTTAAGCTCGTCGACGAGGGCAGTAGAAGGCCGGTAAGTTGTCTTAAGCCGCTTGAATTCACGCAGACGGCTGTCTATGCTATCCTTAGTTAGCACTGCAGGTGTTGTTGTATGTAATAGAGCGGCGGTCGTTACGCCCTTGTATTCGCTCTAGAGCTCTAGCACTTGCTTATAAACTGTATCGCTCTATCTAGCCTGCTCCGGCTATTGCTATTAACTATTAAACTACTGCTTCTTTATTAAAGGGTTAAGGTAGACAGCGGCAAAGAGTATTAGTGTCTTGTTACACAGGGTGTAGTACTTCTCAGTCTTCTTCTACGCGTGGTTACAGCAGCCTAAGATGTATTCGAAGGACTTATCGTAGACTAGCTCCTCTACAAACTCGGTCTTAAAGTTGTTAATAGTGTCTAGGATAAAGCTAATAGTCGGATACTAGTCGAACAGGTTGCGCTGATTGCCTTGCGAGTCTATAGTAGCTACCTCGAACGTCTTAAGGGCATCGTGAATGCGATCGAGCTGCTTCTATTGCTGTAGCTTTAGCCGGTTGTCCTTAAGAGCCTTCTCCTACTTGTGTTCCTTTAGCTAGCCCTTCACAAACCTCTTAATCCTCTCTTGCAGCTCGAGAGCCCTCGTAATTATGTAGTAGGTGGAGTTCCAGCGTGTGTCGTTGTCTTAGATAAGCTAAGAATGTGGTTAGTAAGGTGTTAAAGAAGGTGTAAGAAATAAGGTTAAAGATTAAGGGGTGCGGGAAGCGCGGCAGCGGAAAGTCCCTTATGCGGGCCGCGTGCGGGGGCTAATTATAAATTCGGAAATCAGCTAGTATAGCGTTATTTCGGAAACTTACCTTTAGCTTGTCGAATTGCTCTAAAACTCTACTAATAACAATACCTGCGAATCGCTTAATCCTCTACGGTAATCCTCGAATAAACCGCACCGTGTTGTACAGCATGCCAACCGGCCCTTTCTCGCTCTAGAATGCCTCTACTACGTCGACCGCTCCCTTCTTAACCTTAGCCTCGAGAGCCGCTAACGCCTTGCTAGCTCTAGCGCCGAGCAATAATGCCCTTACACACAGATTCGCAACGTGGCTAAAGCAGCGCAGTCTGCGAGCAGTTCGCTATGCAGCGGTCCAGCCTAGGTAGAGCTGCTTAAGAAGAAGGTCGATTATAGCATCGTTAGTGCTAATGTTGTCGCATATAAAGTATCCGAGCCGCTTTTAAAGGCTGTATTCCTCGATAACTTCCATAAGCGCGGCTATCTCGTTCTTAGCTAACTTCGCACTATAGGTCCTTCTAAAGGCTAGCAGCCTCGTTCTACGATTGCCTCTACTATCGACGAAGTAAGCGAAGACGCTAAGGATCGAGTAGTTGTTTAGCGAGGTCCAGCCATCGAACGAGAGATAAATGTTGCTAATTAAGTCCCTCAGCTCTCGCTGCACCGCCGCCTTCTCCTTCGCATACGCATCTATTATCCACCCTCGAATCGTCGACGCCGTACGCGGCAAGAAAGAGCCTATTAAGGAGTTAAGGAAGGTAACAAGATCGCGGAAGTACTAGTTCTCGACTATCCGGAAGGCGATATAGCAATACACCATCTAGCGAACAAGGAGGTCTTTAAACTTAGTAACAGCATAGTCCTTAGTAAGCTGCTAATAAACCACGCCGCTGTTAAAGGACGACTCGATCGATCCGGTAGCTCCAACAACACGCTTACTACTAGCTCTATCGAGCTAGTGTCTGTAAAGCAAGTGGTTTGAAGCACTGCTGTTGCTATTGTTACAACATGGCAAGGTCTGCTTACGTCCGCTAACCTCGCAGTAATAGCAATAGAAGTACTTCTTCGAGTCTCTTGCTAATAATACTAGCTTACTAGCCTTCTATATAGCAGACCTCCCCTTCCTGCTCTTATTACTCGGCGTGGCTAGAGCTACATAACGAGTGTATTCGACGTCCTTAATTAAGAAGGTGTCCTTGTAGAGGGTTCGGTCGTAACGAGGGCTGGCGACATTAAGGGTAATGTTGTCGGTTACAGGCTTCCTTCGAAGGAGCGAGAACATAGCGACGGTAATAGTAGTAATAGCAATGATAATACAATTGATAATTAACTGCTAATACACACGCAGAGGTTAAGGTGCAGAGTCTGCAATGCTGTGCAACAACACTAACACCCCTTGTATTAACAACACCCTTGTTGGCATTAGCATTCCGACATAGCATTAGCATAGCATAACACCCTCTGCTAATGCTAGCCATTAGTGCTATTGGCAATGCTAATTGCCCGAGGTACGAAGGGCCAGTTCTATCAAAGACCACAGCCGTCTTCTTCCACCGGCAGGGATCTTTCAAAGGTCTCTTTTCATTAGTTTTCCTAACAAAAAGAAGGGTCTATTAAAGCTCACTTTCTATTAGTCTACCAGGACGCGTTCTTTTGTTTATAGTATTCTCACGAACCCTAGCATAGCGTAAACTCGCGTCTTCTTTTTCCGCTATGCTCGCGTTCGTCCATTCATTCTCGATATCCCTATATACGGCGCAATGGAGAATACACGGATATGTGCCCGTTGCCTCGTGGCAAAGCTACACTATTAGTTCCTTCCGCCTACTCCGGGTTTATCCTATTTCGCTTCTTCGTTACTTATAACCTGCTATACATGCAGGAATCTTAACCTTAAGCGCAAGCGTTACGACGACTACGATTTCGATATTGCGCAAGATCCACTCGACGTGGAAGATACGTTTGCCTAGAGTAGTTAAGAGAGTGAACAAACTAGGCGTTAACGCCGAAAGGTTAAGGCTACTTCGCGAGATCTCCGAGCTACGAATATTGTACAAAAACGCTTAACAGCCTTGCCTATACCTTCGAATACTCTGCCGACTGCGCTATCTAGCAGTAGGCCATCTGTCTAATTACGTGCCGACGTTCTCCGGACCCGATCTGTCCTCGGCCTACTACTAACTCCCGCTAATACCGGATGTAGCAGGCTCCCTGCTACATAGCGTTCAAGCATAGTAAATATCCCCCTAAAACATCTCTTCTTATCTAACATAAATTAAGGCTTCCTCTCCGCCGCTGTCGTCCCAAGATTCGTCGACCGCCTATTCTCCCTCTTAAGCGTTAGCGTCCGTAAGCGAACCGAGTTCTCAAACGTTTATACCTCCGCCGTATTAGCTAACGACCTCCTAGGCCGAAATACGACGTCCTTAAAGAGGTAGAATACGGCGAACTACTACTGCTTAGCGTCCTTCCTTTTAGCCTCCTTCCTCTTAGCCTTCTTCCTCTTAGCCTTCTTCCTCTTAGCCTTCTTCGTTACCGCCTTCTTCCTCTTAGCTAACGAGTTCGCAAACTAAACTTTAGCCTCGTAGGAGAGGCGGATCACATAGAGCCGCATAACAACCCGCACACCTTTAACATAATAGAGGTAACCGGGCTGCCCTCGCGCCTAGCGAACTCGAGATTCTGCGAGCAGCATTACGGGAGGATCCTCCTATCCTCGCAGAAGGTGCTACGCTTACGGACAAAGCTGTGTCTAACCGCGACTAGACCCTTATCTAGCGCTAGTTACAAAAGCTTAACGACATTTAGATGCGGTTCTGCTGTAGGTATAAGGAGCGGTAGTTCGATATAATACCGAATTAGGAGGGTGTATGTTAATTCTGTCTCGCTACGGACCGGAAATTAAAGGACGACAAGTGTACTCGGTCGCGGGCTAACAACATAAACCTAGGACCGATGCCCGAAGGCCTACCCGCACTTACCGACATCGAGCAGATAATAATTTCTCCCGTGCACATAAGCATACATATTCACCACATCCGTGGTGCCTAGTATCGTTATAAGGGTTATATTATAACCTTCCTCCGCGATGTGCCAGACGTTGCTACAAGGCTTCCGCGCCTTCCTTAGGACTGTAGTGTTATCCTTATTCGCCCAAAGTCGTCCTCGGCGCGTGTTACGCGGCAGTTCAAAAGGGCGTTTACTATAAGCAGACAACGGCTATCCGCGTAGCTCGAGTATCTCACCGCTAACAATCCAGCCTTTGCGCACATTTAGTACAATCCGGAGCTACTTCCAGAGGATAGTTGCGTGCTCGATCAAGTGCCATACCGAGAATTTAATAACGACGCCGACGCGTCTTAGAGCGAGAACGATTCTGAAGATAAGGCAGCCGCTATTTAGACCTCCGCCCTTCCGAGCACTCGGCCTACTAATTCCGAGGAAGACGATCTACGTAAAGGTAGGGTTTCCGATATTGTAGAAGGCTACGCGCACTATCACAAATACTCTGACACTTTATAAAGGTCTTAGCATCCCTAAGCCTAGCAATCTCCGTAGCGAGCTCGAGTAGCCTAAGCTTGACCCGCTACGCTTTTCTTAGCAACTCTAAGGACAACGGCTTTGGACTATAGCCTTTCCTTTCCTCTTTCCTAACGGCGAGGCTAACTAGGCACTTCCGCACACCTATCACGTAACGTTCCTGGACTAGGCGCGGCACCTACTTCGCTTCTACGACGGCAGATTTGCGCGCCACGAGCGCTTCCGTTATGCTGTCTTTAATACATAGATAAGAGAGTCGACGGCGAGCCGGTCTTGCTGGCTCCTTAACCGATAAGACGACGGTACTATCGCAACGCTAGACGAACTTCGTAAGGCGTTTTACGACAATACTCCTAAGAGCTAATCTTTGCTAAATTCTATCGTACGCTACGCTGCGCAGATTAAGGGCATTCGGCTATTCTAGACGAGACTTAGTCGAGAGCTTTACGCTATAGTGTACGACCTTAGCAAACCTAGCATCTTCTTTACTCTAAGCTCCGCGGATACTCGTTAGGACAGCCTTTAGCGCTTCCTTCCCTTTTACCTTGCCTAGCTCTATAGGTCAGATTATAAGCGGTATAGGATTAATCGCGACAATTTGCGCTCTAATCCCTACATTGCTGCTTAGCACTTTAAGGAACGCTTCCGGTTGTTCTTCCATAAGTTTCTTGTTCCCAAGTTCGCGATTAAAGATTATTAGTACCGCTTCGAGTTTCAGGGCCGCGGCAGCTTATACGTCTATAGATTTGCCTAGTTAGATCGCGATATCTGCGAGGAAGCGTATAGAAACCTCGACAACGATGCAGAGAGAGAAGCTTTTACCCATTTCTAGAGCAAGCACGTTATTGCTCTTAATCCTAACATCGCGCGCAGGCCGCCGCACAAGCTTTCCTAAGGAGTTTTTAACTACACTTCTGCAGATCTAACTAATACTATCGGGAGTGTTTCAGACGTCGCTAACCGCGTCTAGCTCCATAGGTGCAGCGACGCTTACTGCTTGCGTCGGAAGAGGGGAACTCGACCTAATGCTCCTAGAACCTGTAGATTCCGTTTTCCACGAGATCATAGACCGGCCGACACTAATAAGGACGCTAATCCGAACCACTGGGGCTTTCGCGCTCGATGCAACGACAGCTTAATAAATCCCTACTGTCCTCCGGCCCTCCTAGCATAGCGCGCGAATTAGGACCTGTCGCCTTGTACGGACCTTTCCGTAGTTATTAACTACATCGCCAAGTATTGCGTTAAGAACGAAAAGGAGACCTAGACGTATAAGGAGATTGCTCGTAAGTCTTTCTCTTCCGCCACGATTTGGTCGCTATTTGCTTACTCGCGGACAGAAAATCTAGCCTCTTACGTTTCGACTACCTAGCCCTTACTTTCGTTCGCCGCGAAATGTATAAATCGTTTTATCGGAGAGCGTAATTAGTCTACATAGGAAGTTTCGTACATCCTATTCGGCATTCAGCTCCACAAGAGCTCCCGCGGCTTTATTAACCTCGACTGTCGGCCCAACCGTTAGGTAAGTAAGGTTATCGACCTTATAGTAGAAGGGGACGAGCGGCCGGCTGGGAAGAACATCCTTACGAAATACTAAAACCGTAAGTCCACGTTTGACGACGTTAGTTTCTATACGTTTATTACGACTTTCTCCTACGACAACGGCAAGATTAAGCCTCGACTGCGTGCAGCTCCTCGGGTAGTAGTATACAATCCACGCTATAGCCCCGAGGGGGTCGAGCTCGGCGACTTCTGTCGTTTAAAGATCCTTTTACACCACCCCTTTGTAGACTATCCGACTCTACCATACAACGGCTACGAGAGCTGGGTATCAGCTTACGAGCACTGCAAGCGACATTGTACTCCGCATAAAGATTCCATAGAGGACGAGACACCCCTACCGGACGACGACGACGATTTCGAGCCGGAGGAGACGGAGGAGTCGCAGGATCTAGAGCGCGGCTACGAACAGCTAGCTGCTTAAACCGCTACCTGCAACCCTGCGGCGCGCGATGAAGATCGCAACAATCTTGGAGAACAAACAGAAGATTGCCTGTACTACTAGGACTCTTATGTTAGCACGTACGCGGACACCGACGTCTATAACACTAGCTGGTAGAAGACGCACTAGGCGCTGTCCCCTACTACCGGCCGCGTTGCCTAGTAGTCTATAGATGTACTCGAGATGCTTTCAGCCGCGCAAAGGGCGATTTATAATAAGGTGCTTAAGCACGCCAGGGCGCAAATTGTTACTAGACAAGTTGTCGCGCCCTTGCTGCTTAACATTAATAGCAAAGCTGGTACTAGCAAATCGTTTATTATCGAGGTAATTTCGGCGCATCTCCAGGCTCTTATCTCGAATTACGAGGATGTTATCTTCTGCGCTGCGCCTACCGGCGCCGCCTCGTATAGCATTGCCGGCTTAACGCTACATACCTTACTACGGCTACCTACGAAAGGAGAATTCCACCTACTAGGAGTAAGACAGCTCGCACACCTACAGAGAAAGCTTCGTAGGGTGCTCTACATTATTATTAATAAGAAGTCGATAGTAGGCCTCGAGACGCTAGACCGTGTTTAGAAATGCTTGTTGGAGGCATTTCCTTTATGCAATGCTCCGTTCGGAGGTGTTAGCGTCTTACTCTTCGGTAACTTCTAGCAGCTCCCGCCTATAAAGTCCAAGGCGCTATATATAGATTTGTCGTCTACGGGTCCGATACGAAGCCACTACGCGACCGAGAAAGACTGGCTTTAGGCTAAGAAACGACTCGGCGGAGCCTCATCCGAGGAGCGAAGCGGATACGATGTATACCGCCTGTTCGATTAAACAGTCGAACTTATAGTCCAACAGCGACAGCAGTAAGGGCAAGAAGCCTTTATCTCCGCGCTCGATAGTCTCCGAAATTGCGATATTTAGCGCTCGCATTAGCAGGTAAGCAACATCCTCGTATAGTGCACATGCGGTGCAATACCCTGTCCCCGCAATATCGAAATTTTCCGCTTTGTACCGCAATATCTCCACGCCCTGTACTTGTGTTTACTTGCCTATACTAAATCTCGCCGACTCTAGACCTTAACATCGCGCTATCCGACTAACCTTACTATGGCCGAGATTACCGAATTTGATCAAGCTATCCACCTCTATCTAACAAACGCCTAGGCCGACGAGTACAACTACCGCTGCCAGAGAGACGGGCGCCAGCCGGTAATTAAGCTATTCGCATTACACCCGAATCAAGACAGGATTGCCGCGCGAGCTACCGTAAGAGAGGCGGGCATGTTAGAAAGAGAGCTGGCGCTAAGCATCGGATGTAAGCTTATAATAACCGAGAACCTCTAGACTAAGCGAGGGATCGTTAACAGGACGCAGTGCCGTCTGTACGACATCGTATAGAGCGAAGGCAGCGATCCTTAGAAGGACAATCCGCTCTATCTTCTCGTAGCTCTTCTAAGAAGCTAGTACTATAGCCCGGAGATTACTAACTACACCTAGCGCGGTCGAGAATTTGCCGTCGTTCCTGTCTTCTGTTCTATTCGAGATTTTTATAGAGAAGGCGCACTTCGACGTCGGACGTAGTTCCCGGTCCGACTCGCTTTTGCTCTTACTATCTACAAGGCCTAGGGTATAACTATAGACAAAGTTGTACTCGATTTCTCTATCGGCAGGAAGGATCTGGCGCTTTTCTACATCGCCGCATCGCGTGTAAAGAGGTTAGAGGATGTATTGTTTAAGAGAGCCTTCGACTTTAATCGGCTAACCGGTACTAGCGGCGAAGGAGCCGTTATACGCGCGGCGGATTACTCTCTTCGCCAGGCCCAAGTCCTCGCGCGATTGCGTTAGCCTACACCATCGCCTAAGGAACTACCGCCGTCTAAGCATTTCGATCCTATAGACGAATAGGACTTTATAGAAGAGGACAAGGAGAATGACGAGGATTACATAGCAGCGTTAATAGCGGATAAAGACTTCTGATGCTTTAACTTCGTAGTGCGTCTGTTACCTTCTTCTATATGCTTTACATCTAGGCGCGGGCATGTGCGCCTTCGAGCTATCTATCCGATTATATCACGCGTTCGCCGTTCCTTCTGCCAAATTATCATCCAAGTCCAGCTTATTCTCATAACAACTATTATTATTATAAGCAAGCGCGTCGTTAGATTACCGGTAAGTTACGTCACAATAAACACAAACAAACTAACCTTCCTTTCTTTACTTTCCTCCGTCTTTAGCTTATCTGCTGTCTTCTTCTAACAACTACTTCTAACAGCTCTACGCTAACATCTATCTTGCGCAACCGACATTGTTGCTCTCTTCGTAACCTACAGTTCTAAGGTTCGCTTATCCGCACTAGCTACGCTGCGCTAACTTCTGCGTACCTTTTAGCTAACAATCCTACAGAATTATAGCAATTGCTACACCGCTGTAAGGAGCATTAGTAGACTTAACGAGAAGATATCGAGAGGAGACCGTAGTGTAGGACTTATGCGTTAACGAAGGACAGGAAGAGAAGACGTACGTAGTTCGATTAGCTAAAGCCGACTACATTCCTTACGACAAATAGCTTCTAGATGCTTCTCTTAGTTAGCGTTCTTACGCGCTAACGTAGGTAGAGCTAGATTATTCCTACATCCCAGACCCGCTTAAAGATTAGTTCGAGGAGGAATGGGAGCTTAATAACAACGGCTTTAACGGTTAACAAGAAATAGACGCGGTTGGCTCGTACGCGCCCTTACACCTGCTATCTAGTGTAACGTCTGCTAACCTTTTAGCAGTGCCTAGGTCGGTACACTTTACAATCTGGACGTTGCTACAATATTCTCGGCATCTACGATCGGCAGCAGCGACACCCACAACATTAGACTCTTCCCGTACCCTACTAAACAGGAAGGCACTGTCGTAGCTTCTCCCGAGGAGTAGGATCGTTCCTCCGGCATAAATCTCAATAGCCGGTATAAGCGACATCTATTGTAGAGCGTAGACAAGCGTAATCGCCGCACAGACAACCAGCCCTTCGAACCGAATAAGGAGGTAAAGGCCTACATTCCCGCCATTGCATATAGAGACCTAGATTAGGAGCAGATTGTGGACTATAATAACAGGGCTACAATAGTATAGCAGGGCGTTTAAGTCTTCCTTCGCGATCGGATTAAGGAATATGCGAAGGACATTCGCGATCTGCAGGAAGGCGAGGACTGCCGCATCGAGTACTAGGACAGTAACGGCATTAAGCAGTGGACGACCGCGTCCCCTAGAGGGAAGGGTCTCTACTACGATAAGGTTAATGCTTGCTCAACGTTCGCAGAGTTTGCGTAGGAGCAGCTCGCGCCTGATAACATATAAGAAGCACTACCGGCTACAGGGCTTCGCTTTAGAGGCACGAGAGTTAAGAGCGATGCTTGCGAGAATTTAAAGATACCTCGCTACCTCCTTTAAAATACTTATTACCGCAAATACCCTCTTTAACCTAACCTCTCTTTTACGTACGTCGGCTAACAGATGTTTCCGTGTTAACGTTTGAAGTAGTCGAAGTAGGGTAGTAAACAATCGATCCGTGGATTAATTACATCACTATCGGATTAATCTGATTAATCAATCCGGCGAAAATTTTAGCATTGCGCTAATGCAATTAATCAATCCGCGTGTTTTTGAAAGGATGAATTGATCAATTAACCCTCGACGAGCGGATGGATTAGTCGGATTAACGGATTGACATGAACATAATTAATCCGGGCCCGGGATTAGACCTCTTAATCAATTAATCCGCGGATGTTTAACGTTTGAAGCAGTCGAAGACAGGCGGCTAGAGAGTAGTTCCGTGTTAACGTTTGAAGCAGTCGAAGACAGGCGGCTGGAGAGTGGTTCTGTGTTGACGTTTGAAGCAGTCGAAGACAGGCGGCTGGAGAGTGGTTCCGTGTTAACGTTTGAAGTAGTCGAAGACAGAGATCTCCTCGGCGGTCTAGCGGCTGCAGAGTAATTCCGTGTTGGCGTTTGAAGTAGTCGAAGACAGGCGGCTGGAGAGTGGTTCCGTGTTGACGTTTGAAGTAGTCGAAGACAGAGATCTCCTCGGCGGTCTGGCGGCTACAGAGTGATTCCGTATTAGCGTTTGAAGTAGTCGAAGACAGGCGGCTGGAGAGTAGTTCCGTATTGACGTTTAAAGTAGTCGAAGACAGGTGCGGACGAGACATTTACTACGACACTGTTGTACTTAAGATAGAGAAGAAGTTGGTAGAACCCTCTTTTAATTCCGTTAGGTCTAGTATTATCGCTGAAATCGACTTCTAATCTACTCGCAACGCAGTCTAGTTTAGTCGAAGCAAGAACGCAGCACTTTTAAGTCGCAGGAAGTAAAGGAAAAAAACCGCCATCGTAGTGTCAAAAATCAGCAAAGAAATTCGGAACTCGCTTTTAAGTTGCAGAAACTTATAAAATTACTCTTGTAATGTTAAATCCTACGAAGAGGTCTAATTCCGATTACAAAACAGTTTCGTTCCGAAGTCTAAGAGCTAGAAAACCGTTGTGTTATATCGCTCCTCATTAGAGAACGATAATAGCGTCTCGCTTTATCTGCTCTATCTACCGGGTTATCTTCTCCTCGGCACCGTCCTTATCGAAGTAGAGGCTACGGTAGTTGTTCCTAGGAAACTGCGTTGCTTAAGTTTGCTTATCCTATAGGAACCGGGAGACAGCCTCCTACAACTACTAAATCGACAAGTTGTTGTTAAGCCGCGAGCCATCTGCCCGTATGTCTGCCCAAGTCTTCTCTCCCGATCGGATGGCGGGGATGTACCGCTGGACCTCGGCGGAAGGCGTAACGCTGTAGAGGTTGCGTTGCATATCTACGCCGGACTAGTGAAAATCCCTCCGGTCCTACGCTAGGAGGTAGGGCCTATCCCTATTAAGTAGATCCGTTCCGACTCGTGCCAAATCGCGACCGTTAGGCTTAAGAGGGTAGATAAAGAAACCGAGGTTGTGACGTCCAGATTGGCGATCGAGGTAAATAGACTGAGCGCCGACGATAGCCTAACTAGCCCTCTCTCTAACGATATGGCTAATTGCGCATATGTTAGCTCTATTTCTATCAGGTGTTAGTTAGGGGTGCGTACTAGTTGGCCATTTCCATTTCCTGCTTCGCGCTAAACATCCTATAGCGCAAGACCTTCTAATCTGTTTTATGCTAGACTTAGACGCATCCATCCGGTTAAGGAATCTTCTAGGCGGGAGCTCCTAGCTTAGGATTATCGGGATCGAAATAGTCGGTAGGCACCGAACGCGGGATATAGTACTACTTCGGAGCTAGAAATTTATTACGGTAGTCTCTGTTTGCACCGAACGAAGCAAGAGGCGGTCCGAGAGGAAGCGGAACGTTAGCTATTGCGATGGCGGAGGGGTAGAGGAATTTCTAGGACGTAAATGTTAGCGAATAAACCATCTGTATAGCAACATTGCACCTGCCTAGTAGATGTTTAAAGTGTTAAGGTGTGTTGTAGTGTATGCTAATAATTGTTGCGCAGTGTTGCAAGTAGTAAAGGGTTGTTTAAAGTAAAGAAGGTAGAAGGTAGAGAGGGAAGGAGAGAGGGTTGAGAACGGTTAAAGGAAGTAGTTTTAATGCCGTGCAGGGCGACACTGCGGTCCGTGCACTAGGCAACCACGTCCGGTCGCGTAATGTCGTAACGTGCGCCTAGTACGTGTTGCTCGTAATGCTCGTGTTGTAAATACTAGCTAACTAGCTAAGGTAAGATCTTACCCTAGTAAAATAAAGTCGGACAGTAAAGTTTTACTATAGTAAACTAAAGTCGGACAGTAAGATCTCACTGTAGTGAAGTAAAGTCCACGCGTTAAAACCTTGGCGCAGGTGAAGTAAAGTCCACGCAATACCCTATTATATAATCTTAGACGAGAGTACGAGCATTAGGAGCCGCATGTGCTAGGCGTGTCATGCGTACTGCCGGATCGCGACGCTCGGTGTACGGACCGTAGTGTCGCCCTCTACGACATTAAAACTACTTCCTTTGACCGTTCTTAACCCTCTCCCCTTCCCTTATATCGCCCTCCTTCGACAACCTTCTTCGACGAACTTCTTCGACGAACTTCTTCGACGACCCTCTTCAACAACATCTCTTTACAACCGACTTCAACTCCCTTACCCTTTCGCCTATTACTAGGCATTACTGTATGTTTTCCGCAATGTGGACCTTCTTATGCCTTAGCTAACATCCGATTTAGCGAAATGTCTTCTACTACTATATGCGTTACCTGCGGCACTAAGACTACTACTAAGTGCACCGCGTGCTTCCGGGTCTAGTACTGTAGCAAGGCCTGCCAGCAATCTTACTAGACGACCTATAAGCTATTCTGCCTTAACAATCGAGCTGTTCCGAAGTCAGAGAATTTTAAGGGATGTAGAAGGCCTGCCCTAATCGGCCGTTATCTATATAGCACATTCCTCTTCGATAGCAGCAAACAGGATGTAATCTTCCCTAACGGCCCGAACGGTCAAGCCATTATTTAGTTGTAGTTCCTCGAGGTCTGGGGAGGAATGCGTATGTACAAGGGTGTTAATCGCCTAGTGTTTAGGGTTAAGAAGAAGTACGTTAACTAGGACGGCCTAGCCGACAACGTGTTCGTGTAGAGATTGCATACCTAGTATATAGAGGAGGAATACCGCCAGCTCCATCCTACTATGTAGCGACCTTAGGATATAACTCCAAATAGGATATACAACATCGGTGTAGGCATTCGCACCGTAGGGGGGGAATTTCTCGGTAGTAGGAACGAGTTGTGCGAGAACGACGGACTCGGCACTCTAAAGATAGCTAGAATTAGAGCTGCCTGCACTGTCGCTGTCTGATTAGGTTAGTAGTTACGACTCGACCTTCCTTATAGGCGGCATTGTCTCTTAGTCTTTTGGGCTTTATTAATGTTCCGGTTTGGTTCGGCACCTATGCCTTCTCGTTCTGATTTTCGTATTCTCTTGCTTCTTACGTTGTTGCGTTCTCTTTCTCAATTCCGGATTCGCTTGCTAATTCCGTTGGTGCTTTCTCCTTCTAATATCCGGATTCGCTTGCTTCTTACGTTAATGTTTTGTTAATTACTTAACTTTGCGATAGCAAAAGCGATGCATAGCCTAGGTATAGGCACGCGGTGCAGATACTCCTCTTAAGTGCACTAAGCATAACATATTACTCTTCTAAACAAATTAATCTAGCGAAGACTCTGTCTCTTAGTAATTGAATGTGAAAACTAATAGTACTACTACTCTAAGGCCTATAGGACTAAGTAGGTGACGTCGCAAGCTCGAATTTCGCCTTTCCGGACATAGTTAGCCCTTCACGTTACATTACTAAGGCCTCACGTGTTGCCGCGTTCACACTGTATAGACATCTCTAAGAAAACCTTTAGGGCTCGCGACTTATCTAGCTACAACACTGCAGTCCGGTCGCAAAGGCGTTGCACCTATAGGTCCTATCTTCCTCCCTACTTACCCGAGAAGTTTCGCGCGCGCGTCACGTCGTAGCTCGGACCAACAACAAGCTATCCGCCTCTCCGCCCTTCCTAGAAACAGCGAGCATCCGCTATTCGCAGCATTCGTAAAGGTTGCCGCATGCACTATGGAGATAGCTATCGGCATAGTTACTACTCTCGCAATGTTCTCTTGCCTCCTCCTCGCCCTGCTAGTCTGGCTCCGGTTCGACAAACTTATTCGCGCTAGCTCCGTTATTACCATTCCCTCTTCCGCTCGGCCTTCTTATCCGGCTTTAACTCGAGTAAGGACTCTGCCCGTAGATTTACTGCCCGCGTATTGCTCGCGCAATCGCCAACAGGCCAGGTTCGTCTCTTGTCTTCGACGTTTAGGGTTCTCGCTTACACTCTATAGTTTTCTCTACGACAACGACCAGACGTTCTCTTTTAACGGTAACGATGTATCTCTATCATCAGCCTGTTTTATGCGTAGTGCGCTTTCGAAAACTTCTCCGCCTCTGGACAGGACTTCTCCCTCCTTACCTTCCTTAAGTTCGTCGAGCTTAAATCGCTCTTCTCCATCTACTTGCCCTCCTCTTCTTGCTTGCTCTGTTAGACGGCCCGCGACACCGATACTAAATCGTCTTGTTCGGCCGATCTCGACGACTCCGGATAGCTAGTAGCACATTACGGAGCAACAATAGCTTAGTAGGTTCTTTCTTTCCTTATTCTCCTACCTAGCTAACCTGCCCTTTTAGATGCGAATAACGCCAATCGTCGACGATAGGTCAGGGTTGGCGTAGTTATGAACGATCCTTCGATTGCGGCAGAGTTACCTCCCTACGGAGGCTATATAGGGACCAAGTACGAGTCGACCTATAAGAGAGGCGCTAAGGAGAAAAAGTATGCTCGCTGTATTTAGGATAGTTGCAAATGTTCTCTTCGACAGTAAGGAAAGACATCGTATTTAGATAGGAGGATATAGAATACCTATGTCCCTACGGGCTTTAACGGCGTGTTCGTCTTACGTACATTCTTGCATTTTAGTAGTAACTTTTGTGTACAGATTAGACTTCTGTCTATCACCTGTCCGTCGTCTTACGTTAAGTTAAGAAACCTCTTAAGCTCGTATTATTACGAATTACGATCCGGCCCCCTAGACAGTAATCTTGCGATCGCTAGGAACTGCGCGTTGCCTCGTGTTTAGTGTTCGCTAACGGATATTGCGGTATGTCGTACTACATACTGAAAATTTCATATGTAATATCCTCGAGCAAACCGACATATAGAATAATTGTCGCATATCCTTCTCCCGACGACTTTCTACTTATCTTGCGCCGTAGGCACAAAGTACTACATAGTAGCCGCCGGAGGTAAAAGGCCCGCTACCGAAGCGATAATATATCGCAATCTCTCTTCTACGTAATATTATCGGCTCTACGCTGTTCTAGACTAGGATACTATACCTCGCAATCTTATAAGAATCCGCTATGCTTCCGCTAGCTCCGATACCTGGTATTGCGGCCGGCTCTAAATATCGAGAATTAATAGGCTTCTCTATACTTTTAAACGCTATAGGCCTCTAGTCTTATCGGCTCTGCAATATCTTATATTGCGAACCTACTGCTTCTACCCTTTGTACATCTCTATCCTTCTTCGCTTTTCTACAATGCCTAATACTCGTCGTAAGCGTGCAGGTACTACACCTTCTACTTAGGTTATTAAGAAAGTCCGGTCTTTTAATAACTAATCTCCTCTCCCCGCGACCGTTAACACACTACCGGCCAGCTCTCTAGATAGCGCGCTTCCGGAGGTCCCTTTGCCCACCGCTAAGTAGGAACTCGTAGCGTCGAATGTCGCTATACCGCCTCTAAGCTCGTAGACCGCTGCTCTACCTACTACGCCGCCTCCTCGAAAGCTAGACGATAGTTAGCAATTTGTAACGCTAATCCGCTAGAAGACATGTTATCATACTAGAGAATAGATCCGCGACTACTCCCCTCTTAGAGCTCTATGTCCCTCGAGCTCGCCGTTCTAACCGGAGCAGTCTCCTCTACCCCTATCGCCTCCGCTGCTAGATAGTCCTGCGAGCAAGAAGTATAGCACGACTAGCCTAGCGCGACAGGCAATAAAGGGACTTGGAATCTTCTAGTCGAAGGAGCTACTCCTGTTATCTTCTACAGGCGCAGAGTCGTCGCCCGCTCGTGTCCTTGTACTGTCGTCCCCTAAGGTTCCGGAGGCACTCGAAGAAGCCAATAGCGACAGGGATGAATTCTTTAGTTTTATTAGCGTCCGCATTTCACGTACTCTAACGCCGACTAAGCGTCCCTTCTGGTAGGAGGACGTAGCTGCGATAGTAGGCGAGCTAGTCGTTATAAGTATCGTTGTAAGTGCTCCTTACTTACATTCAGGACCTTACGCTAATCAAGATATCTAGTTTAGCGACGAAGATACTGCGCCCTCCTAAGCACGCCTCGCCGGCATAGAGGATCCGCACCCTTGCCCTCCGTTGTCGATCCCTTAGATTGCGACTAATATTAAGAAGGAGATAGCGGACGAGAAGCGAGCCGCAAGCGAGGCGAAGAAAGACAACAAGGCCGGTAACGAGGTTAAAGGCGAGAAGAAGTCGAACTTCTAGCCTAAGCGCAGAGGCAGGGGAAGGGGCAAATGACCTGCGAGTCCTACCTCGTCGCCGTTGGCAAAGGAAGCTATAACTTAATTAAGGATTACAGCTCGACATTAAGAGCATTGGTGTAGCTAGTTAGTACGACTCGCTCGTCTTAGGTTCGATTCCCTTTCTTGGTTTGATATGTATAACATTAACGATGTTAACACTCCGGTGTCTTTAATGTAGTTAATGTTATGTATCTCTTTTTAAAGGGCTATAGTAGCAAATAATTTTCCTTCTTTATTAAGAGCATTGGTGCAGCTGGCTAATATACCTCGTTCGTCTTAGGTTCGACTCCCTTTCTTGGTTTGATGTGCATTACATCGACGATGTTAACACTCCGGTGTCTTTAATGTAGTTAATGTAATGCATGTCTTTTTGTCTTCTTGTAACTAGGTACGTAATAAACATTATAATTTTTAGAGTAAGTAGCTTAGTATATAACGTACCTCGGGCACATCCTTGGACGTAGTCCGCTAGAAACCTTGTAACTATTAGCATTGCCAATGCCAGCCATGCCAATAACATGCCATGCCAACAAGCTCACTGCTTTATGCCAACCAGAAAGTGGAACTGTGACGTGACCCAGCTCTTCATCCACGACTTCGATGAGATCAGACTCCAGAAAGTAGCATTCCCCTCCTTCTCGGTGGGAATGCAAAGCTCATGGCGAGAGATATAAAGCAGCCCGCAGATGCTCTCTGACAACGACAACATCAATCTCTCAGCTCTCCAGCGACAACAACGAAGTAGATCACTTTAATCTGATCCACAACGACCAGTCCCGATCGACATTCAACTCAGCCAACAATCAGCCATGCATGCCTCTTCTACCGCAGTCCTCGCCTTGGGCATGTTCGGTTTCGCCACCGCCGATTTTTACATCTACGCCCAGACGAGCTATGGCCTTCAGGACGGTGGAGGAGCCGCAACTCGTGCCGACGGCTTCAAGTTCTACAACGGTCCTCCGTCCTGTGACGATGTGAATAGCTCCATCTATCAGCACGCCGTCGACGACGCCAGCTACTCCGGCGTACGGTGCAAGGGCTGCGTGAACGCAGGCGGGAGCGCCAACCCCAAGGCCAGCAGGGCGCCAACTCTGCTGGAATGGAACAACGAAATAGGACACTTCAGTGAGTGCAGATCAAAATTTATCTTGCCGTCTCGTGGACTTGTGCTGATCGGATGGGCATCTAGCCTGGTACGCTGACCGCAACGGTAACTTCGTCCTATCTCATGTGGATCAGAACCGCTCTGTGCACTTCTTCTCGCCGCAGGCTCGAGTCTTCGGCGACGCGACGACGCTAACTACGGGCGCTAAGAATTCAGCTAATTAAACGCCGTGTGTAAGGAAAGTGCATAGAGGGTCTAAGCTAGTTTCGACATGTTTGTTAGGGCGCAGCGCAATTTTTTAACTAGACAAAGTACTAAACGCGCGTTTATTAAACAGCCTCGCAACTTTCTACGGTCGTTTCTACTATATAGCTATTAAACGGCGCATTCTATATACCCGCTATTTTTTATCTAAGAAAATTCGTCGTAATCGCGTAAAAACGCGCTAGTATATTATATACTGCTTAAGTATTTTCTATACCGGATACGTTGCGTATTTTGCCCTCGACGGCGACAGCGAGGTATCGATACTAGATATTGTACTATCCGTAAGTAGGACGCGAGATATAGAGTATCTCGCGGCCCTCGAAGTATCCGTATCTCGATAGCTCTTTCGGCGCGAAAATCGCGATTTTTTTTTAAAATTTTTAAAATTCTTTCGAGAAAACACGCTTAGAGGGAAAACGAGGATCGTAACGGGGCGCGCCGAGCAAAGAGGCAGCGGCGTTAAAAAAGTCAAAGATATATATAAAAAGGAAATTCTAGATTTCTTACCGTAGGGATTAATGTTAAACCGTCGTATTGTCGAGGTATTCGTATTGTCGTACTTAAATTCGGCTTAAAATAGCGCTTAGATAGCTAAAGTGTGCAAAACTAGCTTAGACCCTATACAGAGTCTTCTTTCTTGTAGTCTGTGCACTCTTCTACCCGCAACTTAAAACAAGATAAAGACTCTGTATAGCGGTTCTAATCCACATAAGATAGACTTCGTCGATGTGGACAACGTCGTCAGGGGCAATTGTGTGGTGGACCAAGCTGATACGTACAATTGTCCGGCGCCGTTCGCATCCTACGGGCTTTCTCAGCTGCGTTGCACTTCGGACTTGAACGCCGACGTGGTTAACGAAGGCGCTGGTTGGTGAAGGCTGACCAGTGAAATTCGGAGAGCGAGGAGTTTCAACGAGTTTGGGGTGCCTGAGGCCGATGTGCTTAGTCATGTAGCTAGCCGCGCTTGTTGTGATTGGACTTAAGCTAAGTGGAAGAAGACCTCTGATTAGCAGGTATATATTGTTATGCAGAGAGAATCTTAAGTGTAAGATTCTTACTTTAGCTATCTGTATGTAGGAATGCCTTAGCACTAGTTACGTGCATTTTACTAATAGTTAGTCTAATAATCTACAACACTCCCCTATTAGCAGCTGCATTATTACAAGCTGTCTGTTACCTAAATATAGCAGGTATTTACCTACTACGTAGCTAATGCTCGGCTTTAGCTTATTAAAAAGCATCTTCTTCTAGCTTTTTTATTCCTTTACTTTATAATCTACACTTCTTATCTATTTAGCTAATTTATTAGCTAATCTATTATCTATCCCTTACAGCTATTAATAACATAATCTATATTACTAGCTATAGCTTCTAGAAGAAGAGTAGCTTTCTTTGTCCCTAGGAAAACCTTTTAGCAAGTTATTAATAAAGCAAGAGCTATTAGTAGTAGAGATCTCCTATAGATCTACAAAGATAGTACTATAGCATATTAGACTATATATTAACTTATTAGAGGAGAGATAAATAGACACTACAATAGAGTAAATGTTAGGGCTTAGGGTCCCTTCTCTTTTATAGCTTACTTTAATAATTTTATAGCTAAGCTTAATAAAGATCTCCTTACTACAGACCTTATTAATATAGTAATAGAGGAGCTGTATAACCTAAGGGAGTAGGCCTTCCTAGTAGAAAACTACCCTAGTCTAATAACTCCTAATCCTTAGGGATTTGTGTTATACTATAACTAGACTCCTCTTAGCTAAATATTAAGCTCTAATAAGGCAGAGATAAAGCAGTAGTTAGTAGTACAGCATCCTGTATATATTCTCCTTAAAATCCCTTCTTCCCTAATAGAAACTAACATTCTCCTAGGCTTTAAGTTAAGATCCTAGGGGAATTAGCTTAGTCTTTTAGTAATAGTTTTAGGGGGGTAGGCTGCAGGTTCTAAGATATACTCTAATACTTTTAGGTTTTTATAGAAAAGTTTTCCTTTAGCTAGGTGTTTTTCTTATAGTTTCTTAGATACTTTTGTAGAGGTGTATAGTTACCTCCTTTCCTTTGTATAGATAAGAATAAAATAAGTGTTCTAAGTATTATACTTCTTAGTTTTGTAACAAATAAAATAGTGTAATTCTAGGGAGGGAATCCTTCTTAGGTAGGAATGCAGGTATTAAGGTATAAATTTAAGAGCAATTTCCCTCTTCTTATTAAGGGCTAGTTAGTCTAGTAGTATAATTTCTAACTACAAATTAGAAGGTTATAGGTTTAATTCCTATATTAGCCTCTCTTATATATCTATATTAGCTGCCTAATATAGATACATAAGTATCTTTTTGCTAGATTTATAGATCTATATATTAGAGGATAGTATTTAGGGATTTTAGTTTTGTTAGATAGTCTGCAAGCTGCATATCTGTCCTTATAAACTCTACCTTAATACTCCCCTTGTTATATTACTCTCTATAGTAATAGTTTCTAAGAGAGACATGTCTTAATCTTTTAGAGTTAGCATAGTTTTCTACAAGGCTAATAGCTAATTAATTGTCTACTTTAATAAGAATAGTAGAAATGCTTTTAGCCTAGGTAAAGGGCTAGAGCTTATTAATAAGATTCCTTACCTAATTTACTTCTCTTGTTGCCTTAGTAAGAGAGAGGTACTCTGCCTTAGTACTAGATAGCACTACTTCTTTCTGCAGTTAAGATCTCTAGATAACTAGGCCTCCTACAATTTTAAAGAGTATTCCTAAGGTAGACCTAAATATACTAGGATTATTAGCAAAGTTAGAGTCTAAGAATGCTTTAATCTAAATTTGCTCCTTAGTTTTCCTATATATAAGGCACTTATTAATTATACCTACAACATATCTCTAGATATGTTTAGCTACCTAAATATGCAAAGGTCCTAGGTTCTAAAGGAACCTTGCATAGTAGTTAATAGCAAAACTAATATCTAGTCTAGTATAGTTTAACAGATGTTGTAGTTCCCTAATAATCTTATTAAAGAGATTATAGTCCTCCTTTGTTCCCTTATCCTAGAGGGGTTTAAGGAGGGTATTAAGGGGGTACTTAACACTCTTTGCATTACTAAGACTATATCCTTAAAGTTTGTCTCTAGAATAGTATTCCTAAGAGACAGATATAGAGCCGTCTTTCCCTTCCTTTAGGTAAAGTCTAAGAAAGACATTAGTATTAATAACCTTAATTATGTACTTCTGCTCTAATCCCTTAATTAGCTTGTTAATCTTATAGTCTAACTATCTAAAGATCTAGAAGTTATCTATATAAAGGAGAACAAGGATGCCTTTCCCTTAAAAGAGGTAAGCATTACTAATAGTTCTTATTAGACTAAGCTTTTAGAGAGTGTCTATAGTATTATAGTGCTAGAGAGCAGCTACCTGCTTAAGCCTATATAGTCCTTTCTTAATATATATAATGTACTTGTAGGCATCTTTCTTAAAGAGATAAGCTCCCTCTAGTAGCTTAATAAAGATCTGCTTATCTAGGTTTAGATTTAGGAATACAGTCTTAATATTAACTTATCTCCTCTTCTAGCTAAAGTTAACTAAGAGGGACAGAAGTATTCTCCTTATTGCAGCTCTTAGGGTAGGAGCAAAGGTATTAATATAGTTAAGTCCCTTCCTTTATATAAATCCCCTAGCTGTTTATCTAGCCTTATACTTCTCTATAGTTCTATCTAGGAGCACCTTAATCTTAAAGACCTATTTCCCTATAAGAGGGACTCTCTCCTTAAGGAGGGTACTAATAAGTTTTTATTTAAGGCATCCTATAGACTTAAGTAACTTAGCTTCCTTAATAATAGCTTTCTCCTATTCCTTATAGTTAGATCTAGAAAGAGCTTCCTTAACTATCTTAGGATTAGATAGATTAGGATTTGTTACTTTAAGTCCTATCTTCTAGATCTTGCTATAGTCTTTTCTTACAACTAATCTTTTACTTCTTAAGAGTCTAAATATGCCTAAGCTTTTAGGACTTACTTTATTACCTAATTTCTTAGGTCTTTTAGGGCTTCTCCCTACTTTCCTCTTTCCTATAATATAAATGTCTAGGAAGGGAGTTATAGTATAATCTTAGAGGTCTTCCCTTTTAGGGCAATTCTCTGCTAATACTTAATATTATAGCTGTGTTAATAAGGTATTAGCCTGCTCCTAGAATCCCTTAGGACTTCCTTAGAATCCCTTAGGACTTCCTATTTCCTTAGAAATATACTCCCCCTAAGCTAGTTAGGAGGCTTCTTTATACTTAGTAGCCTCTAGCTAATTAGGCTTAGACTACTTATGTTAGTTATCCTAGGACTATATATCCTAACCTAATATTTGCTCCCCCTAAGATATTAAAAGGGAGGCTTAGTTTCTCTCTCTCTGTATAGTATTAAACATATTCTCTACTTCTTAAAGATAAGAAGTAGTAAGAGGTTAGGCATCTTGCCCTTAAGCATCCTAGCCCTAATCTTAATCCTTAGTATAGATAGTATAGACTTCCTGTTCTATAGTAATAGGTTATATTAGTTGTAGGAAACTCTCCCCCTAGAAGTCTAAGGTAGCAGGTATTATGCTATATACTTTATCCTTATTATGTATTATATAAGGAGAGGTTATAATCTTATACTAAAACCTAGCAAGGGCAGATAGTTAAAACTTCTAAACTATATAGTTAGTTAAAGTGTTCTCCTAGAACCCTAGATTCTAGTATTTCTCTGCTCTAGGATAGAACTTCTATAAATTAGGTCTCCCCTAATTATGCAGATATGCTCTACATCTAAATCTCCTAACCTTTGTTAGATTAATATATAGAGTTCTAGCATTAAGATCTTAATTAAATTCCTAAAGAGGAATCTTGTTAGTTAATAGGTATACTAGCCTATTAGTAAGGAAAATTGCATATGTAACTGCAAAACTCTAAAGAGGGAGAGGTAGGCTAGAGTTAATTATTATTGCTCTTGCCTTATTAAGGATAACCTTGTTAGATAATTCTACAATTCTATTCTGCTTAGGAGTATAGGGAGCTAAGAAATCCTATCTTAGTCCTTTATTCTCTGCAAATATAATAAGATTATTATTATTAAACTCTCCTCCTCTATCTAAGAACTAGATCTTAACTATCTTTTTATACTAGTTAAATATCTTAGTAGTCTATTTCTTAATAATTTGTGTAGCTTGTAATTTAAGCTTGTAGAAGATAGCCTATCTCTTTCTTAACTTTGTATTAGTAATTATAAGGATGTACTTATATCTAAAGATATCTAGTAGAAAGATTAGTCTTATAATATTAATATAGACCTTATCTAATAAGGATTAAGGTATTAGTCTTAGAGTTCTTAACACTACTCTCTGTAACCTTGCAAGCTTGCATAGCTTATAGTGCTTAAGTATAGATATATTAATCTGCTTAAGTCCTTAGACTTAAGCCTTTGTTATACTAAGAATCTTGTTCCCTATATAGCCTAGTCTCTAGTACTATCTTATTATATTAGCCTTAGGTATAGCAAAGGCTAGATAGAACATATTCCTATTAGTTATAAAAGCAACTTTAGTACTCCCCTTAAGAAGAGAGATAGTTGCATTTTAGAGGATTAGAATATTATAAGTAGACTAAACCTTGCCTATCTTCTTGTTATTCCTTAGAATACATAAAGATAGCCTATCTAGGTAGACCTTGTACTTTAGCTAGAGAGTCTCTACTAAGATAAGGTTATAATTAGAGTTAGGAGAGTATAACATATCTTGTAAGGTAATGTTTAACTTATTCCCCTTGTACTTTATTATAATCCTTATACTTCCTAAGTATATAACTATACTTTGTCTAATAGCTTAAAAGAACCTAATTAGGGTTTCTAGGGGTTTAAGGTCTAAGAACTAGGACTTATTATTAAAGAAGTAGTATAATATACTAGAATCCTAGACAATAGTATTACTCCTTTATATTCTAGCGGTAGTAATTGCTGCTCCTACAAATAAGCTGTCTAAATTAGAGCCTAAGCCTATATTAGAAGAGGAGATAGGCTTAATTGCTATAGCATCCTTTCCTCCCTTCTTATTATATCTCTTGCTCTTATCTTAGGACTTCTTCTTATCCTTATTAGATCCTCCTTTTCCTTTATATACCTAGGACTTTAGGGCCTTATTAGGGTGCTTCTTAAAGCAATCTGTATTTATGTAGATATAATAGGTATACTTAGTATACTAATTATTATCTACTACAGCACCCCTAAATCCTCCTACTATCCTTTATATCTGTAGAGGAGGTTCCTTAATTAATAAAGTAATTAGCTCTTTAAGAGTTATGTTCTTAATATAATAAGATTGTCTCTAGCTTCTTAAGTATTCTAGATAGTAGAGGCCCTAAATAAAAAACAGCCTAATCTGCTTATTATTAAAGGTAAGCTTTAAGACTAGAATGTTCTTAGACCTAAAGTATTATTCTATTGCAGAGATATACTTATAATACTACTTCTAGAAGTCCTTATAGTACTTCTAAGTATTTGTTCCTTAGATCTTAATATTACTAATTCTAAGAATCCTTAGGCTATTATAAATGTTTATAGTTATAACAGGCCTATAGGTAGCTGCAATAGTATTATATAGTTCCTTAGCTATCTTCTCTATATCCCTAAAGTTAGGCCTTAGAGATTAGTTAATCCTTTTGCTAATAATCCTATATGTAATTAGGTTATACTTGTGCTAGACTTAGAGAGGAGTTAGTCTTAGTCTACTAGTTAGAATAGGTTCTGTTACTAGAGTGTCCCCTCCTTCTTTTTAGGAAGGAGTTAGAGCCTAAGAGGATAAAATAGTACTCTCCTTAGTTAGTAGAGAGGGATATCTAACTTTAATTCCTAGCTTTAGTTAAGTAGGGCACTAGGGAATGTTATAAAAGATATAGCCTAATACCTCCTTATCTATAAGGGCTGCTTTAAGCATCCTTAACTAGTCTAAGAAGTTGCTTCCCTTTCTTAGGACTTTATTCTCCTTCGCAGTCTTAAACTTATTAGCCTGCATTACGGCTATTATTGTAACTAGCTCTTTCTCAGCTCGCTAGTTAACTATCTAAACAGTATATAGTAAGGTTCTAGTAGCTGCGCTTAGAACAGACAATTCTTCCTTAAGTATGCAGTAATTACGCCGGGCTTATAACCTGTTGTAATTAGACTTAAGCTAAGTAGAAGAAGACCTCTAATTAGCAGGTATATATTGTTATGCAGAGAGAATCTTAAGTGTAAGATTCTTACTTTAGCTATCTGTGTGTAGGAATGCCTTGGCACTAGTTATGTGCACTTCACTAATGGTTAGTCTGATGATCCACAACAGCGCTCTGGTGAAAATGTTCGCTCATCTCTCTTTGACTTTCATCGGCTCCGGTCTCAAGTTCAGTCATCAAATGAGCAACTGCTCAGTCTCAACGTGTTGATTGGCATTACGCTCTTGATTGGCATTATTGGTCTGGCTACCAGGCGTGCCAGCAAGGTCCACGCGGTGACTTCACGACACTTGGAGAGCGACCAAGCCGTGGTTCAAGCTTGAGAAAGTAGACGATGATTGCTCAGCTTGCACCAGGCGCTGAATTGCTCTGCTGATCGATGAGGGTTCGCTGCGAACTGTCCGATCCATCTGTCGGGACGTGCTGCTCTTCGAGATATGCCGGCCGACTCAGCTGTCGAGCATACGAGCATTCGGAGGCCTCGCCTGACCAACAGACGTCAGTAGAAGCCCTTCCTGGCTTCACCGTTTCAATGGTTCGCCTTCGCACAGCGTTGTGGTCGCGATGCGTATCGATGCGGTCAAGACTCTTTTCCGGCCGCGCAGGACACGGAACAGTCCCACCGCCACAAAACATGAAGACCTCCGATTTCGACGACTTCTATCGTCACACCAGCGGACGCTGGCTTTGGGCTGAAGACACTCGTCTCCAAGAGCGATACAAGAGATTCAATGTCCCTGGCTTGAAGCAACTCGCTGCAAGTGCCAGTGGAGCGCGCTCATGCGTCGACATCATCAAGCTCGCGGAGGGAGGATTCAACAAGGTCTTCCGGCTCTCGATGGACAACGGCGCTGTCGTGATTGCAAGGATCCCAAATCCGAACGTTGGTCCAGCATGCAAAGTCATCGCATCCGAGGTCGCGACGATGGACTTTGTAGGATTCGATTTTTGTCTGCCCATTCTTGACTCAAAACTAATGTCACTCGAACAGGTGCGGAATGTCGTTGGAATCCCAGTGCCGAAGGTCCTGGCATGGGACGGCGGAACCTCCAACAGTGCAGAATCCGAATATATCCTGATGGAAGTTGCCACGGGAACACAATTGGACGAAGTGTGGACGGATATGGATCTGAGCGACAAATTCAAGGTGGTGGACGCCCTTGTTGCTGTACAGCAGAAGCTACAATCGATTGCCTTCTCACGGTACAGACGCTCCACTTCTAGAGCTGAGCCTAAAGCTGATATCATGAACTCAGATGCGGGAACCTCTACTTCAAATCGGATGCTTTCGAAGGTTGCTCCGAGGTGGACCTGTCTGCTAACTTGCCATATTCGACAAAGATGTATGCGAAAGATCGCTTCGTCATTGGGCCTGTCGCCGAAAAGGCATTCTGGGAGACCGGAGATGCATCATCGTTCAATGATGACGAAACGATAAGCGAGTAAGAACACAGCAAGAGGAGACTAGTGGAAACCTCTGTATCGACCCATCAAGCACTGATCGGACTCCCGGCCGACCCTCTCCTCCCACCCTCCACGCAAAGCACATATCCCTCTCCTTTCTTCTCCAAATCTCTCCTCCCAGCCTTCGACTCATCCAGCTCCCTCAACTGGCAAACATCGTCCTCATCCGACAAAAACGCATAACTCCTACACTCAGCATTATCCCACATCCTGGTAATCTGCTCGCCCTGATGATCGATATTGCCCACGATAAAGTGCGCAAACGACCCGTGCGATACCACTGCGATATTCTTCTCCGGCCGCTTCCTCAGCCATTCCCGCAATTTCGCCGCTCGGTCGATAAGCGAAGGTGTATCAGGAGTGAAAGCGTCAGAGTTCGAATTCCAGCCTGGGTGCTCCTTGAGGAGCGATGTGTCGATCAAGTCGCCGTAGGCTTCGCGCAGAGTGGGCTCATCCGAGCCTGTGTCCATGGGTTCATCGGAGGTCTCTTCCGCCAAAGGCATCAAAAGGATTTTCTGTCCGCGTTCCACAACGGGTGCGAAGACGATTTGGCAGGTTTGAATGGTGCGTTTGAGAGGGGAGGCCACGAGAAGATCGATCTGTGGACGATGGAGATCAGTCGTCGATCCAGGTATACATGTCGATGAAAATCAAACGTACCTCGTCATGCTGGGTGAATTTCCTGCAAAGCTCTTCACATTGTCCCTTCCCCTTATCCGTCAAGAACGGATCGTGGATTTTCTCGCCCCAGTCGCAGGCGTTCTGTATATTGGGCACTTGTCAGCGATGGTTGGAGCAACGAAAGAAGAAATGTTGACATACGTGGTATCCTTCAGCATGACGGACAAGGTGGATAATGGGAGCCATGCTTTGAGCAGAGGATAGTGCGGTCTTCGATTGTCGACGAAGTCAGAGAGAAGTCTTGTCGGCGGCATGCTCCCCAAATATGTAAATGGCAGACATCCAAGCTAGCCATTACGTAGCAGGTGTGGGCGAACGCAAGCACTCGGTTGGGTTCATCCATCGAAACGGCGTAAGAGTTGGCAAAGTGTAATACGAGATTCAACATCGACCTGCACGGATCGAGCTGAAGAAGCTCTTTCCAAAGGCGCCTTCTCCGCAACCTTCTTCACAAAGTATAGAAGCGACGGCAGAAGTGCCGATTCTGTCGAATCAAGAGCAGGAAGTTGGCGATTACGTCGTATCAAGCCACGTTCTCGAAGGTTTGTCGACGGATCGAGGGTCCAACGGTTTCGAAGTGTAACAATTGGTGGCGCCGTCAGTAGCCGTCTTACTACAACAACGTGGGACCGAACCCTACATTGCGTAACCCGCATCATTCTCCCACTCGTCGGAGTGAAAGTCGACCTTCAGGAACCTTGTTGTTTTAAACGTCAACAGGCGTGAGGGCTTGTGTCTGCCCGAGCAGTGGTATTGTTAGGGCTCTTCAAGACACCTGCCGGCTGAGGACAGTGACGACTGTATGCATGAAACTCTCTGAACCGTTGACCGGCAATCGCCGCGATTCAGAATGATGTTTTTCGTCAAGTCAGCGAGGTGGCACTGGTTATGATGAGGAGGAAGCGTATGTCAGGCTATCGTGGTGGCCAGCTGGGTGACCACATGAGGTATGCATGCATTCTGTGATAGCTATGAGGTTAACCTGGTAGCTAACCACGTCTTCGTGATCATGCGAGCATCAGTCCCGACGAGCGACCTCCCGAAGACACAGATTCAACCTCTATTGGCAGGATTGACCATGCAACGATCAGAGTTGAGCACCGAACTGTCAGGATTGCCCCACCAGGTAGGGAACGGACGGGCTGTGCCAGAGCCTCCCGCAACAGCAAAGGTCAAGACGAAGACCATAACCTGCGCACCACCATCCAGCGCGGCGGACAGAAGATAGTTATAGTCCACGAACCACTTCGAATGACGCTTGCGAACGTAGCCTTGAAAGGTGAACGCTATGATCCAGAACATGCAGAGCGAAGAATTGATGCCCACGAAAAGGTTGCCCGCATACCAGAGGATGATGCAGGGATTGATGTAGCCGAACGCGCGGTTGAGAAAAGATCCCTTCTTGGTGTATTTGGCTCCAAGGTAGAAGGGAACTGGAACGACGAATCCCAGGAGGAAGGCGATGGTCACCCACTGGTATTTTGCGCCAATGCTGTACATTTTCGGAGCGATGGACCACGACACAGCTAGCGTGTTGAATTGTTGCACGCTCTGGCCCGACCAGATGGAGTTGCCTTGTACGGATCTCAGGACGTCGAATTGGTTCTGGACAATGGTCGTCATCATCACAAAATTCATGGCGGACCCGATCAGACAGCCTGAGATCTGCAGCCAGAATGTATGTCTGGGAGGCAAGTGGGCGTACTGGGCGATACGGAGGTCCTTTGCTAACAGTCCGGCCTGGCTACAGCCGTGGCTGGCGTAGGTGGTGAAATAGAGGTTCGCCAAGGGATGAAGGGGGAACAGATATCCCGCGAGCATCTGAGAAATCGGCGTCAAGTTGAAGCCAAAGCCGGTCAGACCCGCGAGGGAGTTGAAGAACAGGGACATGATCCACAGGATAATTGTGGAGAGCAAGAAACCCCACCACGGCAGAGTGGACTTCATGGCATAAAGGCACGCGATACCGGTGACCCATGCTGTGATCAAAACGGCCGCCCACCACCATGAAGGAACCTCTTGGTATCCGTTGCGAACCATGAGCTTGTAGTGAGGATCTATGTCCGGGTTTTCTTGGACTCGTGCCACGCGATCCTCGCATGACTCCTGTCGCTTCCAGAATGATAGTGTCTTGCGGGAAAAGAGTCTGCGAATGTTGCTGGGATGAGCGAAGGCCCATGCGTCCTTAAGGTCGCTGTAGTGCCAGAGGAGCATGTACACGATACCAGCGGTGAATCCTGCATTGGTAGTGATGAGATAAATCAAGTATGTCGCTGTCAACGCCGGCGGCCCTTGTGCGTTGAGCAATTCTTCGTTGACGGTGAAGTCGGCGTTCAAGATCAAACTCTGGTTATATGTCGTGAATTTGGTAGGCGTTGAAGAAGTCGTGTTGAAGAGTTGTTGGGCCATCCATGGAAAATTCTGTGCATTCCAGTGGTTGCTGTAGTAGGTGGTTGGGAAGACAATCCAACATATGGAAATACCTGTCGGCATGTCAGCCTAGTGGAGGATCACGCAGGATTCATGGAAGCTCATACCCAGTACCATGTTAACTGTTGTCTTGAGAGGGTACCAAAGCGGCGATCCATTACCAGCAATATAGGTCCAGTCGAAACAGAAGGATAGAATACCGAGGCCTTCATTGGCGGATGCGCCGCCAAAGATGTTACTGAACACAATACTGTGATTGTTGGCGAGGCAGAAGACCGAGAAGCCAATCATCAGAGGCATGATCCACTGTGGTACAATTTCCCAGCAAAACATCGACAAGAAGGCAATGTACCAGAAACGCATCTTGCGCTTAGTGCCATCATTGCTACCGTGCATGGTCTCTAAAAGTGAATTGACGGGTAAAGCCACGGGCCAGATCATTCGGGTAGGATGAACTTGGGTGCCTCTCATCATGCCAGCGACCCCGAATCCTATGATCTGGGAAGACAAGACGACGAAGATTCCCGCGCCTTTGGAAGGATAGCCACCGTAGAAGAGATCTTGAACAGCGAGGGACTCCGTAGCGAGAGCAGATACAGAAGCAGCAGAAGCCATGATGGCGATGGAAGCATGCTCTTTCTTGGTGAACGGGTGAGGGTTGAGGTAGCGAAGAAAACCCCATCGCGGGATGGCAAAAGCCATGAAGTCTCCCAAGACCTGGCGCGATTGTCAGACGAAGAAGCTGCACTGGGCGGATCCGCACTTACAAAGGCGATAACGGTCAAGAACACCAGCGAGACCCCAACGCTCTGCGGTTTGAAGGAGAAGATTTCTTGCAGCGTAGAGCCAAAGATGGAAAGTCCTGACCCGAGCAAAGCAACACGAAAGGTGAAAGAAGCTTCATCGGGGTCATCCTCAGCAGCAATGATCTTGGTCGTTAGATCCACAGCTGTTTCAACATAGTAGCCATCGTGTTTCTCGGGATCGACCTGTGAGGTGCTGCTCGAGATCTCGTCGTCGGCGATTATATCATCCTGGCTGCCCATTCGACCGTGGGAGCTGTCCGAGCCGAAAGCCGCCTTCTCTCTGCCATCGATGCTGTGAGACATGAAGGGCTGGAAAGGCCGTGTCTGAGCGAGCCAGCTACGCAAAAGAGGCGAGAGTACTCGGACTGAGTGGCGCACAGGGACAGCGACGGAAAGAAGAGACCAACCATGGATTCAACAGCTGTATCAACCAAAGCCCCCTCGAAGGAGAGTCGGTCGACGAGGCTTGCTACATGAGTTTGTGCGAATTCGCATCCCACATTGATTCGTTGCACCAATTCAAAGAGTTTGCAAGGCCGAACCTTGCAAGATCCGGATGAAAGGACGGCCAGAAATGTCGCAGGATATTTTCTTGTGCAGATCGATGGGTGGACCGGGTACAGCTATCGCACACCGCTTCGTCATTCGACTTTCGAGCCACAACAGGCGTTATAAACGTGTTGCTGCTTTGCGTGGCCGAGAAGGTTTCCTCACTGGTCGACAGCTTCGACTTAATCCAAGATTGACGTCCGGCTGCATGCATCGTCAGTAACTCACCGCCAAGCGGAGATCTTCTGAGAATTTATGCACTCATAGATCGTCGCCGACTATTGCAGCGACAACGTGGACCGCTATCATCGACGGAGGCTGCCAACGCGATGGAGCAACGCATGGGGCTGAAACACATCGAAGGCCAGTCGAAGCACGCCCATCCTTGCCCATATGCGAGTCTAGTAAGGGACAATTCGAAAGGAAAAGATGTGAAATCTTGCCGCACATCCGGTGCCGCTGCTGGCTCGCTAGAGCTGTCTGCACAACATCATGTGGTCGGTTCATCAGTCAAAGCACTGAGCAGGCCTTCATCGGTATATTCATTGGCGGCAGGCGTGTATCTTGATCCGGCGGCAGGCGATATTGAACAATAAGCGCGCGAAATGCTCGCGCGATGCGACGGTGGATGTGTCCATCTGGATACGTCGATGAAGACGATGATGTGAAGACGACGATGTCGATGATGTTGATGGTGATGACAATGAGGTCGACGGGAAATAGAAAGAATTACAAGCATTCCAAGCGTTCGCCAAGCCTCACCACCGGAAGTGAATCCTTTCTGTGGGTCTCCTACGACTAAACATCTCGGAACATCATGATCTCCTTTGACCTTCACGCAAAACAGCTAGCGAGCCAGCTGAGGCCATGTTGCTACACCGTCAATTGCATCTTGACATAATTCCCCTCATCGCACAGGCTTCATCTGGGATGGCCCCAGAGGATGCCAACGAGACGACGATGACATTGACAAGCGGTTGGTGGGAAGCGGAGACCATGCTGATTGTGTCCCGGAACGACCTTGAAGAAGCGGCATAGATGGAGCTGGAACGGTGAGATGACACAATTGATTCTTGGCCGTTAATGCATAGGGTATATTTGGAGCAACTCCTTCTGCGAAAGGGTGCGGCCGAGGAGGCAGGCCTTGAAGGCAGAGCTTGAGGGCAAGCAAGCATCGTGATTCGTCGGAGCCAGGTCTGCCGCAATGCGCTCTCTTCCGACCAGTGCTGTCAGACATCTGCTAGTTAGGAAGTATCCTACATTGTCAGGGCGAGCACTCTAACACCACACCTCTCGTGAAGCGCGACCCTTCAAGGAGCAGGACCTTGACAAAACCTCGTTCATTCATGCCTGCCCTTCCCCACCACAAGGGCATAATCTAACTCCAGTAAAGATGCGACCAAGAAGTCTAGATTCCATCAAGGGGGTATATCCAATCCGATCAATTCGGATTCCAGCCCACTCCTGCCCACCCCACACATCCAAGTCTTTCAACCCTGTGCATCACTCTCCTCCTCCTCCAAGCCCAGGACTCCCCTTGTTCATCCATCCAAACCAACTCGCCCGATTCGCATTCTTCTTTGCATTATCCTCATCCTTGGCCTCCTGCACCAAGCGCAACGGCCGGGGTTTACTCCCCATCATCACCGCTCCACTCATGCCCTTGCCGTCCTTGTCCGCGGCTCTCGTATCATTGCCGCTGGACGTCGTACTGCGTGGTGGAGAGCTGGGATTGGAACTCCCCGAGACTAGGGTGGAGACGGACTCGGGGGCGTCGAGCAGCTCGTATGTACCCGGATGGGAGGAGATGCTGGTGCGATTGCTGCTCACGCTCAACATTTTGCTGTCCCGCGGAGCGGAGTTCTCTTTCGTAGTATCGGATACGGTGGGAATTTGGTTTCCTGAAGGAGTGCGATGTTGGGCGAAGAACGAATTCGTCCGGTTTGTTGGCGAGCTCAGACCTGGACTCAGTGGTCCTACTGACTGTGGGCCGGGCCGGTACATGTTGGTCACGACGCTCGCGGCGGGCCAGTCGGAGTTTGCGCGACGGTGACCTCCGCCGCCGCCGCCGCCGCCACCGTTACCACCTGAAGCCATGCGTCGGCCGATGGGCACGGAGGGCGCCGTTTCTGGGTCTTCGTTTGGTTTGGCGACGTCATCCGATGGTCGAGATGTCAGTGAGGGAGGTGGCATCATTTGCTGGGAGGTCGGCCGGGGTCTCTTCGGTGCGATGACGCTTCTTGCGCGTTGAAGTAGGGAGGGTTGCTCGTCCTCTTCTGGTGGAGGAGGCGGCAGCTCCTTGTCCGTATCGGCCTCGGCGTACTTCCGGCTGATCGCGCCAGGACCGGCCATGAGATCAGGAGTCTTGTCGAGAATCTGCTCGAATTGCTCGTGTTGGAGGAGGCGGGAGATGATATTGTTAATATACAGCGTCAGGGCCTTGTTTTGGTCTTTCATGGCGTTGACTTCTGCTCGCAAGCGACGTTCGCGGGCCGTGGTCTCGGAGATGGTCTCGCTGTCGCCTTCTTCGGAGCCAAGTTCGTCGGCGAGGCTGGTGCCGGCATTCTCTCCATCGGCCGGGCTGCGAGACGGTGGCCGAGAGTCAAATGCGCCTGGTCGGAGGAAATCGCCGTTGAGTGTCTTTTCGCTGAGAAGGAGCTGGAACGACTCGTTCTCCTCCATTAAACGAGCATTTTGCATCTTCGTCTCGTAGACTTTGTTTTGCAGTTCTTGCAGGCGACCACCACCCATGTTCTCCATCTCCACCAACTTGATTTGCGCTTCTGCCAATTCGAGTCGCAATGATTCAATGATCTTGTCCTTTTGCATCACCAATTTCGAATTGCTGCGCGAGACCGAGTCACTCCTCTGCATGGAAGACGGCGCGAACTGTCTCTCCGCTTGCTCGATACTCGGTGAACTCGGTGCGCTGCCCTTCCCATGGCTCGTCGATCGTGATGCCATAGGCCGTCGTTCATCGTCCAGTCCGGCGCGCATCTCACGTTGTGCCAAAGCCTCTTTCATTCGCTGAAGTGACTTCTGCATTTCCTCCTCTCGAGTTGCCGCTTCCTCCTTCTCCCTGAGTATCGCCGCACGCTCCGACTCGTAAATCTGCTCCAGCTCGCGACGTGCTCGCACACTCTCCTTCTTGTCATTCTCCAGCTCCTCAATCCGCTCAGTCTGTTCATGCACACTTTCTTCCAGCATGCCTTGCTCTTTCAAAGCTAAGTCCAGCTTGGCCTGTAGATTGGCGGCCTGCTTATCTTTCTCCACAGATGCCAACTCGGCTTGAGTCATCTTCTCCTGCAAGTCCTCCATGCGTGCGAGCAGTTCCGCTTTCGCGTCGTCGTCTGCCGTGGGTGTCTTCCTCGCTGCAGCACGTGCTGAGATTGGTGCACCGTTTCGTACGGAGCGGCTCCGATCCAGGCCGTTCGTGAGAGTGGGTGTGCTGGTCCTTGACGTCGAGGGAGATGGTCTGTTCGAGGAGTCTTTGACAGTCGCATCCTGAGCGGGAGTCCGACGGGCAACACCGGGCTTTTTGTTGGTCGGCGTAGAGGCAGACATGGTAGTGAGGCTGTCGGCTGGTTGCGCCGGGCGCGATAGATCGATGCGATGCGACCGAGATGTATTATCGTATGCAATGTCGCCGGCGCATGTGCAAAAGTCTATGTATAGGCCCGGAAAGAGGCAGTGCGTCTGGCAGAGGATTCGCTCGCTTGGGGATCGACGGAAGGTAGGCAGGGCAGCGACACGATACGAGCTTGGTTGGATTCTCGGGTTGGCGGTGTGAGACGAGGATTGTCCCGGATCTCGCGACGTGGGGATCTCGTGGAGGAACGTGACTTGCGAGTGACAGGTAGGGATGCTCTGATACAATCAACAGGAAGGAAAGGATCGAGGATGTGGAAAAGGGAAGATTGCGCTTCTAGAACGCAAGATCTGTTGGGCAATAGCAGAATCTACAGTATCTCATATCTGGCTAATTGCGGTGGTCTCTGCGCGCGGTGCTCCCCTCTCCACATTCATCTCCCTCTCTCTGTACTAGTAGTCCCTCCGCATGTGATTGCTGAGGTGATGGCCCGCAACGGTTGTTGTCCACGAATACAACGGCGAATCTCAACCGCGGTCGAGTGGTCGAGTCAACGTATTGTCCCGTTCTGGACGTCGCCATATCAACCTGAGTTAACACTCTTCTCCTACATGGTGAGTACGCTGTGTTCATATACAAGCAGATGCTCACAATAATGTGGGTCGTAAAAAGGAGTTGGTCTGTAAGGGTCCGACAACCCAAATTGATGCCTCAGGCACTATAAAATCTGAACCTCATGTGAAGCCGATGCGGAGAGCTCAGTAGAATTTATGTGATCAGCGAAGAGGCTGCTCTCACCAACATATTCGCCCGTCGCCCGCCATGGACCTCCGCACATATGTTTCCGATCACCTGATCAAGCTGGTCGGAGCCAGCGAGGACATCATGGTCGACTTTGTCGTACAGACTGCCCGCAGCGCAAAGTCGTCCTCAGCCCTGAACGACAAGCTGTCGAGCATGATTGAGTCTAACGATGCAGACTTGCGACAGTTCAGCGACGCCTTGTACTCTCGAATCACCAAACCTTCATCGAATGGAACATCGACAGCAAAATCCGATAAGCCGAAACAGCCCAGGAAGAAGTATGCGCTGGTGGAGATGGAAGTGGAAGAAGAGGCACCGCCGCCTCCAAAGGAGGAGACAAAGAGGAGTAGTGAGACAGATCGGAAGTTGAGGCATCGTTCGGATAAGGAGAGGCGGCGATCACGGAGTAGAGAACGTCGCGGCAAAAAGCTCAGACCACGGGATGATGGCGACTTTGACGATCGTTGGGGTGATGAGGAGTATGAGGAGGACGAGGCTGAGGAGTTTCCTTCGCCACCAGCTAAGCGTGCGCGATTTGAAGATGGTTCAGCATCTCCACGAAGAGAAAAGGACACTCCAGAGCAGGAGCCGGAGGATGAGGAGGAGCGAGATCGCAAAGAACGAAAGGCCTTCGAGGAGCGACTCAAGAATAAGGATGCTGGGAACACGAAAAAATTGGTCGAGGACAAATCGTCCAAGCGAGAGCTGGCAGATGCGGAACGTCGTGCTCAGGCAGGAAAGCTGAACGAGCAGGAGATGAAAGACCTACGATTGCGATCACGACAAGATTACCTCAAGAAGCGCTCAGCTCAGGAGTTGGCATTGCTACGAAAGCAGGTTGCGGAAGAGGCTGAGGAGGAGCGAAACAACTCAGCGCTTTCACAAGCGGAAAAGGATGAGTTCGCAAGGAACCGTGAAGCCCTGCGACTGGCCGAGGAGCGTGAGAATATCGACGACCATTTCGATGGCTATGCTATGCCGGACGACTACATCACGGAGAAGGGCAAGTTGGACGTCAAGAAGAAGTCAGATGCGCTCTACAGCCGGTATGTGGAGCGGGACGACCAGGGCAGAGAGCGCTACGTGACAGAGCATGAAGAATGGGAGAGGGAGCAACTGGCGAAGACGAAAGCCCAGATCATCGTCGCTGATCGATCAAACGAGCAAGAGTACGAGTACGTTGTCGATCCGGAACAGCAAATCAAGTGGGTCACGGATGCGACCTTGAAGGGCGGGTTGACAGAGATGAAGACACAGGAAGAACGACTTCTCGCTCAACAAATGCTTGCGGCAGAGCGAAAAGCGAAGACCATTGAAGAGAAGCGGAAAACACTGCCAGTCTACCAGTACCGGCAGCAATTTCTCGACGCCGTCAAGGAATACCAAATTCTGATAATCGTCGGGGAAACCGGCAGTGGCAAGACTACCCAGCTTCCTCAATTTCTCTACGAGGAAGGCTACTGCAAGGATGGAATGAAAGTCGGCTGTACCCAGCCACGTCGTGTCGCTGCGATGAGTGTCGCCGCTCGTGTGGCGGAAGAAGTGGGTGTCAAACTCGGGAATGAAGTCGGATATGCGATTCGTTTTGAGGATGCCACGTCTGACAAGACCGCTCTCAAGTACATGACCGATGGTATGCTGCTGCGTGAATTCTTGACAGAGCCAGATCTCGGCGGCTATAGCGCTTTGATGATCGATGAAGCTCACGAGCGGACTTTGCACACTGATATCCTGTTCGGTCTGGTCAAGGACATCGCTCGCGGACGGCCGGATCTCAAATTGCTCATCTCTTCTGCGACCTTGGATGCCCAGAAATTCAGTCAATTCTTTGACGATGCACCAATCTTGAACATCCCTGGTCGAACTTACGATGTCGAGATGAATTACTCCCTGCAACCGGAAGCTAACTACCTCTCTGCGGCGATCACGACCGTCTTCCAGATCCACCTCTCCCAGCCAATGCCTGGCGATATTCTCGTCTTTCTCACAGGTCAAGACGAGATTGAGCAAGCGGAACAGTCACTTCAAGAAACCGCTCGCAAGCTCGGATCCGCGGCGCCTGAACTCATGATATGTCCCATCTATGCCAACCTTCCCACCGACCTCCAACAACGCATTTTCGACCCCACTCCGCCGAAAGTACGGAAAGTCGTCCTGGCGACCAACATTGCCGAAACTTCTCTTACCATTGACAACATTGTCTACGTGATCGACCCAGGCTACGTCAAAGAAAATCGCTACACCCCAGCAACCAACATGGAATCCCTCGTCGCAGTCCCCATATCCCGCGCCTCCGCCAATCAACGCGCAGGTCGCGCTGGTCGAACAGGTCCCGGGAAATGCTTCCGTCTGTACACCAAATGGGCCTACTACAACGACCTTCCGGCCAACACCACCCCAGAAATCCAACGCACAAACCTCAACTCCATCGTCCTCCTGCTGAAATCTCTCGGCATCAACGACCTTATCAACTTCGACTTCATGGACCCTCCGGCACCCGACATGCTCATCCGCTCCCTCGAACAGCTCTACGCTCTTGGCGCGCTGAACGACAAGGGCGAACTTACCAAGATCGGCCGACAGATGGCCGAGTTCCCAACTGACCCTATGCTCGCCAAAGCCGTGCTCGCGGCAGACAAGGAAGGTTGCGTCGAAGAAGTGCTCTCCATCATCGCCATGCTCGCCGAGGCGTCCGCGCTATTCTACCGCCCAAAGGACAAGAAACTGCAAGCCGACGCCGCGCGTGCACGATTCACCGTCAAAGAAGGAGGCGACCATCTCACGTACCTCAATATCTGGAATCAATGGGTCGACGCAGACTTCAGCTTCGTCTGGGCGCGGGAGAATTTCCTCCAACAACGCTCCCTCACCCGCGCGAGAGATGTGCGCGACCAACTCGCCAAACTCTGCGACCGCGTGGAAGTCTCGCTCTCCTCCTGCGGCGCCTCCAACCTCCCTCCGATTCAGAAATCCATCACAGCGGGTTTCTTTCCCAATGCTGCGAGACTTAGCTCGGGAGGAGACACGTACCGCACGGTCAAGAACGGATTGACGGTGCACATCCATCCCAGTTCAGTGTTGATGGATGTCAGACCGAAGTGGGTGATATTCCACGAATTGGTGTTGACGAGTAAGGAGTTTATGAGGAGTTGTCTGCCGTTGAAGCCGGAGTGGTTGATAGAGGTGGCGCCGCATTATTATAAGAATAAAGAGGTTGAAGCGATGGGGGTGGATAGGAAGATGCCGAAGATCTAGACGGATGTGGTGGAAGGGTATACAGGGAAGAACGAGACTTTTGCTGCAGCTCGAGTAGATATCTCGTCGCACCACAATTCTCCCACGCAGTCTATATGAATCACATTACGCCTGCACTTCATGCCGTCATATCATCCCTCTTACCGTAGTCCCACCTCTCTCTTGCCCTTGAACCCCAGCTCGAAGGATCACCGCAAGGATTTTACGAAGTGATAAATCAGCCATTACAAATCAACTGCCTGTGCCGTAACACTACATATCCAATTGTTGTGGATCATCAGACTGACCATTAGTAAAGTGCACGTGACTAGTGCCAAGGCATTCCTACACACAGATAGCTAAAGTAAGAATCTTACACTTAAGATTCTCTCTGCATAATAATATATACTGTGAGGGGGGAACTTCCAAAGGTTCCGATCTCCCGCGGATAGTAGCAGTGCGGACGTATAGAGTAGCATAGGGGGCAAAAAGGGCGGTAAACTGTACAATTAGAGTAAAAGGTATAGGGGCAAAAGAGGTAGTATTAAGTGCTCTGTACTATTGGGCCTTATATGCGTGTCTAAGGTCCTTCCGGAGGTCGATGTCTTAATAATCCTTCGACCTGCCTACGAAGCTAAAGCTAGATATAGACCGCACGTGACAGTGCGATATTCCCTACTACATCCGTCCCCCTCCTGTAGTGTCTAACCTAGACACTGCAAGAACCTAAACTATACTATTGTGCACGCTTATAGCGTAAAAACCCTCCAGATCTAGCACTAGCGTCGTCCTTTTTAACTTGTTGCTAACGTAGACTGTCCCTATCCTCGGGCTTTGCACCTACTACGCATGTCTATCGTATGCATCGCATCTAAAACAAAAGAAACAAAACAAAAGAAACAACAAAAAGAAAAAAGAACCTTAAAACAAGCGCTAGTGCAGAAAACAGCCGCTCCTTATGTCCTGTTCGCACTAAATGTTTCCTAGACCCGATGCGGATTTTAGTCTAGGAAACATTATAAACCTATCGCTAAGTACTATCCTCCTACTGCATGTCGCGTCTAGGTACGCGCTTGCTATCCTTGCCGATAAGTAAGTCGGGGACTTCCTAGGGTACTACGATATTCGTATCTCCCTGCCTAAGTAGCTTACGTTCCCTATCGTCTGCATCGTTAGGAGCGACTTTAGCTAGTAGAGGTTAGTGCTTCTAGAAGTCGGTCGGGTGCTTGTCCTTAGCGTTATAGTACGATCGGTTACCGAATGTATTCCTCTCCGCGTACTTAATGTCCTTATAGTTTGCCTTTACTCGAGCTACAGTCGCATCTCGCTGCTTCTTAATCTATGCCCTTAGATCGACAATATTAAGGCGGATAAGCTTCTCTAATTCGACGACGACTCTAGGGCTCTCTTACTTCTCGTAAGCAACAAGTGCAGTAGCGATGTAGTTGTTAGGTATTAAAGACATAGACGTAGGGAAGGCGTAAGGAATCTTGCTGTACTTGTTAATAAGCCCGGAGGGTATCTTCTCGGGGGCGGTTAGGTCTATGTAAGCTTTGCGCAGTATCTCCTAGTTACTAGCTTCGGCACATTCGAGAGAACTATCTGTATGCATAGCTACGAACTAGGGAAGAATCGTTCGACGTTCGGTTTCGGCCTTGGTGTCGACACTATGTAGCAGATGCGGAACCGTAATGCGAACATTAAATGCCTTGTAAGGAACGTATTCCTACTTAAGCTTATAGCGATCTAGGAAGTGTTGCGGCAGCACCGTATTATCGATCTTCTGCACTACTCCGTCTGCGCAGTTGTTAGCCCTTATCTACTAGTACTATTCCTAAAAGATCTCCTTCTCGTGCATCCTCTTAACGAGCACCGTGTAGTCCTTCTTGCCCTCGTCTGTTAAGGAGACCGTGCCTTGAATCTAGTTAATACCGCGATTCTCCTCGACTATGCGGCTGACCGTAAGGTCGATGTGCTTGAAGGTAGTGTTGTCGCCCTTCTTAGTGCTTTTAGCGTAGTATAGGTATAATACTAGCCGGTGCTTATAGTTACCTCGCAGAAGAACATAGAGCAGCTAGTATAAAATGTCCTGGCGGATAAGCTGCTAGATCTGGGAGTAGCACATCGTGCGAAGCTATCCGTAGTTAGGCTAGCTATTAATTTCGCGCTAATGCCACAAGTACATATCTATCTCCTTATTAATAATCTTGTAAAGGGCCTTGTCCTGTCCGATCTACGCAAAGAGGGGAATGTTAAGCGTGCTATTTCTCTTAAACTCGTTCTCCTAACCGGCTGTTAAGTACATTGCTTGGCGAGCCTTGTTAAAGAAGCCGTTAAAGTTGAGCTAGCCGAGTTCTCTGCGTAGGACGTTATTGTCGAAGCGGTAAGGCCTAAGGAAGTCCGATAGTCGAGACGGACGAGCATCCTTAAACTACATCTTGTACGTCTTAGAACCTGTCTTTAGCTAGCTAAGCTTATATATATCGTACTTAAGGGTAGTAAGTTTAAAGAGCGTGTTGTTCTTTGCTATTACATTCCCGGTCTTTACCTTAATTCCGAAGTACCGAAGCAGGTCCCTCGCATAATTGTAGCATAGGAACGTGCACTTATCCTTTGGCTTCGTACTGTCCGGATACAGCAGCTGCAGGCATCGAAACAGCTAGTTCGGGGTAGCAAGACGTTACGAAAGCGGAAGCCTCCTAAGGCTATTAATCGTAGCGATAATTTAAGGTAAGGCGTTCTTGTAGTTATAGGTCGTGTTCGTAGGTTCCGTAATAGGCATGCCGAGAGCGATCTGTGTTTTAGTTACTGCCTAACTTACCGAGCGAGCCCTTCCCGTAGTGCGAACAATAGGACTCGCGTAGATACTCCCTCCGAGACTAGGGCTAGAAATGGATCTGCCGGAGTAGGGTGTTTGGGGGCGGCCGGAGCTACTCTCGGAAGGGGTACCGCGTATAGGAAGACTAACGAGATTAGCTAGCTTTTCCTTAGTTTTGGACCTTGTGCTTATAGCGGGAGGTGCTTCGATCTGCTTCTAAGTGTTGGATCTAGACGCAATTTCCTTCTCCTTTCCCTTAGGCTTGTAGGGTACTATCTACCTACGACTATCTATATGCCGGTTGTACGTGTTGCGCATAATGTTAATCTGCTCCTGTGTAGGGCGATCGATTCCTCCTAGTTTAGCGACTATAAAGAAGTCCTTAGTAGTGTACTTAGTCCCTCTCGGATCTACATGTCCCTGTCTAGCGCCCTAACTGTACTGACGAATGTATTCTCGTGAAACAAGTATAGCTACTATCGTACCCTTATCGGACTACGTCTTGTACTTCGAAGACAGCTTTCGAATCTCTTTTGCTATGTTCTCGGATTTGTACATGTATTGCCTTAGTTCCGGGTTTGCATCTATTACGTCCTGTCCCTATTCTTTTGTAAGGGCGTCGTAAATGCCCTTCTTGCGGTTGCGGGTCCTCCTGCTATCTATAGCTGCCGCTACTAGCCTCGGATAAGCAGCTGCAATGCTGTCTTGTCTAGTAATCCTCCCGGTTCCTAAGGTAATAGGGACCCGGTTTATCCGCACGAAATCCTATATGCCTGCTACAAACTCTGCTGCTTTTTCTAATCCTAATTCTAAGGTATTAACGATGTCTGACACTACTCGCTCGCGGTCCGCGTCTAGCATGCTCTTAAGGAGATCCTCGAGTTTTCCTAGCTCTCTAGTGTTCTACGCAGTCGAGAAGGCTATACGCATTTCTTTATTGTTTGTTAAGGGTACGCTCCGGAGGCGAGCTAGGATGTTGTCTATGTCGGTAGTAGTATGCGCAGTTGCGCTTGTTGTTAAGGTGTGTTATGTGCGCTTAGTGCGCTCGTATCGTTTCGAAGCTGTTTTTGCGCTAATGCGCTTGGGTAGTATGTGTATTGTTTTACGCTAATGCGCTCGGTTGGTATATATGTTGTTTTGCGCTAATACGCTCGGTTGGTATGTGTGTTGTTTTGCGCTAATGCGCTCGGTTAGTATGTGTGTCGAGGGGGGGGCTCGTAGAGGGTGTTTAATTAGGTCGAAGGTCTACAAGGACGCAGATAAGGTTCGTCCAGGAGGAAAAGGAGTCGTTGGGGAAGGTGTAAGGAGATAGGAAAGAAAGAAGATATAGTAGATGTTGTAGGGAAGTCGGAGGTGTAGAGAAGATTAAGGCTTTTAAGTAGGGCGAGCAGGCAGAAAGCGGGTCCCTTGCTTGTTCGTAAATTGTGTGCGTGCTCGTGCTCGTAATTGTTAGAAGAGCTCGTAATTGTTAGGAAAGGCCTGTAATTGTTATGTCGGTAATTGTTGTGTCGGTGATTATTAGTTCGTAAATTGTTAGTTCGTGAATTGTGTGCGTGCTTGTGCTCGTGATTGTTAGAAGAGCTCGTAATTGTTAGGAAAGGCCTGTAATTGTTGTGTCGGTAATTGTTGTGTCGGTAAATGTTTCGCATCAGCAGTCTCGTAATTGTGGCAGAATATGCATAATTGTCCAGAAAAAGGCAGCCTAGCCCCTAAATGTCCGAAAGGGTAACTAAGCTTCGTAAATTGTAACTCCCTCCCCTTTTAGGGTAGAGAACGTGTGTTTAGTACGCTCTGAACAATAGTAGATTAGTCGTAGCTAGCAGAGACACCTAGGCAATGTCCTATCCTTCGCAAATGTTTACTAGACCCCTTTTTCTAAATAGTCTGGCAAACAACTGGGCCTATCCGGCAGCGCCAGCCTTTGAAAGATGTCCTGTGCTCGTTTGGCGGTGTCGGCAGGCAGGCGTCGAGGACGGAGATGAGGTCGTGCCGGGGGTCTTGTTGTAAGCGAAAGAGCTCACTTTAACACAAAGAAATGTGTGTGTCTCTTTGGGTAATAATGATGTTTGCCCGAGAGAGCGAGCGGAGCCTTTGCTAGACTACCGGTCTAGGAAACAACTATAGTAAGCCGAGGGCATCCGTCGCTATGTTTGCTAGACCCTTAGTCTGGGAAACATTTTAATGCGAATTATAGCCGCACTTAGATTCTTAGGTACTGTAATTGTTCTTCCGGGGACAGCGAGGATTCCCTTACCCCCTACACGATATTCGGAGGTCCGGGAGCCGGTTCTCTGTACTGTTTAGCGGCAGGGTCGTCGCCGTAAGGTGATGCCGGCTCTTTATCCTTACTCTTAACACTTGCAAGCTATTTAGGGTTTAAGTCGCCGCGTATTAGCTCTTCGAGCTTACTAATATGCTCGAGGTAGTCTGCAGGGACTACCCGAAGTATGTCCCTAGACTATGTGCCTTAGAGCTCTGCCTCGTCTAGTTCTGCAATCTTGTAGGTACCGGTGTCTAGGCTTATACTTGTTACTTAGTAGGGCCCCTTCTATCGAAAGGACAGCTTCTCGTAGGTAGACTTTCGCTCGCCTCTTTTTAACAGTACGAGCTGCCCCTTCTTAAGCGGCTTGTTGTCGACATTATAGTTCATATCCTAGTACTCCTTCTAGGTATCTCGTAGCCTGCGCTGTAGGGCGGTAACTTCTCTAATATCCTTCTTAGAGCAGAAGATCTGCCTTACTCGAGCAGCTAGCAAGTCTTCGGTCGTACGCACTATCTTCTAGTTAATCGTTTTCTAAGTATCGTACCGTAGCTTAATAGGTAGGACGACATTAAATACATAGAAAAGACTTGCCGGCGTATATCCCGTAGACCTACGAACAGTAGTGCGGTCTGCCTATAGTGCTGCGTAGAAAAAGGATCTCCAGCCCTTCAGCTTGCCCTGCGTACACTTTAAAAGGACGTCCAGGATGTTAGGATATCTACGCTCGACTAGACCGTTCGCTTTAGGGTAGTAGGCGGACATACGACTGAGGTTTGTATCTATTTAAGCTAGCAGTTAAGGCATATCGCCGTAGTTCTTAGGCCCTCTATTAAAGAAGATCCGGTTATAGGCTCTAGTGCGTAAAAAGACGTCTTCAAAAAGAAACTTCGCGACCTACCTTAAGCTCACTCCTTAATTCTGCCCCTTGTTTACGATCCTTCCTTCCGGCTATCTAGAGAGAGACTCCCTAGCTATAATAATGCTCCCGGAGCTATCGACATAAACGACGTCCATATGCTACGACTCGCTAACATAGCTGTTGTATCTTAGGTGCAGTTCCGACATACTTGCTAGTCTGGACGATCGAAGAAGACACTCGGGGCACTTTCCGACGAAATCTCGGACCTGCTTATATAGTCCCTGCTAGTAATACCGACAAGCGATCTTTATATAGGTCCCTTTACGCCCTCTATAGCCGGAGGTAGGGTCCCTATAGAGGGTACGGATAATCGACTTCTACTCCGACTCCTTATCGATAACTCTACACAGCAGCTTGTTAATTCTTTTCTAATACTACAGGCAGCGTTCCCTAACTAGGTAGCGAGATGCCCGTTTCTTAAAGGCATACTAGCTGTTCCTGTTTACTCCTACCGGTCGTCGAAGGGTTAGGAGGTAGTATGCCACATCGCGGTAGAAGTCCGAGAGGAAGCTGTTAATACTACTCCGAACAAGCTCCTCTTCTAGAGTAGGGGTAATCTCTTCGGCCTCGACACGATTCGCGTACACTGCATACAGCGTGCTGTTAATTATTTCTTCGTAGTCCTGCTTATGTTCCTCGTTAATGTTATCGGACTAAGTACGCGGTCGTTAAGATAGCGCATCTGCAGTAGTGTGCAGTCGGCTAGGGACATGCTTCACATCGAAATCAAATAGTTGTATCTATGAAAGCCACCTTGTTATTACTGCGTTAGGCAAGTCGGTCGGTAGTCGGTTCAACTAATAGACTAGAGTATTCGCATCTAGCTTAAGCAGGAAGTAAACACCGTAGAGATAGTGCTTTAGTTTCTTTAATGCCTTTAAAACACCGAGACACTTAAGTTTCCTAGCGTCGAACTTTTGCTCGTTCGGCTTCTAGATGCCGCTTTTATACCGAGATAGGTGCCTTGTCTTGTAGTTGTTAACATCTCGTTGTATAAGGACTGCTCCGAACCTATCCCCGGATGCATTAACAGCAAGGATAATCTGTCCTCCCGAAACGTAGTCTATAGTCTTAAGAGCCGGTGCAGTAACGAGAGCCTTCTTTAATTTCTCTATCGATGCGTTATACTCGGCGGTCCAACACTAGCACACATTAGGCTTTAGTAGATTGTACAGCGGAGCTAACACCTATGCATACTTCTTAATCTAGATGCGGAAGTATACGACTATACCTAGGAATACCCGAACCTCCTTAGGGTTGTCTAGAGCAGGCTACTCGGTGATCTTAACGACTCGTGCCTTATTAGGGTAACGGCTATGCACATTACAAATGTACCCGACAATTAGTACCCCTGTCGAGAACTATCGCGACTTAAGAGCTGATATAGTAAGTCCGGCTCTCTTAATGTCGGCAAGGACTACGTTAAGGTTCGTAACATGTTTAGCAACCTAACGTCGGATACCGGGCTCGGTTTCCTCGTTATCGTACGTAGTGCGTAGACCTTTAACTCTAATGTCGTCTAGAAAGGGGCGAGCTCGGTAATTCATATGCTCCTAAAGGATAGTAGTTATAATCCTTTAGAACTAAGCGACCGAATTCGTTCCGCCTATAGGAATCCCTATGTGCCTAAACAGCCCGAGCAGTGTGTAAAAGGAGGTAAGGTCCCGACAGTGCTCGGCTAGGGGTATTTAGTCGTATCTAGAGAAGAGGTCTATAAGCGAGGTAGTAGTGCACCCTACGAAGTCTGCGGAAAAGGAGTCTGCGTCCGGTAGCATGTTAGCATCCCTTAGCGTAACACGGTTTACTTCTGTAGCTAAGTTAATAAGTCGGTACTTCTTCTCCTCCTTCTTTTCCTAGACATGCTCCCCTTCCGGCATAGGGTCCTTAGCTTTTAGTAGCTTTAGGTTGTCTGGCTTCTTTTGCACGATAAACTAGGGGTTCCGGTATGCACTACAGGATAGCTCGATTACTCTATTGCAGGCTCGCTTACTAACCATCTGTATTACTACCTTCTCGAGGGCTGCGGGGATAGGGAAGTTCTTATACTACTAGGCCTTGTGCGGAATCGTGCGGATCTCTACTAGTAGGGAAACATCCTCGTTTAGGCGACCGATATGTAAGAAATCCTAAGCAAGAGACTTCTCTCGCTAGAAGAGACAGGCGTAAAAAAGCTCGAGTTCTTTCGGCTTTAGTTCGATCGTAGTCTTAAAGGTATTCATGCGTTTAGGGGTAAGTCTCGAACCCTTCTCGATGTCGGAAAACTTAGGGATAAGGTACTTGTTGTCCTAGGGGTGCGTGCTCGGTGTAAGTTTGGCCTTATTTTTAAGACATCTCTGCTGCTAGTTAAAAATACTACTAGGGGGCTTGCTGCTAGTGTCGTGAATACTACTATTAACAGGTCTGATCTTGTCCGCCTTACGTTTGTATATAGTATATACATTCGGAGCGGATCCTACCTCCTATTCCGTTTTTTGCTAGAGGTAATCTAACTAGAGAATATCTGCCCACTTAATAATTAGCGACGCTACTCGAGCTTATAAGGTGGTTTCCTAGACTATATCCGAGGGATTAATGGTGTATTTTGTCGAGGTAACAGTCCGGAACTTATCCTAAGCCCTTACTTTATCCTAGGTACTAAGGAAATGTTTGCTAGACCCGGGGTCTAGGAAAGGTTTCGGGTCGACTTCGACTAGTAGTCTCGTTCCGGACGACTGCAAGTAATCCTCCGGATAGTTGAATAATGCTACTGCGTTACCGGGGTGTCGGCAGCCTACTCGTTTCCCGACTCCTCGGGCTTAGTTATATAAAATGCCTCGGTCGGACCGTACCTGTCTCCGTATCCCTTAACTCTAGTAAAGGTAATCGTTGTTCTATCCGGTGTCGCGATTGTATACTCGAGGGACCCGTCGTCGTAGTTTATAGATCTAAGCCGTACCTGTCTAGTCTATAGTCGGCCGAGAAGGAAAGGTGCAGTCCGTGCAACAAGAAACGACAAGTAGGTAAGAACTCCTATAACCTCGATAGGTACCCGCTCTGCAATACCTAGGAAATCCGCATAGCTACTAACCGTATTTATCTGTATTGGCCGGTAGGTGCGTATGCTAACACCCGCTTACTTTACCGCAGACCAGCTTATAATGTTCCCTTTAGATCCCTCGTCGATTATAGCACGACGCTCCCTATGTCGTTTTGGACCGATAATGCATTCTACAACAGGCAAGGGTATAATAATATAGTCTCGGTCGTTAAAGGACAACCTCGCGTCCTTAGGGTCCTCGTATAGGTCCTGCATTAGTCTCGGGGGCATCGTAATATATAGCTCCTTAACTATAGGACCGAGGAAAGCAGGGTTATCGTCTTCTATCTCTTCTACGAACCTATTACGTATATAAAATCTAGAGGGCAGGATATGCTTAGTAGTAGTACTGCCAAGTTTAAACTCGACTCGCACCCCGTAAGAACGAAGCGGCTCGTCTATATCGTACTAGTATGCTGCAGTAGCCGCAATGTTGTCCTCCTTAACGATAATCGACAGCCCGGCTTCCTTAGCAGCTATTACGAAGTCTTCTTAGTTCCGAGCATAGCGCTTAAGAAGTCCCCTAGCTACGGCAGGCGAGGCAGCGAGAAGCTCCCTAACAGGGATATTAGACGGCTGCGCTAGTATCCTGTCGAGCAGTACTTTTTCTATGTTAAGCCGCTCTCGAAGGTAAATGTCCCTTCTCTACGCACCCTTTCTAGTCGTAGTAGGCTTCTAGTTCTTCTTTTTCTTTAGCAGCGGGGGGTTAACGAAGCCCTAAGAAGGAGGGGTAGGATCTAGATCTATGCTTCTAGTAGGGTCCTAGGTCTAGCTGTCGTTTGCGGACTGCGGCTGGTTACCGGTATTAAATGTACTATTACTAGTAAGAGTGCCCTGTGTCGACTACGAGCCTTCTTCGACTACCTTTATATATTCTTCTGTGTTAGGGATCTTGCGGGCATCGATCTTAATAGATACAGTCTTCTTTGGCTTCACAATACGACTAGTATTATTACTCGGCTTAGCGGCTGGCTCCTTTCCCTTAGCCATGCTCGTTAGCCTAGTCGCAGCGTTCGCAGACAGAGAGTTAGTACAGATCTGATTTATATAGGGGGTACGAGGGTCTCGCTTATTAATGTACACCAGATTATTAGGAACCGTACTTCTAGCGACGATATTACACTAGTTTCCATTTATGTTCGTTGCTAGTGCGGGTCCTACAGGGGAACCTAAGCCTTAGCCTAGGTAACTAGGTTGAGCTAGTAACGAGGGTGCAGGTTTTAAGGTCGGTAGAATAGGGCTAGGAACAAGTGCCGGGTTAAGAGGTGTACTCGGTATATGTGTCCGAGGAGCAAAGGCAGCTACAGGTAGTTTATAAGCTAGCTAGTACTTCTTAGCATCCTTAATATTCGCATCGGCAGGCTAGGTAATAGCCCTTCCCTATGCTTTCTTAATAACGGGAGCTATTATCCGGAGCTTAGGCTAATCCGGCTAGTTCCTAAACTGCACCTTTCGTCTGTTAACATTACCTTCTCGTCTAATATACTACTTCTTTTTACTGTCGCGGTGTGTCTAGCCTGCACTTAGGAGGTAGTTTATGTACTTGTATTCGTAAACACTATAACCGGGTTCAAAGTAATAAAAGCATGTATACTTAGAAGCTTCCTGGTAGAAGGGGTTCGAGCTGCTAGACGACTAATAGGGCACTAGTCTAGGTCTAGCGATATTGTACGAGTAGTACTCTAGAGAATTAGGGGTGTTATCGGTATGCAGCGTAGCTATGTAAGACTTCGGAAAGTCTCTAGGTGGATTAACAGCTATACGTGTACTCCTCTTAGCTCTCGTACGCTTAATCTTAGCAATAGTTATCTTAGAAAGCTTTTTAGACAGGTCCTCTATGTCCGGCAGCTTCTCTTTTAGTACGCGTAACGACTAGACTCTATCGTTCGATGTATCTAGCTTCGGATACCTCTTCTTAGTCTGGTTAACAAGCTAGCTAGTAACCTAGCTCTTGCCCTTGCTATACAACTCCTAGTAAGCTATGCGGCTTGTAACGTACTTAAGTGTCGCATCGTACAATAGAGGAAGCTAAGTATAGGAGGCTAGGTTCGAGACGTCTACTTCGAGCTTATTTATAATTTCCTATCCTACCTCGGAGGGCAAGCCTTTAAGGAAGAGGTAGTATCGAGCGACTTCGTTGTACTGTTTAAGAGGGATCCTTTTCGAGACTGCTTTGAACATTATAACGTACTAACGTAGGTTATCCTTCTGTCCGGAGATATCCTAGACTCTTTCCTTTGCGCACAGCTCTTCGAGGAAAGGGAGGCTGTACTTATACACCTAGCTATTATAGCACTAATAGTAGGAAAGAGCCTCTTCCTTAAAAGCTTCGTAGTTTTCGCTGTCGAAGCCTAAAAGACTCTCGAGCTAAGCTCGAACATCTAGCACCGAGTGTCGAGTAGTAAGTCGGATCCTTTCCCTGTTAGGAGTGCGTAATCCTTTAAAGTACGAATCGAAGAAGTCGGCCATAGTCTAGAAGAAAGTCGAGGTATCCTTACCGTCGAAGGATAGAGCACTAGGCTCTCTAGGGAAGGGTACGCGACTACGGTAAGCAGGGGCTCTATTGTTGCGAGTAGCCGCGGTAAGGGCAGTAACAAGATCTGCGATGTTTATGTTAGCAGGCTAGGGAGCGGGAACTATACTATAGGTCGCTGCAGCAGTAATCCCTTCAGCTTAAGGGAGAGCCTTATTAGTCGACCCTTTAGTCGAATTAGTCGCAAAGCGAGCTAATAGAGTCCTATTGCTATCGCGGAAGGCGCGAGCATTAGAAGGTACCTAGATAGGACTATTAGTTCCGGAAGCCTCGCCGGTGCTTAGGGTGTTGCGGAGAATCTCCGAGGGAGTATTAAAATAGCTACGACAGGAGGGTCCGTCCAGGCCGTTGTTAGGAGTGTTATTAGGAGACATCGTAATAGCAATGTGCAGCTTAGTGTCGCAAATAGGGAAATAGGAAGTAAGGAGTGCCGATACGTGTTCGGAAGGCGTATAGGAAAAGGTTGGCAAGTCGTCGTCGATACTAGGGCGGGCGTAGGGCATTTGAAGCTCTCGAGGGTTTGCCAGACTATTAGTCTGGGAAACATTGTTGCTGCTAGTAGTGCACTACAGCTAATCATGCCGTTCACACATAGTCTAGGGCTATATTCGATAGTCTCCTTAGTGCGGGCAGGGTGTAATTGTATGTTCCGGGCACGTAGGACGGCTAAGTATCTAGAAACTCGAGAATAAGGCGGGATCGCTTCTCGTGCGGTATAGAAGAGTCTAGGGTAGGGAAATAAGGACTAGGGATGCGTCTAGGGTCCGTAGCTCGGTATTATTTGTTTACTAGACCCTCTCCCTAATTTGGTCTAGGAAACATCGCATCCTCGAAAGGTCGCACCTCTTAGAATATTCTAGCTAGCTAGAGCCGAGAGATACATATCGCATTCTCGTACCGAGAACCTAGTGTCGGTAGATCTAGGCAGGGCGCATATGCTCCCTAGTTCCAGTGCCGGGTTCGTAGCGATATTATCTGCCATTACCTCGGAAAGCAACACCGAGGAGCGGTCGGACGATTGGTGCGATAGGGCGACGTTTCTTAGGGTATTCGCGACGCCTACGCTATAATAGCTAGTCAGTCTCGTTTCTTATGGCTATTCTATTAAGAGCACGGGACGGCTTACGTAACCGAGTATTCTCTAATGTCTAGCATGTCTATTATAGCTACTACGGCAGTCGGTAAAGTTTTCTAGGTACTTAAGGGCTCTTTTTCCACCCTGTTTCTCTTTCTTTTCTTTACGAACGCTACGCATAGGCTGTGCTGCATACCTAGCCTACCTGCCTCGGCAGGTAGTCGGGCATAGGAAAAGCTATAGCAGTACGATTTTAGCCCTAGGAGGCTTGTTTTTACCCTATTTTGCATCCGCTAGAGTTAATATTATCTCTGTAGCAGTGTCGCGTTTTAAAGGCGTACAGCTAAGCTCGGTAGCGTAGTCGCTCGTACAGGTGCGGGAGCGATAATCTCCGATGTCTATTATGTCTATTATAACTTTTACCGCGACTAGTAAAGTTTTCTAGGTACTTGAGGGCTCTTTTTCCACCCTGTTTCTTCTTCTTTTCTTTACTAGCGCCTCGTATGGGGTTTACCGCACGCCTGGCGTACCTGCCTCGGCAGGTGCGTCGCCGCTCGTCTCGCTTACCTTTACCGGTAGGTAGTCGGGTATAGGAAAAGCTATAGTAGTACGATTTTGGGCCTAGGAGGCTTCTTTTTACCCCAAATCGCGTCTATTGTAGTCGATATGCTCTCCGCTATAGAGTCGCGCTTTAAGGTTGTGCATCCGAGTCCGGTAGCGCGGTTGTATACATTAGTGCGAGAGCGCTTTATACCGAGCCTCTATGCGATGTTAGTGTCCCTTTTTTATGTACTCCTTTGCTTCCTCGGCTTCTTCCTTCTCCTTCTTAGGCTGTATCGACGAGCTGCTCGGCGTAGGGTGTGCAGCTCGGTAGGGTATAGGGAATGTGTATGTGTTCGTATATTCGTGTATTTAGGGTGTATTCGGTAGTAGATCTAGCAATGTGCACACAGCGATTTGTGCATTAAGGTACTTTGTATTTTAAACTTGGACTTTAAACTTAGGTACTTAAGCCTACTGCCCTAGCTAAGGGGCAGAGGTATATCGTGATCCTTTCTTCGAGGGAGGGTATTCGTCGTATACGTCGTAAGTACTTGTTAGGCGACCGGCGCTGTTGTCGAGGTCGTAGCCGCTCCGCACTTCCGCACTGCTGCCTACCCTTTGTATATCCTCCTTCTCCGCTTTCGCGAAGGAAGGAGTCTTACATCGTCCACTAAAATGTGAGGGGGGAACTTCTAAAGGTTCCGATCTCCCGCGGATAGTAGCAGTGCGGACGTATAGAGTAGCATAGGGGGCAAAAAGGGCGGTAAACTGTACAATTAGAGTAAAAGGTATAGGGGCAAAAGAGGTAGTATTAAGTGCTCTGTACTATTGGGCCTTATGTGCGTGTCCAAGGTCCTTCCGGAGGTCGATGTCTTGATGATCCTTCGACCTGCCTACGAAGCTAAAGCTAGATACAGACCGCACGTGACAGTGCGATATTCCCCACTACAATACCTGCTAATTAGAGGTCTTCTTCTACTTAGCTTAAGTCTAATTATAATAGGTTATAAGCCTGGCGTAACTACTGCACACTTAAGGAAGAATTGTCTGTTCTAAGCGCAGCTACTAGAACCTTACTATACACTATTTAGACAGTTAACTAGCGAGCCGAGAAAGAGCTAGTTACAACAACAGCCGTAATACAGGCTAATAAGTTTAAGACTGCGAAGGAGAATAAAGTCCTAAGAAAGGGAAGTAACTTCTTAGACTAGTTAAGGATGCTTAAAGCAGCCCTTATAGACAAGGAGGTGTTAGGCTATGTCTTTTATAACATTCCCTAGTACCCTGCCTAACTAAAGCTAGGAATTAAAGTTAGATATTCCTCTCTACTAACTAAAGAGAGTACTGCTTTATCCTCCTAGGCTCTAACTCCTTCCTAAAAAGAAGGAGGGGACACTCTAGTAACAGAACCTATTCTAACTAGTAGACTAAGACTAACTCCTCTCTAAGTCTAGTATAAGTATAACCTAATTGCATACGGGATTATTAGCAAAAGGATTAACTAATCTCTAAGGCCTAACTTTAGGGATATAGAGAAGACAGCTAAGGAACTATATAATACTATTGCAGCTACCTACAGGCCTATTATAACTATAAACATTTATAATAGCCTAAGGATTCTTAGAATTAGCAATATTAAGATCTAAGGAACAAACACTTAGAAGTACTATAAGGACTTCTAGAAGTAGTATTACAAGTACATCTCTATAATAGAATAATATTCTAGGTCTAAGAACATTCTAGTCTTAAAGCTTACCTTTAGTAATAAGCAGATTAGGCTGTTCTTTATCTAGGGCCTCTACTATCTAGAATACCTAAGAAGCTAGAGACAATCCTATTATATTAAGAACATAACTCTTAAAGAGCTAATTACCTTATTAATTAAGGAACCTCCTCTATAGACATAGAGGACAGCAGGAGGATTTAGGGGTACTGCAGTAGATAATAATTAGTATACTAAGTGTACCTATTATATCTATATAAATGCAGATTGCTTTAAGAAACACCTTAATAAGGCCCTAAAGTCCTAGGTACATAAAGGAAAAGGAGGATCTAATAAGGATAAGAAGAAGTCCTAAGACAAGAGTAAGAGATATAATAAGAAGGGAGGAAAGGGTGCTATAGTAATTAAGCCTATCTCCTCTTCTAATGCAGGCTTAGGCTCTAATTTAGATAGCTTATTTGCAAGAGCAGCAATTGCTACCGCTAGAATATAAAGGAGTAATACTATTATTTAGGATTCTAGTATATTATACTACTTCTTTAATAACAAGTCCTAGTTCTTAGACCTTAAACCCCTAGAAACCCTAATTAGGTTCTCTTAAGCTATTAGACAAAGTATAGTTATATACTTAGGAAGTGTAAGGATTATAATAAAGTATAAGGGGAATAAGTTAAACATTACCTTATAAGATATGTTATACTCTCCTAACTCTAATTATAACCTTATCTTAGCAGAGATTCTTTAGCTAAAATGCAAGGTCTACCTAGATAGGCTATCTTTATATATTCTAAGGAATAATAAGAAGATAGGCAAGGTTTAGTCTACTTATAATATTCTAATCCTTTAGAATGTAACTATCTCTCTCCCTAAGGGGAGTACTAAAGTTGCTTCTATAACTAATAGGAATATATCCTGTCTAGCCTTTGCTATGCCTAAGGCTAATATAATAAGATAGCACTAAAGACTAGGCTATATAAGGAACAAGATTCTTAGTGCAACAAAGGCTTAAGTCTAAGGACTTAAGTAGATTAATATATCTATACTTAAGTACTATAAGCTATGCAAGCTTGCAAGGTTATAGAGAGTAGTATTAAGAACTCTAAGACTAATACCTTAATCCTTATTAGATAAGGTCTATATTAACATTATAGGACTAATCTTTCTACTAGACATCTTTAGATATAAGTATATTCTTATAATTACTAATGCAAAGTTAAGAAGGAGATAGGCTATCTTCTATAAGCTTAAATTACAAGCTGCACAAATTATTAAGAAATAGACTACTAAGACATTTAACTAGTATAAAAAGATAGTTAAGATCTAGTTCTTAGATAGAGGAGGAGAGTTTAATAATAATAATCTAATTACATTTATAGAGAATAAGGGACTAAGATAGGATTTCTTAGCTCCCTATACTCCTAAGTAGAATAGAATTGCAGAATTATTTAACAAGGTTATCCTTAACAAGGCAAGAGTAATAATAATTAACTCTAGCCTACTTCTTCCTTTCTAGAGTTTTGCAGTTATATATATAATCTTCCTTACTAACAGGCTAGTATGCCTATTAACTAACAAGATTCCTCTCTAGGAATTTAATTAAGATCTTAATACTAGAACTCTATATATTAATCTAACAAAGGTTAGGAGATTTAGATATAAAGCATATCTGCATAATTAAGGGAGACCTAATTTATAGAAGTTCTATCCTAGAGCAGAGAAATACTAGAATCTAGGATTCTAGGAGAATACTTTAACTAACTATATAGTTTAGAAGTTTAAACTATCTGCCCTTACTAGGTTTTAGTATAAGATTGTAACCTCTCCTTATATAATATATAATAAGGATAAGGTATATAGTATAATACCTGCTACCCTAGACTTCTAAGGGGAGAGTTTCCTATAACTAATACAACCTATTACTACAGAACAGGAAGTCTATGCTATCTATACTAAGGATTAAGATTAGGGCTAGGATGCCTAAGGGCAAGATACCTAACCTCTTACTACTTCTTATCTTTAAGAAGTAGAGAATATATTTAATACTATATAGAGAGAGAGAAACTAAGCCTCCCTTTTAATATCTTAGGGGGAGCAAATATTAGGTTAGGACATATAGTCCTAGAATAACTAATATAAGTAGTCTAAGCCTAATTAGCTAGAGGCTACTAAGTATAAAGAAGCCTCCTAGCTAGCTTAGGGGGAGTATGTTTCTAAGGAAACAGGAAGTCCTAAGGGATTCTAAGGAAGTCCTAAGGAATTCTAGGAGCAGGCTAATACCTTATTAATATAGCTATAATATTAAGTATTAGCAGAGAATTACCCTAAAAGGGAAGACCTCTAAGATTATACTATAACTCCCTTCTTAGATATTTATATTATAGGAAAGAGGAAAGTAGGGAGAAGCCCTAAGAGACCTAAGAAATTAGGTAATAAAGCAAGTCCTAAAAGCTTAGGTACATTTAGACTCTTAAGAAGTAGAAGATTAGTTATAAGAAAAGACTATAGCAAGATCTAGAAGATAGGACTTAAAGCAACAAATTCTAATCTATCTAATCCTAAGATAGTTAAGAAAGCTCTCTCTAGATCTAATTATAAGGAATAGGAGAAAGCTATTATTAAGGAAGCTAAGTTACTTAAGTCTATAGGATGCCTTAAATAGAAACTTATTAGCACCTTTCCTAAGAGGAGAGTCCCTTTTATAGGGAAATAGGTCTTTAAGATTAAGGTGCTCCTAGATAGAACTATAGAGAAGTATAAGGCTAGATAGATAGCTAGGGGATTTATACAAAGGAAGGGACTTAACTATATTAATACCTTTGCTCCTACCCTAAGAGCTGTAACAGGGAGAATACTTCTATTCCTCTTAGTTAACTTTAGCTAGAAGAGGAGATAAGTTAATATTAAGACTACATTCCTAAATCTAAACCTAGATAAGCAGATCTTTATTAAGCTACTAAAGGGAGCTTATCTCTTTAAGAAAGATACCTACAAGTATATTATATATGTTAAGAAAGGACTATATAGGCTTAAGTAGGTAGCTACTCTCTAGCACTACGATGCTATTAATACTCTCTAAAAGCTTAGTCTAACAAGAACTGTTAGCGATACTTGCCTCTTTTAAGGGAAAGGCATCCTTATTCTCCTTTATATAGATAACTTCTAGATCTTTAGATAGTTAGACTATAAGATTAATAAGCTAATTAAGGGATTAGAGCAGAAGTACACAATTAAGGTTATTAATACTAATATCTTTCTTAGACTTTACCTAAAGGAAGGAAAAGATAGCTTTATATCTGTCTCTTAGGAATACTATTCTAAAGACAAACTTTAAGAATATAGTCTTAGTAATACAAAGAGTGTTAAGTACCCCCTTAACACCCTCCTTAAACCCCTCTAGGATAAGGGAACAAAGGAGGACTATAATCTCTTTAACAAGATTATTAGGGAACTGCAATATCTGTTAAACTATACTAGACCAGATATTAGTTTTGCTATTAACTACTATACAAGGTTCCTTTAGAACCTAGGACCTTTATATATTTAGGTAGCTAAATATATCTAGAGATATGTTGCAGGTATAATTAATAAGTGCCTTATATATAAGAAAACTAAGGAGCAAATTTAGATTAAAGCATTCTTAGACTCTAACTTTACTAGTAATTTTAATATATCTAGGTCTACCTTAGGAATGCTCTTTAAAATTGTAGGAGGCCTAGTTGTCTAGAGATCTTAACTACAGAAAGAAGTAGTACTATCTAGTACTAAGGCAGAGTACCTCTCTCTTACTAAGGTAACAAGAGAAGTAAATTAGGTAAGGAATCTTATTAATAAGCTCTAGCCCTTTACCTAGGCTAAAAGCATTTCTACTATCCTTATTAAAGTAGACAATTAATTAGCTATTAGCCTTGTAGAAAACTATGCTAACTCTAAAAGATTAAGACATGTCTCTCTTAGGAACTATTACTATAGAGAGTAATATAATAAGGGGAGTATTAAGGTAGAGTTTGTAAGGACAGACATACAGCTTACAGACTGTCTAACAAAACTAAAATCCCTAAACACTATCCTCTAATATATAAATCTATAAATCTAGCAAAAAGATGCTTATATGTCTATATTAGGCAGCTAATATAGACATATAAGAGAGGCTAATATAGGAATTAAACCTATAACCTTCTAATTTGTAGTTAGAAATTATACTACTAGACTAACTAGCCCTTAATAAGAAGAGGGAAATTGCTCTTAAATTTATACCTTAATACCTGCATTCCTACCTAAGAAGGATTCCCTCCCTAGAATTATACTATTTTATTTGTTATAAAACTAAGAAGCATAACATTTATTTTATTCTTATCTGTATAAAGGAAAGGAGGCAACTATACACCTCTACAAAAGCATCTAAGAAACTATAAGAAAAATACCTAGCTAAAGGAAAACTTTTCTATAAAAACCTAAAAGTATTAGAGTATATCCTAGAACCTATAGCCTACCCCCCTAAAACTACTACTAAAAGACTAAGCTAATTCCCCTAGAATCTTAACTTAAAGCCTAGGAGAATATTAGTTTCTATTAGGGAAGAAGGGATTTTAAGGAGAATATATATAGGATGCTATGCTACTAACTACTGCTTTATCTCTGCCTTATTAGAGCTTAATATTTAGCTAAGAGGAGTCTAGTTATAGTATAACACAAATCCCTAAGGATTAGGAGTTGTTAGACTAGGGTAGTTTTCTACTAGGAAGGCCTACTCCCTTAGGTTATATAGCTCCTCTATTACTATATTAATAAGGTCTATAGTAAGGAGATCCTTATTAAGCTTAGCTATAAACCTATTAAAGCAAGCTATAAAAGAGAAGGGACCCTAAGCCCTAACATTTACTCTATTATAGTGTCTATTTATCTCTCCTCTAATAAATTAATGTATAGTCTAATATGCTACAGAACTATCTTTATAGATCTATAGGATGTTGTGGATCATCAGACTGACCATCAGTAAAGTGCACGTGACTAGTGCCAAGGCATTCCCACACACAGATAGCTGAAGTGAGAATCTTATACTTGAGATTCTCTCTGCATGACAATATATACCTGCTAATTAGAGGTCTTCTTCCACTTAGCTTAAGCCTAATTACAATAGGTTATGAGCCCGGCGTAACTACTGCACACTTAAGGAAGAATTGTCTGTTCTAAGCGCAGCCACTGGAACCTTACTGTACACTGTTTAGATAGTTGACTGGCGAGCCGAGAAAGAGCTAGTTACAACAACAGCCGCAATGTAGGCTAATGAGTTTAAGACTGCGAAGGAGAATAAAGTCCTAAGAAAGGGAAGCAACTTCTCAGACTAGTTAAGGATGCTTAAAGCAGCCCTTATAGACAAGGAGGTGTTGGGCTATGTCTTTTATGACATTCCCTAGTGCCCTGCCTAACTAAAGCTAGGAATTAAAGTTAGATATCCCTCTCTACTAACTAAGGAGAGTACTACTTTATCCTCCTAGGCTCTAACTCCTTCCTAAAAAGAAGGAGGGGATACTCTAGTAACAGAACCTATTCTAACTAGTAGACTAAGACCAACTCCTCTCCAAGTCTAGCACAAGCATAACCTAATTGCATACGGGATTGTTAGCAAAAGGATTAACTAATCTCTAAGGCCCAACTTTAGGGATATAGAGAAGACAGCTAAGGAACTGTATAATACTATTGCAGCCACCTACAGGCCTGTTGTAACTATAAACATTTATAATAGCCTAAGGATTCTTAGAATTAGTAATATTAAGATCTAAGGAACAAATACTTAGAAGTACTGTAAGGACTTCTAGAAGTAGCATTACAAGTACATCTCTATAACAGAACAATACTCCAGGTCTAAGAGCATTCTAGTCTTAAAGCTTACCTTTAGTAATAAGCAGATTAGGCTGTTCTTTATCTAGGGCCTCTACTATCTAGAATACCTAAGAAGCTAGAGACAATCCTATTATATTAAGAACACAACTCTTAAAGAGCTGATTACCTTATTAATTAAGGAACCTCCTCTACAGACATAGAGGACAGCAGGAGGATTTAGGGGTGCTGTAGTAGATAATAATTAGTGTACTAAGTGTACCTATTATATCTACACAAATGTAGATTGCTTTAAGAAGCACCCTAACAAGGCCCTAAAGTCCTAGGTACACAGAGGAAAAGGAGGATCTAATAAAGACAAGAAGAAGTCCTAAGACAAGAGCAAGAGACATAACAAGAAGGGAGGAAAGGGTACTGCAGCAATTAAGCCTATCTCCTCTTCTAATATAGGCTTAGGCTCTAATTTAGACAGCTTATTTGTAGGAGCAGCAATTGCTACTGCTAGAATACAAAGGAGTAACACTATTGTCTAGGATTCTAATACATTATACTACTTCTTTAATAACAAGTCCTAGTTCTTAGACCTTAAACCCCTAGAAACCCTAATTAGGTTCTCTTAAGCTATTAGACAAAGCATAGTTACACACTTAGGAAGTGTAAGGATTATAATAAAGTACAAGGGGAATAAGTTAAACATTACCTTGCAAGATGTGTTATACTCTCCCAACTCTAATTACAACCTTATCTTAGTAGAGACTCTCTAGCTAAAGTGCAAGGTCCACCTGGATAGGCTATCTTTATGCATTCTGAGGAATAACAAGAAGATAGGCAAGGTTTAGTCTACTTATAATGTTCTAATCCTCTAGAATGTAACTATCTCTCTCCCTAAGGGGAGTACTAAAGTTGCTTCTATAACTAATAGGAACATGTCCTGTCTAGCCTTTGCTATACCTAAGGCTAACATAACAAGATAGCACTAGAGACTAGGCTATGTAGGGAACAAGATTCTTAGTGCAATAAAGGCTTAAGTCTAAGGACTTAAGCAGATTAACACATCTACACTTAAGCACTGTGAGCTATACAAGCTTATAAGGTTATAGAGAGTGGTGTTAAGAACTCTAAGACTAATACCTTAATCCTTATTAGATAAGGTCTATATTAACATTATAGGACTAATCTTTCTACTAGACATCTTTAGATGCAAGTACATCCTTATAATTACTAATGCAAAGTTAAGAAGGAGATAGGCCATCTTCTGCAAGCTTAAATCACAAGCTGCACAAATTATTAAGAAATGGACTACTAAGACATTTAACTAGTACAAAAAGATAGTTAAGATCTAGTTCTTAGATAGAGGAGGAGAGTTTAACAATAATAATCTGATTACATTTGTAGAGAATAAGGGACTAAGATAGGATTTCTTAGCTCCCTATACTCCTAAGCAGAATGGAATTGCAGAATCATCTAATAAGGTTATCCTTAATAAGGCAAGAGCAATAATAATTAACTCTAGCCTACCTCTCCCTCTCTAGAGTTTTGTAGTTGTATATGCAATCTTCCTTACTAATAGGCTAGTATGCCTGTTAACTAATAAGATTCCTCTTTAGGAATTTGATTAAGATCTTAATGCTAGAACTCTACATATTAATCTAACAAAGGTTAGGAGATTTAGATGTAGAGCATATCTGTATAATTAGGGGAGACCTAATTTATAGAAGTTCCATCCTAGAGCAGAGAAATACTAGAATCTAGGATTCTAGGAGAACACTTTAACTAACTATATAGTTTGGAAGTTTGAACTATCTACCCTTACTAGGTTTTAGCATAAGATTGTAACCTCTCCTTATATAACATATAATAAAGATAAGGTATATAGCATAATACCTGCTGCCCTAGACTTCTAGGGGGAGAGTTTCCTACAACTAATGCAACCTATTGCTATAGAACAGGAAGTCTATGCTATCTACACTAAGGATTAAGATTAGGGCCAGGATGCCTAAGGGCAAGATGCCTAACCTCTTACTACTTCTTATCTTTAAGAAGTAGAGAACATGTTTAATACTATGTAGAGAGAGAGAAACTAAGCCTCCCTTTTAACATCTTAGGGGGAGCAAATATTAGGTTAGGACATATAGTCCTAGGATAACTAACACAAGCAGTCTAAGCCTAATTAGCTAGAGGCTACTAAGCATAAAGAAGCCTCCTAGCTAGCTTAGGGGGAGTATGTTTCTAAGAAAACAGGAAGTCCTAAGGGATTCCAAGGAAGTCCTAAGGGATTCTAGGAGCAGGCTAATGCCTTATTAACACAGCTATAACATTAAGCATTAGTAGAGGATTGCTCTAAAAGGGAAGACCTCTAAGATTATGCTATAACTCCCTTCCTAGACATTTATGTTACAGGAAAGAGGAAAGCAGGGAGAAGCCCTAAGAGACCTGAGAAATTAGGCAATAAAGTAAGTCCTAAAAGCTTAGGCATATTCAGACTCTTAAGAAGTAGAAGATCAGTTATAAGAAAAGACTACAGCAAGATCTAGAAGATAGGACTTAAAGTAACAAATCCTAATCTGTCTAATCCTAAGACAGTTAAGGAAGCTCTCTCTAGATCTAACTACAAGGAATAGGAGAAAGCTATTATTAAGGAAGCTAAGTTACTTAAGTCTACAGGATGCCTTAAATAAAAACTTATTAGCACCCTCCCTAAGGGGAGAGTCCCTCTTATAGGGAAATAGGTCTTTAAGATTAAGGTGCTCCTAGATAGAACTATAGAGAAGTATAAGGCTAGATAGACAGCTAGGGGATTTATACAAAGGAAGGGACTTAACTATGTTAATACCTTTGCTCCTACCCTAAGAGCTGCAATAGGGAGAATACTTCTGTCCCTCTTAGTTAACTTTAGCTAGAAGAGGAGATAAGTTAATGTTAAGACTGCATTCCTAAATCCAAACCTAGATAAGTAGATCTTTATTAAGCTACTAGAGGGAGCTTATCTCTTTAAGAAAGATGCCTACAAGTACATTATATATGTTAAGAAAGGACTGTATAGGCTTAAGTAGGTAGCTGCTCTCTAGCACTACGATGCTGTAGACACTCTCTAAAAGCTTGGTCTATTAAGAACTGTTAGTAATGCTTGCCTCTTTTAAGGGAAAGGCATCCTTGTTCTCCTTTATATAGATAACTTCTAGATCTTTAGATAGTTAGACTATAAGATTAATAAGCTAATTAAGGGATTAGAGCAGAAGTATACAATTAAGGTTGTTAATACTAATATCTTTCTTAGACTTTGCCTAAAGGAAGGGAAAGATAGCTCTATGTCTGTCTCTTAGGAACACTATTCTAGAGACAAACTTTAAGGACATAGTCTTAGCAATGCAAAGAGTGTTAAGTACCCCCTTAACACCCTCCTTAAACCCCTCTAGGATAAGGGAACAAAGGAGGACTATAATCTCTTTAACAAGATCATTAGGGAACTGTAACATCTGTTAAACTATACTAGACCAGACATTAGTTTTGCTGTTAACCACTATATAAGGTTCCTTTAGAACCTAGGACCTTTGCATGTTTAGGTAGCTAAATACATCTGGAGATATGTTGTAGGCACAATTAACAAGTGCCTTGTATATAGGAAAACTAAGGAGCAAATTCAGATTAAAGCATTCTTAGACTCTAACTTTGCTAGTAATCCTAGCATATCTAGGTCTACCTTAGGAATGCTCTTTAAAATTGTAGGAGGCCTAGTTGTCTGGAGATCTTAACTGTAGAAAGAAGTAGTGCTGTCTAGCACTAAGGCAGAGTACCTCTCTCTTACTAAGGCAATAAGAGAAGTGAATTAGGTAAGGAATCTTATTAATAAGCTCTAGCCCTTTACCTAGGCCAAAAGCATTTCTACTATCCTTATTAAAGTGGACAATTAATTAGCTATTAGCCTTGTGGAAAACTATGCTAACTCCAAAAGATCAAGACATGTCTCTCTTAGGAACTATTACTACAGAGAGCAACATAATAAGGGGAGTATTAAGGTGGAGTTTGTAAGGACAGACATGTAGCTTGTAGACTGTCTAACAAAACCAAAATCCCTAAATACTATCCTCTAATGTAGGCGTCTACTAAAAAGAGCATCTCGTGCGAGTATGAGAGGAACACATCCTAACATAGTCGCACGAAATGAGAGGCTAATATAGGAATTGAACCTGTGACCTTCTGATTTGTGGTTAGAAATTATACTACTAGACCAACTAGCCCTTAATAAGAAGAGGGAAATTGCTCTCAAATTTATGCCTTAGTACCTACATTCCCACCTAAGAAGGATTCCCTCCCTAGAATTATACTATTTCATTTGTTATAAAACTAAGAAGCATAACACTTAGAACACTTATTTTATTCTTATCTGTACAAAGGAAAGGAGGCAACTATATACCTCTATAAAAGCATCTAAGAAACTATAAGAAAAACACCCAGCTAAAGGAAAACTTTTCTATAAAAACCCAAAAGTATTAGAGTATGTCCTAGAACCTACAGCCTGCCCCCCTAGAACTACTACTAAAAGACTAAGCTAATTCCCCTAGAATCTTAACTTAAAGCCTAGGAGAATATTAGTTTCTATTAGGGAAGAAGGGATTTTAAGGAGAACATACACAGGATGCTATGCTACTAACTACTACTTTATCTCTGCCTTGTTAGAGCTTAACATTTAGCTAAGAGGAGTCTAGTTATAGCACAACACAAATCCCTAAGGATTAGGAGTTGTTAGACTAGGGTAGTTTTCTACTAGGAAGGCCTACTCCCTTAGGTTATATAGCTCCTCTATTACTATATTAATAAGGTCTATAGTAAGGAGATCCTTATTAAGCTTAGCTATAAAATTATTAAAGTAAGCTACAAAAGAGAAGGGACCCTAAGCCCTAACATTTACTCTATTGTAGTGTCTGTTTATCTCTCCTCTAATAAGTTAATGTATAGTCTAATGTGCTATAGAACTATCTTTGTAGATCTATAGGAGATCTCTACTGCTAATAGCTCTTGCTTTATTAATAACTTGCTAGAAGGTTTTCCTAGGGACAGAGAAAGCTACTCTTCTTTTAGAAGCTATAGCTAGTAATGTGGATTGTGTTGTTAACAGCTGTAAGGGATGGATAATAGATTAGCTGATAAATTGGCTAAATAGATAAGAGGTATAGATTATAAAGTGGAGGAATGAAAAAGCTGGAAGAAGATGCTTTTTAACAAGCTAAAGCCGAGCATTAGCCACGTAGTAGGTGAATACCTGCTATATTTAGGTGACAGACAGCTCGTAATAATGCAGCTGCTAATAGGGGAGTGTTGTAGATCATTAGACTAACTATTAGTGAAGTGCACGTAACTAGTGCTAAGGCATTCCTACACATAGATAGCTAAAGTAAGAATCTCATACTTGAGATTCTCTCTGCATGACAATATATACCTGCCAATTAGAGGTCTTCTTCCACTCAGCTTGAGCCCAATCACAACATAGGAGATCTCTATTACTAATAGCTCTTACTTTATCGATAACTTGCTAGAAGGTTTTCTTAAGGACAAAGAAAGCTGCTCTTCTTCTAGAAGCTATAACTAGTAATATAGATTATATTATTAATAGCTGTAAGGGATAGATAATAGATTAGCTAATAAATTAGCTAAATAGATAAGAGGTGTAGATTATAAAGTAGAGGAATAAAAAAGCTAGAAGAAGATACTTTTTAATAAGCTAAAGCCGAGCATTAGCTACGTAGTAGGTAAATACCTGCTATATTTAGGTAATAGACAGCTCGTAATAATGCAGCTGCTAATAGGGGAGTGTTATAGATTATTAGACTAACTATTAGTAAAGTACATGTAACTAGTGCTAAGGCATTCCTATATATAGATAGCTAAAGTAAGAATCTTACACTTAAGATTCTCTCTGCATAACAATATATACCTGCTAATTAGAGGTCTTCTTCTACTTAGCTTAAGTCCAATTACAACACTAATGCCATCCTCTCCAATGCTGATCCTCCACTCAAATCCACAATGTCGTCCTCCTCGCCAGAGTCTTCGTCGACGTCAAAGACCTACCACGGCTCATGCCACTGCAAAGCAATCCGCTTCACGGCCACCTTGCCCGAACCCTTACATCCTGAGGGAACGGGCAAGGTGCTACGGTGTAATTGCTCGATTTGCACGAAGAATGGTATATCCACCTTCCAACACCTCAAATTCACACCCATACCTCACAAAAAGGCTCACAAGCCATGCAGGCTATTTCCTCGTCTACCCTCTCCGGCACGACGTAATCTTCGAACCTGGCTGCGAAGAGAAGATGAAGGCGTATTTGATGGGCCTCAAAACCAAGCCCCACCGATTCTGTTCGGAATGCAGCAGTTCGATACTCATCGACTTTGAAAAGTCGACATTTGAGAAGGAGAGGAAGTTTTTGGCTGTGAATGTATGCTCTGCCTTTCCTCCTTTGCCGCGGCATTTGTATGATTGGTGCGCTGACTGGTGGCGTTGTAGGCGGCGATGTTCACGGACTTTGATCTGGGAAAGGCGGAGATTCAGACTTTTGATGGGAGGGAGAGGTTGGGGCCGAAGTATGAGGCATGAGGATGAGAGGAGTGTGGAGGTGGGGAGGTTCATGAGCATGCGCGCATGTGTAAACGCTTCCGTCCCGCCAACCTGGTCGGACGTTGTGAATTCAACGCGGTTAGCGTAGAAGGAGAAGAGAGTGAAGTGAAGCGGAAGGCTTGCCACCTTGATGGTCACGCAGAGGCGCGGGGGCAAATGTGATGCCAGTGAGGAGGGCGAGGGAAGGAAGAGTGCGACGTCGAAGCTAATGTACATCTGACCTAGTCATCATCCATCTGCTGAACCACGAGCTCATAGTCCGCCTCAGCCTTTTTGTCGCCAGCATGATTGCTGCTGCGACGTTGCTGGAGCCACAAGAACAAAGATAACCACAACAGCAAGACGGCAGCGACAGCTACCCAAGCCGCTATCGCATGCTTGAAAAGGAAGGTTCCTGTTAGGCCACTGTGCAAGCTGTCAGCCTGGCTCGGTATGCGTGGACTTCCGCATCTTACGTGGCGGTGTTTGCAAATCCTAGTACGATGGACGCTCGTCCTGCGAAGACGTGCACGTGCGTGACCGTGCTACGGGAATGTGTACGGACGTATCGGACGTGGTGCAGATAGCCAGTCGCTACTTGGGTACAGACCGAGATGACGAGTAGCAACCCGAGCGCGGTGTGTGTCGAGACATGCTTCCGAAAAGGATTACTCTGTCAGCTCGAGGTCAATGCCGGTCGTCCGGAAATACTGGCTTACAGAGGTCAGCGCTGACAGCCCGATGTGCACGACTATGGCTGTAGCGCCGCAAAGACAAAGGAGGACGCCCCCCAGCTGGATGCAGACATGCAGACTGAAAGATGAAGCTGCTCGAGACCTCATCACAGCAGCTCCGCTCGGGAACGCAACAAGGAACGCCAGAGTCATCAGTGTACCGTGCAGGATGCCTAGTGATGGAGATTCGGTTGACCAGCCCGAGTCTTCGTGGTCGCCTTCCAGCAATCGGGATTCTCGTTCCGAGGATACTCGAAGCTGCCCGGTCTGATCGTCGCTTCCGCTACTGTGGACATTGAAATGGAAACTGTCTAGGAATGACCGTCAGTGGCTCCAACTCTCGAATGAACTTGCAGCCTTAGTCAGAGGATCCTGAAGCTCACCATAATGGCTATGAAGGCCCAATCCAAAGCTCGGATCATCGGACTGTATCTCCTGCAGGTAGTTGTAGGCCCAAATCCATGCTTCACCCTCAGCACTCAAGTGCCGGCGCTGTAAATCGGTGGCGCATCCGCGGCAAATCAGACTGGCCTCGTACAACCCGGTTGATGCATCGAAAGCATTGTACGAGGTCTCCAGCTTGGAGAAAAGTCGATCATCGAGCTCGGGTGGGTAATGACCACTAATAGAGGAGAGGTCAATGTCATACTTTGGATCTGGCACATTGCAATACTCACGTCGCCGAGCGGACGCCAATCGTCAAATCTGAGGCCTGCATCAGCTTTCAACGCCGTATCTGCTAGCTTGGGCCGAACTTACTCTGCATGTTCTCGGAAGGATAGAACACGAACATGACAGCGTCGCTCATGACCGTACCCGGGCCAGCGGCTGCCCATCCTCGCTTCTGCTCGAACTTCCCCGAGAAGGCCAGGTATACGTCGCCGTGCGAGGATCCACCGTGCGGAATTGCAAAGCATATATCCAAAGGGAACGTAGATGCATCACGTTCGCAGAATTGAGGATTGCGGGCAAGTCCAGCGTCCGCTTCGTGAGCTTGGACCGAGTGCATCATCCAGGAAACGATGAAAGAAAATGTCGACCATGACGGCAACATGACCAAACGAGAATGGCGAAAGTCGCAGCGTCGAAATGCCGGACTCAAGCGCAGTGCTTCTGAAGATGGTCGTTCAGCAGTACTTCGCAGGTCGAGTCGCTTTGTGCGGTGACAGTCGTTCGAATCGGGGTACTAACTGCATGTGATCAGCATATTCTCTGATACTCTGAGATAGTTCGGAAGCAGATAGCGCCATTGATCTCGATCGGTGGCTCTGCTCACTCATGCACAGCTGCCTCGAGATAGCCCTTTGGCGTCGAGGAATGTACTGCTGGTCACTGCGTACCTTCGGCCTAGTCGACCATATGCAAGAAGTGACTCAATCACAGCATGGCATGTCACCAAGATGGCCGGAACTGCAGTCGCACTTCTCTTGATCAGCACACGAACGCTTGCGACCGGCATCGCGGATGGTGTTGCCGCCCGAGCGGCGCTTCTTATAATGAGGCAGGTTCGGATACTCCATGTCAAAATACATGTTCTAACTCTCGAATTTCTCCAAGTCCGCTGAACATCTTCTAATTAATTTATATCTAATACTCTACGCATTTCGTCCGGACAAACGAGGAGTGCACTTATAAACACATAGGAGCAGAATAGATATGCATACATTGCTACTGCGCATTTGTGTAATAATATTAACATAGCAAAGTCGAGGACGACAGCAACGCTAAGCGAGCGGGGATCGAAGATACTACCGGGACGCGATATCGAGTGACATAAGTTATCCCAACCTGCCTCATTGTAAGAACCGCCGCCCGAGCCAGTACTTGCATGGATATGCCTGATGCCGTGGATCAACCTTAACATACTTGCCCTACCTCCAACACTCCAAACCGAACTAGTTAGGACTACCTTGTGCGGTGCATGTCACACGACAGCGTAGAGACATATTGCCGATAAGTGGTCTAGAGCAACGATCCTAATGCACATCTCCCAGATTTTCCGTGCAACTTTCACCGTATAGGTATCGCTCGGTTAGCTTGGATAGTGCAGTTTGAGCGGAAGCACGGAGGTATTGCTCAGGGAGCTTACTATACATCAGACTTAAGCCGGTTGGGGTTGCATCTCACACTCTGAGCCAGTGCCGTTACAATGGTTGACGCCATCAAGCTCCCCTTTTCATAGGATGTAATGTGGACCAGACATCGCATATCATTGCTCGTATATGGAAATCCACGCCGACACAACGATGTGGACGACGAGGTGTAAATGAATGACTAAGAGGTCAGGTCATGCAAGACATAAGACTTCCCCTCCTTATCCACCATTTCTTCAAGAGTTTCCGCTCCCAATGCTTTTCCACCTACTGCGCAATCTTGTAATCGTCGAATTTGGCCGGAAACTCGGTCCAATGAGCTCCAGTCTCGAAGATGCTGAGCCTAATCGTAAGAGACAAGAGTTAGTCATCAGCAACGCCATGAGTGTACGGGATGATCGAAAATCGGGACCAGTCACAGCTTACTACACAACAGAAGAAGTTAGCAAATGTCCTTGGTGTATCCAAGAATGTGATGGTGACATACCAATTCATCATAGTCCGACTCATCAAGCGCAGACATGTTGTAACTCGGGCCACCCTCGAAGACCATCTCGTTGCCCCTACGGACGTTGCAGCCCGATGCAGGACAGGCTTCCTGAGGAGCGGCGTCGATGGAGCGCCTCAAGTTTTGGAAGATATAGGAGCCGCCGGAGTAGTCACTGTTGCCGAGACAGATGTTCTCCCGGCCGTTGGACTGAACTACGTAGAGGACGTTTCTGCAATCACCTCCCTGAAAAATACGAAGGAGTAGTGGTCAGTGATGTTCATACCAGGTAGCGAGGGGACCAGAAGGAGGTTTTGGGTACGGTAACGTACATTGAAGGCCTGGCCGGTAATGCGCCAACTGGTCGGAATGGCGCGGACCTCGATGCTACAACGATGGGCAGGAATGTTAGTTCAAAAGGTAATTCTCGAGAACCGTTGCTGGCCAGGCTTTTGCCTCTTTTTCTTCTTTCTGTTTCTTTTCTGTTTTCGTACCTGCGGAAGGCATTGCCTGAAGCACGAGGACAGCACTCTGTGGGGTTCACGTTTCTGCAGATGACGGTGCCGTCGGCCGCACCGCAGGTGTTTGATCGCGAGGCATAGAGGTCTACGATTAGTGAGTGAGTATGAGGAACACAGGGGTGAGATGTTTCGCGGCTTCCAGCTTTTGGTGAACGTACCAATGGCCGACACGCCGGCGATCAGATAGGGCAAGATGTGGGAGAAATGCATGGTGAATCAAGGGATGTTTGTGTTGTCTTTGTGTGTGTAGGTTGTTTGAACTTGAAGCTGATGGAAGATGGAAGGAAATGGCTTGGAGGGTGCAGCGGCGGTCTTTTATAGTGCAGTATGCAACATTCAGCCGACCTTTGCCGCCCTTGAGAACTCCCTTGGCCTTTCATCTGCGACGGAGAGTTTCAATTCCGTCCTATCAGGCGATATATCAGATGGACGCACATGTGCTTGGCCTTGGGGATGTACCGATCTCGATTGGAAGCGGAGTCGTAGTCACCAGCTTCAACTGCAGCGTGTAACCCAGGGATATCCACCAGACAAAGGAGCCGAACTTTCTCGAGGTGGATCCAAGTCCGGTGAAGGAGGTAATGTGAAAGCCCTTGAGCGAAGGATCGCAGGAATGCATTGGGTGTCGAGAGTGAGGAGGAGTATGTGGCATCGTTCGGTCTCATCGACCATGAGACCGGGTCTGAATTGCAGACGCGAGTGCGGACTCCATGAGGAAGGTGTTCCGGAAGGACCATACGGCAGCACTACTTGCAGCGCGCATCATTTCCGCCGGTGCAGTTGATTCGACCTCTTTGCTCTTGCATTGGTACCGTCACTGTGTCAGCGAACAGCTGTCTCTGCATCCCAGAAGAGCCCCCAATCCATCGTTGCACGATTTGAGTCGTGGCCCACGTGATTGCTCTCGCTCGCAAACATGTCATTCGAGCTTGGACATGCTCATGCTTCGAGGAGAAACTCATGACCATCACCTGCATCGGGGTCGTCCCCACGTTCTGCAGCCAGGCCGCGCAAGGGCACAGGAACCTGTGCGACGTCAAGGATCAAATTATGCTCGCGCTCGCCAAGAACATGGCAAAGGAACAGAAGGAACTCGGGGATGGCTCTATCTGGTGATCTGCACATGCACCTAATATACGCTGAAGTGTCCTGTTAGCCCAGAGTGGCAGCTGTCACTTGATGCTGGGGTGGAACCTAGTCAATGTTTCAACCTGCAGCGGCGGGCCATGTCGTTATAGTGGTTGGATGCACTACTACTTCCTTCATCATCAGCATCTGCGTCTCCGCACTTCGGCACAGGCAGTCTTCAACTTACATGGGATCCCTGTAGTACTTGATCTCATCAATCGGTATCCTTACGTAGGTAAAGCCGTACCACCACCGTAGCCCACATCTGGTGGAGCAAAAGAAAACTCGGCAGTCATACGCCATGAGGGATGTAAGGGAAACTGGCGGCGCAGGAGGGAAGGTAGTCGGTTCGGGAGGGTGTGGCTGACGCATCCCGATGTACCTTGCGTGGTAATGGGGGGAAGGAGTCGGCTCTTTGCGACGGATTTCATCCAGAATCCTTCGCAGGCATCGTGGACCAACCGTACTCCAAACATTCGTTCCCTCGCCAAGTCGACTTTGCAGGCTGTCACGATGAAGTCCTGGTGTCTTCAGCTGGCCTAGATTCCATACCTCTCCATACTGCTTGCTTCTCCCGTACTGTGGCAATCGCGTCGGTCGGGTTCGCCGGGATCTTTTGGCATATCGAATGAAACTTCAGGCACGAAAGATGTCTACATAGACAAAGTTAAGAATTCATAGGCTCTACTTGTCAATGCTCTAAACCCAGTCCCGCAAATGTCGTCCAGCAACCTCGAAATCCTGTAACGTAGCATACACCGGAGCGCTTAGCCGGATCCACCATGCATCTGCGGTAGAGGAAAACGTCAACCGCCGTGCGACGCTCGATGTTATGGTCCGCTAATTGCCATTCTCCAAGGAACCTTCGTGCTCACGGAATGAAACTCCAATCGGCAGGCGACATTAAAAAGAGCGCAGTCGCCGAAAACTCTGATCATCCGAAACAACGAGCTTACCTTGCGGTCAACGTCGGTGTTTTCTTCTGCCGGCTGGTAAGCTCGAAGGGCTGACTGAGAATTAGGCGGCGATGTTTACGAATTTCGATCTTGGAGCTGCGGAGATTGTGCCATTTAATGGAAGGTGCAGGCTTGGGCCGGCGTACGATGGAGGATTCTGATCATGGTAATGAGGCGGCGGGTGAGGGAGAGATTTTCGATCGGCGTGGAGATGCGAGAAAATAATGAGATGCGTGCGAGTTGCGACAGGAGGATTTGTGTTGACAAACGGCATTGGCGATTGCGCGCGAGTGTGCATACGAGTTATGGCAGCTTGATGAGTGTGGTGCGGATGAGGATGGCGATGAAGAGAAGACATTGGCGAGTAAGCCCTTGCGCTTGTATTCTGCGTATTCGAAATGCGAGCTCATCGCCCATTGCGGAACCTGCGAGCCTATCTCCTTTGCAGACCCTTTACTCCAAATCGAATGTTCGAGTGTTGTTGCTTTGTTTGCGGTCGAATTTGGAAATCCACAGAGGGCTGCTTACATACACACCAAATCCGCTCCTGCACTCGACAGCTGTATCTTCCGAACTGAGGCGCCTGAAGAGGAGGTAGCTGCGAGCCAGATCCGGTATGGCAAGCGCTTTCATGAAGTCGTGCGGTCGCAGGCATTTGTGGGCAACGTCAGTTGCAGAGACTGCCACTGGGCGATGGAGATGGGCTCCTTGGTAGACATGATGTGGCACGCAGCTTTTGCGGCGATGCAAGCCCCCAGATCCAGGCAGCAGGGCACGGCGTACTTCGGACACGACAACCATAAAGTGACATGACGGCGGCGACATCGACAATACTCGCCCGTACGACCGTGCAGTGATGCGCGACAATAATGACACACCCCCATCAAGGCGCAAACTCTTCTCCAACCGCCCGCTCAACGCGGATAGGACTGATGAAAAGAAAAAAGAGAACGAGAGTTCCTCATGTGGTATGCCAAAAATTCCCTGGCGATCCGAAGACCATCAGGAGCAGTCAGTTGATAGTTTTCAACTAGCAAAAACGCAAGCTCAGACGAATCTTCACTGCTATGCGTAAAGCCCGTGCTGTGAAAAGTTAGTGAATTAATCAAAACGTGGGGGGCTCGGGGGAATATTACCACATAGATAATGAAGGAAGAAGGAAGTTTGTAAGAGAGAACGGAAAATAGAAGTACTCGCTGCGACGGCTCGGGTGCATGGGAGCAGCCGTCAGGAGGGAAGGAACGCCGAAGAGGGATGGGATATGCATGCTAACAAGCAAGCTAGGGGCCACAAGAAGCGGGCGTGGCAGGACGGCTGCCGTAGGTAAGATAGGAGAATGGTTTGCTCCTGTTCAGCGTACAATTAAGTTAATATGACTTGCTATTAGGTGTACAAGTAAGTACGCAGGTCTTTCAACAAGACGTCTTAGATGTCGTACACGAAGATTGGCAGACAGGCGATGTGCTATCAATTTTGTCCGCCGGGACATTGGATGAGGTCGAATTGAGTTTACGCTAGCGTGGACAGCATTTTTTCGGGAAGGAGCGATATGAGTGAGCCACACTCGTCGTAGCAGCTTCAACTCGCAGAAGAAGACCACGCCGCTGCAGCTCAAGGTGTCTCAACCTCATCAACGTGAACAGGAGCAGAGCGATCGGGACGATGCGAGCAAAGGGACTAGGCCTTCGCGCCCGCTCGTCTGACAACAGTCTTTCGATCATTTCGGGTGCGAGATGGCGCAGCAGTGTCAGGTCATCATGCTTTGCCAATTGCCATGTTCACGAACGACGCCCAAGCGTCGTGTCATACAAAAGGTCACGATAGCACCACCATCAGGAAATCCAGTCTGGTTGATTCAACTCTCTGTCAGACTGTCATATCTTCGGGAATGAGACGCTGTCAGCATTCAGGTTGGTAACAATCGACGCAGGCGACAACTGCCGTGCCTGGTGCGTCCCGAAAGGCGACCCGCCGAACGACAACGGCGGGAACGGGAAGTGCACCCACAAGCAGGACCCTTGCCTTGTGGGTCGATCGGACGAGAACAACATGAATGGGTCGACACGATCGTGGTGCTCAAGACGTAACATCCTCAAAGTCTTTCATCTCCGGTATCGTCCAAATCATACAGAAGACTCCTATCCCCTTCTGCTCGCATCCCAACAACCTTCTCACTCATCCCCGCCGCCCATCCCATGCAACGCCTCTCCAAAAGCGCTATCATCCAAGCCCGCATCAAAGTCCAGTAACTCTTCTCCCTCGAGATTGGCGAGGTCTCCAAATGTATCAGCGAACATACTGTCTCCGCCTGCATCACCGCTCGCAGCCGCACTGTTGTCGGCTGTAGGAGCATTCGCAGTGTTCGAAGACTCTGCTTGAGGTTGTATAGTCGCCGGCTGAGTCGTAGCTGTTTGAGGTGCACTCGTTGCAGACGTAGGTCCAGCAGCGGATGCTGTCGTCGCGGCACTAGTACCAGCAGCCGGAGCCTGCGATGTAGCGGCTTGTTCTGCAGGTTGTGATGGCGCGGCAGGTGCTCTGGCAGGAACGCCAGCATTCCCCGTCTCGCCAAGACCAAGCGCGCTCTCGTCGAATTCGAGGTTTGAGTCGTCCACGTCCATGACCATGTCTTGCATCAGGGCATCGTTATCCATGTCGAGATCGGGTAAGTCGCCCAAGACATCATTGTTGGCGTTGTTGTTTCCATTTTGCTGGGTTTGCGGAGCTGATGCGGCGGGTTGCGGCTGAGACTGCGCTGGCTGGGCTTGTTGAGGGGGATTTGACGAATTCTGGGCGGTCGTTGCGTTTTGCGAGTTGGCCATGGGGTCTTCATGGTACGTGGCGCTCTCTCCTCCGCCTCCATTCATCACGGACCCTGATTGCTGTTGCGCACTGTCCATGCCGTCCATCGAGGTGTCTTGCTGCGTGTAGATGTAGGTAGGCTCCTTCCGCTCTTTGAAGCCACCTCGCGCGATTCTGGTCGCATCATCATGCGCCGTGACCTTGACCTTCAGCGCACTCTCCACATCTTTCACTACATCATCGACATGTTCTTTCGACGCACCCTCATTCTGTCCATTTGTCGCGGGCTCTTCCAATCTGAATACAGCCACCTCATCCTCGGTATCTTGCAGCGTCGCATACTTCAACCTCTTCTCCGCCTGCGTGAGAGCCTTGACCTTCTTCCAATCCTGCATCTTCGCCGCGTGTTCGGCCTTCATCCGTTCAATCTCAGCCCGTCCTTCCTCCAGATGCTTCTCCACACGCTTGCCAAATTCTTCTACTTGCTCTTGCTTCAGGTTCGTGAACGGCTGTGCTTCCTTGGCCTTCAATGGCTTCGTGTCAGGTCGGTCAACAAAGTCCAGGCTCGGCGGCTCGAGGATACCCTCCGTCAGACCCTTCAGCTCGCCCATCAGGCCAAGTCCCAAGTCTGTAGGAACAATGCTGTATGACGAGTACGGCGAAGAGAACACCTCTTCCATCCATCGATGGTGCTGCATGTATCGTGCAACGCTGATGTCTCGCTGCGTGAGATGGTCGAAGAAGTCGCCCAGTGATGTATCCTCCTCCAATTCCAAGGTCGCATCCGGCACAGCCTCACTTGCTCCAGGTATAGATCCTCTCGGTCCTTCAAGCCGCGGCTTCTTCGCCTCGCGAGGGTTGCCAGACTGCTGTGGGTAGTGCTGCTGTGGATATCTATTCTGATTCATCTGCATGGCGGCCATGGAACTCGCGCCGTACGCGCCTGGCTGACCCGGTTGCTGCATCTGCGCAGCACCAGGCAGATTGACCGTCGGCCAGTTGTTCCGATCGTGCAGCATGAACTCCTTCAACTCCAGCCTGCCTAAGCTCTCAAGCCATCTACGTTGAGCGAGAATTTGCTGCACCTGCGGCGCGATCTGAAGCTGGTTGGCAGGCAGCATGCGCTCAGCTTGATGATAGTGAACAAGCCACAATGCCGAATCCGGTGGAGGCGCGTTGACTGACGGATTCTTGGCGACGAAGTGATACCGCGTCCGCGCATGCGAAGCCATCTGGTCGACTCCAGGTCTGAAACCCATTGTATGCACGCGCATCTCCACTGTGTATCCATTGAGCTCATGTCTATACGTTGCCTCCGGGTCTGCCCATGCGTATCCATCTGAAGGAAAAGGCTGATCGGTCTTCTCGACAGGAATCCACTCCAGCCACATTGTGCCGTCTGATGGGGCTGTCGTGTAGGTCCAGGACATGGGCGCAACCTGTTTGACGATTGAAGGCGCATCGAGGAGGTAGCGGTAGGCTTGTTCGACGGGGAGCTGGGCGAGGAGTGGAAATCGGTGGTGGGAGATCAAGTGCATGTGCGGTTGAAGTTGCGCCGCAACTCCTTGGAGACTGTCGAGGCGCGTCAGTATATTTGTGAGTGTCGAGTTGAATTGACACGTACGGATTCTGCATCTTGAAGGAAATGCGACACTTGGTCGGTTGCGGATTCGGTGTGATATGAAGACTGATCAATTCATGGACGATGCGATGCGATGGAGCTTGCAATGCTTGAAGCGCGACTTCACATTCGCGATTCTGACGGATATAGCCGGCGCTAGCATCCCGATCAGGCAGGCGCAAGAAGTAGCGTAGTATACATGGGCTGTACTTTCGATCAGACGTCCCACTGAAGTACCCACGTCGTCAACACAGTTCACGAGTGGCATGGTATTTTCGCTGATCTAGGGAACCTTCGAGGTCAAAATCTGAACCCGAGAATACGGCAGGAACGCCACCCGCAGGGAAGGCCATGCTGCAGATCATTGAGAAGGGGGCATCTCTCCAGATTGTGGACAGCCACGAAGCATTGAGAGAATTCAACATATCGTACGTGTGTATACGTTGCAAACAACAAGAAATCACAATCAAAGCAGAATCCCTCATTTCGGCTGTCACGCCCAATGGATATCAAGCAAAATCAAAAGCAGCTCTCAAGGCAAAGCATCATCCAAGAAAGGGAATCACAACGAAACGGAACGCTGTCATTGCTGGACTCAAAGCGAGTGATTTCAAAAAGCTCGAATCATAAAAATCATGCGAAATGCCAACTCTTTCGTTGCCTTTCGTTCCTTTGCATCATCATGCGAAATTATGTATAGCTCCAAAGGAGTCTGTTCGGTTGGGGTATCTTCTTCGTGATCAGAAAGTCCGGTCGTTTCGTTCTCAGTAGACTGAGCTTTCGTTTCAAGGCATAAAGGGTCGTCAAGGTCGTCATATGTAAAAGGGTAGGGAGAATGTTGATGTCGAAGTAGTAGTGACGGTGCTCGTCGGACGGCATGTCGATGAGTTCAAGAGCGGTGGTCACCAGCACGGCTGCCCTCACTCGTCGCAACGGCGACAAGAGCCTCGAGTTTAGCCATGCCGTCTTGGCGGGGAGTCTGTTGAGAGAAATCCGGAGGAGGGTATGGTGGTCCTTGGGTCGTCTGCAGGGCATATGTCTGCGGTGGTTGGCTCGGGGGTGCCGAGTGGTATGATAGATATCCAGAATCGGCTCTAGCAACCTTGTTCTCATCTGCGACCACAGCTGCGGACGGGTACACCTCTGCAGTGCCCGGAGGATTGACGATGACAGGGTTGTACTCTGCTCCAAGCGAGGTGGAAGGTGTCGGGACGCCATCGCTGCTGCCCGAGTCCTCTGGCGAAGGTCGATTGATAGTCGGACCTCCCAGGACAGTCGGGATCGGACCACCATACCAACCACTGCGCTTGTATTTGCGTGGAGTCGAAATGTGATCAGGCATTGAAAAGTGCTTATGCTGGACGTACTGTGCCGTGGGAGGTGGCGGAAACTGAAAGCCGGGCGCCGGTGGCTGGCTTGGTTGCCAATGACCCTCAGTAGGCGCATTTGCCGCAGTGATATCCAGTCTTGTCAAGCCTTGCTGCAGGAGTGACTCGACTGGGCGTCCGGAGGACATCGGCCGAGAGTCAGTCATCATTGGACTTGGCTGTTGTCTGGCGCTTGGTGGCGGCACATGATCGAAGCTTTCTATTCCCGGCAACCGCGTCATCTGGCTGGCGGCTTGGTGTTGAGTGAAAGCCGGTCGTGGCTCATCCGGTGTCTGATGGTAAGTCAGGCCGCTCGTAGCTGGTCTCTGCGCGTATTGAGAGTTGGTGCTTGGGTGCCATGTCCTCCTCCGCCATTCCATATCGGTCTCGGAATCTCTCCGCCCATGCGAAAACACAGAACTTGTAGGACTTCCAAAAGTACTGCTGTTCTGGGAGAAATTTGAAGATGTCCCGGAAGGCAGCGGATTAAAGTAAGGTTGCGCGTGAGGCGGTTGAAGCTGGAATGGGTTATTGGCCGACGGTACCGAAAGTCTGCGACTGGACGGACGTGCGCCGTTGTAGTATGATGATCGGCCGAGTGCTGAGCTTGGCGAAGCCATGACCGCGCTGTGATACTGAGGGCTTTGGCCACCGGTAGAGTACGCCGTCGACGTCGGGGTGCTGTATCCCGACGAAGCTTGGTTGTAATAGGCATAGTGTGGCGGCATCCCAGGATTTCCGTTATATGAGTCCATCGATTGACTGTGACGATGGGACGATTCATTCGCCATCGCCAGTGGCTGAGGTCGGCGGCGTATGTCTTCAGGAATGCCGACGCTAGATGCGGTCGAGCCAATGCTGGATGTCGACAAGTTGCGGCTGTGGCCCCGAACATATCCGCTCTGGCTGCCGATGGTAGAGGCACGAGATCTGCTGTTCGGTGTCGGTCGTACACGATCTGTTCGTATCTGTCGCTGGAACCTCGTGCTCGTCGCAGCCAGAGAGTCGCCGGGGATCTCCTCGTTCACATGGACTGTCTGTGCGTGTTGTCGCAGATTGTCGAGTCGAGAAAATCGCCGTGAGCAGTGGCATTGAAATGGTCGTTCTCCAGTGTGTTTCCTGAATTGTGTCAGCATTGTCACCTAGACTCTTATCTATCACGACCAACCGTATGTGCCTAGCCAGATGCTCACTTCGTGTGAAGCTCAGTTGGCAGGGCGGGAAGTCTGTGCAGAAGAACCGTTGTGCCTTCTTCTTCTTCGAGGGTCTCTCGCCGTCGCTACCGACGCTCTCATTATCCGAACCATCGTCTTCATTCTCGTCGTCCTCGGCTTCTCCCATCTCAATGTCCTGCGAGTCTCGAGGTGTATGCGCCGTGAAGTGCGAACTGTCCCGCTTCGACGCCTCTTTCCGAGGACTCTCCATCATTCGTGCACTCGACGACTCGTCCGGGAGTGGTCTCTGTCCCAGCACGCCACCGAATGAATGTCTCGTCGGAGTGCTCGCTGTGGGCTCCTCATCGTTCGTTGTCGCGGATTGGGCTCCGTGGGTCGCTTCGGATTGTCGTGGGGTGGTCGGCGTGTGTACATTTCCAGTCTGGGTGCCTTCTGGTACTCGTAGACTAGTATTGACGATGGCAGGGGCGGCCATCTGAACCGCGACAGCGCGACAGCGGTGCTGCGAGTCGAATGCCCTGCTTACGCCCGTGACTGTGCGACGGACGATGCAGGCTGGGCAGTCGTGAAGATGTGACCGTTCGCCGGACAGTGTTCGTAATCGTCGTCTTCGAGGTGCGATCCCATACACAGGCAACGCTCAGCTGCGGGCAAGCAGCGTGGTGGAGAAGTGATGCGGGTATGCGTGCAGTGTATGCAGGCCGACGGTTCACTGGTGTCTCAGAAGCGATGTGTCTGAGACTCGACCAACTGGCGTTAAGGATAGACTGGAATAGAATAGGCCAACAGCAGAGGTAGATGTGATAGAAGCGTCACCGTCCGTGTGAAGCGAACGGGAAGCCGCAGGGCGAGGGGGAGTGTTGGCAGGTACAGAGGGCGATCGTGCCTGCGCGCCTACAGACGCAGACCGGGCCAGATAAGGTACAAGTCCGGGTGGGGTGGATGTCGTTGCTGGTGCCTTTTTGAAACAGCAGGCATGTGCGAGTGACTCTGTCCGAATCCCGCCACGCCCGTCAAATCGCTGACGTTGAAAGCGAGGCGGCAGGCAGGGTGAGCAACTTTCACAGGTGGGGAAAGGAAAGTCGTAAGTAGATCCCGGCGGAGGCGACACGGCTGCAGCTAATGGATAGGCGGCTAGTAGCAGATCTGGCGAGGGCACGCAGAGGAGGAGCAACCAGGTGGTACGGAGTGACTGCAGCAAAGGCGGACGGCCGCTGTTTGCGTTGTCGTGTGTGCAGATGGAGGGGAAGTTGTTGGATGTGAGATGAGGTAAGGCGGGTAGAGAGGCGCAGGGCAGTGCAATGCACGGCGGGGGAACGCCGAGTAGATGTACGAATAGTAGGGGGCCGCGAAATGGTATAATAGGTGGTGGGGAGGTACCTTATTTGGTACTTGCTTTCGCGATGATGCTCTCATTGAATGACAGAAGGTAGCCCCGGCGAGGTGCTACCAGCAATACTGACATGCCAGATACGCCGGCGCCATATCTTCCAAGCCCTGGTTATAATCCTACCATCTGGACTCTGGTCTCTCATACCAGGATGGCCTGTAGAAGGGGTCGAAAGCCCGCTGGCGCAAGTCGGTCCTGGTGTATGGTCGAGGGACGATCGAAAAGACTAAATAACGCCGCCTTCTTACCGCTCATCACCATTCACCACCCGATCTGAAATGCAAGCCAAGTTCCTTGGATGTCGAGGACATGTACCTGAGGTACCTTGCGTTGGTCCAGCAAAATCATCTGGAAGCTTACTCCGGCCACCACCCGTGGTCGCCTTTGCGGAGTAGTGCGGAGCGTCGACGAGGCTGGCAGCTCGATGGCGCAAGATGCTCGGCCGTTGATGTTGTCATCGTTGCTATAGCTCGACAACCACGTCCGTCGGGACCGATCGGATAGGTTGGATTATGCTTGATATGCACAAGAAGCTGTCCGAACACATGTATCTCTATAGCAAGCCAATAGTGAGCAAGACTACTCGGTACCTCGCCTGACCTCCGTAGCGACCTCATCATCATTGTCGTGACACCTCTACACCGCGGCCAGGACTGTCAGGTACGGCGCGTGGTCATTCCCACCGTGTGCTGCAAGAGTAGTGATCGTGGGCTCACAGCATCCTGCGTTGGTCGTACGTTTATGCGGCTGACGAATCGCCGCGATAGCAGAGGCAAGCTCTCTGTCACATGCCACACCGGAATCTAGACTGTCATCGGCGGACCCGTTCTCTGCGTCGAACGAGTGCATAAATGTATGCACGTACGTACAATGCGTACCACATCGCGTGGGTCGCTCGTCCATGTCGTCTCGCAGTGTACACCCCACCACGGGAACGAGCCCGCACACTCGTCTCCCATCTCGTGAATAATAAACCGGACTCGCGGTCCCTCCGAAAGGAAGCTTCGGCTCAACCCCAGGTGTGCATGCATAGCGCTGAAAGCTAACGCAATCGATCTGCAAGGGGAGCTACACCTTAGCCGGTTTGCACCCAATGAAGTCGCATCGTCAAGATCCCAGCAGTAAATGGCAGCGCCGCAGCAGATGCGTGGTGTGAAGAATCTAGACTCCGAGGCGGTGAGTTTGAGATGGACTTTCTCTCACTGTAGTTCTACCCTGCACGAGGCTGGGCTCCTAGGTGTTTGGTTCGCCTGCGCATCTGTGCACTGTACCAGCACACCTGCATATCGTCCTTCATCACCTGACCTAGCTGTATGTCTTGCGATAATCAGATCTACTAAGCGCATGCTCCTCTGAATCATGGAGTTGACCATGTGGGTTCCACCGGAAGCGCTGACTCGGGAGGCGCTTTCGTGACAGCCACCATCTGTGATGGCATCTCGATGAACATGGATTCGACGCAACGAACAATTCTCGAAGGCGGCGAGTGAACCTGTAGTCGTACAAAGTTCCCGGTTCCCGGGCCAGGTACACGGCCGGTCTGGTCTTGTGGCGACACGTCGGTACACTACGAACCCGACCCCCTGCCTTGGTTGAAAAATGGAACGATTTAGGCGGGATTTCAAGGGCGGGCGTTCCGATTTTCAGCCAAGTAGCTTGCCCGACCACAAGAAGTCGACCAAAAACCGACTTTGACTCTTTGCAGTTCATGGCATCTACATCTGGACAAACTCTTGTCAGAACGAATCCAAGTGGAGTCAGTATGGAGGAAGTCAATTCGTCAAAGGTATTCAACTCTCCAAAATTTGCAGCATCATGTTTCTCGTTCCCGCAGCCTACCATTCACATCCACAAACATAGCTTCCCACTTGCAGTGCCCGCCGCGACCCAGTCCATGGAAGGATGGAATTGAGCGACGGCCGGAACAGCCGTGATGTTTCCTCCTCCCAATTGAGCGAGCTGATGTCCGGTACTGGTATATATATCCACGAATCGGTTCTAAAAAAGGAAAAGATTAGCTTCAGTCCAGGTATGAAACAACGATGCAGACTTCAACCTGGGAACCCAGACCGAGAAACACAATCTCAGGCTGAGCTACAAGTCTTCTGCCGCTTGATCTTACCATGTTGCCAATGACAAAGCGCTGAATCCCATCCTGCGGTTGCAGCTGCCATTGAGCCCGAAGAATCGTGACCCATCGACCAGTCTGGTTATTGTGCTTGACAATAGCGCTGGGCGCCATCTCATCATCCGTCAGAGACCTTCCGACTTTCCAGTCACCACACTCCGAAAAGTCGTGGATCTTGATCGTGTCGTCATAACTCGCCGTCGCGACCTGACCGGCGCTGTTGAACGCGGCGTGAGACACGGAGAGCTTGGACAAGTGCTCGCCCATGAGGAACGGCATGCGATCGTCTTTCTTGCCGGAGATCTTTCGCAAGTCCCAGATCTTCAACATACGATCTAGAGAGGCTGTTGCGAGAATGTGGGGCTGCGCAGGGTGTAATGTAAAGCCGCCGATTTTCTTCTCGGAGAGCTGCATGATGGAAGCTTGATCCTGCGGCGTACGCATGTCTTTCATGCCGAATCTGCCATCGAGCGTGGTGAAGTGCAGTGTGTTCGGGTCTGCGTGACTGATTTGCACGCCGGATAGAGGCTCATCTGCGCCCTTGTCTGCAGGCGCATAGACTTCTACTGCCGTGCCCTTGGCCAGATCGAGCTTGCGTATTGAGGAGTCGTAGGAAGCTGAGTACACAGCGTTCTGGTCGTGAGGGGAGAACTGGAATGCGCTGATAGTTCGAGAGTGAATCTTGAATGTCGAGATCGCGGGTTCAAAGTCGTCGTCGTCGCCGTCTTCATCCGCATCGTCTGCTTCCTGCTTGATCTCATTCGCACTGGTCTGAGATCCATCGAATAGACCCATGCTGCCCAGCTTGTCGCCTGCGAATACCAGAGCCTTCTCTTCCGTGGGGTGAAATCCAAGCGAATAGATTCGCTCGGGCGTGATCTTTATCCTATTCGGCTCCGCGCCCTCCCACAGCTGTAGGCCGCTCATGCGCTCCCTTACTGCCCGCAGCTCCTTATCTGTCGTTTCCTTCACATCTTGCGCCGTGAACGTCCGCTCGCCAGGATTTGCAGGTCCCACGGTAGACAGCCAATTTCCAGCTCGGTTCCAAGCATTGCCATTCACCACTGCATCCACCAGGTTGATGTCGTCGCTCACGCGCTGTCGCTTTATCCGTTGTGCCTCCTGAAAGGCTGTCGCGTCGGCTTCATCTTTCTGCCTGGCCACTTCCGAGTCCGCGACAATGCCCTTGAGACGAGATGATGTTCGTCGCGGCCCTGTATCCTCCTCCTTGACTTTTGCGACTGGCCTCTTGCGCTTCTGCCCTGCGGTCGACGAAGGCTTCGGCTTGGATCCAATGCCTGTCTTTTGTGCATCTAGTTGCAGCTGTTGCAGTAGTGCTTGATTCTTTGCGATTTTCTCTTGTCTCGCTCGCTCATATTCGCTGACTGGTCCAGTGGCCATGTTGTGTAAAGTGTTACTGCTGTCCTCGAGAAGCTGTAGCGTAAAAGATGTCCCCGAGGTTCTTCAACAATGACGATATATTGGCGCCTCGACGACGCGTCGTCCGTGCCTCGGAGCGCGTTGATGTCGTGGTCCATTTTGGCCGATGTACTTCCGAGCTCTGGTCTTTCGACGTCAAAGCTCCAACGTCTCCTTTGAATTCATCAACATACTCCATGTTACCTCAGCGATGCCTTTCACGAAGCATCAATGGTCATCGCATCGTACGGGAAGTAGGTCAGGCGACTCTGCTTCCTTTCCTCTACCAGACGAATACGATTTGCCGCAGGTCCTACGCAGATGACGCTGTCGGAGATCTACAAGATGTCGCACACAGGAGGAAGAAACAGCCATCGAACGATCGACGACCACTAAGGCGAAAACCCGCCGGAACGGAAAGACGCTCGCAGTCAAAGTCTGCGAAGTTAGGTCATGGTGAAGAGCGGGATCAATCCTCAAGACGTCGGTTTGAGGGAGAAGCTCGAGGACCAAGAGATGATGAGGCCAAAAATGGTAGATGGGGCACCATAGTCGATCATGTCCCTTTCGATGGAACCGCTGGCGTTTCGAGTCCGTTGCAGAGACTGGAAGGATCAACGATGACTCTACGTGAGATGGAAGTGTTCAGGAGGATATTGAGCAAGACCGCCGAATCGCCCACAGCGGAGACAGGTCGAGTCTCCAGTAGACTCGACGCCGCACCAGACTTTCCCGAAGCTCTCCGTCCTCTCGTGGACGAAGCGAAGGATCTCCAAGCGCAGAAGGCCAAGGAGATGTCCAGCAAACCACAGCAGCAGAGCGCTAGTACCGGAGCACAGCTCGCACCTCGTGCTCAAGAATATCTTTCATCCACGAGGAAACTCATGGATACCGCGCGCACGGAAGCTGCGTTATGGGACGTTCTCCACACGAATGTGTTCCAGAAAGTTGAGTCGCTGCAATTGGAGTCTCGTTACAAGCCGTCTGGCGGCATGATCAGAGACCTGAATATCCTCACGGCGACATTGCCAACATTGTTGCTTCACTTCATGGTCCTGATCGAGACCTCATTCCCGAGATCGTCCCTTGGTGTCATGGTACTACCAGCGCTCAAGAAACGAGGGCCATCCGCTTTCGCCCTTGGAGCCACGACCGGACTGTTCAACCATCACATGAGCTTCCTCTACAAGCAATACTCTGACCTGGATGCGATTGCCAAGACTTTGGCAGAGATGGACAAGAATGTGTACAACTTCAACTCGGATACAAGGGAATTGCTTGCGATGATCTTTGATGATGCCGAAGCAGCTAGCAGTGGCCAATCAGGACCTGCTCTCGAAGCATTGTGGTCTACCGATCGTAGACAACGGGCACTGACAAAGCTTCGAGCCTGGGACAAGGTGGTCGTTCAGCGGTTGCATGCTGACGCAATAAGGCTGGCGAATGAGAAGCAGGTGCTCGATGAGGATGCTGATGAGCCCGAAGAGCTGTCCTCGCAGGCATGATGTATGGACGTCGACCACCGTGCTCGAGCGTAAGATCGCATACGTAGCATCTCTCTTGGCGGCTTGGTTGGCTGGCTCTTGGGCGAGCGAATGGCAGCTTCGCTGGTCAGACGACAACCACATAACCACAACTGCTGTCACTGCTACTGCGCGTAGCCCACGCCATCGTTGCGGCGTTTCCCACCGAGTTCGTCCAAGGCAAGCTCCAGTCATGTGGTCCCACAGATCCCAGCCTATCACATCGTTGGCGTAGATGCAACGGGTTCCTATGTCGATCTGAACGTGGATGCGTTAGCCTGACGTGCATCGATGCAGGTTGTTGGTCTTCGAACGCGAAGTTTTGAACGAATTCTAGAGAACCAGGAGTCTTCACTCGATACCCTTGCCAACAGGTAAATAGCGGCAGTACATATCCCACACCCCACGTCATCACGTGCTCCTTCCTCAGCAGCCCGACGAGGGATAAAATCGGCTTATCGGCCGGTTGAACGTAAACTCGGCTGCTCCTTCACTTAGCGGTCGACACTTCATCTCGTTGATAATGCGAATCCCCTAAGTGATAATATAGTCGATGAAGAGCCCACCATGAATTTTACTATGAAAGGGAGGGAGTCCGCTTCGAATCGTCTTCGATTTTTGTTCTTCGACTTCACCACCACCGAAAACGCGGACATCGATCCACATTGAGAATTCTTGACGCGACGTCTCCTCGATAAACACATTCTCCGACGTTGATTGTTTCAGTATACCTGAGCATCTACTCCTGCGAGACCTCATGTGGGTTCCCTCTCTCAAGACCTCGACACTCTGAAGAGACTGACCAACACATTCGCAGCAACATGGACGCCAGCACCATCCAAACCAAATTCCTCGACAAGCCCAACGAGCTCGGTCTCGTTGCGGTGGGCTTCTCAGGCGGACAAGTATGTCTTAATCCATACTCGACACTTCTGTCACCCACTAACCTCCTCTCCTCACAGTGCAAACCCGGCACCGACGCCGCCCCCATGGCCCTCATCGAAGCCGGCCTCGTCGACCAACTCCGCACCGACCTCGAATACAACGTCTTCCACGACAACAAAGTCCATGCCTACACCGACCTCATCCCAGCCTCCGACCCGGACCACCGCAACATGAAGAAACCCCGCGCCGTCTCCGCCGTGACCCAACAGCTCAGCAGTCAAGTCTACGCCCACTCCCGCGAAGGCCGCTTCGTGCTGACCCTCGGCGGCGACCACTCCATCGCCGTGGGGACCATCTCGGGAACCGCCAAGGCCACCCGTGAACGTCTGGGGCGGGACATTGCGGTGATCTGGGTGGACGCCCACGCGGATATCAATACGCCGGAGACGAGCGATAGTGGGAATATTCATGGGATGCCGGTGGCGTTCTTGACGGGACTGGCGAGGGATGAGGAGGATCAGCCGTTTGGGTGGTTGAGGGACGAGCATCGCTTCAGCACTACGAAACTGGTGTATATCGGTTTGAGAGATGTGGATCGTGGAGAGAAGAAGATTCTTCGAGACAACAACATCAAAGCGTTTTCGATGCACGATATCGATCGGTATGGAATCGGGAAGGTGATGGATATGGCGTTGGGCTGGATTGGACGGGATACGCCGATTCATTTGAGTTTCGATGTGGATGCTTTGGATCCGCAGTGGGCTCCTAGTACCGGCACGCCGGTGAGAGGTGGGTTGACGTTGAGGGAGGGAGACTTCATTGCGGAGTGTGTGCATGAGACGGGGAGTTTGATTGCGTTGGATTTGGTGGAGGTCAATCCGAGTTTGGAGGAGCATGGGGCGCAGGAGACGGTGAGGGCGGGGTGCTCGATTGTGAGGTGTGCGTTGGGAGATACGTTGTTGTAAGGTGGTGGGATGTGAGCGGATTGCATCAGCTTATAGATTAGAGAATTGACCTCGAGATGTTCTCCTCCGACTCGGCAACAACGCTGACCTTCGATGGTCTGTACTTTCTGCATACTGCAAACTGAAGACAATATTCGAATGCAGTCAACTCCGCTCGAAACTTACTCAATACAAGAAAAAGCACACTAAAGAGACATCAACGAAGATATCGTGAAGCGCGCTCTGTATTGATGTCTTTGTCGCCAACGGCTATACTCTTGTAACCCATACAAGTCACTGGAAGCATCTTGTAGAAGATTCAATCGGAGTGAAAGATGAGACCAAGAGTCGAGCTTCCAGTATATCTACAGTCCTGCCCTTCTTGCCTTTCCTCCTCGCACACATCCTATCCGTGGTCCATATCTAGCTCCTCCACACTCAATTCCGGAGGGCTATTCCACCTCGTCCAACCCATCCCATCTACTTCTTCCCCAACTTCTCCGCCTCCGCCCGGTCCTTCTCCAACGCCTGCTCCTGATCCGCAATCTTCTTCTTCAACGCCTCCAGTTTCTTCGCTTCCTCCTGGCGCACGTAGTAGTCCTCGTTGGCCTTTTCGCGCTTGTTGAACGCATCGCCTTGGGCGCGAGGAGCACCAGTGTCGCCTTCGGCCATTTTGCGGGCGGCGATGGAAAAGCTGCGGATGGAGGTTGTGCCGGTGCGGGGGAGTGCGCGGAGGACGGTGGTGATGGAGGACGACATGGCTGGAAGGGGAGGGAGGCGTTAGGATCAGCGCTGTATGAGAGTTACATTGGCGATGCTCACCGATGGATTTGATGTTGTTTGGGGTGGTATGGGATGGATGTCGCGCTTGTTTGTGGTTTGTGGTTGTTATCGAGGACAGCTCTTGAATGTTAATCTGTCCGTCACTGGCCTTCACAGAGAGAGAGGGTTTGGGGGGCTGAACTAAGGTGCAGAGGTCGCCGGCTAACCGAGCTAATCAGAGGCCTCCGTTAGCGTAAAGTGCAGGCTCGGTAGTTAGCAGGCTCTGCAACAAGGCCTAAATAACGTATACGTGTACTATATATGTATATGTATATATACGTCCTTAAGGGACGGTGGGCCGGTAAACTAAGCGTAAGGGCTAGTCTAGCGTAAATAAATAGGATAAAGTCTTACGAAGAAGCGTAAAATCCGGTTATTCCGCCCCTACGCACAGACCTCCTTTATCTGTCCGTTACTAGCCTTTATAGAGAGAGAGGGTTTAGGGGGCTAAACTAAGGTGTAGAGGTCGCCGGCTAACTAAGCTAATTAGAGGCCTCCGTTAGCGTAAAGTATAGGCTCGGTAGTTAGTAGGCTCTATAATAAGGCCTAAGGAGCGGAGCAAGAGCACCCTAAACTATAGTATAGGAAGAAAGTTAAAGGAGTTCTTTAAGCTATAATTAGCCGAGCGTTTAAGGGCAGATTCGGCGTTTCTAGCTTCCGTACGAGTCGTTTACGCGAGTAACAAATATACCGCTATCGTAACCGGCTAAACGCTCGTAGATCTAGGCTTACGGTCGTAGGCTTAGTAGTTAACTACCTTAGAAACGGCAGTTAAGGCGATATAACTATAACTCGGTAGAGGTGTAGTAGAGCTTAAACGCGTCCGACTTCTACCGGCTAAGTAGCTAGATGTCGCCGTCCGTTATACCGGAGTCTTTTGCCTACTACGTAGCGCCCTTTCGGATAGAGTGTCCGCTATAAAGCTTTACGTTATATCTAGCTCTTACTACCCCTTCGCGAATAAAGCGGACTAAGGAGTCTCTTATAAAGTAGCCCTATATCGTAAATAGGGGTTAGAGGGGGCTCGTAGTCGGTACCGCGTAGAGGAGGGCTCGTATATATAACATAGGGCAGGTAGTTGTTCCGGTTGCTATAATAACGATGTTAATACCGCTATAATCGTAGTCGGTTTTAGAGCGTTTAAGCCGTAGTGTTATAAAGGAGTAGTCTACTACTATAACGATATCCGTACGAGTAATATTCCGCTAGGCCTATACTAGAGTCGCTTACGCTCGGCCTTTATAGGTAATTTTACTAAGCCGGAGGAAACTACCGAAGGCTATAGTTACCGCGGCGTTCTAGTTAAGGTACGTGTTCGTTTGCGGCGACACTATAACGTTCTATAGGATAAGTAGCGTAATCGGTAGTCGCTCCTTCTTTAGCGTAGCGTTAATAGATTTAGCACCCTTAATAAGCTACTTAGTATAGTCGGAATCGAACGCTATAAGGTATATAATCCCCTTGTCGACGTAGTAACTACGGATAGCTAATAGTGCGGCTTAAATAGACTCGCCTTTAATAATAGCGAAGGAAGGGCTTAGATATAGCGTACGGTCGACGATAAATTAGTAGATTAGAGCCTACGATAGCGGCTACGCCGGATAGTTATTAATCCGTACAAATAGTTCCTACTAACGAACCGCCGATGCGTAGGATTCTCGCGTTATTAGTTTAAGTGCGTACTAGAGGAGTGTTGCGTAGCTAACTAACGGCGCTTAGAGTTATTATATCTATTCGGCCGGTAGAGATGTCGTGTTTACGTCGAAGGTAGGTAGCACTGCTAGTATAGACATAGGTTAGTAATAGTCTTAATATCGAATCGTAATAGCGTATTAGCGAGGGCATTATCGGATAAGGATAGCTATTACGGCTTAAGGCGTATATTTAGCTCTACGCTCTGGAGTAGGATGTCGCGCAAAAGGTAGTTAGCGTCGCTACGAATGCGGTGCTTCGCTAATCTACCGTATACCGCTATGTTATCGCCGTACGTTATAATGTAAGAGCGAGCCTATTGCCCGCGCTATCGCTAGAAGGATAGCTAGACGGCTATTATCTCGGCGATATTAATATAGAGGGAATCTGTACGTAGCTATACGAACATATTAGCCGCGAACACTAAGCTTATATCGTAGGGGTCGTCGTTGTCGCCGCCTTCGATCTAGTATGCCCCTATTCCGACGTTTAAGGCGTCGGTAAATAGGTAGATTTAGCGCAGCGTTAGCTCTATAATTATACGTATACCGTTACTATATTATAGGGCCTTCTACTACTATTCGAGGTCGTCTCGTACTAAAGTTAGAAGTCGGCAGCGGCTATAGAAGGATGCTATAAAAGTAAACGCGTTAACTAGGAAGGCTCTACCGACGTCGATAACTCTTACTACCTATAAGAGCCGCCCTAGTAGGCTCTCGAGCGTACTATATATAACTAAAGTAGATTTAAGGATCGATTCGATATCCTCTATCGCTTATCGTCGCTTAGTGTTCGATAGTAAGGCAACTATTATTACGGAATTAATAGTAATTCTAAGGACCTCTACCTTAGTGCCTTCGACGTCCTTCTTCTCGTTATATAGTATGCTAAGCTCTTCTGTTACCGCGTGCTACACCTAGTAGACTGCTACCGTCCTCGCTAGCGATTCGCTAGGGGTTATAAATATAAAGTCGTCGAGGTAGTAGTTTAATTCCTAGCCGAGTAGCCGCTCTAGCATCTAATATAGTACTTTACCGAAGAGGTTAAACAGCACTAGTACGGTACGTAGTGTCAGAGGCTGGTGCCTGAGGCTGCATCGGCTGTGCCGATGCCTGGGCCAACGCCCAACGGACGAACGCCGGTTCAGAAATCCACTAGGCCGAATTGGGAACAAGCTTCCTTTCGGCCGACTGGAAGGCCACGTATGCGCCAAGCGACGCTACGCGCACACACAGCTTATACTCGACGTTCCGTTGTTCTAGATAGATCTTCTTTTCGGTAGCTTTAGAATTTCATACATTCGGATCTGGACCTTTGTGCGCAACTTCGGTTCAGACCCTTACACGTAGGCCGAATAGGAGGCAGCATTCCTCGTAGATCTAAGATTACTATTCGAAAGCGAGTAGTCGCCTCTACTTAGGTACGACGGGCATATTACGGAAGGCGTTCTTAATATCCTTCTTTACTATTACGTAGTTATATCTAGCTCTTACTACTCGGGCGATAACGTCCTCGAAGGAGTCGTAAACGATCGCGCCGTACGCCTCCGGAATAGTACTGTTTACTAACCGGTAGCTCTGTCCCCTTAGGTAGGACAAGTCGTATATTCGGCGTAGACTACCGTCGTGTTTTAGTACCTAGCTAAGTAGTAAGCAGACCGCCTCTTAAGAGCGCTATATCCGGTTGTTTGCTAGGTCTTCTATAACCTTGTTATTAATATCGTTTATATCTGCGATCTAATAGTTTCGAGTACGTCTATTAGGTACGTGCCGTTCGCTGCTAATAGATGCTCTAAAGCGTAGGATGTATACGATCTTCTAAGGTAGCGCTAGACAAGGGTAGTCGCGTAGTATAAAGGACTAAGTAGTCGGTTTTAATAGCGAGACCTCTATAAGCAATAGTATAAAATGTAAGTAGGGATTAAATAGTAGCAGTGTATTTAGCCGTATGCTATCGCCTTAAGCTTTTACAATTAAATTTATGCCTTAATTACTTAGATTACTTAGTGTATAAGGGCGCTAGATAGCCTTGTCCGCACTTATCGTAGGCGTGCTTATATCCGGCCTAGCACGGCTCCTTATAGCCCTTAGTATTATAGTTCTTATAGATAATAAGTAACCTATCGCGCTTATTGTTATCTCGAAATAAATAGCCGCCGTCCGTAGTCTCGGAACGGCGGTGTTTCGGAGGTAGTGCTAGGACTACGCGCGATATTATCGCTACATTATAGACGTATATAGTTAGGTAGCTATGTTCGTAAACCGAGAGCTAGTTCTCGGGTTTACGAGCGCCTCTATTAACGATAAGCTCGTATAATCGGATCGCAAATCTACGAACAATAGACTTCTAGTCGTAGCTAATGTTTACTAGTTTAGCGATTAGACCTTAGAAGCGGAGTATAGCGACGACTAGCGTCGGGTTGCCGGTGCTATAGAAGGTAGCTATTATATAGATATAGTTTAAGAACCCTTTAAACTAAACGCATAGAAAAGTGTAGTCCTCGATCTTTAAGGTTATAGATAATGTTAATAACGTTTTGCCGCCGGTAATAAGTTTAAATACTTTATATTAGTCGTCTGTTGTAGTTAATAACTCCGTATATTGTCTAGCTCGGAGTCTATAGAGGTTAACCGGTTTAAAGGTGTCTTTATATATCTCCTTAATATGTTTTGCCTTAATGTCGCCTAGGACATCGAGTAGAGGTTAGTGTTCGAGAGGTAACTTACCGTCGTCGTCTAGTAGTATAGCCCCTCGGGTGCGACTCCGGTCGCGATTTCTATACTATACTCGTAGAGCTTCTATCTCTAACTAGTGTCTCTCTTCTACTCTATAGACCTCTTATTTACGCTGCCTCCGTTTATAAACTATCTCGGCTAATTGCTCTTATATAAGAAGTGCGTTCTACTATGCCTATAAGGGTAGTACGCCCTTTTCTATCGCTACCGCGATCGCTAGTAGGTCGAGGTTACTACTACTACTACTCGAGGAGCCGTATAGTAGGTTACTAGGGTTTATCGTTCTTAGTCGGCCTAGTTGTCGTTTCTCCTTATTGTTTAGTAGTAAGCGTCGTTTAGGGCGTACGTTAATATCGTCGTCGTCGCGATTATTTTCCGAGGCATCGTTTTCGTCTAGACTTTTATAGTTATATAATGTAGCCGGACCCTTGTTTGTTTGTTTGTTTGTTTGTTTGTTCCATTTACGTCCTGTAGGAGTCTATGACTATGTAGGACGGCTGTCTCGCGACAGCAGTCTATCTATGTACAATCGTTGTTCTCTCGTATCTCTTAACCTTAGGGAAAGACCCGTGCCTAGGATAGTAGCAAGCTAGTATCGAAGGACTTTAAAGAAAGACAAATAAGGAAAAGTAAAAGGAGTGTAGGCTAGACGGTCTCGTCTTCGCCTCTTGCTAGGTGCTAGGACCTAGAAGCAATCTTTGTATCCGAGAGAAAGGTAGTAAGGTGTTTCCGGAGTTCCTTATCTTCTACTATTTCTAGTAGAGATTGTGCTTGTCGTAGCGGTAGTAGCCTAAGTACATCGTAGATAGGGCAGCTACATACGAGGTGTTCTGCTGTTTCTCGTCGTCCGCAAGGGCAGTCTAGCGTCGTTGCGTATCTAAAGCGATAGAGATAGGACTTTAGGTATCCGTGTCCTAATAGGATAGTATAGAAGGCACTAGTTAAAGCGCGTCTTCCTCCTATTCTATGTTTTCCTAGCGAGCTCTATAGAAATCGACTAAGGTAGCTATTTGTATTCCTAGGTACCTTATTAATCTCCTGTTGTCTTGCTATTTCGTATCGGGTTTTCTAGACGCTAAAGAGATCGTCTTTTGCGTAGTTAGCCCTTTCGTATTCTACGAAATGCTTGTATTGTCGAAGTCGATAACAGAGTAGTTGTATCTGTGTTCTCTGTCGTTTTTGCGGAAGTATCTCTCTCGAGTCCTCGTGTCGGACTTCTCGCGTATCCGAAGGCGCGCTTTAGATAGCGAGTCTTATAGGGTAGTTTTCGGGTAGCTTTGCTGCGCGTAGAGAGTATAAAATTAACTGTCTCTCTAGGCGTAGATCCGGGGGGAAGAGATTTGACTCTACTTCGGACGGGACGTTTAGGGCGGTACGGAAAACGCCTAGGATCTTCCTACAAGCTTTACTTTATAAAGATACTAGAGGTTTTATGCTCTTTTTCGACCGCTACTAAACCGGGGCCCCGTAGTCTGCTATTATAGTAACGTAGGCTAGGTAGATCTTTCTTAATAATATAGAAGACAGACCGCGTTCGGTATTTGCTAGTCTTTCTAATCGATAGAATACCGCTTATGCTTATGCCGATCTTATTACAATATGCTCCTTAAAGGTAAGACCGGCATCTAGCTAAATCCTAAGCTACCTTATCGCTTTCTTCGCTAGGCGAACAATATCGCCGTTTGGAAGAATTACCGGGCAATCGGACCCTTTCCCTTTTAAGAAGTGTACTAGGTCTGTTTTTGCTAGGTCGAAAGCAATCGAGTTCTTCTTTCCTAGGTTTATTAGCCTTCTTACCTTACGTTCTAGTACCTTAGAGTTCTTCTTAAGGGACGTAGACGAGGTAGATAGTCTAATGTCGTCGACGTAGGAACTAGGAGTAACTCCTTATAGCGAGAAGAATATGTCGCGCGTATAGATAAGAAAGAGGATAGGAGATATCGGGCTGCCTTGTAGGACGCCGATCTCTACGTCCTAGAATTCCTGTATCTATCCGTCGAATGCTATTCGTAGGCGTCTATTGCTTATAAACGACTAAACCTAATGTATAAGGCTATGCGGAAGCCTTAACTAGATTATTATTCTTAACAGTCGGTTCTTTGTAATGTAGTCGTATGCTCCTCTTACGTCGAGGAAGATAACCGAAGTCTTCTTTTTCTTTCTTCGATTCTCCTCGATTTCGTTCGTTAAGAGAAGCACTATATTAATAGCCGATTTCTTCTTTCGCCCTCCTAACTACGAGTCGTATAGAAGGGGCTTCGTCTCTGCGATAATCCCTAGGCGTTTTGCGAGTATTCTCTTACTAATCTTACCGAGGCAGTTTAGGAGAGAGATAACTTAGTAGGCCTTAGGGACCGAATAATCTGGTTTTCCCGGCTTTGCTAGAACTGCGCCTATCGCAACTTTCTAGTATCGGGGGTAGTATCCTTCGTTAAGTAGCCTCCTATATATACGTAGAAAGGTAATAGGAATAGCGCCGTACGCTTTACTAATAATAGCTTGCGTAATACCGTCTAGGCCCGGCGTTTTTCCTTTTACTATCTTCGTACTATAGGCGGCAGCGAGTTCCTCTTCGGTTAGCGTAGTCTAGCCCTAATCCCCGGCTATATACGCTTCCTAACGGCTAGGTAGAGGTTCCTCGGCAGGAGGGCGCGGAAATAAGGCTTCGGAGAAGGCCTTACATTTCCCCTTAAAAGAATCCTCGTTATTTATCGTAGGTATCTGTCTTCGGCTGCTATTCCTAGTATAGGATATAGCTTTAAAGATAGATTTCGAGTCTTCTTTTTCGAGGAAAGCGTTCTAGTAGTTCTTCTTAGCTGTTTTAATAGCTTAGAAGTACTCGTTTCTCGCTTTCGTATACGCCTCTTTCTCGTCTAGCGTCGGTATACGTCCGTAGGTAAAGGTCTGTCTATATGTTCTAGACATTGTGCGGCGTAGCGTACGTAGCTCCCTATTCTACTAAGGTTTTGCGCAGGCGTGTACTACTTTCTCTAGGATTGCTCCCCGCATCGATTTGGTAATACACAAGGTAAAGGAGTCTACGATGTCGTCGAGGGAGTTCGTATAGTTAATAGACGTCGCCTTGCTTATTAGGAGATCTATAAACAGTTCCTAATCCGCGGAAGCTATATCTAGAACTACTTTCTTCTATTAGGCTCGATCTTGCGCACTAATAAGGTCTATAGATATAGCCTTATAGTCTAAGCCTATCGGAATCGTTCTCTAGTCGATTTCTTTCGTAGATAAGGATCCTCTTATAAACGTAAGGTCTAGGACTAACTCTGCGTCTAGGTGCGGCCTATAGAAGGTCCCGACACCTATCGTATTATATAGAGTAAAGCCCTAGTCTTCTATCTACTCTATAAATTCGCGGGCACTAGTAGTATCCTTTCCCCTCGGATCCTAGGACGGGTGTCTAAGGTTAAAGTCTCCTACTAGTAGAGTATTTGGAAGGAACGTGTTGCGTAGAGAGTAGAGGCTTCTCTCTATTATTCGTCGGTTTTGCGGGTTCTCGGTATCTCGAAGGTCTTTCTCGTTGTAGAGATTAACTATCTAGATCTTGTTGCCCCTCTTGTCTAAAATAACAAAGGAAAGTATGTCGCTATCGTCTAATAAAATAGGAGAGATATTAACGTTAAGTCTTATGCTAATATATAGTATTGTCCTTAGCCGGATTGTCGAATCTGTAGTCGTTAGGAATAGCTAGTTATACTCCCGGTGTGCGATAGATCTTATCTCTTTGTAGCCTGTTTTCGGGTCTTCTATAGTCTATAGTTCCTAGACTAGTAGAAGGTCGGCTTTCTGCTTAACCGCGATGTCTAAGGTAGACTCTGTAGCCTCGATAGATTAGTTAAGATTAATATAGAAAATCCGTAGAGAGTGTTCTAACATATAGAACGTTCTAGGGGCCTCCCTTTCTGTTATATACGATCCTTCGCCTTCTCGACTCTTAGGCTGTCTACGCCTACGTATAGACGGTTTTAAATAGCCCTTTTTGCCTCCTCCTCGGTAGCAAAACCTACTAGAACTGTCGCCCTAGTAAGAGTCCTTCTTCTCTCTTCGTTTGTTAGCTAAATCGGGGTACCTACGAGTTTAAGACCTCTATTAAAGGTCTTAATTTCTTGTTAAATGTCCTATAGGCCCGTTAGCGTATTAAAGTTCGCGGTCGAAACGCCGTAGACTACGACCTTATGCTAGAGAGAGTCCTCTATTACCTGTGCCTCGCCTATAATATCGGTAACCTTAATAAGGCTATCGATCGTTCGTTAGCGGGCTTTCTCTATTACAAAGTTTAGGACAATGTTGCCCCGAAACGATTTCTTTATTATAAGGACAGCTAGCTCTTGGTTTTCGCCTTTAAGAGCGTTATTAATTTTGTCTCGGGTTGCAATCTAGTCGAGTTCCTTCTCTTTATCCTTTAGTATAAGGATAAGAGGCATCGGTTCTGCTTATTCTTTCGGCTTGCTAGCCCTCCGGGAGACGGTCGTCTAACGTTGTTATTATTGTTGTTGTTGTTATATTGTCTTTATTATCGAGGAGGTAGAGGTAGAGGTATCGGATCCGCTATCTCCCTTAATAACGTCTGCGAAAGTAGGCTTCTTCGCCTATGCTACTAGTTTCTTTATTATCGTTTCTAGGTTCGAGACTTGCTTTACGAGGATTTAGGACGTTATCCTAAAGTCTATACGCTCGGTAAAGTGCCGAAAGACTTCGAGAAGGTCGAGAACCTAGGTTTGTTCTTCTAGAAACCTGCCTAGATCCCCTGCCGCTTCGACTAGTAGCTATCGGGCTTATAGGATCTTCTCGTTTATAGGCGTGCGAGAGAGTGTTTGTTTCTTTCCGAGAGAAGGGCTACGAGTCGGGGAGATACTAAATTCGAAGGGGTTTTGCCTTTTCCTAGGTAGGAAAGGAATGCCGGTTCTTTTTAGTAGTTCCTCCGGTAACGGCAGGGTTTTAAGAGACTTAAACGTAACTTCCTCGTCCCCTCTAGCCGTAGCTTTTAGAGTCTAAGGGGCTAAGCTTGCGTCTGTTATTTCCGTCTCGGTAGACATTATCTTGTTATTGTTATTTGTTATTTAAAAAGAGGCTTAGCAGTCTTACGCCGAGAGGGCTACTTGTTCGTCTCTATTTCTAATCGCGTTTAGGTCCTAGCCTACTTGCGATACTAGGGCACTCTTCTCCCTACTATATAAGAGTATAGGAGAAGGTATACTTTAAAGAGGAGAGAAGAGATATATAAATATACCTCTGCTTCTAGGAAGTACTCTAGCCTATAGCAACGTGCGTTTTTATAGCAGGCTTTAGAGGCGTTCTGCGGGTAGCCGTAGTAGGTTCGGGACAACCTTTGTCTCTAGGGAAAGGTAGGCCTATACTCTATTTAGAGTATCTAGCTATATAGCTAGTACTACTACTCTAATCCCTAGAGGTGCAAATTCGTCCTTACTAAACTATACTGCTCCTTTAGCTTCCTCTCTCGGCGGCGTAGGACAATAGGTAACTCTAGTATAGAGAGAACTAAGTATATATGTATATATATGTTTATATATCCTAGGAACACTACTCTTGTTTAGCCTTTGGCTCTTTTAAAATTCGACCAAATTAGGCGTTTAATAGCTAGAATAAAAGCTCTCGTCGAGGGCTTTTAAACGGGCTACACGGCGTCCGAATCGGCGGTGTATTAGTTATATTGTAGTGTGTTAAAGTGTTATAGTACAGGTTGTAAACCCTCCTTATGCAATGCCCTAAACAGGGAATGTTTTAAGTATAGGGGAGGTAAGGTCGGAATAAGGTTTCGGAGGTAGGGGCCAAATCCCGGAGTTTAGCAAAATTTGTACCCTAAAGGGGGCAATAAGGTGAATCTTTAAACTCTAGTAGCGGCGCAGGTTTTAAGGGCAGCGGGGTGAATGCGGGTTTGTTGGAACGGCCTTAATAAGGGCTTTCGAATAGTGCGTGTTTAGTGATAATCGGGTCAATATTGGGTGTGCAATGGAAGTGCGGATGTCGATGTAGCCGGACCCTTATATCTTAGTGCTATTCGCGCCAGAGCAATAACATAGTAAATATGCAACGACTACTCGTTGTAGGGGCCTACGATTAAGACGGCGTAGTTAGTATAATAAGGCGGCTCGAATACGTACGCGCAATTAATAAATAGGGCGGTAAACTAAGCGTAAGGGCCAGTCTGGCGTGAATAAACAGGATGAAGTCTCACGAAGAAGCGTGAAATCCGGTTATTCCGCCCCTACGCACAGACCTCCTTTATTCAAGTTGGAGTTCCCTGTGCCTGGCGATGAGGTCAGCAGGGGAGTGCTCGGATTCGGTCCGGCTTCGTCATCGCGACTGCCAGCGTTGAGGTGAGCTCCATCTTAGTTCTACAGAAGTTCTTCGAATCTCACTCACCTACCTCACTTCTTCATCCTCGACATCAACGACAATTCACCTTTTCGCTTGCCAAATCTTCCAGTGTCTACGACTGACGGTAAGTAACGAACCATCTTCCTTTTTCTCTCCTGGCCGAGGCGGAAATTCACAAGGCTGTACTGCGATATTGAATGAGGGGCATGCATATTGGTGGGGGCATTGGATGGGACAGAAAAAAAAGATTCCACTGGGCGGCAATGATACCGTGGAACGATGTACCGCGGGCGTTGTCTCCAACCAGAACTGCGCTCTTCACTTCCGCTCTGCGCTCCGCCACATTGAGGAGCTCGATTCATTCACTCTCTGCTTCTGATCGTCACAAGCTTATTGGAGTCTGGCCTCAGTTCGGTCAAGCCACAAGCTGACAAGCTCTTGCCTCTCAGCGCTCTCTAACTTCCTCAAGGCACTACCTTCTTCTTCTTCACAACGAAAACGAACTCGACTACGATAACGTCACCTCAACCGACACAACCCTGAGGACTCGACCTCTACGCAGAACACACTCAACCACACACATATCCACCCGCCAACATGGTCGGCCTCGGACCACGGCGCAAGCCCAGCCGCAAGGGCTCCATGGCAGACATGCCACAGGACTTGCTTTCGGAGATCAAGCGCTTGGAAGAGTTGTTCATCGTGGACACCCCAAAGCTCAAGAGCATCACCGAGCACTTCATCTCGGAGCTGGCCAAGGGCCTCACAAAGGAGGGCGGCAGCATCCCAATGAACCCGACCTGGGTCATGGGCTACCCGACTGGACACGAGACTGGCACTTTCCTCGCACTCGACATGGGCGGTACCAACTTGCGCGTCTGTGAGATCAACCTGCCAGAGGAGAAGGGCGAGTTCGACATCATCCAGTCCAAGTACCGCATGCCAGAGGAGCTCAAGACCGGCAACGCCGATGAGCTTTGGGGATACATCGCCGACTGTCTGCAACAATTCATCGAGTACCACCACGAGGGTGAGAAGTTGGACAAGCTCCCACTCGGCTTCACCTTCTCCTACCCAGCGACACAGGACTTCATCGATCACGGTGTGCTGCAGCGCTGGACCAAGGGTTTCGACATTGATGGTGTCGAGGGCAAGGATGTCGTTCCGCCATTCGAGGCTGCGCTACAGGAACGTGGCGTCCCAATCAAATTGACTGCACTCATCAACGACACCACCGGTACCCTCATTGCTAGCAGCTACACGGATCCGGAGATGAAGATTGGATGCATTTTCGGTACTGGCTGCAACGCTGCGTACATGGAGCACGCTGGTGAGATTCCAAAGCTCGAGGACTGGAAAATGGACCCGAAGCAGGAGATCGCCATTAACTGCGAATGGGGTGCCTTTGACAACGAGCACAAGGTTCTCCCGCGCACACCATACGACATCATCATCGACAAGGACTCGCCTCGTCCTGGTCAGCAAGCTTTCGAGAAGATGATCGCTGGTCTCTATCTTGGTGAGCTATTCCGTTTGGTGCTTGTCGATCTCCACGAGAAGAACGTCGTTTTCCAGGGCCAGGACATCGCCGCGCTTCGCAAGCCCTACTCGCTCGATGCCTCATACCTCTCCGACATCGAGAACGATCCTTTCGAGAACTTGCAGGAGACCGCCGACAACTTCAAATCCGTTCTCAACATCACCACCAGCAAGCCTGAGCTCGAGTTGATAAGACGACTGGCTGAGCTCATCGGCACGCGGTCGGCGAGGTTGAGCGCATGTGGTGTGGCGGCGATCTGCAAGAAGAAGGGATACAAGACTGCTCACGTCGGTGCTGATGGTTCGGTGTTTAACAAGTACCCTCACTTCAAGGTATGTTGACTTCATCCTACGGTCTGAATCATTGGCTGACGCAACACTAGCAACGCGGAGCAGCTGCTCTGAAGGAGATTCTCGACTGGGAGACTGGCCGTGACGGCAAGCCGCTCGGCAAGGGCAACGACCCGGTGGAGATCATGCCGGCTGAGGATGGTTCTGGTGTTGGCGCAGCCCTCATCGCCGCTCTTACGCTCAAGCGCGCCAAGGAGGGCAAGCTCGAGGGTATCCGTGATGCCGAGTCCATGCTCAAGGGTATGTGAATGAGATAAGCACAGGTCTCGGCGACAAGGGAAGGATTGGAACGGCAGGGAAGGGAGGAGCGGTGACGAGGTCTACATGATCCTAAGCGCATCGATGTGCGACAGCACTGGTGTGAATGAGCTCCTTCTCCGGCATGACTTTGGCTGCAGTTGTATATTTTGAGCTGGCATTGACATTATGCTGCAGTCCGAGCTGGGTCGTGTTCCTAGCTGTCCTACAATGGAACAAATCATGACAGACTGTTTCTACGCACGACCTTTCCCGTGGCTGTCCTGTCGCTGTTGATGAGCTTGTGAGATTGTGAGACTACAGCTGCAATGACTTTGAAACTCTCTGACTGAAGCTGATGTGCATACTTGTCTCCTCAGACATCGTCTCATATCCCGTTTTCAAAGCCTCCATATCGTAATGTACATCATACACGTATGACTGGAACAAGACGGCGCTTCCTCGACCCGCCCTAGACGCGCATTCTCTCCAACGGCTGCTTTTCATAACCGCCCAGGGCCCGTCGCCTCTTGAACATTCGCATAGGAGATGCGGGGTTATCGCACGCCCTGTACGAGATACACGTATTGCCGGCATTGCAAGCTGTACCTGAAATGCACACCTGGTCCGCGTTGTTGCAGTCCGCATCGGTAGCGCAGTCTGCATCGCACTCTTGGCTGGTGTCGATGCAATATCCAGCACCATTGCTAGCGCTTGCCTGGTTGTAACAGTCGCAGGTCTGCGCATTGCCGGAACCTTCATAACATTGCGCGGTATTCCCGTCCGTGCAAGTGACGACGGGTCTTGCTGCGGTTGTGGTGCTGGACGTGGTGCTGGGAGTCGTGGAAGTCGTAGTGGATGGAGTCGTACTCGGCGTAGTGGACGGCGCGGTGGCCGCAGGCGAGCACATAGCTGTCATGATCAGGGCCATGTCATTGCGACCAGCCACGGCGAAAAAGCCTTCGCTGTTGACGAACGAGCCTGATGGCACATCACAGCTTAGGACGTTCGACTCGGAAAGTGTGCACCCTCCGATGAGCGTTCGCTGTTCCTCAGCCTCGATGTTGGCAAGGGTGTCATGTAGTACATTGGTACCTGGACCAGTATGATACGGGTACATTCCAATAGAAGAATCAAAGAGCAGATTCGGAGACCCGGTTACAGAGTTGTCAATAACGAAGCTGGAAGCACCGGAGGGAAGTCCGAAGGAGTATCGGCTGTACGGGTCGGATTGGCTCTCCACGTAGTATGCATTCCTGTTGTTCGCAAGTGTGAAAGCTCCAGTGCAAAGTGGCAGACCTACTCTAATTTACTGGTCAGCTTTTCAAGGACAAGTCACATTATGAAGAACTTACGAGGTTGTCGTGCTTGAAGTCGTTGTGGATGGAGTAGTTGACGCTGTAGTCCACGGAGTAGTTGACGCTGTAGTCGACGGTGTCGTGGAGGGAGTAGTTGACGGTGTCGTGGATGGGCTAGTAGACGGCGTTGTGGATATGGTAGTAGACGGCGTTGTGGACGGCGTTGTGAGCGGCGTTGTGAGCGACGTTGTGAGCGGCGTTATGGATGCGGTCGTGGTTTTGGTCGTAGTCTTGCTCGTTGTTGAAGGAGTCGTCGATGGCGTGGTAGTCTTCATCGAAGTTTTCGGAGTGGTGGTGCCCATCTTCGTAGTCGTAGTCTTCTTCGTCGTCGTAGTGCACTTCGATGTCGTCGTAGTCGTTGTCTTCTGAGGAGCAGGGCGGCACGGGCAAGATCGATCGTAGAAGTGATACGCGGGAGCATAGCCGCCATAGCGCGTCGACTTCACATTCCCCGAAACGCATGCGGCGTACAATCGGCAGGAATCCTGGCCGAGGGCATAGCTTCTGCACCACGAAGTCTGCTTGCAGTATGTGGAGCAGGTATAAGCATCACAGGCTTTCTTCTGGATGACCTGGCGTGGTTGGTATCGGCCGCCATCGTAGCCGCCGACGTTACATCGCTGTTGCTCCTGGACATTCCTCGCCTCGAGGAGAGAATCCTCGTTCTCAGAAGAGGCAGCGTTGAGAAGGGCAGTGGTCAGGGGCAAAGCTGCCGCGAGAAAGGTGAGAAAGCGCATGATGTGCGTAGGCAAGTGCATGAGAGGAGAGGAGAGCGGTCGTCGACACCGGTGATGAGACGCACCTTATATGGCGGATGTCCTGCCGTGTAGTGGACCGCTTTCGAAGGCGAGGCTCGGCCGCTCCGCGATTGTCTTTGATATGCATGGAGCGGACGAAGTTAAATACGCCCATCAGCCCACGGATGCATGTCCTAAAATCAGCCTCACAAGCCACGAACGCGCTTCTCAGCTGGACTTGTAATCTGCGGGCAGTTCGGCTGCATTCTCGTGGGAGAATCGAATGTCTCTTGTGAGTACATGAGTAGTTCGAGCCATGTGAAACGCGGTCAATTCCTGAATGGCGAAGACACTCCATCTTGCCGCAGCAGATCTGGCCGAGATGTCAGCATCAAGCAAGAGTGACTGACTGCCACGGAACGATGAAGCCGCTGCGTTGATTCGCCCCTCGGTCGAATATTGACTTTGCCCTCAGCTCTCCTCGTGCAAGCCGCGAAATCCAACCTTTTATGGAACCAGTCTGCTGAGAAACGCCATATTCTTGACGCTAGTCTAACCCAAAAATCGATGCATCCTCCCGAGCGAAGCTCGCTTCCACAGGACTATCGTAATGTAGCTGGAAGGCATTGTAACATTGGCATTGATCCGCGGCGCGACAAAGCTTGACACTATCGTGTTGACATGTGGCATTTCTTCACTCTCTTCCCAGTCGAGGTACGGTCTTCACGGCGGATTTCCCCTGATAGAAACAGCACTCCTTCTCGTGATAGACACGAACGTCTTCTGCGGCGATAGCAGAGAGTCAAAGACCGCAATATTAATGCGTTGTGGAATGGGCGTCACGGCCTGTATTGTCGATAATGCTCAACTGTTTCATGTCCAGAAGTAGGAGTCCTGCATGCTCAGCACGGTCCGTCGACGTATCCGTATACATGATACCCATCCGGTACAGTCGACAGGCCATTTGGACTGGTGTAGAACTGACACTTGAACGACACGTAGTCGTAGTCGAAAGCAGTGCAGCCAGGGAGCCCGCTTCCGCTTGCGCCGGGCAACCTGGCGCATGCCACTCTGCAGTCGTCGACACTGAAATAACCATAGCTGGCATTTCCCATAGAACCAGCGGTGATTCGGCTGCCGCAGAATTGGTTGAAATCTAGACCATTGGCTAATTGAAAGGATGTGTCAGAATTCTAACTCCGCTCAGGAAGGATCGAAGGTATAGTATAACTTACTGCAGATGTTCTTGGTGACGCAGCCGGGTAGCGCCGGCGCGGGTGGGTTGGGGGTCGTGGTAGGTTCTGAGCAGATGTACGGACTTTGGAGAGCACCATATGCATAATCCGGGTCCGGTACGGTCTCGATGGGCCCGCTTTGGTAGTGGCTGCATTCGTTGGAGGCAAAGTCGAACTCGTAAGAAAAGCAGCTGTAACCGCCTTCCTTGACGCATGCCGCAGCGCAGTCGTCGACATTCGTCTGGCCCACAGGCTCGGGGCTATCGCTGAGAGAGATACGTCTGCCGCAGGTTCGGCTTATTAAGAAACCCCCGACTTTTGCAAAGGTTGTGTCAGAACTTATTCTTATGCTCGGGAAGGATCGGTAAGGCGACTTACTACAGAAGCTGCCCTCAGTGTATGATGATGGGCTGACCGCGGACGCTGCAAAACCGGACGATGCAGCAGTTGTCGACGACGCAGCAGAAGAGGACGACGCAGCAGTTGTCAACGATGCAGCAGATGTCAACGATGCAGCAGATGTCAACGATGCAGCAGATGTCAACGATGCAGCAGATGTCAACGATGCAGCAGATGTCAACGATGCAGCAGATGTGGCAGAAGTCGTATCCGCTGCGCAAGTACCTCGTGCGACAGTAACACCGTATTCATGATCTGAATCCGCAGTCGACTCGACGGTGCTGCTGTAGAACCGACACTCCGACCTGAAGTAGTCGTAGTCGTAAGCATAGCAGGAAGTCACCCCGTCTCCGCTGTTGGCGCATGCCTCTCTGCACTGGTCAATCAAGGGTTCGGAGAGTAGCTTCTCCATTGCTGATACCGCTAGTGATTCGGCTGCCGCAGGTTCGACGGAATGTTCTTCCATTGACTGACGGAAAAGCTGTATAAGAATATGGTCTCTTGTTCGGGGTAGGACTGGGAGTTGCCGGTCGTAGTGCTGCGCGTCGTCGAAGTCGTAGTGTGAGGCGCCGTTCGAGGCGTGATTGAAGCCAGTGCAGGCGACACGCAAGCGCCGCGAACGCACTGTTGGCCTCTCGCACACTATCAAGTATTGTCAGCAAGCGTTCCATGAGCCCAATATAGTCGCACAGCTAGCTCTTACTTCGTTGCCGCATTTACCACAGTGCCGGGCATCCGTGTTGAAGTTTGCACAGCAGCCACCGCATGTCTCCGGGCAGAGCGTGGTCCCGCGGGGGCATGAAGGCGTTGCGCATGCTTTCTTCAGACAGGCGCAGAACGTCTGCACGCCGGGGTATGCCAGAGATCGCAATGACTTCGGGCCCTTCGAGGCGGAGAATTTTGCTCGAGTGGGTAACTGGTCGCAGAAGCTGTGTACGTTAGAGTCTTGAGACAGGGCTGGGACCAGGAACTTGTAGACTCCTGCCGAGGAATGAGTTAAAGTGCGGATATTCAGGGGTTTGAAACAAGCACACCTTGTGTGCACTGTTGACTGTCCAACGTCGCCGCGGATTGGGCCAAGTGGGCTGATATCAGCAGCACAAGGCAGATGATTTGACCACAGGCCTTTGTGAACATTGCGGCGGCGGTGTAGATTTGAAGGTGCACAGATGAAGAACCGCGTCGGTCCAAAAGGAACAGCCTACATCTTGTACGCGAGGTGGCGGATCCGGTCCATACATCGGACCGGAGAAATGTACCTTGGTCCGAGTCCTCAGCCAGCCATAGAAATGTATAAATGTTAGCAACAGCGTGCTCTCAGCCGCACGACTTGACAAGACTGGTAGGACCAATAGCTGCAAAGCGGGAAGTTGTTGTCATGATATGCGCGACGGCACCACGAAGCTTGAGGACGGCCCTAGACCGGAATTTGGGACTGAAGTGGGATCTGGACCCTCAGCTTCAGCTAGCCACGGAAAGCCACCTCGAGAGCGCTGCATCACACCACTCAAACATCCGCGGAGCTCTGAGTTTCTTGATGTTGATGCCTCGGAGATGGAAGCTGCCATGTATTCTCGTGGTTGAGATGGCGGGGTCGCAGAGGTTGTGTTCCAATTTGCTGTAGACTTGTTAGCTTCTTCTGCCGGTCAACGAACCCCAAGGAGCAATATCCACCTTGCACATACCCCAGCTATGTCAAGTGCTCCGTAAGCTTGAGAAACGTCTAAGTATTTCCTCAAAACATTGGCGCCATCCTCAAGGAGCCCGCAGCCTAGCCCAAGGATCCTCCAAGAAACTCGGCATGAACACAACCAGATCCCCTCTGTCGTTCTTCACACCCCATCGCAAAGCTTCCAGACTCGGCGGACCAGTACTGGCAGCTGTCACACTCGTCGCATTTGACTCCGCGTTTCCATCGCTCTGCGGCTGCGATCGGATCGGCACCTGCGCGCCTCCATTCTCCACTGCGTTCATACCCACGTCTGAACCAGGTGCTGGCGTCTTTGATTTGCCAGACTTCCGCTCGCCTATCGGTGTGTTATTCGCTCCTTTGCCTTGAGGTAACGATGATGTGGCCGAGATGGAAGGGTCGACGAAGCCGTCGGTGCGGTCGAATTTTCGCTTCTTGCTGGGTTTGGCGCCGAAACCTGTGAAGCCCATCGCTGCCGCGATCGCGGGATCGATGCCGAGCTCATCTTCTTCTTCATAGTCCGACATTGTGTTGTGGTGGAAGAAAGATTGTTGTGGTTGATGTCGTGAAGTTGGAGAAAGGTGGATGCAAGAGAAGGTACCCTTGGTCAGCGTGGTCCGAGCTTCGCGCTAGTGTGGTGGTAAGTCTTGATGCATTACAAGTAGTGTGTTCGGCAGCACGACATGAATCTAGCTTCGAAATGATACAGTCGGCCTACCTCTAGAGTCTTCAGCGGAGTGAAACTTCATAATCAGGCAACATGGACATCAACAGCAGCGAGAGCAAGCCCCACCGGTTCGAAACGGGACAAGGACCTTTTTTGCAACGAGGTCAAGCCAATTGAGGCCTACACACTTTCCTACCATACAAAAGAAGCCACGAGCACTCCGAAAAGTCCATCCGCTCGCACTCGACCGTGAGCGAATCCCAACCTCAATCTCCACCCATCAAAACACGAGACATAATCCTACCTCGACCCGCAACCCAGATTTATGCCTTTCTCCTCACCACCACTGCCGCTCTCCTCGCCGCCTCCGAACCTCCAAAGGCTAATCATACTTAGCGTACCTAGGGGGAGATGTTTCGGAATCAGGATCGCAGTGGACATCATCTTTGCAGCACTCCCAACCCCCAAGGACGTCAGCGCAAAGCAAATGGAACGATGCGTGAGTTCTGCGTGTTAGAAGGCAACGCAAGGACGAAACATGCCTGTCTACATGGAACGGTGGACTTGTCTCGCGTGACGTAACATGGGAGGTTTTTTGTGATCCTCGTCATTCTCCGGTTTGCAGGTGCCACATTTTCCAACCTGAAGACACCTGCTGGTCGCAGGATATCAACAGCAACACTACTCCAACAAAACCATGTGGTTCTCGCAAAAGCTCCTCGTGACACTGAGCATGCTGATGTGCGTGGCACCGTTCTGTTTCCACGCTCTTTTTCCACAGTTCCAGGGCTGCTTCCCATCCCGATCAAAGTCCCGCACCTTTTTCCCAACTTCCAAACTCCAATCCCCGGGTATCATCATGCAACTCCACAAACCGCTCGCCGTAATCACCTCTTCTCCCCCACCACCCCAACCGCCCTAGTCGCCTTCTCCAACCCGGCCACACTCCCTCCCAATCCTCGCTTCAGCTCCTCCAAGCCCTCATTCCCCTTCCTCCACGTCCCCGCCACCTCTTCCACCCTCTCAACACTCCCGACATCGACCGTCACCGCCTTCGCTTCCTGCAGTCTCCTCTCCTGCTCCAGCTTCCACTTCCCTTCATACTCCTCCACCTGTTTCTCATAACTCGCGGTAAATTTCGCCGCCGTGTCTTGTGGTGCTTTGCGCCGGAGGTTCGCGAGTGCGAGGGTTTGGTGCTCGACTTGGGTGGAGAGAGTCTGGATGCGTTGAGCGAGGCGGGTGTCGAAGGGTTCGAGTTCTGAGAGACAAAAGTCAGAACCGTTAGTGGGAGAGAACGCTTTGGCGGGGCATGATGAGGAGTGTTTGTACCTTCTCCCTCCTGCGCTTTCGCCAACTCAGCTTCCAATTCCGCGCGATCCATGCCGTTGATGAAAATACTATCCTTCGCGCCGTTGAATGTGTTCCGAATGTACTATCGCATTGCCATCAGCCTTCCATCCCCACCTTACCCTCTTCACTGGATGTCAAGAATATACCTCATCGACCAATTCCTCCACCTTCCCCCTCAACTCATCCTCCCCCTGCACTGCATCCGGCGGAAAATGTTTATTCAACTTCTCTCTCGCGGCGGCGGAGACATTCGCGATCAGATAGGTCAAATCGGCAGGCGATTGGAGTTCGATTTTGCGGTGGGTGGATTCGGTGGCGCGTTGGCCGGGTTGGGGGGCGGTGGATTCGAAGATGTTAGCCATTTCTGGGAATGGTGAGTGGGTGGATGGGTGAGTAGGTGAGGTCGAAGTTTAGTTCGGAGGAAGACGCGAGGTGAACACGCGATAAGGATTTAAGGTTCGCCGGGCGGAGGTGGGTCCGAGGGGTTTTTGCGGGGACGATAAGCATGACGTTAGATGCCGCGGTCGAGTCACGGGAATGAAGACGAGACGGTTGACTGTGATGGACGATGCCCTGATTGACAGTCTGTGTGCTCACAAATGTGGAGGAAGCTGGGGACTTCCACGCTGTCCATCTTGAACCTTGCGTTTACTATCTCACAAAAGCGAGAGATCTATATACTTCGTAGTTGTACTGCTGCAGCACTGCAAAACGCCGACCAAACTCGCAGCTATATGTCCGTTCCAACGCCCGTGTATATCCGACCGACTCCCAACTCATAGCTCAAAGCAGCCAACTTGTGCTCAAAGTGTCCCAAGTACCATGCTCGATCGCTAACCAAAGTTCGTTTCCATCAGTCCTCCTCTTAATCTCCATCACCGCGGCATCATAGCAGCCGCCTCCTCGTCCGTCAACACAATCTCCTCAATCGGGTCTGGGCGATGTTCGAGATCGTTGGAGTCGTAGTCTGCATAGCTCGGGAGGAACAGTTCTACAAATCACCAATCAGCACTTTAACCCTTCCTTTCAATCCACTCCCACATGCTCCCAACGTACCTTGATTCCAATCAAACCCTTGACTCGACTTGACACAAGTCACCAGCCTCGGCGCCCCATCTTCATGTCCCAAGTCAATCACGGTGTACTCCGATTTCGCCAGTGAAGTGCCCATCAAGCTCGGCCTTCTTGCTGAAAGGCTACTTGCAGCCGACGAAGACAGAGGTGAAGATGAGAATGATCCGGGTTCTGTAGCTCTTTGCTTTCCCTTCCACCGTGGCGGACTCATAGAGGTGCTGCTCATGTCTGAAGCGAAACTTGAAGGTGAAGCGGAGTTCGGACTTGCGCTGGATGGTATAGAGTATGGCTGCTGACGCCGAGGCGGGATGGCTATTGAGGAGGACATGGTGGTGTCATGTATCTCTAGGTGTGCTTGTCTGGTGTTGGCGTAGGATACGTGGCTGTAGGTTGTAAATCAGGCAGTAGTAGGAGGCTGAGTAGGTCGACTCATAGGTCGGGGATGAGGGTGAGAGGAAGAGGAGGGTGTCGTATGCGGAGCAGGCATCGTGACTCGATCACGATAACGGAACGGCGCTAAGATAGGGAGCTTATCAGCTCGTGCTTGTGACACCTCACTTCGTCCTGAGCCAGACTGTTCGACAACGCTACATAACTTGAACTCCATTATCTACATTCTCCACTGTTCGACTCTCGGCACCTCTCCTATCGACTGCTCGAGCGAACGACTCATGAATTGTACTTGCTGCACGAGCTCCAAGTACTTCGAGCGATCTTCATCGGTCAAGTCTGCTATTCCATGCATATACATGCTCGCACAACGAACCGATGATATGGCTTCTCGAAGGAACTCTGTGTATCTCGTCAATGACTGACCGTGCGGCCACGCGCAGGAAATTTTCCACGGACCTTCTGTTTTCCTCCGGCTCCGGAGCTCGTGTATGAGCAGCAAAATTTTCTGCACCCGGCATACTTCGGGCATTTCACTCGAGGACTGGACGTTCATGAGTGCACATATGCGGAGGGCGTCGTCTGTTCCAGGTCGTCAGTCTCGCGGAGTCGTGGAATCAGAATGTCAAACTGTTGGATCACCTTTGTAGCCACCCTTCCCTATCAAGATGCTCCCAATACTTGCCGCCTGCAGTTGACCCGGAAGTAGCGCCAGCAAGTTGACAGACATGGGTAACCGCCATCCAGATCCAAACAGCTCAGCAATCCGGACCGCGATGTCGGCTTGCTCATCGTCAATGTTGTCCGAGGAAGTCTCACTGCACAACAAGCTCTGGCGAATCTGTACGACCGCCTTCGCCCATCTATTCTCACCCTCAAATTCAGGATCGAACGACGCCCAGAGCGAAGCAAGGCCGCAGTCGAGCATAGCCTGGGCGCTGACGATCTTACACTTCCCCTCGACTTTGATGGAACCTTGGGAGAGGTATTCGCCGTAATAGTATATCCCACCCGTTCGCATCCTGTGAAGCTTCTGCAGATCTTCACTTTCCGCGTAGAACGCTTTGATGAGGTCCATATCGCAGGCGAAAGTCCCGGCCGGGTAATCGCTAGTGTCAAGAATGCAGAGCATGATTTCGTCCAGGTCGGATCCATCGCTCTCGAGACGATACCGATAGATCATGTATTGAATTGCGAAGAGCAGCGAACTGGTCCACGAGACCAAATTGTCTGCTCTCTCGCCTCGACGCCACCACAGATGATCCGCGACTTCAGCAGCAGTCGCAGCAACGTCGCTGGTCTGGAAGAGGTCCTCTGCTGCGGACCCAAGCTTAGCCGCTGCGTCTCGGGAGTCTATCCATATGCCATCTGTTTGGCCGTCCGATTTTGGCGACCAGACTCGAAACAGGAAGCGTGGTGTAGGCGACAGCTGGATGTGCTTGTACCGAGGTGAAGTTGCAGGACAGAATGGCAGGTATCCAGGAGAGTCTATGAACTCCAGGTCCGACAGTTGGGCGCAAAGTTCGTCCGTGGCCTGCTGCATGCTGGAGAGGTAGAACAGTGAGTAGAAGGTGAGGGACAGAGGAAGAGACAGAGGAAGAGACAGAGGAAGAGAGAGCTTCGAAGCGCTGTTTTTACAAGGCGCACGTGGTGAATAGGCAGCCGCCGAATACACATATGCATGGTCGCCCCTGCAGACGTGACCAGCGCTTATGCTGCGCCGCTGGCGAGGAGCAGGCAGCTCAGCCGCCGCCAACTCAGCCAACACAGGCAACGTCCGAGACTGGAGATTAAATTGAGGGATAGAAAATGCCCACCATAAAAATCGGTCTGCTGTCCCGAGTTGGTCTCCACTATGGATATGGATACTTTCTACTCATACAGCTCTCATCTCATCATCCTCTACCACACCCCGCTCAATCCCTCAGTCTCTCCACCTCTCCATTCCCCTCTCCTCTCCTCTTCTCAATCTCCTCTCCTTCCCTCCTCTCACACACTCATACACTCTCTTCCACTCCGGGTATCACAAGAAAAACGCAACAAAACACAAAACCCCATCGGCAGGGGACCCTCTCCGAATCCGCCCACGCCCAACTTCGTCCAGCCCGCCCAGTCCCAATCCACCTCATTCCCAGATCGTCGTACAAATACATGGTCTCGTTCTTCCTCATCCTCATCACTCTCCCATCCTCTTCTCCTCCATCTTCCTCCGTCCAATTCGCCTGCCCCGTGTCTCCTCCACTTTCATCCTCGCTTCCCTCTTCCCTCTCGGCATCCCTCGCCTTCTGAGCTTCGAGTCCACCTCACCAATTCCTCTTCCTCGCAAACCTCTTATTCAACAACCCCAAAACCTTCGTAACATTAAACTGCACATACTCCAAATCCAAATCCTCCTGCCCTTCCTTTTGCATCTCCAACAAATCATCCAACTTCAGATCCAATTCCAATAGTCCCCGATTCCTTCCCTTGTAATGCAGAGAAATCACAAACGTGCCCGGACTCGGACTCGTGATGTTGAAGAAAATATTCCCTCTCCGATTTTCGGGGACATTGCTCTTTTGTATCACACCCTGCTTTTCGAGTTCCTGGTGGGTGAATTTATACGGACCGAGGACTTTGGCGGATTGGCCCCGTTTGGCCGTGCCTTCGGATTGGCCGCGGACGTTGTGGAGGTAGGATTTGTAGGTTTCGAGTTGGCCGACGAGGTAGGTGTTGTGGTCGCGGATGGTGCGGAAGACTTCGTCGAGTTTTGTCGTTTCGACGAGGACTTTCTCTTTCAGGGATCCCAAGTGGACGAGTTCCTGCTCCACCTCATCCCTCAACAAGGCATAACTGTCGTCACGGTCAATGATGCCCAGTTCTTGAAGTTGATTCAGCAATTCCATCGCACGGATTCCTTTTCTAACCATGACGGAGTCATTCTTCGTCGTGGCGGCCGCTTCCGCGACGCGTTCAAGACGGAGTGGACGGCGGAGAGCGGCGGAGTTCGAGGGAAGGGAGCGGAGGATCATGACGAAAGTGGACTTCGCTTCCATGAAATAGACTTCTTCCTGAGTGATGTCGAGAGCAGCGGTGAAGTCGTCGAGGGAGGCTTCCCATTTGCTGTAGAGGGGGAGATTGATGGCGCGGTTTTCTTTCCGGGGGAGTTGAACGGGTGCGGGACCGAGTTCGGAGAGGAGTTGGGAGAGGTGAGAGGTTTCTTCGCGGGCGAGCTCGATTTGGTGTTTTTCAATCAGCATGTGCATGGCGTAGACTTCGTTGAGGGTGATGGAGAGTTCCAGGTCTTTTTTGGAGAGGGCGACGTAGTTGTCCATTTCGAGGGTTTCGTAGAAATCTTGGACTTCGCAGAGGTCGAGCATGAATCGGTTGATTCGTTCCTTGTTGTCCTCGATGAAGGGTGCTAGTCGCTGCATGTATGGCTCTTTGGCATAACTCGGCTTGTTGGCCAGGTTTTGCAGCATTTTGGCGACGTATGTCAACGTCCGCTTCGGGTTTTCGGCAGGCGTCTGCTCAATGAGCATGTACGATCGTGGAGTGACAATCGCAGGGTTGATGAATCGAAGGAAGAAAAATCCACCGATGAGTGTGCATATCGTCTGCTCGGATGCGTCGGGGTATTTCCGCCTTGTCAAAGATCGAATCTGCTTGCATATCCAGCGAATGCCGTATGGTGTCTCGTCCAGTCCGTCAATGATGGTGTCGAGGAACGATTTTGCAATTTCGTTCAACATTTCAATTCTGGGTGCAATGATTCTCTGCACATTCTCATTCGCTGCAGCTTGCTCTGCCGTGATGCCTTTCGGGAGGTTCGCCGGTAGTTTGCCGCCATCAGCTTCAATCTTCCCAATCATGCTCTCGTAGACCTTGAGTGGGTTGATCTCCAAGTCAAGATCTTTGATCTCAATCAACGAGTTGATCCGGTCCGCCAGCACTGTCTTCAGATAGCTCTGTCCGGGTCCTCTTCGTGTGTATGTGGTCATCATTCGTGAGACGGGTGTGTTGGCGCGGAGAAGTGAGGAGTAATCGGGTGTGTTATCGAATTGGTATGTGAGGACGGACTTGAGGACTGGTTAGTTCTGTCGCGGTGATCATCCTCGATGTACATACCTGGAACATGGTCAAAAGCAGATGCTCTTCTCGACTCTCGTATTGATTACCGTAGATCGTGAACATGACTGTTTGTAGTAGTTGGTCGATCTCGGCCATTGTGACTAGTCGGCATAGATGTGCAATGTGTCGTGGTTCGCTTTGTAGCAGGAATAGAAGGTTTCCGTACTTCTGTGTCTTCTCGTCGTTTGGGAATGATCCTTCGGAGAGGTCCAGAGAGTCATCCAGATGGCTGGCAACTTCTTCCTTCTGTTGTGAGTTGTTAGCGACGCTTCCTCAGTCGTTCGCATTGTCTATCCATACCTCCTCCAATGCCATGCGATTTTGCACGAGCAATGCTATCCGAGAGTCGAGATATCGCACATCCTTCTCCAACACAAAGTTCTTCTTCGATTGCGACGATATCTTCGACTTTAGATCCCTCAATGCTTTTTGAGCTGTATCAATCGTCAGCATCTCCATGTGTATCACCCAATCTCCTCAATATCTCAATGTGTCTCACCTCTTGCCAAATCGTCCTCAATCTCCAAGTCGCGTTGATTCGCATTCATCGACAGGTACAACGCGGTAACGGAATAGCGCTTCGAAGCGCGAATCGAGCGGGCGCCCTCATGGCTCGACATGGTGCCTTCACGCTTGAGCGGCACAAAGGACGAAGCGGCGGAGGAGGTCGAAGCGCGGCTGGGTGTCTGGAGCATGGACACGGCCATGATGGTGGGTGAGGAGGACGAGGAGCAGCTATCGGACTCTCAGCTCTGCGATAGCGCTCCCTGTCTCTCTATCGACGACGACGAGGGTGAATTTGCGCAGGAGGGGATCCTGGAATGCGGCAGTCGCCGCGCGCGCGTGGTGAAGCTTTGTCGTTGCGTGGGGTGGAGAAGAGGTGGTGTGTGCGCGCGCTTTTGTGTCCGTGTCGCAATGTCGCACAGCGTGCCTGAGAGGGCCGGAATCGGGTGTGGTGCAGGCGCGGCTGTCTCAGGGCGCCGGGCGGGTCGGTGGTGTCTGAAACACTGCAATGGAGGAGATGGAGGTGGAGGTGGACCCGGGGCTCGGCGGGATGATGGTGTTGTCGGCGACGGGGTGCCTGGCGGGGAATGATATCGGGTAGTGACGGTAGATAGAACTATGGCAGCGTTCAGTCGTGCCTGCACATGGATCGATCGAGGAGTATGTAAGCGCGGGCAAGACGTGAGATTGCAAGGTATCGTCGGACTGGGGCCGGGTAGGAGGCAGTGCTATCCGGAGGGTTTGTGGAGTTGAAAGGAGCACAAAGCCGGGAGATTGAGATTGGCGAATTATTGACAGCTGGGCGGGTCTCTGTTGGTTCTTCGCGGGCGCGCACAACAGGAAGGGAAACGAGGACAATGGAAAGCGGGACTTCTGCAGCAGTAGTAGGAGTATGGGCGAGGAGGATGAAGCGCGAAGATCCTTGGCCTGGAGAATGGAGAATGGAGGGAGGATTTGGAGCAAGTACCTGACAATGTATGAGGTACCACGCTACAGAAGCAGAAGCAGGGCAAGACGATGGATGGAGTGCCGGAACTGATGCCCGCTGATCTATTGATGGACTGAGAAGAGAAGAGAAGAGTGGCAAAGTCCAAATGGGCGCTCAAGTAGTGGCGCTCTCTTTCTTGCGTGTGATGAATGTATGCAGATGCAGATGCAGACGAGTCTAGAGTGCACTCTGCGGAGGTTTCCCGTCGCATTGACAGGGGAAGCTGCTCCATGTGAGAATCTGGAGCGTTGGAGGTGGCAACGCGTGGGGTCCGGCTTCAGATTGCTTATTAGGTTGACCTTGTGACCTTGACTTCCAATGCCTCCCAAGAGACGAGACACAGCCCGGAGATTTCGCTCTTCGACACATTACATTCTTGTCTACCTATTCAACACATGCTGCCACCTCCTGTTTGATCTGCCTTCCAGACTCCAGACCAATCCAAAGACCAAAGTACAACCAAGTCAGGCACAAGCGTCCGACGGGCCGTTTAATAATCTGCCTCTCTTTTGGACTTCAGGGGCGCCCTCTCGTAGCACTGCACTGTTCTTCCTGTCTTGGCAATCGTCTTGAATCATGTTCCCTCTCTCACACTTCACTTCACTTCTTCATTCAACACCACCTTCCGACAACCCCAATAAACCGATGGTCCAGAACGACGACATTCAGCGACTACCATTGAACGCATCCATCACGACAGCACCGTCACCTGCCGCTACAATCGCAACAATACACGCCGACGCATCTTAATCACCACAAAGAACATGCAAGACATCTAATTTCACTCCCGCGCTTCCAGCGAACTCTATCACAACCACACCGAAGTTTGCACACGCCAGCTCTCCACAGACTTCAACACTACTCACCAAAGCCCCTTCAACACTACTCACCAAAGCCCGTCATCCTCATGGACCTGCCCGGCGCAAAATGCCCAAACAGGCAAACTCGCCCGCACGGCTTGAAGCCCAACCCAGGCATCTTCGGCATTTCGGGACTTGGGACAGGGCTCTTTGACCCGCTGACTGCCCGTGTGTAGAACTGCACGCAAGAATTCCCGCGGGATCCCAGCAAACTCCCCGTTGTTAATCATAGCCTCACTCATTTTTATTCATAGCCTCAGCCAAGGTGGTGACGTCAGAATTCCACCAAGATCCTCACTTTGCCCTCGACGTTAACAACACCACAACCACAATAGTAAACGCAATAAAACATAGTGCATGTAACAGGATAGCATCGTGCGATAAAGCTCGTGTAATTAATATGTATATATGTAGTGTAGTTATAGTAGTAGAGGTAGTGGAAGGAAAATCTATGCTAGAAAGTCCTTAGAACGCCTGCGTAGATCTCTTACTTGCGCAAACGGCCACTCTTATAGTAAGATCTGTCGATTGCCGGTGTATTCGGTAATTCTCGGTGAGCTAATAAGAGCGCGAGAAACTCCTTTAGTTTTGCTGACTAAAGGGGTCGTAGTAGTAGAGGTAGTTCATACGTTAAAAAGCTCGCGGCTGCAGTAAACGCTGTAGCCAGAGGTCCGGTAGCTCCTATTAAATAGGCTGCTAAGGCGCGTTCTACTACTGATATTAGTAAGGATTGTGCTGCTAAGTCCTATGTTGTTAGAGCTAGTAGTAGTAGAGTCGTTAGCCAGAGGGCGGCGGCATCTGCTGGCTCTAAGGCTAGTGTTGTTAGCTATAGCTATAGCCGTAGTAATATAGCTGCGGCGGTGCTATAAGTATTGCGGCCAGTTAAGACCTTACCGCCGCCGCCACTTGTTTAGCTATAAGATCCTTATTTAGCACTGCCGCTGGCTTGTTGCTACACGGTCTATTACTATAGCAGTACTCTATGCATTACGTGCTAGCCTTTACGCAGCTACACTGCCGCTTCTAAGGATTGCAGCCGCCCTTGCTACTACAGTTGCAGCCGAGTCGTTAGCTTAGTAGCAGTCGCTGTAATAGATTGCTAGGCTCCTTATTGCGGCGGCGGTTGTGCAGTGCTATAGCCTCGTCCTTAGTCTGTTGCGTAAGCCGTTCCGGTCTAGTTATCTTACGCTTAAGACGCTGTGAGCCTTGTTATTGCCACTCGAGCTTGCGCTTGTTAGTACGCACGAGGGGGTCGTATATCGTCGTCGCCGTAATCTCAGGTAGTAGCCGGCTACTCGGAAGGATCTACGCCTTCTCGAATATAGTACAGTCTAGCGTAAGCGGCTAGTTATTAGCCCACCCTTCAAGATATAGCCCTAGCTCGTGTAAACAAGGTGTGCCGGTCTTAGCCCTAAAGGTGTAAGTGCATAGCGGTAGCTCGTCTATCTTCTTGTGCTGCTTCCACTTTATAATCTGCTAAGCGGTTATCTTTAGTGCTTCCTTATGCACTACGTTTACCACTCTGTACCAGAAGGGCTTGCCTCTAAACTAAGTAGATGTAAGGCCCTTAGCCTTTGTAAGCGACGCCTTGTATCGATCGATAAGGTGCTCGTAATAGGGCTCTATAGTGTTAAAGAAGCTGAAGATGTCCTTACGTGCCGACTTGAGCTATGCCTTTAGACCGCCGTGTGCACCCTTACACGGTGAGGTTATTATAATGCTATAACTACATATACTCTTGGTCCACGCCTTTACGCAGAACTCCTTCTCTTCCTTCTACTACTGTATTAGCAGATACGAGTTGCAGAGGTAGAGCTATGTTGCCTTCTTAGCCGGTGTTAATAGCGTCTCCTTATCCGTAAAGGAGTCCACAAGGGGCAGCTTAGCGCCAGCCTTATAGACGTCGCACTATAATTCGAATTCAGCTGGTATTGTGGCATTAAGGCAGGCTCTGTATCCTTTAAGCTATTGTTTAGTGACCTTCTTGCGTGCAGTCGTCGCCTTCTTACTAAGGACTAGCACCACATTAACACCAAACTTCGCATTAGCGTTGCTCTTAACAGCGACGTTCATGTGCCACATGCAGAGCCGGTGTCGCACTCTAGGAAACACCGCTTCAAATAACTTCTACATCTGCCGGTTACGGTCGTGTATTATATACGATAGCTCGTCGATGCTATGCTCTTCTAGACACCGTTTGATCTACTGCTATGCCTATGTAAAGCCCTCCTTAGTCTCGTCCGGCATAAGGACGTAGAGCACAGGCAGGTAGATGCCGGTGCGTGTGCGAATGACTACTACCATAAGGGGGATGCTATATCGTTGCGTCTTGTATGTGCAGTCTACGAGCCACACGTCGCTGTTATCCTTAAAGATCTGTAGCAGTTGTAGATGGCACTATGCCAATCCTCGGAGGTTGTTAGCACGATCCTTTAGAGGCTTACTGTGCTAGTAGCCCTTATCTTCTAGCGTTTTTAACACCCTCTTAACTAGCGTAAGGCTATCTAGCTGCTTTAATCGGAGGGCATGCTATACGTTGTAAACGTCGCGAGTTAGCTGTGGAGTTATAGAGTTACCGCCGAACTGCTTCTTGCATTAGTAACGGCACTCCTTCGCGGATATACTAGCCTTGCGTGTGTTGGCGAGAAACTCGAGCATCTTAGCTCCTCGACCTTTGCGGCGATGTAGTAGTAGTCCGATAGCCTTACTACTAGCGTAGTTGTGGACTAGAAGGCGACCAAGGGATATCTTCCACTTAGAGCTGGCCGACTTCCTATTAACCTTCGACACTATCGCCGACATAGTGTAGCTAGTCTTCTTCGAGGACGACTCGCGCACAATAGCAATGCTAGCGGCATCGAGTCCTGCCCTTCTCTTGACTATGTTAGCGTTACTAACACCCTTCGCACAGATCCACCTCTAACTAACAACAACACCGCCCTTCTTATCCGGCCCCTTCGAATAAACAGCCTCCTAGCTAGTCTCCTTAGTATAGTTGTAGAGCTATGCTTTAGTAGCTTCCTGTAAAGGAAATCGGAGCCCTTCGACGACTAGCGGAGCAATAGCATTAAAATAAGATGCGCGGTGACCACCACCGCCGATTAAGAAGGCGCTCTTATCGACCTGAATCCGCGCGGCGGTGGCTCCTTTATTAACACTACTATCCACCGCGCCATCATTGTTATCCGGCTAACTAAGAGCGCTATAGAATCCTTTAAGGCGGCGACGAGCCTCACGCTCCTCACGCTCCTTCAACACCTCTTCCTTCTCCTATAGCTCCAGTCTATCGAACTCGTCCTGCGGCATGTTACTATCGTCCTTATCCTTATCATCCTTATTAAGAAACGCGCGTTCGTAGGTGGACGGCGGCGCGGCGGTGGAGCTAGCTATAGCGGTGGCAGTGGAGCCGGATACAGCAGAAACAACAGGAGGCATGGTATACCACGGCGACGACGAGGGCATGGGACAGCGATCAAAACGCGTCTAAGATCACTGCAAAAACAGGTGAGAAACGCGACACGCGTGGATTCGAGTCCCGTGTACGTGACTAGCTGAGGCTATGAATAAAAATGAGTGAGGCTATGATTAACAACGGGGAGCAAACTAGGTACCGACCCAGGGGAAATACTATCGACCGGCGCCCCAAAAGCTAATCACCGGCGCCCACCGAAATCTCGATGTCTTTTACGCATCTGTTAGCCTGCCTAACGCTTTAATATCTCCGGAATTGCCTCTCTGTCTTTGTCCCTCTACCTACCCTCTTAAGACGAGGTGTAAAGGCAGCGCAAAACTATGTTAAAGCTCGCGGCGACCTAGGGAGCCTACGACCGGCAGTCGGGCGCCGCGCCCTTCGAAAAAGGAGCATATAAAACGAGTGTTAGAGAGGTATAAAGGCTTAGACATAGGCCAGCTTTGCGGCTTATCTTCGCAGACGCCAGGATAACGTATAGATCTGTATATATACAGTTAATATTCGAAGGCGCCGGTGACTAGCGTTTGGGGCGCCGGTCGATAGTATTTCCCCCGACCCAGCCGCCAATTCTTTTCGACGAGGTTTGATGCTTGCATTCAATGTGAACGTTGTCGACGCTCCGCTACTTCCTGTATGCAGTTTTCCTCCAGCCGATTCCCTTTGACCGGTAATGCAAATTGAATACGCCGACGATGAGAGGATGTGATATCACGGAGGTGTGAATAATCACGAGAGAATGAGATCATACACCGCCAGCCCCCACTCACGAGGAAATGGCGACACATTCGCATGATCCGACTCCAGGATGAGCCCCATGTCTTATGACGAACTTGCGACATGGGTTTGACGAATACACGACATGGGTTCGATAGGGAACCAACGACCTCACGTGGGATGGGTATGCTTGTGAGACGACAATTGACAGCAAACGATATTCGATATCACAACGACCGTCAGCATACTCGAAGATGATCCTTCTGGTCTTCGCTTGTCTCGACCGATTCGGCGATTTGTCACATACCAAAAGTCGTCCAGACAGGCGTGCGATGTCGACGGTTGTCGACTGACGATAGTCTGGCGAGGAGACTCTGTAGACGCACGATGAACGGATTGTACTCCCTTGAACACCATTGGCCTTCAGAGAAATTCCACCGTCTGGGACGGGTTGTCTATCGACCAATGTGCTTGATCCGCGGATTGGGGAGTTGCATCATGTTCAAGGGATTGCGCTGGTGAACTTGGTGTATTGCGTAACAGCCATGCTGACCGTGCTGCAGGGGATTGCTGATAGAGCAGGCATAGACAGGAAGCTAAAGCCTGTAGAAATCTCAATGGCTTGAAGCACTGCCTTGCCCTTTCTGTCGATCTCCGATGCGAAGAGCGACTGCTGGACCGGACAGTCTGCCTGTCCGGGGTCCTCCTTTGCCGCCTCCATTCCTGTATGATATGTCCTTCTACAGCTCGAGCCATACACAACTTGAAACCAATCACCAAATGCGCCTCGACCAATAAAGTACAACCGCTCAAGCGACTTACCACAACCTTTGCCAAATCACTCCCCATCCTCATCTCGCTCGCAATATCCTCCCAACACTCAAGAAGAACAGGGGCTCAATGCGGCTCACACCGCTCGACCCACTGCTAGATCCGCATCCCCCTTCCCGACTATAAATACTACTCGCCCTCGTGTCCGCCCCGCCACGCCTCTTCCAAACCTCCGCAACATCGACATCGATCCACGCATCTTCCGTCAGCGACGCTTCCATCACCACATCATTCCGATGTGTACTCCGCAGCGCTTTCACGACCTTCACCCTCGGCGCTCGCGAGCGGAGTTGGAGCAGAGTCCTATACGGCGCCGTGATGTTCCCGAACCGGAATTCCTCCAGCACAGGCCAGGAGAGAATTCTCTGGGTCTCCATGCCCGCTTCGTCGTCGAGGAGGAGAGGACTTGGACCCTCGGCGTCGAGCCAGATGAATTGGAAATGGCGCAGAGTGGGGGAGAAAGAGCGGAGGTAGTCTTGGAGGATTTTCGTCGCCATGATGGCTTGTGCGAAACTGAGAGCCCCGGTGTGGGTTGGGTTGCGGAGATGGAGGGTGAGGGATGTGAGACTTTGCCAGAGACGAGCGGAAGTCGCGGATGAGGGTGGTTCGACGAATGCGCCGAAGGGCGACCAGCGGAAGTGAAGGATGCCGCTAATGTGGATTGGGGACAAGGTGAGGGAGCGCAGGGTGTGGACTTGGGCGCGTTCGAGGGCGAGGCGGAGGGTGATGAGGGTGGATTCGATGGGGGTGCAGCCGGGCCAGGCGGGGTTGCCGTGGATGCGGAGGGTGAGGGTTTTGAAATGGGTGAAGTGTTGGAAGAGGTAGGTCCAGAGGCGGCGGTCGACGAGGTGGGCGGGGTTTGGTTGGGGGCGCATGGCTTGGAGGGTTGTTGTGGAGGATTTTCGGGTGATGCTGGAGGATGGACCTTTTTTCCAGCGGGTGATGAGTTTGGAGAAGCCGGATTTATGGCGTCGAGTTTGGGGTGGCTCGCCGATTTGGATGGTTAGGTGATGGCAGTGAGCTGCGATGCTGGTGAGGGTACTCATGCGATCGCTGGAGGGGAATGGTGCTTTGGCATAGAGCCTGTGGAATAAACTCCCAGGATCTCGATCAGTCAGAGCCCGCATCGTCTTGGATGTCCTTCGCAATTGGTACAAAGATCGGCCACCATCGAGGAACCCTCGCAAAGTGGTGCATATGTGTCCTCTCGACCTGACATCGTGGCGAACAATTGCTTCCAATGTCGATATCATGGTAGCGATGCACGTCGCTGGTAGAAGGTGTTTTGAAGATGGAGACGGCTGTTAGTTCGACTCGCTGCATCGTGACCAAATCAGTCGTTCCGATCCTCATGCTCGCGACGTTCACAGGACCAGGTCACAATGTCGCAGCATTCACTGCCAAATCTCGTTCATAAGCCGTATCGCTCGTATAGTCCTTGTGCGGTCCCTTGACCTGATACCTCACGCCAAACACACTCATCTCGCTCCCTTCTTCGACAACTTTCGGCACTCGAAATTCATAGTACGCCCAGTACATGTCCAGCGAGCAGAGATGCTCTCCCCTCCCCGCCCACCCACCACTACTCGATGGACTCATCTCAAGATCATGAAACAGCTCATCGATTTCTTCCCTGCCGTCATTCTGCTTCGTGTCTTCCTTGACGAACCAGGCGCTAATCTTGTCTTCGTCGGCGTTGTATCGATACACGTACTTGCGGTTCGCTTTCAAGACGTAGCCATTGTCGGTCTTCAGCTCTCCTTGCTCTGCGTAGAGCAGCTCGCCTTTGATAGAGTGAGCTGTGGGTTCACGGGGCGTGAAAGTTGCCACGCCTTCGAATGTGCCGGAGGGGAAGCCTGGAAGTTTGCTGTTGAGAGATCTGCGGAGGCGCCATGAGCCTTTGAGGCTTTCGAATATGGTGGCTACTGGTGTTTTAACCGCCATTTCCAGTGCCGGCGTTAGCGCCAGGAGATGTAGTGTTTTGGTGTGACCGGTGTAGAGGATAGGAGGCCAAGTGGGAGTGAAGTCGGAGAAGGTGGGGCCGAGATTGACCCGCTTGCGACCCCCTCATTGAGTCCTCAATCTGCACAATGCACTGTGTCCTTTGCATCTCTCCACCATGTAGGTCATCAATATAGACACGTCCGGCGATGCAGTGGGGTGGTTGAGGATGATGTGAGATTTTGTACATGTAAGTGAGCCTGCTCTCAGTCTCCGGCTTCTCTTCCCTTTCCTATTTCTGTATACATCCTCTTCTGGCAAAACTCCCTCTTGCGGATCATCAAGACACAGAATGGCAGCTCCAGGAGGCAAATTCTTCATTCAAGATGCCATGAAGACTCCAGCCGTGCATCACGAAAGCTTCGAGAGGCTTTGGCAAACGAAGTGGCAGCCTTTGTGCAAAATGGGAGTCTATCCATTCATGTTCAGTGCTTACCAAGACTTCGAGCCGATCGTGGAGAGGCTCGTCGCCGAGGATCAGAAAGAGCCATACGACTGGGACAAGTATGCCACAGCTTTCATTCCAAAGGCTGAGGAGCTCGTCGCCAAGGCCGAGCAGGCGGGAAAGGATGGTGACCAAGAGAAGGCATCCGAATTGTTCTTGTACGTGCTCGATGAGAGCTGAAGCGGCAATGACGCTAATGTGACCAGGCGAGCATCGGCGGTGTATCGCATTGCTCGATTCCCAGCTCCTCGATCCGACAAGCAGCGCCTGGCTTGGCAAGAAGGGAAGAAGGCGGCGAGGAAAGGACTAGCTATGAGAGAACGTCCAACTCAAGAGGTCGTCATCCCTCACAAACATCGCTCGGGAAGTGACGGACACGAGTTGCCATTCTACTATCATCTTCCACCCGGTACAACCAAAGACGAACCCGCCCCGCTGGTGATCATCCTAAGCGGTCTCGACGGCTATCGAACCGAGCTCGTAGTCTGGTCCGAAGGCTGGTCGCAGAAGAAAGTCGCCACAATCATCCTCGAAATTCCCGGCACAGGCGATTCTCCAGCGGATCCAAGCGACCCCACCTCTCCCGAACGACAGTGGTCAACACTATTCGACTGGATCGACGAGCAGCCCGAGATCGACCAGAGTCGCAAAGCAATGTGGGCGTTCAGCACCGGTGGCTACTACGCGATTCGACTCGCCCATACACATGCCCACCGACTATCCGGTGTCGTCGCTCTCGGCGGCGGATGCCACTACATGTTCGACCCGGAATGGCTGTCTCATGTCAATCATCTCGAGTATCCCTTTGACCTGGCGACGACTTTGGCTTACAAGTTTGGCTACGGCGACGACTTGGAGAAGTTTAAGAAAGAAGCGATGAAGTTCTCCCTGCTCAAAGATGGTACGCTGAATCGTGCGGAGTGCACGAGGTTGTTGTTGGTTAATGGAGTCAACGATGAGATCTTCCCGATTGACGACTATTACTTGTGCTTGCAACATGGATCGCCGAAGGAAGCGAGGTTCGTGCCGGGTAAGAAGCATATGGGCGAGCCGGAGTCGTTTTTCATTATCTTGAAGTGGTTGTACGATCTGTTTGGGTTGGAGGGCAATCCTGCGGATCAGTTGAAGACGATTCCGTCGAGGCCGAAGTACCTTTGACAGCAAGATGTTCCGCGGACCTGAAGTACTATACGCGTTCAAAAGCTTACTATATCGCTTTCGAGGTCCAGAAGTTGAGGGACTCTGCATCGATCGTCTCTTTCGCTGACATCTTCCTTTTCTTCTCGAAAATCAGGGGCGGGAATGCTACTTAAGTGACATCCATCATTCAGTGGGATGTGAAGCCTGACGCTAATGCGTTGTGCGATCAACTCTGGGTTGAAGTGGGAAGAAGAACGCTGAGCCGACGGACTTGGGAACATGGAGAGCTTGAATGGTGATGCGCAGGGCGGGACTCAGGGTAAGACGCGAACGCCGGAGCCCAGAATCTCGTTCTTCTTGCCTCGTCGACGTCTGGTCTGCGGAAGTGTGGCATAAGAGCTGCTTTGGCCTTCGAGCTCCGTCGTACTCTCCTTGCTAGGACGATTCGAGAAGTTCCGCTTCTGACATTAACGCCAGGACGGGAGCAGTCTACTAAACAATCAATCAATTAATCGCCGAAGGCGGTGGATTAATTAATTAACACCATTGCTAGGGTTGATTAATTGTATCCACTAATCTATGCTATATCGATTAATTAATTAGTGTAAGGATTAGTTAATTAATCTAAAGGATTAATTAATGCGATTGATTAACTTAGTAAGAGCCTACTATAGGCACCGCCGGAGGCTAGCGCGCCGTAGGCGGAGCAATTTTAGAGGATTAGTTAATCCGTAAGGCCTTAGATTAGTTAATTCTAATAGTTTGGAGGTGTTATAAGTGCGGTAGAGCGTAGTGTTGTTGTAAAGGTAATAGTTAGGGTTAATTCGAAGAATTTAAAGAAGTTATAAACCTAAGGGCGAACCCTAATTGTAGAGCTATACGGCGAGCGGAGGTTTTAATTAGATAAGGGAGTAGCCGAAACGCGGGGACCCTACGTCGATTATACGTAGAGCCTTAAGTTAGCGCTATATCCTACCGAGCTTTACCTCCTTTATTTCTTAATTATAGATTCGATTGTCGAAGATACTACACTAATACTATAACTAGGTACTATATATATAGAGCAAGCTCGTCCGTATCCTACAAATTAAAAATCGTAACGATCCGATGTTCTAATATAAAGTTATATAGGATCGTAGAATACGGTAATATTTAGTATCGGAATTTAAGTTTTAGATCCTTATATCTCTATTAATAAATTGTTTAAACAGCTAAATAACTAACAACTTCTTTTAAACTTAATATACTAACACCTACTAAACTTTATAATTTTCTTACGACCTAGCGCTTTCTAACGAGCCTACACTTATTATTTTACGACTGTTATATTATATATAATATTGTCTAGAAGAAGCTAATAATGTTAAGCGTTAGAGATGCTAAGCTATACGCTAATTTGTAATTTTATATTATCCCTTATTTACGCTCTAACTATAATAACAACGCGCTATGCTATAATGCTACTACCTTCCTTATTACTACTTACCCCTTTATTATTAGCCTTTATAGACCTTCTTCTTATAGCTACCGATAATACGGACAGCGTCCTTACCCCCTCGATAGCCGCCTTGTAGGTGCTAATCCCTACCGAGTTTTAGTAGACGAACGACTATACGAGTAACGTCGCTAACGTACTACCGCCTCCGGTTATCCCTAGATACGAAGGGCTCGACCTTACGAGGCACTTACTACGTAGCATAAGCATCGCCGTATTATTACTTAATAAGGACTCGTAGGTATAGTTATATAGATATCGCTTAAACAAGCTAATAGCTAGGTCTATAAGAGAGGTTAAATACTAGGTCTATAGGACTTGTTACTAGCGGCGGTCTAGTATACTATACTAATATTAGACTAGCCTATAGACGAGTAGTACTAGTAAGCATATAAAGGATGTTTATAAGATTAATCGTAATAGAGTAATTATAGCCTCTATACGGCGGTTACTAAAGAAGCGTAGAGTTATAGAGCTATTCAACCTTCCTAAAGACACTAACACTATTACTGTAAGCCGCTTTGCTACTACGTTTAATACTACTCGATTTAAGGCATTACTACTATAATAGATCGTCTTCTGCTACATCCCCTTCCGTAAGGTTAACAACGAGCATTAGCGTATACTACTTATCTACCTAAACCCCCTCGTTAAGAACTTATTACTAGATAATACGACCGTAAGCCGCTAGATTTATAAGGTATACAATAGCTATCTCGGAGTCGTTGTTAAGACGCTCGCAACTACCCTCGGCCTTATTTACTTCTTAATAGATATATAGACCTTAAGGAATAGCATTACTCTTATAGGACTAATCGTCTACTTTATCGACAACGCCGGCAAGGTCTAGAACTTCGTCCTTAGGCTACCTACTTACTATAGCTCTTATAGCGGTGTTAACATTACTAAGATAGTTAGTACGATTATATACTAGTTTAGTATCCCTTACTATAAGGTTAGCTTCTTCTATAGTAACAACGCGGCTAATAATAACACCTATATAGCGGCTCTCGCGGCGGAGTTCCACTTCGATACTATTAAACGACGACTACGCTACATTAGCTATGTTATTAACCTAGTAGCTAAGGCGTTGCTCGTTAGATATAGCGGCGACGACGATGTACTAGAAGTCGAGCTTAATAAGGACGGCATTGTAGAGCGACAACAACTACTTATATAGCGTAAGAGAGGGCCTATTAGCAAGCTCTATAACATTATTATATACATCCTTCGTTTAACTTTACGCGTAGAGTTGTTCGAGAGCCTCTAGAGGGCGAGCGACGATAGTAAGGACGTTATATATAAGCTTATTCGCGACAACGATACTAGGTAGAATAGCCTCTATGCTATAATTGCTCGTAGCCTTATGCTCCGCGATGCTATTAATTAGTTTATATAGTGTTGTAGGGCAAATAGTGTCGAACATAGTTTATAGTATAGCGTAGTTTTAGGTCTTAGCGATGTATAGTAGTCGGATTCTTCCTTTTTTAAGGATCGGACAATAACATTACCGGTCGTCGGTAGTACTTAATGCACTTTATAGCTACTACTTATTTCTTAATATAATTCTACGCTCGATACCGCGCACTTATACACTTACCTCTTAGTACCTTAGGTTAGTAGTAGTCGATTCTACCTACTACATTTTCTGGTGGACGATGTAAGACTCTTTACGGCTCCTTTATACGAAGGAAAGGGCATACTCGGTAAGTGCATAAGTCGTCTATATTATATATAATAGTTATAGGAAAACTCGGATCTACGGACGCACCCCTTAAGGACTCGGATATATAGTACTAAGAAAGACACGCGGCATATAGAAGCTTTACTCGTACCGAAGACGGTAGTCGTATACTCGTTCGTACTATAGGCTATTAATAGGGCGAAGTAGAAGCACTTAAATTAAGGAAACCTAAGCGCATACCGAATCTATAGTATAGCTTATATAAGGTTACTAGAAACATAGTACATTTAAGAACACTAGGCGCATAGTTACTCGTATTATAGCTTATTTAAGGCTTAAGGAAACCTAAACGCACACCTGCTCGTAGTATAGTTTATATAAGGCTTATAGTTTACCTCTGCTCTAAAGACGGCGTACGTACACCCGCTCGTACTATAGTGCGCTAATATAGAGTACGAGGTAATCTCTTAATGTTTAAGGTTACGGTTACTAAACGCATAGTCGCTCGAATTATAGTTTATTTAAAGTTAAGGCTTAAGGACACCTCTAATTTGAAGACGGTGTACGCACACCCGCTCGTACTATAGTATATTACTATAAATTGTAAGGTGTAGACGGACGTATACTCGTACGTAGTATAGTCTACTCGAGATTAAGGAATTAAGGAAACCTAAATGCGTGCCGAATCTATAGCACGGTTTATGCATTGTTACTATTACTAGAAAACCTAAATGTACGTCTACTCGTAGCGTAGTTTATGTACGGCTTAAGAATTATAGGAATTACGGATTAATAGTACACCTCGAAGATACGAAGAAACTAGATAAAATCTAACTAGAATTACTAGATACCTAGAGCGTAGGTATGCTAAAAACCCTAAAAACTAGATGCCTCGCGATCGATATAACACTTCTTCTCTAAAGAATCGGCGACTATAATCGTCGATTCCTATATTCCTCCGACACTTTCCGGCGATCGCTTATCGCTATACATTTTACTAGTAAGATTACTACTCGATCTATAATACCTCGTTTGCTATTAAGGATCGAGTAGTCTAAGGGCCTAACTTAGTAAGGATATCGCTATTTAGAGCCGGCTCTTAATATTGCGGTTTATAGATTACCCTCCGAGTAGGGAACGTACCGACTATATTAAAGAATCTTATAGAACCGAGCATTCGTAATTAAATACCTCCTTATATATGCCCGACATTTCGAGGAATTATCGCCTTCTATACTAATTAGTTAACGATACCTTAGCTCCCTTATTTCGTAGTTTATACCCCCTCTTGTTTTAAACCTTACCGATACTAATCGCTATGTCTATAGGCAATACTAACGACCCTACTAAGGCTACGGCTTCTTCTACCGCTCGTACTAAAGCTAGCCCTTCCTTAAGTAAGGATAGCTCGGAGTCTTCTTAAGGCACTAATCCGACTATACCTAGCTAAGACGGTCTAGATTCGACTAAGCTTACTAAAGGGACTGGCCCTAACTAGGTTATACGTAAACCGAAGGGCGACGTTGTACTCTCGGACTCTACCGATAGGCTAGAGGTTACCTTCGAGAGTAGTAATATAGCCGACTATATACGTAAGCCTATAGCTGCCGGAAGACGTAATACCGTAGCGCTATTCGTTCGTCTTGCCCCTTTAATGCTAATGCCCGGAAGTACCGACGCTCCCCTCTTTAACGGTACCGATATAACTACCTTCTTCGAGAATGTCGAAGACCTCTTTAAGGACTACTACGACCTGTCTAAACTGCCGGATCGTAAGAAGATCCGTAAGACTATTAAGTACTATGTCCCTTCGCTACGTTCGTAGTTTAAGTTATTCGACGCCTTTACTAATAGCGACTAGTCTACGTTTAAGATAGAGGCGCTTCTTACTTAGCGCTAGTTTAACTCTACGGCTAGAACTAAGGACTAGTCGTTTCTCGAATAGCTAGTAGCTCGACAATCTAGTCGCTACGAGACTGCTAGTAACGAGGAGCTTCTTACATTCTATAGACACTTTAAAGCGATTACTAGATGTCTATAACTAAACTAGCTCGATAATGTCTCTCGTATAAAGATGTTCTTTAAGGGACTTCTAGCCCGAGTTTCTCGCTCTATTTATAGTCGCCTCGGTATTAACCTTCGTAATCCTACTACGTATACTAACTTTAGCACTATCTATAAGGCGGTTTTTACTAAGATTAAGGGTAAAGCTAGATTTAAGGAACTTAGCAGCGATGTAGAAGATAGCGTTGCGGCTAGTCTTATTAGGGCATAAGAAATGTAGAAGCCGGTACCTATAGTAGAGTATAGCTCGCATTCCCTGTTTAGTCTATAGCGGCAATAAGAGCATAAACCGAGTGCCGCGATTAATAAGCTTAATCGACGTATATAGGATCTTAAGATCTTTCGATCTTAGACTTAGTCTATATAGCAACCTTAAGTGCCCGTAAATCCTCCGATTAACGTACCTACTTACCGCGCCCCTATAGAAGACCTTAGTTTCTAGAGTTATATATATGCGAACGCCGGTTTACTACCCCCTTAGCTTAGCCCTCCGGCACCCCGTCGCAATAGTATAGGAAGTGCTAGCGCGAGTAGGTATAGAAGTAGCAGAGCCGGAACTAACCGTAACGAGCTTATGCGCTAAGGTCGCTGCCTTAACTATAGAATGCCTAGTTATGTAGCCCGTAACTACTATTTTATAAACTTCCTTCTTAACTAGGGTTAGGCGTACTAAGATGCCGCCTACTACTAGTATACTAGAAAACCCGGTAATCCGAATAAGAGACTACTACAGTTCCGAGGGATTAATTAGCAGCCGAGACTCTAGCTAATACTACCGAAGCTAGAAGACGTATATAATATAAGGATTCCTTAGCTAGCATCCTTTAACTTCCCTACCGTAGAGAGATCTTAGAGCTCTCGTAATATAAGCTAGATTAGCGGTCTAAGTACTAGTACTCGTAAACTCGGCTAGAAGCCTATTAGAATACTTAAGTATAGTCGCCCTTCTAAGCTAGATCCGGATGCGGTTTCTTTAGCACCCCCGGTGCCCGCGCCTACGACTAGTTCTAATATAACCCCGGTTAGTAGCCGCTAAGGACAGACTTCGAGCTCCTACTTTAATAACATCCTCTATATTAAAGAAGATAGGTGCCCTGTTCTAGTGCCAGTTTATAATACCAAGGTTCTAGTAAATGCCGCGGTAGTCCCTAAGAAGGCAAACCTAGCAGTCGGTAGTATCTTAAAACTATATAATAAGAGCTACCGCGTGCTAAAAGAGCGAGTTATCGTAGACTAGTCTACGGCTAAGATTAAGACCCTAAAGTCTTATACCGTAGATGTAGTTCGTTCTTAGTCTACACTACCTACTAATAGCTAAACGATCTAAGGAACGAACTCGCTATTATCCGTTTGCTTCTTAGAACCGCCGGTAGAATCTATCGAGCAAGATTCTTAGCGCTAACTAGCTACTAAAGACTATATAGAAGACGCAGACTCGGATACCGAAGTTAGGCTAGTAAACCCTCTAAAGGAGCTAGCTAAGAAGAGAAGGACTCCTCCTAAAACTTAGCGAGTAGACAACTATATCCGCGACAGGTTAAATAGTAACGAAGTGCTAGTTAAGCGGATATAGAAGGCTCCGGTATCCCTTCTATTTAGCGAGCTTCTTAGACTCTCTAAGTTAATATCGTAGAAGCTCTTCGGTCGTATACAAAACACTCCGGTATTTGTAGATAAGCTAAGAGGCGGGCCGGTAGGTCTGCTACTATCCGATAATATAGTAAAACTAAACTCCGTTTAAGGGGATAATAAGGTCGAAGAGATACTAAGGGATAGCTTTACTATAGAAGTCCGCTCCGGTATACCGTAATTTATAACGACAGCGTTTCGAGCCGACCTTATAGAAGAGGGTATA